>NC_082725.1:11070005-11687505 GCF_030144855.1 Hypanus sabinus
CCCTTTGGATCCCATGCCTCCTTATTTTCTCAATAAGCCTTGCATGGAGTACCTTATCAAATGCCTTGTTGAAATCCATATACACTACATCTACTGCTCTACCTTCATCAATGTATTTAGTCATATTCTCAACAAATTCAATCAGGCTCAACCTGCCTTTGACAAAACCATGCTGACTATTCCTAATCATATTATGCCTCTCCAAATGTTCATAAATCCTGCCTCTCAGGATCTTCTCCATTAACTTACCAACCACTGAAGTAAGACTGACTGGTCTATAATTTCCCTGGCTATCTCTACTCCCTTTCTTGAATAAGGGAACATCTGCAACCCTCCAATCTTCCAGAACCTCTCCCATCCCCATTGATGATGAAAAGATCATTGCCAGAGGCTCAACGATCTCCTCCCTCACTTCCCACAATGCCTAGTATATCTCATCTGGTCCTAGTGACCTATTCAACTTGATGCTTTCCAAAGCTCCAGCACATCATCTTTCTTAATGTCTATATGCTCAAGCTTTTCGGTCCGCTGTAAGTCATTTTCTCCACAGACAACAAACAATAGCTCTACCTAACTATATTTTCTCTGTTTGTGTACCCCTTGTTTAAATTAATTTTTTTGTATATTCCTTATTGTAATGTATATTTTATGTATCGCACAGTACCGCTGCCACAAGACAGCAAATTCCATAACATGTCAGTGACATTAAATATGGTTGTACGGTATATAGATAGACATTTTATTGATCCCAAAGGAGATTACAGTGTCACCGTAGCATTATAGCAGCACAGATACACAAATATTGGAAAAGAGGTAAGAAAGAATAAAACATAAGTCTATCAGAACGGGGGTCATTGCTTCCCTGGCTTTAGGTTGCTTCATTATAGAGCCTAATGGCCAAAGGTAAGAATGACCTCATATAGTGCTCTTTGGAGCAGTGCAGTTGTCTTAGTCTATTACTAAAAGTGCTCCTCTGTTCAGCCAAGTTGCATGCAGAGGGGCTGAGACATTCTCCAGAATTGCAAGGATTTACCGTTGGGCCCTTTGTTCTACTACAGTCTCCAGTGTGTCCAGTTTGACTCCTATTACAGAGCCAGTCTTTCTCATCAGTTTATTGAGCCTGTTGGCAACACCGGTGTTGATGCCATTACCCCAGCACACCACCGCATAGAAGATTGTACTAGCGACAACAGACTGTTAGAATATGTGAAGGAGAGGCCTGCATACTCCAAAGGACCCCAGTCTCCTCAGGAAGTAGGGGCGACACTTCTTGGACACAGCCTCCGTGTTGGTGCTCCACTCAAGTCTGTCATCCAGGTGAATCCCAAGTACTAGTAGGTCCTCACCATGTCCACACCCTCATCATCAATAGTAAAAGAGAGCAGTGCAAGCTTAGTCTTCCTAAAGTCCATCACCATCTCCTTTGTCTTACTGATGTTAATTCAGCTTGCACCATATAGTATACATACTTTGATAATAAATGTACTTTGAACTTTGATTCTGCAGGTAATTCATACAGGGCAACTCAATATTTGCAGATACTGCTTTTAAACTAATCTACTTAATATTTATGAGATGGCAGTGGGGTAGGCTTCATCTTTGTCTTTTTGCTGCCAAACTTATTTCTGGACTGTTTTCACCTTTAAGCTATCCAAAAGTTCAAAGTAAATTTATTATCATATTATATATGTCACCAGATACAACCCTGGGATTTGTTTCTTGTGGGCATACTCAGTAAATCTAAATAATAATAACCATAAATGAATCAATGAATGACTGCCCAACTAGGGCATTCCACCAGAGTGCAGAAGACAACAAACTGCAAATACAAAAAGAAGAAATAATGATAATAAATAATGAATACCGAGAGCATGAGATAAAGAATCTTTGAACATGAGTCTGTTGGTTGTGGGAATGGTTCAGTGTTCTGATGAGTGAAGTTATGCACTCTGGTTCAAGAGCATGATGGTTGAGTGGCAGTAACTACTGGTCCTAGAGGGGTGAGTCCTGAGGCTCGTGTACCTCCTTCCTGCTGGCAGCAGCGAGAAAAGTTCTTATCCTGGGTGGCGGAAGCCTTAGGTGCCCCTAATGCTGGCATTAATGCTTCACATACTCCTGCTGGTGGGTGCCCCTAATGATGGATGCAATTTTTCCTGTGACAGCACTCCATGTAGATGGGCTCAGTGGTGAAGAGGGAAATACCCACGGTGGACTGAGCTGTATCCACTACTTTTGTAGGATTTTCTGTTCAGCAACACTGGTGTTTGTGAAACAGGTCAAAATGCGCTCTGTCAATATATTCTCCTCACAGGCATAAAAGTTTGTCAAACTTTTAGATTGTTTCTCCAGAAGGAAAGGAGAATATAATTATGTGAAAGGTGAATGGATGGAGCGAGGAGTGGAGAAAGGTTGCTTCATATTTACACCGTCGCAGCTGGTAATCAGAAAAGGTTTTGCTGGTGGCATATAACACCCATCTCCCTCCTAGATGAGAGAAATCTGTTTCATCAGTTTTTGCCTTTACTCTCAGTGGACATTTCATCAGGTACACCTGTACAGCTCATTATGCAAATATCTAATTCAGCCAATCATGTGGCAGCATCTCAATGCATAAAAGCATGCAGACATGGTCAGGAGACCATCTAGTTGTTGTTCAGACCAAATATTAGAATGGGGAAGAAATGTGATTTAAATGACTTGGACTGTTGGTGCCAGCTGGGGTGGTTTGAGTGTCTCAGAAACTACTGATCTTCTGAGATTCCCATGCACAGTTGTCTCTACAGTTTACAGAGAAAGGTGCGAAAAAAATCTCGTGAGTGGCATTTCTGTGGATGTAAACACCTTGTTAATAAGAGATGTCAGAGGAGAATGGCCAGACTGGTTTAAGTTGACAGGAAGGCGACTGACTGAAATAATGACGTGTTACAGCAGTGGTGTGCAGAAAAGTATCTCTAAACAAACAACACGTCGAACTTTCCCATTGTTCCCACAATCCTGGTTGAGAAGTTGCAGAACCTGGGCCTCTGTACCTCCCTCTGAAATTGGATCTTCAACTTCCTAACCAGAAGACCACAATATGTGCAGATTGATGATAACATATCTTCCTCACTGACAATCACACTAGCACACCTCAGGGGTGTGTGCTTAGCCCACTGCTCTACTCTCTCTGTACAAATGACTGTGTGGCTAGGCATAGCTCAAGTACCATCTGTAAATTTGCTGATGATACAACCACTGTTGGTAGAATCTCAGACAGTGACAAGAGGGCATACAGGAGTGAGATATGCCAACTAGAGGAGTGGTGCCGCAGCAACAACCTGGCATTCAACGTCAGTAAGACGAAAGAGCTGATTGTGAACCTCAGGAAGGGTAAGATGAAGGAACACATACCAATCCTCATAGAGGGATCAGAAGTGGAGAGAGTGAGCAATTTCAAGTCCCTGGGTGTCAAGATCTTTGAGGATCTAACCTGGTCCCAACAGAATCGATGTAGTAATAAAGAAGGCAAGACAGCGGCTTGGAGTTTGGAGTTTGGAGTTTGAAGAGATTTGGCATGTCAACAAATAAACTCAAAAACTTCTATGATTGTACTATAGAGAGCATTCTGACAGGCTGCATCACTGTTTGTTATGGGGTGTGGGGTGGGAGGTACTGCATAGGGCCGGAAGAAGCTGCAGAGGGTTGTAAATCTAATCAGCACCATCTTGGGTACTGGCCTAAAAAGTACCCAGGACATCTTCAGGGAGGGGTGCCTCAGAAAGGTAGCGTTCATTATTAAGGAGCTCCTGCACCCAGGGCATGCCCTTTTCTCACTGTTACCATCAGGTAGGAGGTACAGAAGCCTGAAGGCACACACTCAGCGATTCAGGAACAGCTTCTTCCCCTCATTTGAGGGAGATACTTGTCTTCATTGAAGCTTTGAGATGTGGTGTGATGCATGGATATGGTAGGATGTGATCAATAGAGATTACAAGTAGGTGAGCAATTGGATAATGTTGAATTGAGCATTGTGCCATGACAGTGATGTAGTTGGTGGCATTAATTGCTATGCTATAAGATATTCAAAGACCTCACAAGTGTGGTTAATACTTCACATCACCAACTAAACACCATCATGACACAATGAGGAACAGGACAGGTGCAATGGTAGCGTATTGGTTAGCATGGTGCTGTTAAACCTAAGTGCATCAGAGTTCGTTTCCAACACCATCTGTAAGGAGTTTGTACGTTCTCCCCATGACCACGTGCGTTTCCTCCAGTTGCTCCAGTTTCCTCCCAGAGCCAGTCGGTCATTGTAAATTGTCCAGTGATTAGGCTAGGGTTGAAAAGGTGGGTTGCTGGGCAGCGCTGTTTATGGGCTAGAAGGGCATGTTCCACACCATATCTCTAAATCAATCAACCAATCAAATAAATAAAACATAATCCAATTACTCATACACCAGCAATCTCTATCAAACATACTATCCCAACCAAATACGCAGCATCCCCTACTACATTTACCAATGTTCTGCAGTTTGATTACTTTCCCTCTACTCTGATTTATCTTTTCCACCAAGTCTTCCAGTGCCAGGGCTCTATTTGGATAATCTAAACAAGTGCTCTAAGTTGTTTTAAGCTATGGTTTGTAGTAAGTTGCTAAAATTCTAGGATTACTCCCGTGACTAATTTCACCACTAAAGATGCATACTCTGAATTTGGGTCCCAAGTATGATGTACCAAGTACTTGTTAGCACTGATTGGTTGCTAAAATCATGTTAATGGCCAGGAAATGTTAAGTTAGTGTGCTGTTGCCACTGTTTTGAATGGCCAGAAGAAAGTGTGCATTGTGGATCAAATGTTCTTTGCTATAGTCAGTCCAATTCAGCTCCTAGTATATTAAATGTACTATATGATTTATTTTCTGTGTGAAGTATTTTAAAGTTTGTATTTTCCACTTATCATAGTGCATTCCTCTGAATCTTTCCTAATGGGCCTCCCAAAATATCAAAAAGGTTTAAAATAAACTGAAGCTCTTTTTCTTAGCCTTTTATTCATTTTAGTGCTAAAATATCTTACTTGGTTGTTAGATGAAATGTATAATTATTTTAAACATTATTAGTTTTAATGTTCCTTTCTTGAACTTTTTAAGACCTGCTTGCAATTAACAAGATCTAATCATTGAGCATAAACAAACTATTGTTAATTTTAAAAATTTCCAGTCTGAACAGAACTTTCCTATTTAATCATCATTTGATAATGATGTATCAAATTTATTTTTTTTAATCACTCAATATTTATTTTAGTACACCATCTTTGTTAAACTATGCCCTTCATGTGTTGCTATGGTTTGATATTGTCCAGGATCTTTTGTTAATATGTAGGTTTAGCGAAAAACTAGTTAGTTACAATATTGTCATTAAATTTAGAAATAACTGTTCTTTTATACCTTCTTAGTTTCTATTTAATGCAGTTATCAAAGAACTTCTTTCCACTAAAAGCTTCTGATTAATGTATTCATTGCTTTTAGGTTTCTGTGCATTTTTGCATTTTAACCTTTGATCCTTTCTGTCAATAAATCTAGTTGCGGTTAACTCTGTAAAAACCAAAGAACCATTTTTATACCATGTCCAGCAATATATTTCTTAAAAGCACCAGTTAATTTAGCATAATACTAGCAGTAAGCAGGTGTTGTAGACCTTTTAAGAAGATTGGTATTATAATCTGCAATTTTATAAAGTAGACAAGGTAATTATCAAATCATCTTTATTGAAAACTATATTTGAATATTGTAAGGTAGTGTGCTCTTGTATACATAAAGCCTCAAGCTTTCTATGAAAATAAATTATATTAAAAGCACTGAATCATCTAGTTTTAATGTACTTCAAAATTCAAAGGTTTCCACCTTAAGAGGTGCTGATGAACTGAATATTTTATTTGAGAAACTGCCTTGCAAGCTGATTGATCTCTCCCAGTGCAATTAATATGCTTATTCCAGTAATACATACAGAATGTTGGAGGAACTCAGCAGGTCAGTCAACGTCTGTGGTAAGGAATGAACAATTCAGGCTGAAACCCTTCATCCAGGGTCTTAGTCCAAAATGTTGACTGTTTATTCCTTTCCATAGTTGCTGCCTGACCTGTTGAGTTCCTCCAGCATTTTTATAAGTTACCGTGGATTTTCAGCATCTGCGGAATGTCTGCTGTTTATTATTCCAGTAATACGAGGAGTGATTGATAAGTTTGTGACCTAAGGTAGAAGGAGATGAGTTATTAACTTCAAACTTTCTACATAATCACTCAAAGAGTTGAACTGCGTGTGCATGTAATGAGAGCTGTATAACTCATCTCCTACTTTAGGCCATGAACTTATCAATCACCCCTGCTGTGGACACTTTCTGGAGGTTCAAGATCCGTATGCTCCACGACCGATGGACTAAGTGAGTAAATGTAGGAGGGGACTATGTTGAAAAATAAATGTGCTTGGTTTTCTAAAATTGACTCCTACCTTAGGCCACGAACTTATCAATCACCCCTCATATTCTGCTTTGTGTACCTCACCGTGATATCAGCTATCCAGAAACAACCTGAGTATTACATTTTGCTGAAGTATATTTTATATGAAATAAATAGTAAGGTGAAATTAACTACACTAATCTACACACAGAAGCATGAAAATATTCAAATAAGTTGACGTTAAATAGGGATAGTGGCTATAGCGTGCTTTGAAAACTTCAGATTGACTGAACTGATTTTTAGTATGTTTCTGTGCAAACAGGTGAAATGTAAGATTAAGAATTGCAACTTTTTATTTAGTTTACTTTTGCTAGGTAATTATAATTTCAGCCATGTCAAAAATGGTTCAAAGTTCGACTCAAAAATACCTTGCATTTTTTTTTCAGTTTAAATTTACTACTTCGTGCTAAAAGGCTCAGTAAGCCCCAACTCTGGCTTTATAGAAGTTAATCATTTTCATACAATGCAGAAGCAAGCAATTTGCATGCTTTGAAATAAAGAAATCATAATGTACTTATTGCTATTTATATTTGCATTTTCACAATTTGTTGTCTTCTACACTCTAGCTGATCTTTCATTGATCCTGTTATAGTTACTATTCCATAGATTTGATGAGCATGCCCACAGGAAAATGAATCTCAGGGATGTATATGGTGGGTTCTAAACACCACAAGGGGGCTTCTGATGGAGGATCATAGTTTCCTTCAGACTGACCATTAACCCGAAAGCCCTTGCAGCCTTGGTGAACTGATTGACTGTAGCATGTAGCTGCATGTACTAATTCACATGAAGTTGCATGCATCGATCACCTCTGTGCATGTGATCAACAATGGTTGCTAAGCAATACCCTACATTTAAAATTGTCACCCTTCATGGTCTTCTCTTTAATTTCCATCAATTATATAATCATACAAGTTACCTGTATGCCTCCAATTCTGGACACCAGTTTCCTCAAATTTAATCACTGCCACTATCAGTTCTGCTTTCATCTATTAACATCTTAAGCTCTAGAATTCTCTCACTATACCTTTAATTATCTCACCATCTTTCTTGTAGATGCCCCTTAGAGATTACCACTCTCAGCCATCTGCCCTAATATCTCTTTAAGAAGGTGTATTTAAAATTTGTGTTTGATAGTTCTGCAGAAACCACTTTAGTATATTTTTACAAAATCGTTGTTCTATTTTAAACTTTCTGCGCTCGCCTAAACATTTGGCAGTGATCATTGCATTTGATTAATATGGTTTTTCAATATGTTATGAAATTTCACTTTAATTGTTTATTGCTGATTGGCCAGTCTTTCAAGTTGTCCTAAGTGTTGCCCACATTGAAGATCCTTCCTCTCCCAGGGATGAGGTCTTTGGAACTTCTATTGGCATTTCTGTCGGCTTGGATTTTCATGGATATGGGTTTCTAGCCCTATTCCAACCCTCCTCCTCTTGCAGCTGGACTTGGAAACCTCTATGGTGGAGTTGTCAAAGGATACAGTAAGGTCTAAATCAGTTTGAAATTAGGAAAGAGAGATGGCATATGGACTTACACTGGATATATGAGGTGTTGCGCTTTAGGAAGTCAAGTATAAGAGGAAAATACACAATAAATGGCAGGACCCCTTATGGGCATTGATATACAGAGGGATGTTTGGGCCCAATTTCATGCTTCCTGGGGAGTGACAATAGATAGGGTTTGTGGAGGATATGAAAGAGATTAACAAGATGTTGCCTGGATTGGAGAGGTTGGACAAACTTGGATTTTCTCTGGAAAAGACTAATTGGCTATTGACAGAAGTATATATGGTAAGATGTATAGACTGGATAAGTAGTCAGTATCTTTTTCCCAGGGTGCAAATGTCAGTACTTTAAGGTGAAAGGACGGAATGTTTAAATGAGGTTTTCTTTTTAACATGGAGACTAATAGGAGCCTGGAATGCATTGTGGAAGTAGATACAATAACAACATTTAAGAGGTGTTTAGTCAAGCACAGGAACAGGCAGGAATGACTGAATGTAGATAAGGTGCAGATGGATTATTTCAAATTGGTATCATGGTTGGCCCAGACACCGTGGGCTGATGAATTCATTCATGGGCTGTGCTGTTCTACGTTCTATGAGCATGAAAGGAATATGGAAGGATGTAATGTTGAGGCTTCACAAAGCACTGGTGGGGCCTCACTTGGAGTATTGTGTGCAGTTTTAGGCCTTTTATCTAAGAAAGGATGTGCTGACTTTGGAGAGGATTCAAAGGAAGTTCAGGAAAATGATTCCAGGATTGAAAGGTTTATCATACAAGGAATGTTTAATAGCTCTGGGCCTGTATTCACTGGAATTAGAAGAATGAGAGCGGGAATCTCATTGAAGCCTATCAAATGTAGAAAGGCCCCGATAGAGTGGATATAGAGAGGATGTTTCCTATGGTGGGGGACTCTAAAACCAGAGAACACAGCCTCAGAATAGAGGAACGTCCATTTAGAATGGAGATGAGGAATTTCTTTAGCCAGAGGCTGATGAATCTGTAGAATTCATTGCCACAGGCTGTGCAGGCCAAGTCAGTGGGTATACTTAGGCATAAGTTGATAGAGTCTTGATTGGTCAGGGCATGAAGGATACAGGAAGGAGGTAGGAGATTGAGGCCGAGAGGAAAGTGAATCAGCCATGATGAAATGGTGGAACAGATTTGATGGGCCAAAAGGCCTAATTCTGCTCCTATATTTTATGGTCTTATGGTCCATATAAGTTAAATAGTAAAAAAATAAGGAGATAGTTTTAAAATGAAAGTTTGGAGTTTAAAAAGTGATTTGAGGGTTAGTTTTTCTTTACATAGTGGTTTATATTTGAAATGTGCTATCAAAGATGATGATGGAATCAAATATAATTCTATGTTTAAGTGGCATTTGGGCAGACATTTAAATAGGGAAAGCATATAGTGGTAGTAGAGATATATGGGATTATGTAGATTGGCCAAAAGGGTGGCAAAGAAGTAGTACACTGAACAGCCCAAATCTGTGCTACACAAGTCTGACTCTATGCAGATCTTGTGTTTTTTGGAGAACCTGGCATCACACTGATGATAATATATGTGGCATTATTCCAGAAAGTTGTCAAGCAACTGACCTGTGCAGTTTCTTACAGTGGGTCATAATTTCACAAAACTTCTCTCCCACTCTGTCATCATAATTAATTACAATAGTTTTGCCCAATCAAAGTCAACAGCTAATGAGAGTTTGCTGAAGTACCACTATATGGTTGCTGCAGGCACTTTGACCAATAATGTTGATGTTCCTTCTGTCAACCAAGTGATGTTTAGTCACTCTTTCATTTGGAATATATATTGAAAAAGGCTTCGTTCTTTTGCACTTAGATAATTAGAAAACAAGTAAGTAAAGCTAAGTAAATTGAGTTTGGGAAGAATCTAACAGGAATAGCTGACAGCCGTCTTATATCCTCACAATTTCCATTTGTGGTCTGTCTGCTGCCAGGTTTTCATTGTGCAAGGTTAGTCTAACTGTGCAAATCATTTAGACAAATTTACCCTTAAAGTTGAAAAGTGCAAACCTGTTAATTCTGGCCTTTTTTGACATTACATCTATTCAAGTGAAGTTTAATTGACCATTCTATGTTTCATTGTAAAGTCTTAAATATTAGAATGCAAAATTTTAAACATAACACAAAGGTGATTGAAAACTGAACTACCAAAATCTCTATGTAGATGAAATAAGATTTCATTAAAAAGATGTTTTAATGTATGACAATGGGATCCATGAATTAATTTTCTTCATTCTTAAAAATGTTTTTGTGTATTCTCACTGCTACCAACAAATTAAATACTTGCATAAGTAGATGGTCTGCTTTGGAGCATGATTATCTTCTCCAAGCTGAATGGATTACGACTATCAATGACTGAGTATGATAATGAGTTTCCCTAGATGGGAAACTGAAGTTAGCCACTGATTTTGATTGGGCAAAACTTGTAATATTGTAATTAATGACAGTGGGAATGAAGTCTTGTGAAATTATTCCTCAGTGTAAGAAATTACATGGATCAGTCACTGGGCAACTTCCTGGAATAATACCACATACTAATCATCAGTGAAGTTCTCAGCAAAGCCCAAGTGGTTGTTAGAGTTAGTAAGTTGTGAGTGTGCTATCTTAGCACTGGAAGTATGGAGTTGCAGGCTATCCCCATAACAATACTCGGACTGCATTGGTCATCGACACAATATGACCTATTTCACTGTATGTTTGGATGTTTCGATATACAAGTGAAATATAAAGCTAATTCTTTACTTTTATCTATACAATGTGCACAGAGTCAGTGTTGTATAGTTGAATTCTGGTCTAATGGCAGTTGTCAGCAAAAAAACATCATTATCAGACTGTGCTTGATTCATTATTGGATATTAATCTCCTAAAATGTCATCTATGTTCTGAGCTTTGGCTTCCATTTTGTACATTTTTGGACCAAGACTGATTGGATACATGCAAAACAAACCAAGATGCCTGCTGGGTTTGCATCTCATCAACCACTGATTCCCTCCACTCCTGTTGTATCATCTACAAAAATATGCATGTTTAATACATGAACCATTAATGTTCACCCAAATGGTGAAGATAAAGATATTTCATTTGGTATCTGTAGGTTAAAGAAGGGAAATCACCAGTTCCTGATCACCATCTGTCCACAGTAGCAAAGCAGTACAGCTCGGGTTGTCAGAGTTTGGAGTTCAGTTCTGATTTCTTCTATAAGGAGTCTAATCCATCTTCCCCATGGAATGCATGAGTTTTCTCCAGGTACTCTGGGTTTTCTCCCACAGTCCAGGTTAGTAGGTTAATTGGTCACTATAAATTGTCCCATGTTTAGATAATGTTAATCACGGATTTCCAGGCGGCGTGGACTCGAAGAGCTGGAAGGACCTATTGCATGCTCTGTCTCTCTCAATAAATAAATAACCCTCTGATGGGAGATACTAGAACTGGTTCAGGTAAAGATAGAACTTGTTGGTGGAGACAGTCTTGCCTGGAAATTCCACTGAACTCAGGTAGCCAGTCTGATGTGGATCCGCCAGCCACTGCCTTCCAAAGTATCAGTTTCAAAACGTGTTGGTTCAAGTGAGGTCATATCCTAATGTGACTTGTGGCCAGACTGGTTGAATAGTGAGCAGGGGAGTCTTTGAAGAGGATCCGCAAGAAGGTTGTGGTCAGCCAGAGAAATCTGTAAGAAAGGATTGAAGTTAGGATTAGGATACCAGAGAAGTCAGTGGGTAAGGCATGGGGCACAGAATCCAGTGAAAGGCCAGTATGGAAGCTTGGTCAAGGCCTCAGGATTACAAGTTCTGGGGAACTGGAAGGTTAGTGCATTTAGGAAAAGTTTGGTATTGCTGCATGATTTAGAGCCTGGGCTGAGTGTGACAACTGTAGTGACTGAGCCCTGGACTTGGTAGATCAGATGGAGGGACTGGAAGTAACACCGGTGTGTGGGATGTTCCTCACAAATCTCCTAATTCAGAGATAAGCCATTAAGCATCATTGGTTGTTCCAGGAGCTACCAGCGATGGTTATTCTTGGACAAATTAGTCTAATTTCTCCCTGCATTCCTCCAAAAGAAGTCTTTCTTAGGAAATTCTTACATCAACTATTTGAAATTCTGAAGAACTTTTCAATTATCATAGTTAAGTAATTCACAGATTTAGTTTTAATTCCATCTTTCTCAGAGGCACATTTCATATCAAAATTATAAATTCTAGCAAAAGTGCACAAGTGCCACAATTTTCATAACAATAATGAAGAAATCCATTTCTTCAGATGCAAGGATTGTTTAATAAACAAATATAGGGTAATCCAGTTAAAATTTAAATAAAAAGAATAAATAATGAAGTGGTAAAATTGTTAATCTGTTAAAGTTAAACAATGTTGGCTGATACATAAATCTAAGTAACTTTTCAGAAAATTTCTGACCATCAGTTACCTTACACATGCATATTAGCAAAATTCATACTTCATTTGAAATAACTTACTTTGGATGTAAAGAATTTGGGGATCAAGTAATAAAATATCATTAAAATATCAATTCAGTGGAATATTTGTTTAAAGAACCAATTGGGACCGATTTTATTTGTATTAATGCACTGGATGGCATCACTGAACTATACCATTACATCTTGTGTGTATTTTTCTGCACTGCTATATTTGTTCCGTTAAATCTGTTTACTTTTCTGACATCTGGAGCATGTGTAAGTCTAGTATTCTTAATCAAATTTGGCAGAAACAGCTAATTTATTATGTTAATAAGGAAAACATTAGGAGTGCCTTTATGTGTGAGATTTGATTTTAGAAGAGATATTGATGTTAGTGTTCATCACTACTTCAAAATTGCAAATAGTTAAATGTTACAGCTATGAAAATAGAGTTCAAGCTAGCTCAAGAGTCTCTATATTGCTGTTACATCATTATTGTGGGGTTTTTTTTTACAGTGGACCATAGATACAAGTTTAACTCAGTTCTAATAGATACATAATCATACTAGTTTTTATTTTTATGAATTTCTGCAGTAACATTGAATTTAAAATAATTATTCCAAATGGTTGAAAATTTTGCGGCATAAAAAAGCAATATTAAAACTATGGATCCAAACTTCTTTTCTTTCTGACAACTCCTAAAAATGTGTGAAGCTAAAGGAGAAATTGAGAGATAGTGTGCTTGTACTGTGTTATGTCAACTGTATTGTAAAACCTGCAGTAAGCAGTCCTTCAGTTTAAAACTGAATCCCATATTGTGGGACTGAACATGACATTCAACTGATATTAGGTGACTACTTTTTAAGCTTAACAACTACTTTCCTTCAAAGAAACCAGCCCTTTAATAGTCTGATGGAAAGCCTTAGGAGACTTAATGCACATCTAGCAATGTGTCATCCAAAACAAGTCACCTTGTTTAACATCATAGCACTTGAATTTCTTGTTGAGTAGAACACAAAATCAGAACAGGAATATTTTGCAAAAACTACTGGGAATTCTAACTACCCTCAGCACTTTAATTATTAAAGTGATATAATTATTTTTATTTTCTAATTTTTTTTCATTTCTTCTTCCGTCTCAACCACACCCCCTAAAAACCTTTTGACCTTCATGTCAGAAATGACACACTTGTAACTTCAGTCATATACTTGATTAGGTTACTGGTTGTGAAAAAATAGCATTGTACCTATGGGCTGTCACCTATAACAGCCATACCCAAGAGATCTTAATTTATATAGTGTCACTTTAGATTACCTGTTCTCCGTGTCAGCATCAGCTTTACAAGTTTAAAGTGTCATCTCTTTAGAATATTATTTGTCAACAAGATTTATACACTTACTTACGGCCCAATACGCCACTGGCATTTAGGGCAGCAATGAAGGTCCTCCGTCTCTAGCAGTGTTCTGGGTTTCCTTCATCATGGCAGTAGCTTCCTCTCAGTTTTCTCTACTGTCAGTCATGCAAGTCCTGGGTGGAGAGTAAGGAACACCATCACACTCAGATGTGGAAGGATTCTTCATTGCTGTTTCCGTAACAAATTTGTTTTACTGGTCAGGGTTTTCAGCCCTGAGCTGAATCCCTGGACCTGAAGGACTGGTGGGTCACTCAACCTCTCCTGTACACTTTGACATAGGTGACCTTACCAAGAGCCAAAGCCCTGGAGCCCTGACTCCAGCCAGCATATCTCTCTGGGTTACTGAATTGTGCAAGCCTCCAAAGCACAACAAGGTTGTGGTGCTCTTGGAGGATCTATACACTCAGTGGCCACTTTATTAGATAATGGGAGTGGAACCCAATGTCGTGTTCCACTATTATAGCCCATCCACTTCAAGGTGTGATGTGTTGTATGTTCAGAGATGCTCTTCTGCACATTACTGTCATAATGCAGTGGTTATTTGAGTTACTGCTGCCTTCCTGTCAGCTCGAATCACCCTGACCTCTCTCATTAACAAAAAAAAAATCAAGCATAGAACTATCACTCACTGAATGTTTTGTTTTTTTTTGCACTATTCTCTGCAAGTTTTAGAAAATCCCTTAAGACCAGCAGTTTCTGAGATACTCAAACCACCCTGTCTGGCACCAACAATCATTCCACAGTCAAAGATACTTGGATCACATTTCTTCCTCATTCTGATGTTTGGTCTAAACAACAACTGAACCTCTTTGACCATGTCTGCATGCTTTTATGCATTGAGTTGCTGCCACATGATTGGCTGATTAAATATTTGCATTAACAAGCAGGTGTACAATTGTGGCTAATAAAGTAGTCACTGAATGTGGATTATCTTTTCTGCAAGGTGAAAGATTCAACAATTTTGTTAGATGGCATGTATTAATTTTTTATTGTTTTATAAGTTTTTTAGCAATCACTTCAGCAATGCTAACAAGACTAGTGGAATACTAAACCCTTTAACGTGTTCACTGTCAGTGAAGGGTCAGACTATAAACAGTGGGTATTGCTGGATTGATTTGCACACAGTAAAGAAGGTACTGTATCACACAAACTGGCCGTCAGCTGCCATTCCCTCTCCCTCCATCAAATGTATTGTAACATTCTTAAGATGCAGATAGATCCAAACCTACATTTGAATTAACTGGATATTTATTAAGTTCTTTAGTGTGACTTGAACCCAGTATCCACTACTTGTTGTAAACCAGCTGCTCTGTGTAGCTGGTATGAGATACTGGGATACCACCACACAATAAATTAAAGAGATTCCTTTACCATAAACAATGGGTTCCATTTTATATTTGTGGTCTCAGATCAGTTTCAGACCACCATTAAAACACAGACATAATGCTACTGACTATAAGAGTAATTGGTATTCTCAGATGTCAGCATGCATAGTACATCATGTTTCACTGATGTTTGTCTAAAACATGATATCCTCTTTATTTCCAGTGAAATAAAGAACAGAAAACAACATTTAAGAATAAATTTAAACTAAGTATATTTTATTTTTCTGTTTGTATAAAAATAATGTTGTGGTTACTTGAATGTCACTTTTAAATATATAGCATAATTAATAATGGATGTATTTGACACCAGTTCTTTTCATAAAGCTAGATACTATAATGTAACAATCAGCCTTTTGTTATGGTTATTTTATTTCCTAAGAATTCTTGTAGGAAATATTATGTGTTTCCCCCTTAAGCAATTAGTGCTTCTCTCTCTCTCAGAGCTTTGGCACTGAAAGCTGCATTGTAGCCTGGATATCTGAGATTTACTATTCTAATCTAAACAGATATGTGTGATAATTATCTCATATTTGCAAGATACAGACAATAAAACCTCTAGTCTGTGCTTGGATTACTTAATTTTACACAATCGACCGACATTTTTCTTGGTGTAAACTGACATTTTATCACTTACCGAGATTGAGACTATTTTCCTGGTTGTTAAAAAGGCAGTTTTTGTAACGTTCTAAATAGTTTCATTCTATATTCAGTTAGTTGTGCCTGTGTTTTCTATGGTAACTTCAAGGGGTTTTTGTACTGAGGAATACCAGATGGCTGAGTTGCACATACCTGGGTTGCTGCATGCTGTCTGGAGATCAAACCCAGGCTGCACACTTATCCCAGAACATTGTGCAGAGACCAGTAAATATTCTTTTTTTTTGGTTTACATGAGTCTTCACACCCTCCACTTCAAGTTTGAAAATAAACTAATAAGGAGCACTCATGAGAATATGTAGAGTTGTCTGCAGACAATGACAATATGTCACTTATGCAGATAATATTTTAGAATAATCTGCCTGATATTTGTTCTGCCAGTAGACAAGCTATGCTGTGCAGATATATCAAAATCTTGGGTGTTTGTTTTCAATCTGAGAATTTTTTTCACTCGTTTAAAACTCGGGTTATAGAAATAAGCATTTGATAAATATATTTTTTGAAAACTCATGCTGATGGCACACTTTCCAGCAAATAATACTATTTTTATTGAAATTCAGTAATTGAAGCTGGTAGAATTGACCATAACTTTGATCTGTAAAATAATTGATTTTCATCATACAAGATGTATTAGATCCTGTGAAGTAAACTTTTGTCAGGTTTATTAAAGCCTGAATTATTATACAGCTATAAATACATAAACTATTTATGTTTAGAAATATTTCTAAGCATGATTTGGAAAATTTAAACTGACAGTTTTGCAACAATGTTTTGACTAAGGTATAAAGGAGAAAGTTATAATTTGTTAGTAATTGTTTTGTATGGTAATACTGTATTACAAAATCCAGAAAAATGAGATACAGTACTGAATTATGAATACATGGAAAGGATTCAGTGTAAAGAAACATTTATATACAGTAGTTGTATACTTATAAACCTTAAATTTCAATTTTATTTGGCCTACTATAGATTGAGTTTATTACCAAAGTTTTTCCTTTAAACAGAAAGTTGAATGGAATCATTTGCAAAGTTCCTTCTGTTTGAATATCCTCTTTTATTGTGGTCAGAACACTCTAACTTGAGCAAAACAGTTGGGAAAGAAGCTTAAAAATTTACAGATGCCTTCATCTTTGGTTTATTACATGTGCAAGTCTGTACTTTTATGTAAAACTGTAGAATTTTAGATATCTTTAGTATTCATTAAAACAATTTTAGCCTCCCATGTTAAGGAAGAATAGGAATTAAATGAAAACACTCCTAATTCAAAGTACATACATGTCACCATAGGCAACCCTGAGATTCCTTTTCTTACAGGCAATTCCGTATTACTGCAGTTACTGTTGGCAATAAATATAGATTTGCATTTCATTTCAGTTTAGCAAAGACAACATCTTGAATAGTGCTCTTTGTGGTTTTATTTCTTTAGAACGGTTCTCAAAATGCTTTACCTGTTACTTTAAAGTTTAGTTTTATATTATAGTATTCGTAATAAGCATTTTATATAACAATCCCCTACCACAAATAAAAATCTGCCGTGTTTTCTTTTGGTTAACATGTAGCTAGGTGATTTCTTTTAAAAAAAAGAATGATAACTGTAAGGGGAATCTAATCAAATACATGCACATATTCCCTTGTACAAAAATGCAGTTCCTTAACATTTCTTTTGGCAAACTGTAATAGTAACTTAAAGTATATCACAGCAGAGGACTTTTAGATAACTATGATGTGCTGAAATAATTTCTGCTCATAAGTGTTATCATCCTCTGAGCCCCAGAGGCCAGAGAATTTCAGCTATCGCATAAGATTTTTTTCCTTTATGCTTCATTAGGCTGTCTGCTGTTAGGCCTCGTTTATAATAATTTACTATTTTTTGAACTGGTAATTTAAAAAAAAAGAACTTTAATCAGGAAATACAACTTTTTACCAACTTTGTGTCTGAAATCTGAAATTTGTTTGTTAAAATTTTAACCATATTGTCTTTGACAGAAATTGTTGTTAAGGTTATGCATAAAACAAAAACAGATGGTTTGAATTGTTAATCTAATTGGCTGTTTTCTAAGCAGAAATTAAATATATAGTTCCCACTGGGAAGCAGAAATAGCATCATAGTTTCTCAACTCAATGAAAAGATTTTCAGACCTTAAATAATATTCCTCTGAGTTATTCAAAAATATGGAGAGATCTCACCTATAAATATATCATAATCCCTTCAGTTACTACCCTTCAACCATCAGGCTCCTGAATGAGTATGCACTTTATCACTCACTACAACTCTGACTGACCATTGAAAACAACCTATGGACTGATTTCCAAGAATTCTGCAACTTTCTCAGTATTTTTATTTATTTATCTATGTTTTCTATTATCATCATCATTATTACTACATGCTTTAGTACTTGCACTATTTGTCAGTCTTTGGTTTTGTGTAGTTTTTCAATGATTTTATTGTACTTCATTGTTCTAATGTGAATGCCTGCAAGAAATTGAATCTCAGGGTGGTATTTGGTGACAATATATGTACTTTAATAATAACTTTACTTTGAAATTTACTCTTGTGCATTTCTGCCTTGGAAATTACTAAACTGCTAATGCTTTATCCTTCTTCAAATCTATCAAGAAAATAAGCAAAATAATTCAAAAGAATTCATCACAGCTGTTTAAAGTTGGTTTTATGTTCTTTAAGAATCTCTGCCACTGTCAGCTGCTAGGCTGTTCTGTTTTGATATTCATCAATATTGAATGAAATGTCCAATTCCTTGTTTACTTTCCTGATACTGTATTTTTCATTGTTTTAATATTTCCAAAGTTCTTTTCACCTTATTATCCCAATTTTTTGGAAACTTTTACAACTGTGTCAGAGTTTATTGATCAAGAACTTTGAAATTTTAAATGTTGCTGTTCTGTTTGAATGAATTCTGAATGGATAGCTTTGCTCTAAGACTGAATGTGCTATAATTGTTCCCACAAAAAATGATAGAGAAAAAAACAATTGAAAAATCAGTTGAAAATTTGTTATTGAGCATTAAGTGAGATTTCCTCTTGTTCAAAGACAGAAGTTAATAGATCCCATTTGCTTCTAAATAACTTTTTGCATTGGTTCAGTTATAATTAAAGTATTTAATGAACATTTTCAGTTTTTTTCAACTATATTGCATTAAAGTCATTATTTCACAATTCTGCTTTATTTTTGACTTAATACCATTAGACAATGGAAGTTCAAACAAAATGTTTGGCATGTTTCCATTAATTGAATCAGATATTCAAGTGTTGTTTAGAACAGGACATTATGCAAAAAAACCCAAGCGTGGAAGTTGCATTGTTAAATGTCTTAATCTTTAAAGACCACAAAACATAGGAGTAGAATTAGGTCAGTTGGCCTATCAAATCTGTTCCACCATTCCATCATGACTGATTTATTTTTCTTCTCAATGCCATTCTGCTGGCATCTCCTTGAAGCCTTTGACACCCTTAATTATAAAGTACTTATCAACCTCCACTTTGGGTATCAAAATACGCAATGACTTGGCCTCTACAGCCATCTGTGGCAATGAATTCCACAGATTCACCACCATTACCACCTCCTGGTTTAAAAGAAACCCCTCTTCATCTTGTTTCTAAGGTGTTCCCCTTTTATTCTGAGGCTATGCTCTCTCAACTCCTACTATTGGAAACATCCTATCCATATCCACTGGACATTTCAAAATTTGGTAGATTTCAATAAGATTCCACCCTGCCTCCCTCCCATACTTCTAAACTCCGGTAGGTACAGGTCCAGGGCAATTAATTGCTCTTCATTTGTAAGCCTTTCATTCCATTGGTCATTCACATCACCCTCCTGTCATCCTTGCCAATATCATCACATCCTTTCTTGAATATGGGCCCCAATACTGTTCACAGTATTCCAAAAGTGATCGGGCCAATGCCTTATAAACTTTGAACATTATATCCTTGCTTCTGTATTCAGGTCCTCTCAAAACGGATGCTAACATTGCAGTTGTTTTTCTTCCTACCGACTCAGCCTGCAAGCTAACCTTTAGGCAATCCTGCGTGAAGACTCCCTTTGCAACTGTGATTTATGAATTTACTCCCCACTTAGAAAATAGCCTATGCCTTTATTCTTTCTACCAAAGTCCATGTGACTTTATTCTTTCCTACGCTATATTCCATCTGCCATTTCTTTGCCCATTCACCAAATTTATCCAAGTCCTTCTGCAGACTCTCTGTGTCCTGTTTGACACCCCCACCCACCCTACTTATCTTTGTTTCACCTGCAAACTTGGCCACAAGTTTCAAGTCACTTTATTAGGGGACTAATAGAATACAATAATGTATTTGCCTTTGCATAGTACTAATTTTGCTAAGCTGTTTTGTTAAAATTTATATTTATGTGTGTATTTCTGTTATTTCAGGAATATAATTCATTTGGGTGGTGGATAGGGGAAATGAAGGGAACGATTGGCTTGGTGCCCAAAGCGTACCTAATAGAGATGTACATCATTTGAAAAGGTCTGGGTAAGTACATTTTAATTGAATCTCACTATGAAAGACCATAAGTACCTTATTCCCGTATCATTTATTTAGAAAGAATTCTTGTCAAGGTTTCATACTGTAGTTTTAAAATAGTTTTTATGTTTAGGAGACAGACTTATGCATCTTCCTGTTGTGAGCTGTCAAAAAAAAATCCCATGGAATTATTTACCAAATGAGAAAAAATAACTGCTTTGGGCCTGTTTCTGCATTGTATTGATTTAATGCCCTTCCTTTGCCCACTGTGACTAAATGAGAATATTTCACCTGTCAAATATTCCTGAAAAATAACTTCATGAAGAAATACTCTATTTGTAGCACATAGATTATATTGCTAAGTGGAAATTGACCTTTTTACAATAAAGCTACTTCCTTTTAATATCCCAAAAGTATTTGAGTTGAAAAATTGTGTGCCTTTTCAGTATTAAAAATGTGTAATGTACTTGAAGAAATATATATAATATATATTTATTGCCCAAAAATAGTCACTTCTGTTCTGATTGCCAGCTTTTCTTTTATATAAAATCTGAGGAACAGGGAAAATTACTAAATAGACCTCAAGGCACAGTTTCCCATCAGCAAAGTATTCTCAGAGACAAACAAAACAAAATAAACACTATTTGATGTGTCCATTACAGTAAAGCAAAACATACTAGAAAATATAATTCATGTCACATAACAATTTACAAATTATTAGAAGCATTCAGCTGTGCAAAGAAATGGGGTGGGGGGGAGGGCAGAGACGGAATGGAGCAGAATTCTGACAGACAATCAAAGGGTTGAACTTAAAGAAATTAGTAAAGGTAATTATCTGACGGATGTAATCTACCAGTTTCAGAAGATTATTGTTAAAATTTGACAAATGCTTTATTGTTCTTCCTCAACGGATTTGGAATGCATCACTTGATAATGCAGTAACTATATGAGATATATATTGGAAGAAAACACTAGATGGCAGTAGTTTTCTGCAGACCTCAATTACATTCTCCATTTCCTTTTCCCCCCAAACCGTCTCCCCCCCCAAAACACACACACACACACACACAAATCCCACCTCCCCTGCAACTCCCATCTACCTATAATTACGTTTTATTCTACACAAAGGGATATTTTTAAACTAGATAGAAGGTCATGCAAGGCTTGTCTGTCCTTTGCCAGGAGAGGGAGTTTGTACCCACTAGTTCTGTTTCACTGTTTATTTTATCACAAAGATAGCATCAGCTTATTAACAAAATAATCTATCCTCTTACCACAGATGTGAAAATCAAGAAGCAGCTAAGTGTTTAATTAAATTAATTCCTCATTATTGTAATTATCTCATATAATTTCATTGATGCTTTTTTTATTTTTCTGTGCTTTGCAGCAGGAGCAACTCAAGCTATTTGAGACAGCGTGTCGGCTTTATATAACAACTTTGCTGAATATTTGGCCAGTATATTTTCATTGCTTTCAAGACTTGTCATTACAACTTAATCAGTCGTAGACAAAACTCAAAATTGAAGGGGATGAGTCCGATTTTCCTTTTCTTCCCCCAGAGTATCTTGAAGTAACTGTAAGCACTGTTTTCTGTCTTATCTGATTCACTTTATTGAATCTTGTTCTAATGTTCCAGTCTGCAAATTTTAAGGTTCAAATAAAGTTTAATTGTGTGCAAACTGTTGTTATGCTAATAATTTAAATGCCTGCTGTGTAACTAATGAAATTACTGTGTTATGATTAATTTGGAAACTGGTATGTTGATTGTAGTAATTGAACACAACAAGGTAAAGTAAATGATTATGATGCCATATGGCCTGTTAATCTCAAAATTTAGAAGAGGATGAACATTTCCTTCAAATATTTTTATAAAATACTTTTTTGGCAGTTTGTAAGCTAACTCACAATGTCTTGTAGTTACTTGTACTGAGAATCTCAAATTTAGTTGTAAATGTTGAACTTGGAAAGTAATAATTTTACCTGTTGATTAACCTTAATAAAAACACAATTTATTCAATGTCTCTTTACTTAATAACAAATAATATTTTGTGTACTGAAGACGTTATCAATAAATCTACCTGCATTATGCAGGAATCCCAGTTAGAGTTTCTAAATAAGGAGTTTCTTAAAAAATAGGTGGTATATTAATGGATATGGCTGACAAAAACTGCAGGCCATTACCAACAGCTAAAATGAAGAGACATCATGTATATATTAAACTAGTCATCCCTAGAATTGATTTTAATTGGGCCCTTACTTATTTATGCCAATTTTTACCATCTCAGTTTAATTTTCAAATAATTTTAAAATTTGTAAAAATATGCAATTACATTTTTCTTTCTGACCATTACAAGATTGAAGAATTTTATGTATAATACAGAGTTAAAGAGGAATCAAATTAATATGCATTTCTAATTTTCAGAAACAATGTTCAAAGATCAAGTTAAGTTCTGGAGTCAGGGAAAAAGAAACAACCAACTTGCATAATAAGATATCAATGATTTTTTTTTGCTCCATGATAGTCAATATAACTTTTACAAAAAAAAAGCATTTTGCAAAGCATATTATTCTGTTTCAATGCCTTTATACGAAATAGATACACAATTAAACCAGCCAATGGACATAATTTTGAAAAATTGCATTAAAATCAATGGATAAATAGCAAAGAGAAAATAAACTATAAATGCAGTCTGCTGCTGTCATACACGAGGACTTGTACCATTTTTTTAATGTAGCTGGTTTTCGCCTATAATTTATGAATGCTTCAATGAAGATAAAAATTGGTACTCTAGCGGTGATCATATGTATATTAAGTCTGAATGCACAGTAAAATTATTTGTGATTATGCCCATTACAATGTTTATAAATGCACCTTTGTTTTTATGCTTAATATCCATTGTTTTACATTGGAGTTTTGCTTGCAATTAAATGACTGATATTGCAGCACGACTCCATTAAGGAGAATAAATCAAACCCAGTCATGCTTAGGAAAATTAATAAAAAACCACAGAAGCTGTAACAGCAAAATATGAAACCACCTTTTGCACGCGTTTCAAGTCTAAACACTATGGACGAATTGCTATTGCTAATAGGTAGGTACTGTATCTAATAATTAAAGTCTACACAATATTGTAACTGTAATCTTTTCATGATTACTTGCTGATTCTTTAACTATTGAGAAAATTCACTGATTTATCTGTGGTTGGTTTAATAAGAGTTTTTCTTACTTCATACATAATGCAATATACTGAGAAACTAACATAAAGCAGATCTAGTATGTACCTTAGGGAGGAACATTGTGATGTACCGAGCAAAAAAAAATGACACAGATTCTAATGTAAATGTGTTTCATGAGAGTATGACACTTTTATATTTCAGCACAGATGGAAACTTATCAGAACCACAACCATAGAATTATTTTCCACATTTGAACAAATATAATTTTCTGCAAAGTTTATATTTTCGTTCTACATTCTAAGAGTGAGCAAAGATTGTTTGACGAAGGAAGATTTAGCAGTTTCAGTATTTGTTTAACTATTGACTTTCAGGTTAGAATGGATAATCTTTATTTTACCATTAGGTTAAAATAATAGGTCTTTATTTTACCCATCGGTGAATCTGCACATTATATACCATGGTATGTAACCTATGGTATATAATATGCACTTAAATAGGATTACATACCCTTTTTATTTTGTTTGATTTGTCAGTGAAACATGATATAAAAATCTAGTAGAAAAAATGAAATATATAAGATTCAGAATTCGATTTAATATCACTGACTTGTTGTGAAATTTGTTCTTTTGCATCAACAGTACAGTGCAATACAAAATAATAAACTGCAAATTACAGTAAGAATATATATATATGAATTAAATAGTGTAAAAAGAAAGCAAAAAAGAAAATAAACAGTACATTTGTGAGGCATTTGTTCACGTTAATACATCTTTCCTTAAAGAATCTGGCAGCATCTAAATGGCAGGCCAGGCCAGTAAATGTTCAGCAATAATTTGAATAACAATTTCATGAAGATATTTTCCCTGTTTCATAACCATTAATACAATCTATGTTGCTACAGATATGCAATGATTACATTAGAATTTTGTGGAACAAAGGGGGTGTTCGCAAAGTGATGAGTCGAACGTTCATTTATAGTCCATAGGGCAAAGTAATATGGTGGATCCCTGTGGTTGTGGCTTGTGGTGCTGATCATCTGCACGTTCTTCAGGGTCTGCTGTAGCAGCAGTACATAAGGTGAGAAGGATAAGCCCAAGAAGGAATCGGTGTATCTCTAACTGAAGTGCAGTATTAGGAGCAGATTTCATGGAAGTGCCAACCTTTGCTGCCGCAATGAAATTACCAGTGCAAAATAGTGTTGGGAATGGGAACTAGGACTGTGCCAGACAGATGGCACACCCTGCTGTGCCTTTGATTGGAAAAGAAGGGTAACATTTGCAGGGATGTCAGAAGAATGGTGATCAGCTATACAAATTAGTCTCAGAAGTGCACCATTGTACGTGCTAACTCTGCTGCAGGGTACATCAGCAGCCGCATTTTAAAATAGACCATCTTTGCACTTTTTAAAAATGATATAAATGTAAGAATCTGAGGTCCAGAAAGATCAGCCAAATGACATCTGTTAGGATGACATGGCATCCTGTGTAATTTTATTATTGTTGCACTGTGTTTGTAACCATTGCTTAAATCGGGGAGGAATTATTCAGATATAATTAAAAAAATTATTACACTTTAGTGAATCAGGTCTCAGATGCTTGCGTTAGATGGAATTCATATGCATTTGCAGAAAAAAAGATGGAAATTGTATACCAAGTAATCACAGAGGTGCAATTGAATAAAGGAAGATATTAACAGCAGAACCCTACATTCTGCTCAGCGTATAAACATGGTACAGTAAGAATGGTTTTTTGCTCGTCTCAGCTGGCAGGCTGATTCCGCTTCAGTAAAGACAAGGTACAGAAATGTCCTTTGGGTGACATTCAAAACTCGATATAAATCCTGTGCTTTATGAGACTGCAGTGCAATAAATTACTTAGCCTAATTGTAGATGTAATGAATTACCATAATTAGTCATGGGCTACATTAAATTAATCAGCATGGTACATTATTTTGCTAAATTACATCCTTGCCTTCAGAAGCCACCAGTGCAACGATCACTGTTTCTTCCAAGAGGGAATGATACCATAATGAGAAGCCTTTCTGCTCCTACAACTATGACAGGATATGAATTTTGATAGGAGACAGGAAGGCTTTTAGACACTAGAGCGTCAACTTCTGCCCGGAGAGTCTCTGGTAGTTAATGATACTTCAGTCGTCCTGCAGAGGAGCAGTGGGCTGTGTCTGAGAAGGATGGAGAAGATTCTCCTTACGTGGAAAGAATTCAGACTTAGCTAGGGCTTTAGAGCCACTAATGTAGCTGTGGAAAATGCAATACTGGGTGATTCAATCAGAAGAATTGAATAGAAATCTGAAATAACTAGCTTACCGAGCACATCTGTAAAGATATGCATAGGGGTACAAAAATAACATCTCTTAATGTAGTAATCTGTGTTTTTCCTGGTGGGCACCCGTTTAATTAGTGCTATGAGGCTTTAGATTTCTGCTTATCATGCACATTGTTTTCCAGCTGCACAGACGATTGCCAAGTTTTTAATGGCTTGACCCTGTTCTGTAAAACAGCAGTAAATTGCAACACATACACAGAGTGGAGGCAAAGGGCTCGTTCTTTTGGGGTTGTTTTTTACTGTCACGTTTACCTGGGCTGGAGATTAATGGTCTCATGGTAAGCATCTGTCCCCTGTCTTTTGGAGAAGCCAGGAGAATCAGAATTTCATGCCATTTTTGAAAATTCTGTGATAGAAGACACTTATCCACCATTTTTGTGAAGCTGCATATCACCACCATAGGTAGTGGGACAAGGATGCAGAAGCCAGATTTGACAGATTTGCTTAATACAGATCCTTTGTGTTATTGTTTAATGCTTGTCTACTATTTACTATGCTTTACTATTTCAAAATACCACACACAAAATACTGGAGGAACTCAGCAGGTCAGGCAGCATCTATTGAGAGGAATAAATGTTTGCTAATTTGATTCAAGACCTGTCATCAGGAATAAAAATGAAGGGTACAGAAACTGGAATAAGAAGGTACAAGCTAAAAGCTGATAGGTGAAGTCAGGTGGGTGGGGAAGGGGGGTGGGGTTATGAGGTAAGAAGCTAGGTGGTGATAAATGGAAAAGGCAAAGAGCCAAAGAAGAAAGGATCTGATTGGAGAGGAAGGTAGACCATGGAAGTAAAGGAAGGAGAGAGCATGCTGGGGAGGTGATAAGCAGGTGAGGAGAAAAGACAAGCAGAATATTTACTGTTGCAAATATAATTTACAAAATTAAAATGTTTTGATTTAATTGAAAACTACAAAATATGATAAGCAACCTACTTAAATTAAGTTTTAGTTCTTTGAGGCAAAGGTCAACTTTAATGGAACTGTATGTACATAGATCTCAGAGTATTAGAACATGGAAACAAGCCTTTCAGCCCAAGTATTCCATGCTAACCACAGCATCCTTCCTGTTAGTCCCAGTTGCCTGCTTAGTTTAGCCTATAACCTTCCAAGCCCCTCTCTTCCACATGCCTATCCAAATGCTTCATAAATGTTGCAGATCACCTCTCTGGCAGCTCATCCCAGGCACCTCTGTATAAAGAGGTAACCTCTCGGGTCACCTTTAAATCAATCTCTTCTTGTAATTGTGCCCTATAAGTTTGGACTGTTGAATACAGGGGAAAAGGCCATGACCGTTCACTCCTCATGATATCATAAGCTTCTATGAAGTCACTCCTCATACTCCTGCACTGCAACAGATAAGAATCCAGAGTGATCATCTTTTCCCTATAACTCAGGTACTTTGCCCAGGCAGCATACCTGTAAGTCACTTCTGTATCCTTGATTATGCCTTTCCTATAACAGGGTGACCCTGTTGCACACAATACTCCCAAGTGCCACCTCACCAACGACCAATATAACTGCAACATAATATCCCTACACCCAAGAGTTCCCAAACTGAGCTCCACAGACGCCTTGCCTAATGGTCTTGGTCCATACCATAAAAAAGGTTGAGACCCCTGCCTAGGACGAACCTTGTTGCCCTGAGTGATGAAGGTCAGCATGGCAACCCTGTCTATTTGCACATCCAGTTGTAGCAAACTGTGCACTTGTATTCCCAAGTCCCTCTGTTGCACAACACCTGCCTGTGCCCTCCCATTCACTGTACAAGTCCTACCCTGGTTCAAAATGTTGCACCTCACACACATTCCAGTTGTAATCCATTTACCATTCCTCAATCTCCTTAACTGATCAAATTCTCTCCCTGTAATTCTTTGAAAATCTCCTCACTGTTAGAGCATATTCTGGAGTTAGGGCAAATAGCAAATATCAAGTTCAACAGCAGTCATTCTTCAGATCTGAATGCGGATTGCAGATGGAATACAGAACACAGCTCAGAACAATGGGCTTGCTGGAGCTGCAGGTTGGGGGTCAATCACAAACAAAGAAACTCTCCACTTAGACCTCAAATGCTTGCACATGCATGAATGCATCCCAGAGTCCATGGGGATTAACATTCATTTTGGGTGTCTGGAGTGTGGGTGTGAAGGAGGAGAGGCGTTTGAAAATATATGTAAACCAAAGAAAGCATTGTAGTTACATTGTAACTATAGAATTATCCTGCAGTTACCTTTGAATTTTAACATATAAAAATGTCATGTAATATTGGGTCGGGAGGCCTCTTCTTCCAAGAGTGTCTCAATATGATGCCTGTTGCACATTTTTGCTGAATAAAATACTTCTATATCTGCTGGGTTCAGTGTCTTTGTTCGCAGTTACAACATTTACTATCAACAAGACCCTAATTTAGAATCATCTACAAAGCCTGTTAAATCGTGCATTCACATCCAAGTCATTTACATACATAATGAAAAGCAGAGATCCCAACATTGGCTCCTAGGACACCCCATAAGTCACAGGCTTCCAGTTAGAGAACTGTTCTCCACCATCGATCCCTGCTTCCTATCCATTGATTCCTACCTTGTTCGCTCCCCCCTTAATCCCATGCAACCTAATCTTTCAGATCAGCCTACCATGTGGGACCTCATCAAAGAATTTACTAAAGTCCATACAGACAACATCTACTCCCTACCTTCGTCCATCCCATTAGCTACCTCTTCAAAAAAGCTCCAAAAGGTTCATCAAATGGAGGGGAGGGGCTTGGAAGGTTATGGACTGAACTAAACAGGCGACTGGTGCTAGCAGGGAGGATGCAGTGGTTAGAATGGACCATGTGGGCTGAAGGGCCTATTTCCATGTTGTAATACTCCATGACTAAGATCAATGTAAAGTTCCATAATACCCAAGTGATGATAGATCTTGTCCCTCAGAGCTCCCTCCAAACAATAAAGACAAGCTCACCAGCCTGTATTTCCATTGCCTGTCCATTATATTGTTTTAAATTCCTGAAGTAAAACCCAAGATTCAACTTTCCTTGATGTTTCGATATTCTTTGCTGCTTCAGCTTTTTCATTTTGAACCCAATTCAGTGTATCCACTCTAATATACACTTTTTCAGTCCCTGAACTGTGTGTTATGATCTAGTTAAGATATAGACCAGTACCACACAGGATGAGGCCTTTCAGCCCACTGAGACAACCGGGATGTCAATCTAAACTAATCGTATCTGCCTTCCATTTCCTTATATTTCTTAACTGTTCATATATTTCATAGCCATTGCTGTTGATCTGTTTCTATCACTTTCCCTGGCCCTACCAGTTCCAGGCACCTACCACCATCTATGTACAACAACCTCCTTTGAACTCTCCCTTTTTTTTTAATACCTTAAACCAATGTTTGCACTCTAGTATTTGACATTTCCACCCAGAAAAGAAATTACTCTGACTATCCACCCTATCCATGCCACTCATCATTTTAAATACTTAGATCAGGTCACCTCTCAGCCCTCTATGCTCCAGTGAGATACAATGCAGAACAGGCCCTTCCCATCCAATAAGCTACCCACTGATTTACTCCTAGCCTTATCACAGGACAACTTACAATGACAAATTAACCTCCTAATTGGTACATCTTTGGACTGTAGGAGGAAACTGGAGCACCCAGAGGAAACCCATATGGTTCATGGCAAGAATATACAAACTCCTTACAGACGGTGAGGAAATTGATCTCCAAACTCTGGAATGCCCCGAGCTGTAATAGCACTGCACTAAACTTTATGCTTTCTGGCTCCCCCTAAACAATCCAAAGTTTGTCCAACCTCCCCTTATATTTAATACCTTCCAATCCAGGCAACATGCTGGTGAGTCTGATGAACACCTACGTTGAAGAGCCACTAATTCCCTTTAACCACCTTGAACCAACTTCCAAACTCCTGATTATTAATACTATGACAACCCTAGCCAAAATAGACTTAATATTTTTTGTTCTAATTATGATATCTTGTAAAAATAGCTAATGTTTTTCTTGTGAGTGCTGTTGACATGAAGCCATGTGCCTGCGATGTCAGCATTTCATCACACATCTAGCATTCAGGTACTTGAGGTCAGACAATACGCTCAACTTTGATGTTTTAAATTTGAACATCCTCTGCACCATCTCTAAAGCTTCCATGCACCTCCTAGAACACACAATCCTCCAAATGTGTCATTTCTAGAAGCAGTTTTCTGGAGAAACTGCCAACTTTAATACTCAAGAGCTAATCAACTACTTATTCTATGCACTCATGCCCTGATAACCAGTTTCCTTGACTGCCATGGTAGCAGATTGTACTTATGGCACTCAATATCAATGCAGTTTATTCTGAAAGCTCAGATTTAATTAATTATATAGGTATGTCGCATCCGGAATTATTTCCAGGTTGCGGACGATTTCCTTCCAAGTCAAGTAGCTTTTTATTGTCATTTCAACCATAACTGCTGGTACAGTACACAGTAAAAATGAGACATCGTTCCTCCAGGACCATGATGCTACCTGAAACTACACAAAACTACACTAGACTTCAGACGTACACGGGACTACATAAAGTGCACAAAACAGTGCAAGACAGTACAATAATTAATAAACAGGACAATAGGCACAGAAAAGCGCAAATTACAATATAATAAATAATGTAAATATAAATATAAATGTTTTAGCAGGAATTGAGAAAGAAATGAGCACTAATTGCAAAGGGAATGAAGTGGTATTCAAGGGGGGGGGGTGTGTATAAAAACATGGTGTCAAAGTAGACTGGGAATTGAGGAGTCTAATGGCTTTGGGGAAGAAACTGTTACACATTCTGCTTGTGAGAGCCTGAATGCTTCGATGCCTTTTGCCAGAAGGCAGGAGGGAGAAGTGTTTGTATGAGGGCTGCTTTTACGTATTGAGAAATCACATACTAGGCAAGTTACAGCAGTGGTTTGCCATTGCCCTCTGCCGGGTGAGCTGCTTTTTTTTTTACGATATCACCAGCTCTTTAATGGGAGCCGGCTGGATTTGAACTCGGGACCTCTTGCCCCGAGATCCAGCGCTGATGCCACCAGCTTGCCCAATTAATTATATACACTACTTAAAATGAGACTTGGTTCCTTAAGGCTGTTATAGCCAGGGGTGGTAGTGGGGATAAGCTCCCACTACCTCTTAAATGCTCCCAATGGCTAACATCTCAAACAGCCTCTGATAACCAAGTCCAGCTTCTGGTCTTACCATGAGGCTTAAACCCAGTAGAGTATTATCTACTAACAGCAAAAGGGGCAAAGGTGGGCTACTGGTGCCCTAAAACTTATTGCTTTGGGCAGATAGATCTCATCAGCCATGCTTGGCAGCTCATCTTGGAGAAGGAAAACTCTGATCTCAAACCTCCGGTGCTTTCCAGCCATGACCCACTCATGGGGAAGGCTTCAGGAGTAAATCCCAAGGGAAGATTCTGGAGCTGGAGTCCCCAAGGCTCCATTGAGTTCAACGCTGGCTGGCAGCTCCTGCATCGCTGCAACTGATCATATCCAAATAGTCCCACTTTACCACAGAAAATACAGCTCGGCATTTAGCACCATCATCCCCTCAAAACTAAACTGTAATCTTCAAGACCTGGGCCTCAATATTCCCTTGTGCAATTGGATCCTGGATTTTCTCACTTGTAGACTCCAGTCAGTTTGGAATAGCAAAAATATCTCCCCCACAATCTCCATCAGCACAGGAACACTGCAGGGGTCTGTACGTAGACGCCTACTCTGCTCACCTTCCACCGGAGACTGTGTGGCCAAGTACAGCTCCAGCACCATATACAAACTTGCTGATGACACCACTGTTGTGGGCTGTATCAAAGGGGGTGAGGAATCAGCATACAGGAGGGAGATTGTAAACTTGGCTGAGTTTTGTAATAACAACATCTCACATGATAACAATAAGACCAAGGAACTGATTGTAGACTTCAGGAGAGGGAAAGCAGAGGATCAGAAGTGGAGAGAAACATAGAAAACCTACAGCACAATGCAGGCCCTTTGGCCCATAAAGCTGAGCCAAGCATGTCTTTAACCTTAGAAATTACCTAGGGTTAGCTCTAGCCATAGCCCTCTATTTTTCTGAGCTCCACGTACCTGTGCAGGAGTGTCTTAAAAGACCCTATCGTATCCACCTCCACCGGCAACCCAACTGAGAGGGTCAGTGACTTTAAATTCCTCTGTCACTATCTCAGAGGACCTGTCCTGGACTCATTAAAATATTCTTGCAAAGAAAACACGACAGTGCCTCTGCTTCCTCAGCAGTATGCAAAGGCCCGGCATGTCATCGAAAACCTTGGCAAATGTCTACAGATGTGAGGTGGAAAGTGTGCTGACTGGCTGCATTATGGCCTGGTATGGGAACAACAATGCCTTTGAGCAGAAAATCCTACAAAATGTAGTGGATTTGGCCCAGTATATCATGGGTAAAACCCTTCCAACCATTGAGCACTTCTACATGAAACACTGCCGTAGAAAAGAGGCCTCCATCATCAAAGACCCTCACCACCCAGGCCATGGTCTTTTTTCACTGCTGCCATCAGATAGAAGGTACAGGAGCCTCAGGACTTGCACCACCAGCTTCAAGAATAGTTACTACCCCTCAGGCATCAGGCTACACTCATCTAAGGACTCTGTTATATTGTTATTTCACGCTCATCATTTATTGCTATTTATTTATATCTGCAATAGCAGTTTGTTTACAGTTACCTGTTCCTGATGTTTACAATTACTGTTCTATAGATTTGCTAATTATATCTGCAGAAAAAGCATCTCAGGGTTGGCTGTGGTGACATCTATGTACTCTGATAATGAACTTCTCTTTTGAACTTTCTTTGAACCGTAATAGATGAGTAGAATATATTGTGCCACTAAAGTTGTAGAACTTTCTCCGCAGTGATGAAAGTTAGAGTTTGTCCAAAAGAACCATTTATTCAAAATCTTAATTAAATCGTTAAGTAGTGAGATGCACAACTGTTAAGAAGAATTTAGAATTATCACCAGGAGCATATAAGTAAAGGCTAAATGTCAATTTTTGAGGAGTCTATTAGAAAATGGAATACAGTAGTGTTTGGCTACTAAAGCCAATTCATTTTCTGTGATTTGGAGAAAATCAGACCAGAACTCAGTATATCAAAACACGTGGGTAAAGAGTTTAGAAATATCACTGATAGCTTTGATAAGGACCTGATTCCAGCTGAGATATGAGTTATAATGATGTTGTCCATCTAGAAATTGATATCTGTTTAACCTTCTCTTCCAACCTGTATCATTTTAATATGTCAATAATCAAATTAAACTCATGACCCTACAAAAGCCGCAAATATGGAAGTAAATAGCTATATCTATTCACATGTTAGCTGTTAATTGGAAAGCATAACTGACTGATGAATTTATGCTTAGACTCCACAGTATAAAAACTGTGGAGTCTAGGCCATTCAATCCTTTGAGCACAACTTTTTAAAAATAAAAAATTGAAGGCATTAATTTTAAAAGAATAATGCAAGACTGAAATAAAATTGAAAGCCATTATTAAATCATGAAATTCTGCATGGTCATTCCCAGCATACTGTGTATGAAGTTAATTTGGGATAGAAAGGAAAACATTGAATTGACTAATGGCCCTTTTCTTATTCTCTATGGTGTAACTGTTGAACTATTATAAGTAGGTTGTGACTTTATCGTAGTTTTAATTGAACTATTAAGCAATACTGGAATACCTATATTCCTGAATGAGCCAATGAAAATTATTTTGCTCTTAATTTTGAATGGTCCGGTCTCTAATAGTGCAATTGTAGTTCATGTTCAAATTCTTCTAAGTGCTCTGGTTTCCTTCCACATCCCAAAAAATGTACGTGTTAGGGTTGGTAAGTTGTGGAAATAAGACTATAAAACGTAGCAGCAGGATTAGGTTGTTCAGCCCATCGAGTCTGCTCAGCCATTTCACCATTTCCTTCTCAACCTCATTCTCCTACCTTCTCCCCATAACCTTTCACACCCTAACTAATCAAGAAGCTATCAGCCTCCACCTTAAATGTGCCAGTGACCTGGCCTCCATAGCCACTTGTGGCAATGAATTCCACAGTTTCTCCACCCTCTGGGTAAAAAATAAATGTTCCTCTATTTTGAGGCTGTGCCCGCTGGTCCTAGAAAACATCCTCTTCTCATCACATGTTATGTTGGCTGCAGAAACATGGTGACACTTGTGAGCTGCTCCCAGAACGTCCTCAGACTGAGTTGGCCATTGACGCAAACAACATTCATTGTATGTTTCTATGTTTCGATGCAAATAAAGCTAATCTTTAAACAAAGTTCATCTCATAAACAAGCCTGCGACTTATGTCCCTCAAATTCGAGAATAACTGCTCCCGTTTCTCTGCAAACACACATATGGATATGATGCTGCTACCTGTGCTACTTAGTGCAGTATCTACTTCTTGCTGGGCAGCTGCACATCCCCCGTAATAAATTGTCTCCTTTTTAGGTGTGAAAGTCTAAGCCATTGTGTCGTCCTGGTCTTGCCTTGTATCCAGTCATCTTTGCTCCTGTTTCTTGCAATGAAGAGGTTTGCCTTCTTAACTACTTACATCCTTGCATGTTTTCTTCCATAGCTGGTCTCTGAGGTTACCTAGATCACTATCACCATCAAATTTTCCCAACTTGGCACCACTCTAATACAATTCTGCCACCAAAGTAGATAATATACATCTATGTTATAACTGCGATTCACACACAACTTGCTGAAGGAACTCAGAAGGTCGGGCAGCATTTATGGAGACGAAGGGTTTTGGCATCATACATTAACTGAGATCTCTCCATAGGCGTTGCTTGATCTGCTGAGTTCCTGTGTGCGTTCCTTGGATTTCCAGCATCTGCAGAATCTCTTGTGTTTATAACTGTGCCTGTCATTCCCAACTTGTCTAAATCCTTGAAGCCTCTTTGCATTGTCCACACAGCTCTCAATCCTACCCAATTTCGTGCCTCTGGCTTTTGGTTCCCTCATTCAAATCACTGATACATATTTTGACTGGCTGGGGTCCAAGCACCAATGCCCACAGAGCCTCACTAATTAAAACATGGCAACCCAAGAAAACCACATTTACATTTGCTGTCTGTCAACTAATTCACAATCCAGGGCAATATGTTACTCCTGATCCCAAGTGTAATGTGTGTTTCAAAGTACATGTGACAAATAAGGATAACCTTTAGCTTAACTTTTTCTGACATTGCACACAGACCTCTTGTGGATTTTATCAAAGACATTCTGAACAATCCAAGCACACCTCATCCACTCGTTCTCCCTTACCGTTTCTACCAGATAGATCCTCAAAAAAGTCCAAATTGTTTGTCAAACAATTTTTGTTTCATAAATATGCTTTGACTTACTAGAATTGTGATGACAGATTGTACAAGATGAGCAAGATGTAGATGATAATGCCATTATTCTCAACTTCCTTGGTCTGACATTAAATAGCAGGAGGCACGAAATCCAGGAGTGGAGAATTATTTGCCTGCTGCTGACTTATGTGGGAAATTCTGACCAAACTGTCTGCATATTGACTACAGGGCTCTTCGACCTCTCAGTGGATGTGGACCCCAATTTCAATAAAGGCAATGCACCTCTGACACTTAGATCAAATGAACTAAGTCCATGTGTAATGCTGGTACTGTACTATGATGCCCAGTAATACTGTTGTATTTGTATGTGCACTTTATATCAACTTGTATATCTACAGAATACGTTTTGTCTCTTAATATTACTGTGTTAATATTATTTTATGTGCTGTGTGTGATGCTGTGTTTTAGAGCAGAGGAATGATGTTTTGTTTAGCTGCATACATGTGTACAGCTGAACGATAATCAACTTGAACTTAAACAATGCATTGAAGGTCTGAAAAGGAGCTATGCACATTATCATCACCATTGTTCACCTACACAGCTTCTACGGAAAAATCATGGGCTTCAGCACATGCTGTAGTTCAGCTCAGCCCTAACCCCACTTCCTTGCTCCCTCAACAGAAACCGAAAAATCCTTTCAGCAGCAAGAACACGGCCAATCAGGAAGAAAAGTTGATGCTGAACGGAAAGCTGACCCGACGAATAAACAAAGTGGGGTCACAATCGACACAACTTGTATATCATGAAACTCACACAAAATGCTGGAGAAGACAATAAGTCACAGGAGCATCTATGGAGAGGAATAAAGAGTCAATGTTTTGCATCATTTCTGGCCAAGACCTTCTAAAGGGATGCCCTATTATTCTGAGGGTGTACCCTCTTGTCCTCAACACTCGTACTATTGGAAACACCCTCTCCACATCCACTAGACCTTTCAATATTCAGTAGGTTTCAATGAGATACTCCCTCATTTTTTTCCAAACATCAGCAATCACAAGCCCAGAGCAATTAAAAGTTCCCGATACATTAACCCCTTCATTCATGGGATCATTCTCATGAACCTCCCCTGCCAGCACAATAAACTTAAATCTCCTTTGATCAGATTTGAGCACATGAGCATATTGAAATGCACGTTGACATACAAAAGCTCGCATTTAAAAACAGATTTCCTTCTCCAGTACTTCCTTTTGTAAGATAAGGGGCCCAAAAATGCTCACAATACTCTGTATATGCCTTATAAAGCCTCAGCAAATCAGACAGGATCCATGGAAGGAAAAAAGCAGTCGATGGTTCAGGCCAAGAGCCTTGATCAGAACTTTTATGTGATGATGTGTAATAGCACTGTGGTGCTACGATGTGCAAAGCTGTTGCTTCACAGTGTCAGAGAGTCAGATTCAATTCTGACATCAGGTGCTGCCTTTGAGGAGTTTGCATGTTCTCCGTGTTCTCCCACAGCCCAAAGGCGCACAGATCAGCAGGCTAATTGCTTGTTGCAAATTGCCCCTGGTGCAAATTGCCCCAGATCCAAAAGTGAGTCATTGAGAACGTAGGCTTAGTGCGGACGGACGATATGTACTCAGTGGGCCTGTTTCCAGACTGCATCTCTCTATGATTCTATGACTCAGTACCAATTTAATGGTTTGAGAAGAACAAAATAAGGAAGTTTTGTGAAAACTTACACAAACCAGAACTGTGTTTTAGACGCTACATGAAGATTGATTTCAGCTTCCCTATGGTACAATTAAATGTTTATTTTAAACCACTGCATAAGATTCATCACTATTAAAGTAACAGGCCTGTTCGGCCTTTTAAATCCCTTCCATGTGGCTACATGTCGTTATTTTATGCCTTCCTCGTGGACTCAAGTCACTTCAGAACTGAAGTGAGGAAATGCGGCAAATCCTAGCGGAGGAATATTCTGGCAGGGGGGCTAGGATTGTTTTATTCATCCTCAGGACATTTTGACATAATTAACACAACTGTACCCATTTAAGGGGACCTGGAGTCACATATAACCTAGACAGGGTCGTATTTCTTTCTCCACAATCTGGCCATTTTATGTTCACCATTACAGACTTTTTATTCCAGTTTTATTTAATTACTAGAAATAGAATTCTCATGTCTTGTGGGATTTGAGTGCCTGCCTCTGTGTCAACAGTTAAGCTCTCTGGATATTAGTCCAGTAACTTAACCACCAAGCTACCATATCCATCCCTGTTTGTTCTTGAACCTACTTGTGTTCCACACCTAGCCCGCAGAAGATCGTTGTGGTTCACCACTGTCATCTTCATTGTATAGTGAAGAGTACGGGCTGTAACATGGCCTGGTATGGAAATACCAATGCCCTGGAACAGAAAATCCTACAAAAAGGAGTAGGTACAACCCAGTCCATCATAGGTAAAGCCCTCCCCACCACTGAATGCTTCTACATAAAGCATTGCTGCAGGAATTGTATGTTCTTATGGTCAATGTGGTGGAGTTATTACAGCAATGCCTTATCAGAGCAGCAGATCAGTATTCCAAGGACTGATGTCCTACTTTCACTCAATCCACTCTAACAGGCTCCAATTTATACACACTTATTCTACATGATTCCTTAATGTTGTCATAGCCAGGGATGGCAATGGGGATAAGCTGTCACTACTAGGGGTGTAGTGTTAGCTGGAGCGCACCGCCACATCTTTAAGAAAAAAGCCGAACTAAACAAGCTAATTAATTAGGTGCCAGCCAGGGTGATTTGAGTATCTCAGAAACTGCTGCTCTCCTGGGATTTTTATGCACAACAGACTCTGGAGTTTACAAAGAATGGTGCCAAAAGCGAGTGGATTTAACAAGATGTTTTTGCTCACAGAACAGCCACTCACTGGATTTTTTTTTCTGTTTTTGGCACCATTCTTTGTAAACTCCAGAGTCTGTTGTGCATAAAAATCCCAGTAGATCAGCAGTTTCTACGATACTTAAATCACCCTGTGTGGCACCTAATTAATTAACTTGTTTAGTTCGGTCTTTTTTTCTTAAAGATGTGCTGGGTGCGCTTTGGCTACCACTGCACCCCTGCCCGCTTCGCCATTAAATGCTCCCAATGTCTTACATCCCAAATAGCCTCTGACGACCAAGTCCAGCTCCTGGCCTTCGTATGTGGCCTGGTTACGAAGCCCAGCCGCTACAACCATTCATGGAGAAGGCTTCAGGAATGAACTCTGAGGGGAAAAAACAGTGCTGGAGCCCCAAAAGCAGACCTATATTGAGTTCAATGTTGACTGGCAACTCCTGCTATGCCGCTGGTGCCAAACTGCATCAGTCTCTGCCGTTTCTTTGGATTAATCAGCTGTGTGTAGAGGGGGTGCCTGCTACCCGGGCAACAGCTTGCTCTCCATATCGTACTGCCCAGGATTGCATATCAGGTGGACAGCTGGGGCGCAACATCCATAGCCGAATTATGTATATAATTTATAGCTTTTTTATGTATTGCACGGTACTGCTGCAAAAAAAAAGCAAATTACATGACATATGCCAGTGATATTAAAACGGATTCTGACTCTGAGCAGACCCAGTCAATCCCGCCATCAACGCCTGAGTTCCAAGGCAGTTCTGTCAAAGGAAGAGATTAGCAAATGCAAAGAGCCTCCTTGGGAAAAGTGTGAATCCGCAATGGGAAGCCAGCATTCAGAATAGCATTGGGAATTTGCAGTTCTTTCATCTGGAGCACGTAGAAAGAATCACAGTGCAAGCAGTTGAAGGAAAGTGTTGGTAAGATAAATGCCAGCACGCAAATTGATCAATCCTCCTTTCCCACTTCCTGACAAGCGGCTCCTGTCCCACCTGGGGCAGAGTTAATGGATCCCTTATTGGCCTCATCGTTCAGCTTAAAGCCCACAGAACTAGAGAACCAAGGGACTCTCCTTTAGACAAGAACAGCCAAAATATTTTATGTTCAGGCTACTGAATACTGGCTGCAGTTTCACTGAATACTAATCAAATGTGATATACTTGTTTACCATATTCTGCAAAAATATTGGAAGAAAAAGTAGTTCCTGTGAGCTTAATGCATAGAGCACCGCTCGGCAGCACATGAACAGGCCTTACAGCCCGTCTAGTTCATGCCGAACTATTGTTCTAAATATTCCTCTCAAATTTTTTATCTTTCACCCTTAATGTATCACTTCTGGTTCTAGACTCACTCAACCTCAGTGGTGAAAAGCCGTCTTGTAGTTACCCTGTCTATACCCCTCATACTTAGTATACCGCTATCAAATCTCCCTTCATTTTCAATGTGACAGGATGTTAATTTTGGCTCAATTCAGAATTATGATCTAAAGAAAGCAGCATCCATCATCAGGAACCACCACCACACAGGTCATGCTCTCCCCTCACTGCAGCCATCAGGAAAAAGTACAGGAGCCTCAGAACTCACAGTTATTACCCATCAAGCACCAGGCTCGTGAACTAGTGGTGATAACTTCATTGCACTTCACTTACCTCATCACTGAAATGTTCCCATAACCTATAGATTCACTTTCAAAGAATCTTTATCTCATGTTCTCAGTACTTATTGCTTATTTACTTATTATTATTATTATTATTCACTTTTGTATTTGTACGATTTGTTACCTTTTGCACATTGGTTGTTCGTCTGTTCTGATGGGTGTGGTCTTTCATTGTACCTGTTGTGGTTCTTGGATTTGCTGAGCGTACCTGCAAGAAACCAAATCTCAGGTTTGTATATGGTAACTCGTATGTACTTTAATAATAAACTTAATTTGAACTTTGAACTTTTGTATAAAATTAGTCAAAATCATAGGAATTAAACAATAATTCCTTCATTAATTATTGAATGTAGACAATTAAAACATCAATTCAATATCTATATAACTGTGTTCTACAAAACTAACCTACACAAATAACATTAAAATAATTTAACATTAATTTTAATTTGAGTTCGTTTTTAATACTTAAAAATAAGTATTTTAATTTCTTAATAAAATAAATTCTACTGTAAATATGCAGAAACCACATGCACAATGAAAGCATTGAGAAAGGACTAAAGGGTTCTTTTTGGAGAGCTGAACAATCCAAATGAGAGCCTCATGTCAATCGGTGTGGTCAAGTGAGGTTCGAGCACTGTGCTAATTACAAGCTTTGGAACAGGAAGTCAGAGCTGCTTGCCAATTGACCTGTTTGTTAGAGCAGGGGCTTGAAGAAAAGCTGTCACTTACAAAGGAGGTGCTTTCTCAAATTAATCATTTTCAGAACCATAAATAATGAAGCGTCCTCGTGCCAGCACTGGTTTGCATTTGATCTCTTAACCTAAAATGTTGGCATGTGGAACTTGGCCAGCAAGCTGGAGATGACCTCTCCAATGAGATGCATATTGCTGCTAATTGGTGTGTAACCAGCATGTTACACAACCATTATAATTATAGAAAAACTTCAGCCGACAGCTGACTTGCTTAATGTTACATTGGCTGATATTTGCTTGTTAACTCTGAAAGGTGAGTGACAATCTCCATACTTTATCTGCAGAATACCAGTGTATTACTGTTACCTTTAACTGTTGGCTTCCGGACAACTGCACACAACCTACATTTAACTCATCAGCACAAAAGGCTGCCTTACACTTGATTGACGATAATGAGTTTCCAACAGCCTTCTGATGCATAAATATATGAGGGTGCAGCAAAGTCAATCCCAGACCTGATCTTTCCCTTTGAAACTGAAGAGTATTGATTTTTAGTTTGTTTTTTTTAAATCACGTCAATGATTTGTTTCTTGTCACCATTAGAAGGCGGCTAACAACAAATTGAACATTTCAGTACTGCAGGATCTCGTCGGAAAATTATTCTAATGAAATTCGAATGCAGACACATAATGTTTAAATGCGTTGGCTGATCATTGCCAAGAGAACATAGAGCAGTACAGTGCAGAAGGTTATCATAGGTTACAATGAGATATTCATTACAATGGTTGTATATGAGGACATAGAACATTATAGCACAGTACAGGCCTTTGGCCCACTTTGTTGTACCAACTCTTTGATCTACTCTAAGATCAACCTAACCCTTCCCTCACACTTAGCCCTCCATTTTGCTATCATTTATTTGAATATGAGCTTATTTAAATCTTACATTCGTCCCACAACATGACGAAGCAAAAATCTTCACATTATGACTCCATTGCAATGTACAGACATGTGAATTTAAGAGTCTAATTGCTTGCAGAAAGAAGCTGTCCCGGAGTCCTGGCTTTAATGCTGCGATACTGTTTGCCCGATGGAAACAGCTGAATCAGTTTTTATGGTTGGGGTGACTGGTGTCTCCAGTGATATTCCAGACCTTCTTTATGGACCTGCTGCTATAAATGTCCTCATTAGAGAAAAGTTCACATCCACAGATGCGCTGGGCTGTCTGTACGACTCTCTGCAGTGCCCAGCGATCAAGGTTGGTGCAGTTCCTGTACCAGGTGATGATACAGACAGTCAGGATGCTCTCAGTGCCTCTGGAATGAAGATGAATGGAAACAGAAGAGAGAAAATTTTGGGACTGAATTACAAAATATTGCTGAAGCAAAGTAGTAGATACTGAAAACTGGAGATTGCTGGAAAAACTCAACAGATCAAACTACAAACATGAGACAGTCTGCAGATGCTGGAGTTCCAGAGCAACACAAAAGGTATTAAGAATTTGCTGTGCTGCGTTGGCACGATATGCAATAAAGTAACAACATTAAGCAATTATAAAGAGTAAAGAATTATATAAAAATAATGTTAATAGTATGGAATAAAATGTGTATAAATACCAGAATGTCAAAAGAATAAAAGAAACCAATCTTCTATTATCACTAAATGCTGGAGAAGCTCAGCAGGTCTGGAAATGAATGAACAGTCTGGCAGGTAAGGAAGTGGACAGACACCAGAATAAAATGGTGGCTCTGGGGAAGAAGGAAAGCTCAAAGGTGAAAGGTGGAGCCAGGTAGGTAGGAAAGGTAAATAGCTGCAGAGGGAGGAAGCTTTTAGTAGAGGTAAGTAGACTGTAGGAGAAAGGGAAGGAGGAGGGGCACCAGATGGAGGAGATAAGGCAAGAGGAGAAGATGAGAAGAGAAGATGAGATGAGAAGAGGCAAGAGGCCAGAGTGAGAAATAGGAGGGAAAACATTTTTACCGGAAGGAGAAATCATATATTCATGAAGAGAGAAGAGCAATTACAGAGAGAACCATAAATCAACCTCTATCCAAACATGAATCCAAGCTTCTGTTGACCACCATTTTAATCCTCCATCTACTTTATGTCTGACCTCATGATTCAGTGTTTCCCCAACAAAGTCCAATGTGAGCTCAGTAACAGCAGCTTTGCACTTCAGGTCCTCCAGAACTCTGCAATCTCAGATAGCCAGCCTTTCCACTTTGCCCATTTTGATGACAGGTCATCATCTTGAAAGATAAATTTGTTCTTTTCACTGCTGGGTTGCTGGCTGACCTGCTTAGCACTTCCAGCATCCACTGTTTTTTTTTATATACAATAATCCAAACTAGGCTCATTGTATAAAAATAATGAAGCACAGTGTAAATACGCAAGTCCATTCAGAGATTCAGACAGACACTACATCCTTCAACATATGAAATGCTGGAGTCAGGCAGCATTTATAGAAAAGAGTCAACAGTCAATGTTTTGGGCCAAGACCCTTCATCAGGACTACATCCTTCATCACTGCTCTCCCTTCCCAACTTCTTTCCAAACTCAACTTTCATTGCACTGATACTTCCCTAGGCAGAAGGAATGGTGATTATTTTCTGACTAATGGCATTCATTGAGTGCACTGTTGCACCAAATTAAAAGCCTGGAATAAATTATCAGGGAGAAGGGTACTAATCGAAGTTCCATCTGCAATAAATAACTATGTTTATATTTAATAGCTTTTATAGTCCTTCTTTGAACATTAACTACGTGCCTTGAGCTATGCATGTAATAAAAGAAGAAAAAATATCTAGTTGATTTAAATGCTTTAAAATTTCAAGTTTCCTTGTAGAGGAGAAAAGCAGGGTGGATATTTTAGACCATAAGACCATAGGATATAGGAGTAGAATTAGGCCATTTGGCCCATTGAGTCTGCTCCACCATTCCATCATGGCTGATTTATTACCCTTCTCAACCCCATTCTCCTGTCTTCTCCCTGCAACCTTTGTTGCAGTTACTAATCAATAATTTATCAGAATTTACTTTCAATATACCCAATGACTTGACTTCCACGGCCACCTGTAGTAATGAATTCCACAGATTCACCACCATCTGGCTAAAGAAATTCCTCCTGATCTTTGTCCTAAAGGGACGTCCTTATATTCTGAGGCTGTCCCCTCTGGTCCTAAATTCTCCACCATAGGAAACACCTTCTTCATGTCCACTCTATTTAGACCTTTCAATATTCGATAGGTTTCAATGAGATACCCTCTCATACTTCCAAACTCCAATGAGTATAAGCCCAGAGCCATCAAACACTCCTCATATGCTAACCCTTTCATTCCCAGAATCATTCTCGTGAACTTCCTCTGGACCGTGTCCAATACACCCAAATCCATTTTGATCAGACTTGAGCACATCAGCAGATTGAAATGTGTGTTGAGATACAACGTTCCCATTTATAAACCAGAGATTTTCTTCTCTGATACTTCAGTTGGGCTTTAGGAAGATTCCCGAGGGTGAACTGCAAATTCTAATAGCTAATACAGTACAGGGAAAACAAGAGATACTAAGCCACTACTTCTTTCATAATGAGGTACTGAGCAGGTCACTGAAAAGGCAAGTTAACCATGACCTTGAAATCTATTTGATGCCAAGCTCCAAACTATCAATGTGTTCATAGAAGCACATAAGGGGACTGGCAATGCACTCGAGTTCTGCAAATTAAAGCTTCTCTTCCATCCTGCTCGTCCAACAACAAAGGTTCATGGTGAGATCTTGGAAAACATCAGCTGTTTCACATATCTCGGGAACCTCTCAACAAAGGCTGAAATTAATCTGACTTGCGATTGTCAGTAAGAGCCTTTGACTTCCTGAAGAGAAAGTTAACTTTAATGGCTCAACTTGTTTTTGAACCATACAGCGAAATGTGTTCTTTGTGTCAATGACCAACACAGTCTGATGACATGATGAGAGCAGCCCGCAAGTAATGCTGTTCTTCTGGTGCCAACATTGTATGCCCACAACTTACTAACTCTTACTAATTCATACGTCTTCGGAATGTGGAATGAAACCAAGAGGAAATCCATGCAATCGGGGGAACATAAAAACTCTTTAGAGACAGCAAGCAGCAGGAATCAAACCCCAATCACTGGTGCTAACCACTACACTACCTTCCCCTCCAAGACTTCAAACTTAACTCAGACCTCATGGCCTCCTGGGCAGCTCCCCAACAAGCTGTCGAGATTTAAATTATCTATGGCAGACACTTAGACCATAAGATATCAGAGCAGAATTAAGTCATTCATCCCATTGAGTCTGCTCCGCCGTTTCATCATTGCTGATCCTGGAGCCCACTCAACCCCCTACACCTGCCTTCTCACCATATCTTTTGATGCCCTGACTGATCAGGAATCTATCAACTTCTGCCTTAAATATAGCCATGGACTTGGCCTCCACCGCAATCTGTGGCAGAGCATTCCACAGATTCTCTACCCTCTGGCTAAAAAACTTCCTCCTTACCACTATCCTAAAAGGTCTCCCCTCAGTTTTGAGGCTATGCTCTCCAGTTCTGGATACCCCCATCATAGGAAACATCCTCTCCACATCCACCTTATCCACTTGAGAGTGGATATCTGCAAAGATACAACCAATGTTTTTTCCCATAATTTTCCAAATTCATCAGCCTCCATCTTCAGAGGTCCCAAGTACTCTCAGTCAACTCTGTTGGACCAGTGGCCCTTTCAATTATTTAAACTAGAAACCATCCAGGCTATGTACATTTCTCATTGGTACAATTGGGAAGAAGGTTCAGGAGCCTCAGGACCCACACCACTAACCCACATCAGGAACAGTTATTACCCTTCAGCCATCAGGGTCTTGAACCCAAGGGGATAACTTCACTCTCCTAAACACTGAACTGATTCCACAACCACTGGACTCACTTTCAAGAACTCTACAACTTAAGTTATTAGTATTATTTATTTACTTGTATTTGCAATTTGTCTTCTTTTGCATATTGTTTATTCGTCAGTCTTTGTGTGCAATTTTTCATTGATTCTATTGTAGTTTTTTCTTCTACTGTGAATACCTGGAAGAAAATGAATCTCAGCATAGTATATGGTGCATATATGTACTTTTGTAATAAGTTAACTTTGGACATTGATCTTTAGAAACAGAGTCTGCTCCAAATTATATTTTGGAAAGAGATTATGAGACAGACAGAAAATTTTTCAAGAAATTTCTCATGAACTTCTTGAAAAAAAATGTGTCATCTCCATTGACTCCTGGAAATCCTTGGCCCCAGAGCACTCAAAATAAAGGAAGAGTATTGGGGATGGCACCAAGAACCTCAAGTACATGATCCCCAAAGCCCAGCTTAAAATGTTAGAAAGGATGCCCTACATTATTAACTACCCACTCACTCACATTCTGACCAATCTGTAGAAGAGTCTACAGTTCACATATTTGCTCCTCAGAACTCTGGTCCAACTGCATTGATGTGATGACCAAGAAAGCTCACCACTTCATCCAGAGAAACCCAACAGGTTCCCGTCAACCCTTAAACAATTTTTAAATCAATACATCACAGAGAGCATTCAATCTGGATACATAATGTCTTGCTATTAACAGTTCTGCATGCAAACCCAAAAAACTGCGGAGAGCTCAGCACATCAGAAACGAGTCTCTTCACTGTGGACTCCATCTGTACTTCTTACTGCCTCATTAAAGCAGCCAGCATAATCAAAAGTTCCACCCACCCAGCTCATTCTCTCTTCTCCCCTCTCCCATTAGGCAGCAGATATAAACGCCCTGAAAGCATGCATCACCGGGCTCAAGGACAGCCTTTATCCTGCTATCAAGTTCTTGGATGGACCTCTTGCAATGAAATGACCTCCTGGCCCCAATCTAATTTTGCTCTTCATTGTTTACTGCACTTTCTGAGTACACAGCCCATTCTGATGAAGGGTCTCAGCCCAAAACGTTGACCGTTTACTCTTTCCCATAGATATTGCCTGGCCTGCTGAGTTCTTCCGGCATTTTGTGTGTGTGGCCTGCATTTTCTCTGTAGCTATTCGGCACTGTCACTGTTTTGTTTTGTTCTAGCTCAATGCACTGTGTAATGATCTGATCTGTATGAAGACAAACTTTTCACTGTATCTTGGTACATGTGACAATAATAAACCAATTCCTGTACAGCCATTCTGTAATAAATTCCCAATGGGCTGCCAAAGGAAAAGCAGGAAATCCACATAGCAGAGCAAGTATAGTGAGAATATCTATTGCACTTGCATGAGAAAGCAGCAATGGATTTTAACTGAACTGAAACGAACTCGAAAGCATCGATCCAGAAGTATTTGCATAAATGCAAATTAAACATGCTTGCATTGATTTTATTTTGTAATTAATTTGCAATTAATCTGAAATCAAATGTCCTGATTTTGTTATCATAAAAATAATGAAAGAAAATTAATCATGCACAAGCGTGAAAAAAAAATCAGGTTATTTTTAAATAGACCTCAATGCTTGGTTTTGTATTTTACAGTCAGTGGGCACTTTATTAGGTACACTGGTACGTCTGCTCATTAATGCAAATATCTAATCAGCCAATCATGTGCAAGCAACTCAATGCATAAAAAGCATGCAGACATGGTCAAGGGGTTCAGTTATTGTTCAGACCAAACATCAGAATGGGGAAGAAATGTGATCTGAGTGACTTTGGCAGTGGAAAGATTGGTGCTTTGAGTATCACAGAAACTGCTGAATTCCCAGGGTATTCATGCACAACGGTCTCTGAAGAGGAATACCCAACCTTTTTAAAGCCATGAAGCTTTGCCATTAATCAAGGGGTCTGTGGACCCCCAGGTGGGAAACCCTGCTCTGGAGTTTACCGAGAATGGACTAAGAAACAAAACAGCTCCATTGAATGCCAGCTCTGTGTATGACAACGCCTTGTTTATGAGAAAGGTCCAAAGAGAATGGCCAGACTGGTTCAAGCTGACAGGAAGGTGATAGTAACTCAAATAACCAGGTATTACAACAGTGGTGTGCAGAAGAGCATCTCTGAATACACAACACTTCTAACCTTGAAGTGGATGGGCTACAGTAACAGAAGATCACAAACATACACTCAGTGGCCATTTTATTAGGTACAGCAGTCATCCAATAAAGTGACCTCTGAGTGAATGCTGTGTGCCAAGAATAGTATTTTTTCATCAGACATTGATAAAACTTTCATTATAGTTTAATGCTTTACGAGACATTGCCGAAGTTAAATTAACTGTTATGTTTCCTGTGTTACAAGAGTGACCAGAGTTCAAGGTTGCTTAAAACAAACGTCAGAATCTGAACCAGGTTTATTATCACTGATATAGAGCACGTTGTGAAAATTTGTTGTGTTGTGGCACCAGTATAGTGCAAAACGTAAGAATTAGTAAAAGTTATAACAAATAACTAAATAGTGAAAAAGAGGTATAGCAAGGCAGTGTTCATGAACTATTCAGAAATCTGACGGTAGAGGGGAAGAAGCTGTTCCTAAGATATTTAGTGTGCATCTTCAGGCTCTTGTGCCTTCTCCCTGATGGTAGTAAAGAGGGCATTTCCCAGGTGATGAGGGTCCTTTGTGATGGATGCCGCCTTTTGAAGATGTCCTCAGTGGAGGGGAGGTTTGTGTCTGTGACAGAGCTCTCTGAGTGTGAAGTCCTCTGTAGTGTCTCACAATCCTGCACATTGGAGGCTGCACACCAGGCAGTGATGCCCCCAATCAGAATGCTTTCCACCATACATTTGTAAAAAAAAATGCTATCCTTTGGTAGCATACCAAATCTCTTCACTAGTGGACATCCTACTGGACTAAATAGATGAAAATCACTTTCATTCTTTCTCTGCCTTTTAAACTTGGGTGAGGTGTGGAGAGAGTTCTATGCTGGGACTGATGTCTGTGGCTGAATTTGGAAGGTTCAAGGAAAAAGGAGGAATTGATAGTCGGGGCCACACTGTGTCGATGGAGGGGCAATGAAAAGGCTATCTAAATTAACTCCTAGTTTTATATGGAAAGATCATTTGGAACTTCGAAGAAAGAAAGTGATCTATCTAAAATCCTGAGAGATCTTCCCTGAGTGGTGTGGAGGGAGTGGGGGTGGGAGAAGAATCTAGAACAAGCATTGATTTTCATCGGACTAGAATATAAAAGCAAGGGTATAATGCTGAGGCTTTAGAATGCATCAGTCAAACCAGATTTGGAGTATTGTATGCAATTTAGGGGCCCAAATCTAACGAAGGATGTGCTGGCAGCAGAGAAAGTCCAGAAGTGGTTTACAAGAATGATCTTGGGAATGAAAGGGTTAAGGTGGGAGGAGCATATGATGGCTCTAGGCCTGTCCTCGCCAGAGTTTAGAAGAAGGGGAATCTCATTGAAGCCTACCAAATGCTGAAAGGCCTAGATAGAGTGGACGTGAAGAGGATGTCTCGAATAGTGGGAGAGTCTATGGCCAGAGGACACAACCTCAGACTACAAGAACATCTCGTTAGAACAGAGGTCCTTTAGCTAGAGGTGGTGAATCTGTGGAATTTATTGCCGCAGACAACTGTGGAAGCCAAGTCATCGGGTGTATTTAAAGTGGAGGAGCAAGCTCCTTGATTAGTAAGGGTGTCAAAGGTTATAGAGAGAAGGCAGGAAAATGAAGCTGAGAGAATAAATCAGCCATAATTGAATGGCGGAACAGACTTGGTGGGCTGAATAGCCCAATTCCATTCCTCTGTCTTACGATCTAACAAGGGTACATATTCTCAAGAAACATGGTCAACTGGGAAATGAGAAGGAATTCCAGGAATGCACGACAGCAACCATATTTCATAAGGAGTTTGAGGAGATTTGGTATGTCACCAAAGACACTGACAAATTTTTACGGATGTGCCATGGACAACATTCTAACTGGCTGCGTCATCATTTCGTAAGGAGGGGGGCCATTGCACAGGATCGAAATAAGCTACAGGAGGACAAAAACTGAGTCACTTCCATCACGGGCACTAGCCTCTCCAGCATCCAAGTCATCTTCAAGGAGCAATGCCTCAAAAAGGCGAAGTCCATCATTAAAGACCCCCATCACTCAGGACACGCCCTCTTCTCATTGCTACCATCTGGGAGGTAGTACAGGAACCTGAAGAAACCCACTCAAAGATTCAGGAACAGCTTCTTCCCCTCTGACACCAGATTTCTGAATGGTCAGTGAGCCCATGAACACTACCTTACTACCTTTTTTCTCCTTTTGCACCAATTATTTAATATAACTTTTAAAATACGTATGTACTTTGTAATACGTATGTAATTTACAGGTTTTATTACTATGTATTGCAATAACAACAAATCTTACGATATATGCTGTTGATATTATACCCGATTCTGAACGATTTCACTGATGATCAGCCTACTTTTAATATTTCTACTCCAGAGGGTTGCGGGGGGCAGGTTCATTAAATATATCAACTGAATTACATAATTTGTTTTTAGGGTGTGGGGAAAATCGAGGTTAATGGGACCAGGCAGAAAAATGAAATTGAGGATGAGATCAGATTTGGCGGTGAACCTTTTGAGTGGTAGAACAGGCTCAGGAGGCTTCATGACCTACTCCTGTTCCCATTTCTTACGGGAAGTAGCTACTAAGCTTCCAGATTTGGATAAGGCTGACTTAAAATGTGATGAGAAAGAGAGTCCCCGAGGTAAACCGGACAAATCTGTTAATGGATAAAGTGACAGAAGATCAGTTGGAGGTGTTCAACAGAGAACAATGCAATACAGTTCATATCCCTGCGGGGGCAAGAGCTATGGTTGCCAGATTTAAAAAAAAGCCAAGGATGACTAATGAGGTAAGGGACGACGCAAAGCTAAAAGGAAGAACATCTAAAAAAATTTTTAAAGTAGTACAGATCCTAGGAAAGATGTGAAGAATAAAAAGTGGATGAAAAGAGAATATGTAGCAGACAACATCCAAGAGAAATCAAAATCAGACAAGAAAAAGTACATAATCAGAAACAATGAAGGGCCCCTTGAAAATCATAATGTTCCTAATGAAAAGAACACTGCTGAAAAGAACATCGATTTTTCCAAAATCTGGTAATTCCCCTCCCCCCCACTCCCTTTCCCTCTTTCTCCATTGCCATTCTGGCTCCCCTCTTACCCCTTCTCTTCTCATCGTCTGCCTATCACCTCCCTCTGGGGCCCCTCCTCCTTCCCTTTCACCGATGATCAGCTGTCCTCTTGAAACATTGACTACCTATTCATTTCATAGATGCTGCCTGACCTGCTGAGCTCCTCCCCATCATGTGTGTGTTGCTAAGCAACTATTAAATTAATGGGCAGACACTGGTGACCTCAGTGAGAGGTGCCCATGGAAATGTAACAATGATTGAACTTCTTCACTCAGAAGGTGCTGAGAATGCGAAATGAGTTTCCAGGGGATACTGGTGGATGTGGGCTCAAATGCAATATTTAAGAGATTTGGTTAAGTATATGGGTGGGAGGGGTATCAAAGGCCTAAGGTCTTGGTGCAGGTAGATGGGACTAGCCAGAAGACAAGGCCCAAATGGACTAAATGGGCCAAAGATCCTCTTTCTGAGAAAGAATGTTCTATGACCATATAATAAAGATTAGCTTTACAGTTGCATACAGTTCTGAGCAAATTAGACAAGGCACACAAAGTTCAAAGTAAATTTATTATCGCCCAAGTGCCTACAGTACTGTGCAAGCATCTTCAGCATGCTAGCTATATAAATGTGTCTAAGACTTTTGCACAGTACAGTAGTAATCTTAGGTATTGCACTGTACTGCTGCAAAAAATAGAAACAAATTTCATGGCACATGTGAGTGAAGATAAACCCGATTCTGATATGGGTCTCTATTGTGGACTGAGAGTGGGAAGGGGGCAGGGAGAGGGGACGGAGTGGGGAGCATTAGGTGTACACAGTACTGATCAATAACGATCAGGAAACCAATTGTTTGGCATCACATGACCTTGCTTGGTGTCTCAGGGCTGGGTGAGTCTGCACCCACCTGTCCCCCACCCCTCCTGCAGCACTCTACCATCACCATTCCCAACAGACTTTGCTCCCACCAGACTTACAAACTCACTCTCCGTTCCTCGTTGACAAACACCCAACTATGCAGAAGTCTCAGGCACCCTATCTATGATATATGTACGCCAAAGACTTTTGCACAGCACCATGCTTCGAAGCATACAATGAAATGCATCGTTTGTGTCAAATAAAATCAGAAAGGATGGTGGTGAGCAGTTCACATGTCATGCCACACTTCCGGCCCACAACTTAGTAACCCCAACCATATATCTTTGGAATGTGGCAAGAAACCCAATTTGTCATGGGGTAATGAGCATACAGACACCTTACAGACGACGACAGGAATTGAACTGTAATCTTATAGCTGCCGCTGTAATAATGTTACGCTAACCGTTTCTGAGCAGCACAATGTCTGTCACCTGGGCTGGAGGTCAAGGGGAATCCAGGTACAAAATTTAATGCGATAGGCTGAGTGACTGAAGAGTTGACATAGTCAACAAACCAGGAAGGGAAAAGCATCAAGCTGAGATAAAATGTAAATATTTTGCATAAACATAATAAATACACACAATAGTAAATTGGCAACCAATATAAAATAATCAGATTTACTTTTTTTAAAAAGAATATACTTTTCTTGCATATGTTATAGTACTCAGGAGACCTTAAATTTAGGAGCAAGGGTGGACCATTCTGCCCTTCCAAACTTGTGCTATCACTATGATCTTGCTGATCATCCAAATTCAGCAAACTGTTTCCGCTTTATCCCACATCCTTTGGTCCCTTTAACTCAAAGAACTATCTGCAATTCCTTCTTGGATCTCTCATTGATGTCACTTTGTTGGGTATGGTTATTTTGTGATTCAAATGTTCTTCCTAAGTATGAGGCATAAAAACTCATTGCTGATGATCATTTTATTAAGTGTTACAACTGTAGAAAACAAACATGTTTATTTGACATGTCAGTAATATTTGAGTGATGTAAATTGATTGATTAGGTATTCTTTGTTTGCTTACAGTTTATATATAAAAATACACGAATGGGATGCATTATGACATCCCCATGTCATAAATGAGCTCCTCACAAAAAGAAGGAAGGAAGCAATGCACACAAAATGCTGGAGGAACTCCATAGGTCAGACAGCATCTGTGAAAATGAATAAACTGTCGATGATTTGGGCCGAGACCCTTCATCAGGACTTTGACGAAACTTCAGCTGCACTCTTTTCCATAGATGCTGCCCGGCCTGCTGAGTTCCTCTAGCATTTTGTGTGTGTTGTTTGGATTTCCAGCTTCTGCAGATTTTCTCTTGTTTGAGGAAGGGAGTAAACCCATTTTCATGCTTTTCTTTTGATTATTTTGGGAGTTGCAAAATATAACAATGAGAAAGAGAAGCTGAAAAAAAGAAAGAATAGATAAAGTAGTTGTGGTTGCCTCACACTCAGACTAGAAATAACAAAAATTCCAGTGATAAATCAGCTAGATTCAAGTGGTGTGACACCTGCTGCTGAAAACTAAGAAGTTTCTTGAAAAATATGGATGAAACTGTACCAGCATTACTGGAAAATACACTGAACAATTAAATGTAAATAGGTGATTATATAATATAAGCAAACATAGGAAAGCTGAACTACTAGAAGGTACAAAGAAAATAATAATTCTATACCAAATCCAACAGCTTCATCTGTTTATTTATTATTTGTTTGTGTTTATTTTTTTAGCAATACAGTGCAGAGTAGGCCCTTCCAGCCCTCAAGCCATGCCATTCCAGCAAGCCCAGACAAATCCGATTAACGCTAACCTCATCACGGGTCAATCTACAATGACCAATTAACCTACCTGGTATGCTTTTGGACCGTGGGGGGAAACCAGAGCACCCAAAGGAAACACATGCATCCCACAGGGAGGGCGTACAGAGAGACTCCTTACAGAATGACAGTGGAATTGAACTCCAAACTCTGGAATGCCCTGAGCAGTAACTAACCACGATGCCACCATGGTATGGAGGGGCCACTGCACAGGGATAGAATAAGCTGCAGAAAGTTGTAAACTCAGCCAGCTCCATCATGGGTACGGGCCTTCCCAGCATCCAGCACATCTTCAAAAGATGATACCTTGTCCATCATTAAGGAACCCCATCACCCAGGACATGCCCTCTTCTCATTGCTCTCAGCACCAGGACCCGAAGGCACACACTCAACATTTTAGGAACAACTTCTTCCTCACTGCCTTCAGATTTCTGAACGACAATGAACCCATATACACTACTTCACTATGTTTTTTTGCTCTATTTTTGCACTACTTAATTTTATTTTATATACAAGACCGTAAGATATAGGAGCAGAATTAGGCCATTTGGCCCATCAAGTCTTCCCTGGCATATACACTACTTAATATAATGTATGGCTTTTAATTATGTATTGCAATGTACTGCTGCTGCAAAACAACATATTTCATGACATACGCCAGTGATATTGTACCTGATTCGGAGGTAACGTTTCCATCAGTGGAACACCACTTGTGTCACTGCTTTGCCTCCATTACAGGTGGCCGGTTCCATAAGGCCAATTGCTGGTCAGGCCAAATTCACATCAATCACTCTGCCTCTTCCTCCCTCGGCACAATTGTAAAACCCCCTCCAAACAGTAAAATTTCCCCAATTATCTCCTTACATCACCTTCCTGTTAAAGGAGGCAACAACAAGGAACCAAGCAGAATGTACAGCAATTTCTTCTGATTACAATTACTTGCACTGACAACCTGAAAATCTGTTTATCCATCTTCACAAAGCAAAACCACTACATTTCATAGCAGTTATCCAGTGCCCCAGGAGACAATTCTTCATCTAATTCACTTAATCTTCTTCTATAAGAAGCAGACAAAGCGCATAACTCATGGATACTGACTTGAAAAGAAGGATGTTCAAGGTATGTCATTACTTCAAGCGGACTGAGGTCAGTCTTTGAGGACAGACAGCAAATGACAGATGACAGAGATGAAGACAGAGTCCACTCTTCAGCCTCTAACCAGACTCTCTTCTCAGAGAGTTCTTATTGTGATGGCATAATTTGTTCATCTGCAGCTCATTGGAATCAGAACCAGGTTTATTATCACAGACATATGTCATAAAATTTATTGTTTTGCTGCAACAGTACTGTGAAAGGCATAAAATATACTATTAAGAATAAGAAATATATTAAAAAGCAAATATGTAGTGCAAACATAAAGAGGTAGTGTTCATGGACCATTCAGAAACCTGATGGTGGAGGGGAAGAAGCTATTCCTAAAACACTGAGTGTGTGTCTCTCTGATGGTAGTAATGAGAAAAGGGCATGTCCCAGGTGGTGGAGGTCCTTAATGGGGGATGCTGACTTATTGTGGCACTGCATTTGGAAATGTTTTTGAAGGTATCCCTAGTTCTTCAGTATTTCTGGCAGATTTGTGTGAACAGAAGATGACTCAATAACCAAGCAATCAATGAATACCACTTGGCAAAGAAAATCATCCATGACCAGAAAGCCTAGTTATTACATTCAAGAGGGTTTTGTCATCAGTGAATCCGGAATTCGAGGGCCCATCATCTGCATTACCCAAAAGTTCGGAAGTCGCGGCCCACTGTCCGAAGCCCTTAGTCTACGAGTTCACTGCTGAAGTCGCAGGCTGATGTCTGCAAGTCCTTCGGAGGCTGGAAGCCCGGCCAGTGCTGTGATGCACCATCAATAACTCTCGGAGACGTGAGGCGAGAATCGGCTTTTATTGGCTGGAAGAAAGAACGAGCAGCAATTGACCACCATGCTACATCCTGGAGACTGAGGCCGGGGCTGTGCCTCCAATCGCCTTTCTACCGGGGTCCGTGAGAGGAGCCACAGGAGCAGTCAGCAGGGGGGCATGTCCAGACAGGTATATGTAGTTCACCACATGCTGGGGTTAGAGGACTGTGTGTGAGCAGGTGGATGGGAGCAAGGAAAAGGGTTTGTTTGCAGTTGTTTCTGCTGGACATTGTGGGCTATGTTGGTGCTGGAATGTGTGGCCTGCTCCCTAGCACATCCCTAGGTTGTATCGGTTGTTAACACAAATGACACATTTCACTGCACATTTTGCACGTGTGATAAATAAATAAATGAATCTGATCCATCGCCAACTACCATTTGCGCGCATTTTGTGAATGAGCTTCAGGAAATCTGTGGAAGTCTGTTGACCAGAGTAACATCTCAGGGACCGGTTCTCTGAGAACCTTGCTGTTTCTGATATATCAATGACTTAGATGTGAATGAGTGTAAGAATGCAGATGACACAGAAGTTGTCTGAGTGGTAGATAGCTAAGGGTGCTGCTTCAGGTTACAACAGAATGTAGATCCGATAGAAAGTTGGGCAGGGCATTGACAGATGGAGTTTAATCTCAAGAAGTGTGAGAGGACTCAAATAGGGGTGGGGCATGGCACTGAGCCAAGGAATGCTGGTCCAAAGAGGGAGCTAAGGATTGATGTTCCTTCTAAAAATTTTTTACAGCTGCGTGGACTAACCACTTCACTGAGCAGGAAATTTTTACATGGCATGAAAAGTGCACAGCTCTTTACATTTTTTAATACCCAGACGATGAATATTTAGAATGAAAATTGAAAAATCACACCTCTGATTTTATTTATTAATTGAAGGGTAATACGAGGTACAGTACTAAGAAAACTTTCCACGTTTCATAAACATTTTCTAGCTGTGTCCAATTCCTCAGCACGGCAACAAAGGCGATGTGCGCGAAAGCATTTCAGTTGCTGTGTGGCCATGTACCTACTCAGCTTAGAGCGAACAATGCTAAGGATACTAATCCACAGATCCCTGAAAATTTTGAGACAGTTAGATGGGTGGTGAAGAAAAAATGACACGTTGCCTTAATAAATCAGGGCATGATCAATAAAAGATAAGACATCACATTGCTATTTTGCAAAATGCCAGCTTGTTGAGATGAGGCCAAGTCTTTGTGATAAACAGTACTGTGCAAAAGTCTTTTTCAACATGGAGCATTGAGCAAGTTGTCAATCTGGCGGGAGCAAAGGCTTAGATATATTTATATCTAAGAGATACCTCCACATCCCTGTTCTAAAGCAACATCCCGCCATTCTGAGGCTGTGCACTCTGGTCCCAGATTCCCCCACTATAGAAACATCCTTTGGATGTTGGTGCCAGACAGGGTGGTTTGAGTATCTGAGAGTCTGCAAATCTCCTGGCGTTTTCATGCATTCTCCAGAGTTTACAGAGAATGGTGCAAAAAAAAAGAAAGAAAAAGAAAATACCCAGTGAGCAGCACTTCTTTGATGAAAATGCCTTGTTAACGAGGGGTCAGAGGAGAATGGCCAGACTGGTTCAAGGCAACAGTAATTCAAATAACCACGTGTTACAACAGTGGTGTGCAGAAGAGCATCTCTGAATGCACAACACATCGAACCTTGAAATGGATGGGCTACAACAGCAGAAGACCAGGAACATACACACAGTGGCTACTTTATTAGTTACAGGAGGTGCTGAATATCATGGCCATTGAGTGGATCTGAATCAAAAGCTTTGATGCTAATGAAGACATAGATATAAGAGTAGCTCGTTGAGGAGAAAGCACCAAAAGCACTCCCACTTATTATCATCCTCTGCCTTTTGTATTCTGTGTCTCTGGACGCTGCTGAAAGGATTATGTTTGTCTTTATTGCGATCTTATCTACTTCTGCATGTGCAGTCCCCTATTCTGTACAATAAGGCCCTTTTACATTTCCACTTCATTAAACAGTGTGCCATTAAATGGAACCCTATAACTCTTCCTCCTCGCATGTCACTTCATAGAGTTCATGTTACTAACCAACTGCTGTTGTCTTTGCAGAGCAACTGAAATCAAATAACCACCAGTACTTTTTCTCCCCCACAGTCCATGGCAATCAAAACACGCAGCAGCTCCACATACTCTCTCAAGCACTCTGCAAGAAGCGGGGGAGGGTGTAGTAACAAGGGGAGACCAGCTGACACACCAGATTTTGGAAAGTTTGTTAGGGATACTCTCACTCCCCCAGTACCCAATGAAAGCAAGTAATTTCTGAAATTGGTGTTTAAAAACTCTATCTTGTTCCTCTTTCTCTGATCATAGACCGTGGCAGCTTTATTACTGGTTCAAGTTGCAGATATGTTTATACTGCACTCTGGTTAGACCACACTTGGAATATTGTGTTCAGTCCTGGTTATAGGAAGGATGAGGAAGCTTTAGAGACAGTGCAGAGGAGATTTACCAGGATGCTGCCTGGATTACAGAACATGTCTTAAGTGGGAAAGTTGAGCAAGTTTGAGCTTTTCTCTTTGGAGTGAAGGAGGATGAGAGGTGACTTGATAGAGATGTACAAGATGATAAGAAGCATTGGTAGTGTGGACAGCCAGCACCTTTTTCCCAGGGTGGAAATAGCTGATACAAGAGAACATAATTTTGAGTAACATAGGGAAGTATAGGAAGAATATTACAAGTAGTTTTTCTTAGAAAGTGGTGAGTATGTGGAACAGGCAGGGACATTTAAGAAACTCTCAGATTAGAACATGGATGATAGAAAATAGAGGGCTATATAGGAGGGAATGGTTAGACTTATCATGGAGTAGGTTAAAAGGGCCATAGGGCCTGTACTGTCCTATGTTGTATATTATGCCTACTTTCACCATCTTGACTGGCCGTGTTCACAAGGAGGCATTTTCCCCTCAGTCACACCAGATGGAGTACATCTACTCCCCGGATTAGTTTGTTCCATGAGTGACATTGTTCCCACATCATCCCACAACACCTCTCCACCTCGTCTAACACTCTTTTCTTGTGTCCACTCAATGTGCAAACCATACTTTCTGACTGACTGAATAACCTTCACAATCTTGATAAATTAAAATTTAGAGTACAATTGAGTTATCCCTTGTTAAAAAATGTATTTCTTTCATTAGGTCTCTAACAGTGATTTTCCATTGGTAAAAAAACGTGCACTCTCTTCTATCAATTTCTCACATGCTCATTTCCAGTTGAAATGGAAAACAACATCCACTGCCATTTTTACTCACCGTTTTTGTCTCATTTTATTTTTGTCCTATTAACTTACATGGCCCTTAACATGGCCAAGGATCTCTCCCATCCATCCCACCATCTCTCTGACCCCCTACCATCAGGCAGGAGGTACCATAGCATTAGGATGAGAACTGTTAGGATGGGAAACAGCTTTCTCCCCCAGGCCCCAAGACTACTGAACCCCCAGGTCTCATAACATATGAAGTGCCAATACTGTTTACATTTTCCTTTGTGCTGTTAATGCATCCTATGCTAAATGTCAATATTCTGGAATATAATGTTATTATTTGTTAATTTACTTGTGGTAGTATCACTTTGTGTGTGTTTGTGTGAGTTATATGTGCTGCAGTGTGCACCTTGGTCTGGAGGAACGTTACTTTGCATGCACGTATATGGTAAACTTGAATTTGAGAAAAGAGAAATAAACAAGTACTTAACGATGTCCATTGGAGGAAACAGCTGAGCCCAATTTTAACTCGAACATTAACAAACGGATTAATTCATGTACATAAAAATTACTGAAGATCAGTATAAGCCATGTGAAGTGGTTCTCAGTATCACAGAGATACAAGAGGTTCTGCAAATCTGGATTAACACACACAAAATTCTGGAGGAACTGTGCAGGTCAGACAGCATCTACGGAGGGAAATAAACATGAGGGGTCTCGGCCTCAAACGCTGACCGCTCATTCACCTCCATAAGTTTTGCCAGACCTGCCCAGTTCCTCCTGCATTTTTTACTTGTTGATTCTCCATACATCCGGGTTCAACAGATTACCTGAGCTACGTTATGCTGATAAAACAAGGATCTTCTTTAGCATAAGTCAAGCACAGCACAATTCGAGGAGACTGTTGCAGAAGGCATTTTCTTGGCAGCTTTTACTCTAAACTTGTCAGTTTAATGTAGTAGTTTGTAGCCATTTCCAAGGTAACGTCTTTAATGCAAGATTAACTTGAGCTGATAGATTCAGAGTACACTGGTATTCTTAGTAACACGAGGAAGAGACAAAAGCATTTACACCTAATGTGGAGTTTTTCTTCCAGTCTCTTTCAACAGAAAGGCATCTCAGAGGAAGCTTTATAATTCATATACAGGTTTAAATTTGATTAACCTGAATAATCCAATCTCTTTGAGGAAAAAAAATCATTCAAAATTCATTTTTGATTTTAACCTAATACACTAGACAAAGGACCGTTTAGTTATCAATTTCAAATGGTTCCACAATAAATCCACAATGATTATATTGCTCAAGTTTAATCCATTTGAGTGACAGTTACCTCAGTATTTTCTGACTGACAACATTCACACTGACATCTGCCGCCAGAATGGAAGCTGTAATGTACAGGATGTCAACAGCAAAACAGTAAAACATTATGAGTATTGAACTAGCAAGGAGACATTCAGACTGTGGTCTTAAAAAAAAATCCATGATTGACTATCCATTCAGATGTTCCTCCTGGGAACATCCATTTCCCAGCATGCAAAGTCCAGGAATTAGGAGTTCCCACAACATAAACCAAAAATTCCATGTGAAAATGCCCCCACCTACACAGAGCAGGAAACATCCAAGCATCTGAAACATCTGAAGTTAACCTGGCACCTCATTTTGCTGGAGTGAAATTTCTGGGACCATCCAACTCCACACTCCTCCCCCTGCTCCAGCACCCCTGTGAGAAGTGCTATCGAACTTCAGTTGGCGGGTGAACGAGACTGAAAGTTAACCACCTGTCGAAATTTAACCATCCACTCACCAAGAGATTAACAAAGAGATCAGCAGGGAAATAGTACCGAAGCCTAGAGCAATACAAAATGGATACAGGTCCTTCAGCCTAATAAGTCCATATCGATTAGCTAGACCCAACTTCAATCCAGGGCTCTCCTATCTGCATGCCTATCCAAGTGCCTACCTCAACCACTTCCACTGGCAGCTTACTACCCTCTGCCTGAAAAACGTTGTCTCACAGGTCCCTTTTAAATCTTTCCCCTTTCACCCTAAGTCTATGCCCCCTGTGGGGAATTGCTTTATCATCTACCTTATCATTGCCTCTCATAATTTTAAATACTTCTCTAAGATTACATTTCATTCTCCTACATTCCGAGGAATGAAGACCCAGCTTGGCCAACCTCTCCCTGAAACTGGCAACATCCTCGTAAATCTTGTCTGCACTTTCTTCAGGTAAACCATTTATTTCCTGCAACAGAGAAATCTCAGGTTTGTATACTGCAAACGTACTTTGATAATAAATGTACTTTGAATGTTTGAAAACTGCACACAATACTCCCAAATGCAGCCATGCCAACGACTTGTACTGAGCCAGTCCAGATTCAATGGGCTGAAGGGCCTTCTCCCATGTCGTAAGGAAAATCGTGAAATTGATTTTTGTCAGGGATTGGATCTTATTAACAATTTTTGTTTATTTCTACTAAAAGCAGACAGTGAAATACAAACTTACAGTAAATTTGTTTTTACTCCTGGCTCTGTCTTCCAGCAATTCTAAGAACATTTTGAATATTCAAAGTATATTTTCAAGGCTGCTTTGAGCTTTTGAGCCTAGAGTAAAGGGGTGTTTCTCAGTAACTTTCCAAAGGCTGGATTGATTCCTAATTGAGTGTACAAAAAGTAAAAAAAAACAATATCACGTATCATCATTAGAATTACTTGTTCTTATTTTCCTTCCACAACTATATCATCTAGACTTGGCAAACTTTTTCAATTTCAGCCAAATGCACACAAAATGCAGGAGGAATTTAACAGGCCAGGCAGCATCCATAGAGAGGAAAATAAACTGTCACTTCAATCCTGAAATCACCTTCACGACTAAAGACGATTTCTCATGGTTGCTCAAGATTTCCAGTGTCTGTAAAATCCCTTGCTGATTTCGATTCAACTATCACAAGGTTCACCTCCAATAGTGGGTCCAATTGCCCCCAAAAATATTATAAAATTGCTATGACTATTCTTGGTTGGCGGGGTGGTGATACGCCTCCATCAAAGGAGGTGTAAATCGCTTCACTCCTCCGCCAGCCTGCAGGTCACCCTTGGGCAAGGTGTAGCACCTGCTTAGCCTCCCCATCAGGGTCATGTGAAGCCATGGGAGCAGGTGGTGGATGGTCGTATAAACAGCTGGTGCACGTCACAAGTTCTGATTATGCGGCCACTGATGCCAGGCAGACTATCTCTCAAGAGAATTGATAATGGCTGGGGGCACCTCTCTTGGAAAGACACTGCCCAGAAGCAGGCAATGACAAACCACTTCTGTAGAAAAAAATTGCCAAGAACAATCATGGTCATGGAGACCAAAACCGTCCATCATCATACAATACGACACATATGATGATGATGATGATAATGAGGACAACTATTCTGCTGAAAGATCACAGACAAAATACACCAACTGTTTCTCTTTCCACAGGTACTACAAAAGCAGTTTGGAGTATTTGCAGGGTTCTTTTTATTTTCATGTAATATTTCTATGTCATCCTCTGCTGCCCAAGTACAGGAGTTATGGAGTTCCTCACGCAGCTGAATTCAATAAACTGAGAATCCTGGGGCTCACTGTCTTCACATTTGAGACTTGAATGCCCATTTGTTTGAGCCCCTGGCCCTGTTGTTTAAATATAACCTTTTGGTGAGTATATAATATTGGTCAAAATGTTGTTTTGTCTCTAATAAATTTCTGCGCTGGCATTTGAAAGAGATAGATTTACCACCTCGGTAACGTGTGGCCTTCAATGCCCAGCAGAGCGATTTGCCTGAGGCTGAATTGGTTCAACAATATTGTCTGAGTATAAATTATCTACTACTGACCCGATGCTTGGACATACATAGATACTAATTACAAAAGCCGATATGTCACTAATTAGTACCAGTTTATGTAGCATCACACAAATTGTGAATCTTTACAGAACACAAAACACTAATACTAATACATAACTTAAGATGTTTTTGCAGTGTGCCTGTCTATTTATACACTCTTCTGTACATTCTTCACAGCGTTTAGGACACAGTTTGATTCACGTATCTTTTCCCCACTTATTAACAGCTCTAAAGGTGTCTTGAGATTGTGCTTTTACCCTGAACCAAGGAACACAGCAGACCGAATTTGGGAGTAGAATGCTGCCTTAATAGTCAGCTTACAAACCAAGTAACAGAGCACACAAGCTCAAAGACATCATTGTCTAAACTGCCATTGACAACTTCTGCAGATTTTACATTTGCGGTTCAAGATTGTTTATTATGATTCTTCAGTGTAAAGGAGAACTAAGTGATTGTTACTCTGGATTCAATGCAGCATAAAAATACACAATGAGCATAAAGAACATGACAAAAAAAACAAAATAAAGGCACAACAAATATAAATATAAGCAATCCTAGAAACCACAATGTACTAGTAACTGTTATACACAGACTGTTTGTGTGTACATAAGATGACACTGGGTGATCTGAATGTGGAATGGCAAGGATGGTGGGCTGGGTATTGGATGGTTTGGAGAAGCAATTGCTTTTGAGTCTGTTGGTTCTGGCATGGGTGCTACATAGCCACTTCCTGATGGGAATGGGACAAGCAGTGCATGAGCAAGGTGGGTGATACTGATATTTTGCTATATTGATATTTACGATATTGCTGGCCTTTTCTCCCCCCCAGCACATTTCACTCAATGCCTACTTTATTAAGTACATCTGTACACCCACCGGTTAATGCAAATATCTAATCAGCCAATCATGTGGCAGCAACTCAATGCATAAAAGCATGCAGACATGGTCAAGAGGTTCAGCTGTCGTTCAGATAAGGGAAGAAATGTGATTAAAATGACTTTGACTGTGAAATGGCGCCAGATGGGATGGTTCAAGTGTCTCAGAAACTGATGATCCCCTGGGGTTTTCATGAACAGCCGTCATGAAATGGTGCAAAAAAAATCTAAAGCGTCCATGAGCACCAGTTCTGTGGGTGAAAATGCCTTAGTAATGAGAGGTCAAAGGAGAAGATCAGACCAATTCAAGCTTAAAGGAAGGCAACAGTAAGTCAAGTAACCACACGTTACAACAGTGGTGTGCAGAAGAGCACCTCTGAATGCACAACTGTTCGAATCTTGAAGTGGATGGGCTACAGCAGCGGAAGACCATGAACATACACTCAGTGGCCACTTTATTAGGTACAGGGAGTTCCTAATAAAGTGGCCACTGAGAGTATGCCCTTGATGGCAGGTAGGCTGCTGCCAGAAGAGCTTTCTCTTGGTTTTTTTTTGTGTGTGTGAAAGATGTCAAGGTCAAAACAAGAAATACGCACCTCCCACTTTTCTTCCTTTCTGTAATATTGTTTTCCTGTAGAGAAGGTTCTGGGAGAAATGAGGTTGTGAGCCAAAAAGAAATTGCTTCAATCAGCACTGATGCTTAATGACTGTTAATGGGAAATGGAGATAGGATAGTATGTGCTACTTTGATTAATAAGTGAACTGCATAGAATTTAAATTGTGCCACTGATGGATTAGTTTCTTCAAGCTTGATAAGCATTTCTCATTTGTTCTTAAGTTTGGTCAATACTGTTAAAGACGGCAAATGAAGTATAATTAATTCTGTTGCTATTACTCAAACCAACTGTTACCAGGATGCCTGCAATATTCAAAACAATTTAAAGTGTGTTTTGAACTGTGCTCTGTAACAGAGTGGTGTATCACAAATCCATGTTCTTGTAGTGAGCAGTTGTGTTTTCAGGAAGGATTAAAGGGACGTCAGCAATTTGTAAAGTTATGTTGTGTATAATTTGGGGTGGCATGGCAGTGTAGTGGTTAGCACAACACTTCGCAGTACTAGTGACCTGGGTTCAATTCCTGCCACTGCCTGTGACCGGGTGCTCCAGTTTCCTCCCACAGTCCAAAGACGTACCGATTGGTAGGTTTCTGGGAAAGGCCTATTCTATGCCTCGTCTCAATAAATAAATAATTTTGAGATACAGCCCCCTGCCAGCCCACAAAACCGCACCATCTAATTGCACTCATATGATCAGCTAATCTGCTAGCCAGAATATCTTTGGAATTCAAGAGGAAACTGGAGAAGTGCACATAGCCGCATGGAGATAGTACAAACTCCTCACGGACAGCTAGAACATAGAAAATCTACAGCACATTACAGGACCTTCGGCCCACAATGTTGTACTGACCATGTAACCTACTCTAGTAACTGCCTAGAATTTCCCTGCTGCATAGCCCTCTACTTTTCCAAGATCCATGTACCTATCTAAGAGTCTCCTAAAAGACCCTATTGTATCCGCCCTGTGGAATTGAATCCAGGCCATTGGTGCTGCAATAGCATTATGCTAACCACTGTGCTACTGGCTGCCCTTTATGTTTCAGATCTCCAATATTTGTTCTCTCAAATGAGTCTCCTTTAATTATAGCAGCTGAAAGCATATGATCTATACCTGTTCAATATGTATCAACCGGATAGAGGTCCAGATACATATCATTCTTGTGCATTTCAACACTACAAAGCCCCACATTTCAGTGCGTCAATCTGACACTGAGTTAAGGGGGTGCAGCGATCAGAAATGATGCACTTCCCTGTAGGGAGGCAAGTCAATTCAGCCCATTATCACGCACCACTTAGCAACAAATTAGAGACTTGACGTGGTAGAGGCTTGAAATGGGCCTGCTTTATTGTCCAGGGATCAATGTGTATGTTTGAAGAGGCAGAAAGGCATATTTTAACCTTCTTAAAGCTTCTAAATAACATGAAGTCATTTTTCTAAACCAGTGAGATGGTTGCCAATTTGGACAATATTAAATGTTAGCCCACTTGGTTGCACTTAACGAAAGTGTGATAAATAGTAGAGAAGATGTTGATAACTTGTCTTTCCTAAAATAACTTACAAGATGATGGTCACTCAGCATTGAAAATAATTTAGAACATAAAACCCATCAAATAAAGATTAATTGGAAAAGCATGTATAAACCCAGAATGGTATCACTTCCGTGGGTGCTAAATAAAACTGCTGTACATGCAAAAATAGCAAAACAAAGCTTTATTTTTGACTGATGTTTCATATTTTGGCCATTATGGGCCAGCATTTATAAATATCACTCTACTGTGCTTCACATTAAGTTGTACAGAATGTTGATTGTATATCAGGCTCTGACAAGTGTTAAAACCAACGATATGTTTTGTGATAAAAATTGTAAAGGCAAATATATTTCAATTTTAAACAATTTGTTTTATGATCTTCTAGTCAGTCAAAGATCCATTGAAAGGGCCCTTGCTTACGAATGCTGCACTTGGAACAGAACAGAGGGCTTATTTAATGGGGAGAACAGATAGATTAAGAAGGTTGTATTTTATATTGGCTTTTTGTTAGAAAGCTATAAACAAGATGTGTTATATTAGTCTCATAAAGAAAGTCTGCTATGTCATTATGTAATAATATCTTGTATTTATTTGCCTTTATGTGAATCATTTTAAGCAATAAAAGGAAGTAGAAAATGGACTTTTTAAGCATTGTTATGCTCCCACTGAGGATAATGCATTTGTGATTAGCAGACAAATTGTATGATCTGTTACTGGGCAAACTATGAGCACTTGCATCTGGCACATTCCCAACACGAGAACCGAATTTTCCTTCTACAGACAACCAATTTGCACACCACTTTAGCCATATGGTCATTGTTCCATCTTAACGAAATGTCATGTTGGTTGGAGAATAAAATCTTCAGAAACCTCTGACTATTACTACATGTGAACCAGGATGTGCCCATTCCTCATTACCATCCGTACCACCTTCCATCAAGGTGGAAGTACAGGAGCCTGAATACACACAATCAATGTCTAAGGAACAGCTTCTTCCCCTCCACCATCAAATTTATGAACAGACAATGAACCCGCGTACTTCACTTTTTTTTTAAAGTCTTCTCTTTCTGCACTACTTATTTGATTAAATAAGAGGGGAATCACAGTTGGGAAAAGGGGAAGGGAGAGGAGAGGGAATGGGAAGCACCAGAGAGATATTCTGTAATTACCAATAAACCAATTGTTTGGAATCAAATGACCTTGGCTGGTGTCTCGGGCTGGGTGTCTTTGCACCAATGCCACATCCAATCCTGACACTCCTTCTCTGCCATCTAACCCACACTCCTCAGGTGGTGCTCCACCCTCTTCATTCCCAACGTACTTTGCTCCTGTCAGATTTACAAATTCGCTCTCCGCTCCATGTTGACAAGTACAGTACTGTGGAAAAGTTTTACATATACACTCATACCCAAGACCTTTGCACAATACTGTCTCTTATTGTAATTTATAGTGTTTTATAATTACGTATTGCATTGTACTGCTTTTGCAAAATAATAATTTTATGACATATGCCAAAGATATTAAAGCTGATTCTGATAACCATGGACTTTCCCAGTCACCTCTTGTAATGACATTATCAGAAACCGTGATTGGGAGGGATAAGGTAAATGGGATAATCAGCTTGAGAAATTCTGAAAGAAAGATATTGCTTAGCCAGGATTGACTATCATATTCCTGAGAAATCCACAGCTTAGTGAAGTGTACCCTGCCTCAACAATAATATATACAATTTTTAGGCTTCAAGGACCCTAGAGGAAAAAAAAAGGAAAAGATTTTTGTTTTCTGAATAATCAGATTTTAACTCAATGTCCTATCTTCACGTTTATCATTGAATATTCACAGCGGGCTTAATCGGGCTTATCATGAACACAAGAGATTCTGTAGAGGTTGTAAATCCAGAACAAAATGCTAGAAGAACTTAGCTGGTCAGGTAGCATCTATGGAGAGGAATAAACGGTTGACATTTCAGGGCAAGAACCTTTATCAGGACTTGAGAGTAAGGGGGTAAAAGCCAGAATAAGGAAGTGGGGGGGAGGGGATGAAGTACTAGCTGGCAGGTGATGAGTGAAGCCATTTGAGGCAGAAGGTGGGTGGATGGGGGAAGGGGATGAAGTAAGAAGCTGGGAGGTGATTGGTAGCACTAAAAAGCTGAAGGAGGAGGAATCGGATAGGAAAGGAGAAAGGGAAAGAGGAGGGGTACCAGAGGGGGGTAACAGGCAGGTGAAGGGGTAAGAGGGGGCCCAAAGTGGGAAATAGAAGACAATATGTGGAGAAGTTAAGGGAAATTATTGGAAGTTAGAAAATTCACTGTTATGTCCTCAGGTTAGAGACTAACTAGACAGAACCAGACAGATACTAACCAACAACCTGAGAGTGGCGTCATCATGGCACTGGACCGACATGGCAAAATGCAAATTGATAATAAAATTATAATCATCATAGGTGGAAATCCTGCCTGTTGTGACAGGTGGAGCGAAGGTTTATCAATAATACTGTCTCTCCTACCAGTGATAGTGATATAAATTACTCCTGCTCTGTAATGTTTTGCTAAAATGGTTGAGGGCTACATGGATTCTATCAAGGATTTCTTATAGCTTATTTTTTCCCAATTTAAGAATTAAACATACTGCAATTTTATTAAATAGATAAGTCAGTTATCTGATTTCCGATCATTTTTATGGTTATACCACAATGCATATTTTATATATCATCACATTTAGAAGAACTATTTCCATTAAAACTAAAATAGTAATGGGCTTATCAAGAGACCGCTGATAAATTGCTTACAAGGAATTATATTATAACATTATTAATTTGGTTGAGGTGAGTTGTAGTAATAGGGTATCGTTATGTCAAAAATGTTTTTTGGGGAATCTGCTGCTATTCCAGTATTATTCCCTTTACTATTTAAGCTCACATTTTAGTCACATTCAAATAGCTAAGTCGCTCCCTGCTTCCCCTTAATCAAAAAGAATGAAATGTTCTCACTTGGACTATATAGGAACAAAATGATGGCTTTTCATTAAGCTCCGATCCAAATTAATTAATGTACAAAATTATGTTGCAAATGCAGAGTGAGGAGAAATGAAGGGAAAGGTTAAAGAACAATCCCCTGATAGCAAAGGGAGTAGGCTTGTAGGAAACCTCCCAAATTCAAAGATTCAAAGTGCATTTATTATCAAAAGTACGCATGCAGAATAGAACCCTGAGGTCTGTCTTCTCCAGACAGCCAGGGAATGAAGAAAACCATGGAATCCATTCAAAGAGAAATATCAACTGCCCCCAGTGTGGAAAAAGAAAAACAGTGAATTCCAGTTAATCAGGACTAGCAAGTTTTGGCCTAGTTAAGTGGCTGCTCCAATTCGGTGAAGTTTCATGGAAATAGTTCAAAAGGTACAAACAAAAACATGTTATCATTTAACTGAGTAACAATTTATGTATTTAAGTGGAAACTTAGAACAAATTAGAACATTAATAATGCTCCTACAATACTATAAAACTGTAGTTCCTAATAGTTATCGATGGAGGAATTTATCATATGTACACTGTGTTCTTTTGATTGACTGTAAGTGAACAAAATCAGTGTAAGCACCTAGTACAGATAATGGACTATGTTCACACAACGTTTTGACAATTGTATCCTCAACATCTTCATTTTCATTGTGACTTTCAAGATTATTACCGATACCTTCAAATTTTTCATAGTCCCTAACTTGAAGTAGTGAAATTGTTTCATTTTCACTCCTGGCTGTTTCTGGTAACTTCAAGCCTGAGTGCTTGAAACTGCAGTGAGCAAACAGTTCTGAATTGTCTTACTGCTTATCTCTCGCCAACTATCAGTGACAAAATTCACTGCTTTATGAACACAAACACATGCAACTGACGCTATTTAAAAACCATTGGGTCTCAGCATAGTGTCGCAACAAGTGCACAGAACTAAAGCTAGTTAGAAACTTCGGCAACAGTCTCCTGCCTCAATTAAGCAACATAGTGTCCCAAATAATTGAAAAGAATCCCGACTATTTTCTCCATTACTTTTTGTTCTTTAAGAATTGTCCCAAATAAGTGGTTGTCCCAATTAACCGATAGCACAAAAAACCAGAATCCACTGTATTGATTTTCTAATTGTTTCAGAATGTCTGTTTCCTGATTAACTGGGAGGAATTACACACTTAAGCTTACACACAGTGGAGGATTATTTTATGTTGAAAACTCCTGATATGAAATCGTTTCCCACTGCCACTTCCACCATTTTTGGAAGACTGCTGAATGTTATATTTATTCATAATACATGTTGAAGGTGCAAAGGTGCCTACATAAACACTAGAGGTTCTGCAGATGCTGGAAATCTTGTGCAACACACACACACACACACAAAGTGCTGGAGGAACTCAGCAGGTCCGGCACAATTCATGGAAAGGAATAAACAGTCCACATTTCAAGCGGAGAACCCCTCAGGACTGCCAGTCCTGATGACAGGTATTGGTCTGTAATGTCATTCCTCTCTAAAGAATGTCTACACATAGGACTCACAAGATAAATATCACTAAGCTGATATCAAGTCACTTGACCCAGAAACATACGCAGAGGACTACCATTTATTTAAACTCCCTTTAACTAAATTATAAAATTAAATTCCTCACAACTGATCACTTATAATTCAAAGTTACAGTTTATTAACTTTGAATGACGCTAACACATTCAGACATGTTTGAGTTGGGCCCACATAAATCAATTAGTGGTCCTTATTTATAGAAAATAAGTGGGTACCAAACAAACAGGATCTGGAAATACAGATTCATAATTCCTTTAAAGTGGCGTCACAAGTAGATAGGGTCATAAAGAAAGCAAATGACACATTGGTCTTGACTAATCAAAGTACTGAGTACAAGCGTTGGGAAGTTATGTTGAAGCTGTATAAGACATTGGTGATGCCTAATTTGGAGTATTGTGTGTAGTTTTGATCACCTACCTACAGGAAAGATGAAAATGTCAATAAGTATGTAAGAGTGCAGAGAAAATCTATAAGGAATTTGCCAAGAGTTGAGGATCTGAGGGTGGTGAGAGTGGAATGAGCTGTCAGCGGAAGTGGTGATGGATGGGAGCGGTTTGTAGCACTAGGCAGAAGAATAGTTTGGCATGGACTAGGTGGGCCAAAGGACCTGTTTCTGTGCTGTAATGTTCTAAGACTATGACTGTGATGAATTCATAGATATCAACTTCTAGTTAGAAACCTTGGGTAGGGGAGCATGAGACGTAACCATTGCTTTGTTAGTACTGGCAACCAAGGTCCCCAATTTGTGGTCACTATTTAGCAGGCCATGCTGAAAGCAGCACGTGCCAGATTTCGGTACAATGAAATCCCTTATGTATATTGAAATACACATCATAAGTCTCTGCCAAAATTAAGATGAAAGAGGAGCATTTGGATAATGTTTAAGGTGTCATAGTGCAGCATGAATCATAGGACATGGAAAATGGAAGTATATTGGAAAGAAATGAGGGAAAAATGTAGAGAATAATTTCCAAATGAATTGCCATTACTGTATAGTTTATAGCAGCATTTTCTTGCAATATATGAAAATTACAGCGAACTGTCACATCACTGGCTGCAGTCTACCATCACTGCAGGTCTTGTACATGTCCAGAACAAAGAAGCAGGCACTAAAATCATTGCAGACACTGCCCAACCTGCAAACTGACTTTTCCAAAACTCCCTTCTGCACACCACTCTAGAGCTATTAAAATAAAAACCACTCCATCTTAAAAGTTTCTTCCCCAAGGCAGTTAATCTGATCAACCATTCTAGTTCCCCCACCCCCTCTATTTATTACCCTATCACTGCATCACACTGTAAACACTTTAAACCATTTTTTATGCTGTTTACATTGTAAATACATGCTGAAATGTATGATTTTATGCACATTTAGTTCCATATCCATAGATTACCCCAATTTACCTTAATATAATTCTTTATTCTTTGTAAATGTTGAACTATCATTTTTGTTGCATGTCGCACCAACACACCACAGAAAATTCCTAATACATGTAAATATATATGGCAAATAATGTTGATCCTTGAAAATTATTTATTTCAGTTTAGTTCTTAGTGCATCAGTTTCCTATTTTCAACATTTTGATGGCACAGCTTCAAATATTCCACTTTCTTCCCTATCTATCAGCTTGTGCCTTAGAAATATTCCCATCAGGTAAACAGCAAATCAACACCTTTATGCAAGTAGCTGTCTCAGGTCACATCAGTCCCAATAAAACCATCCTAGAGCAGCATGATACAGTACACAGAGCCATTTAACCTATTGTATCAGTACTAACACTTGGAAAGACTATCCAATCAAACTCATTCCTCTGCACAGTTCCCTTGACAATGTAAACCTTTGACTTTCAACTGCCTTATTAGTTATCTTTTGAAAATCATAACCAAATCTGCTTCCATCAGTGTTAAACTCAAAAATGTTGCTCAGCGAGTCACATAGCATCTGAGTAAAAGACAAATCAGATTTTGAGAGGGTGTTTAAAGAATCAAGGGTTAAATCTGACATTTTTATACTGCATATTAACTGTTCTGCATTAAATTAATAACATTTACCATGATGATTTCAAATAAGATATTTTCATATTTATTTGATAAAGAAAATATTGTTTTTCTTCATCACTGTGAGTAAAACTTAATCTTTAAAAATATCAAAAACCATCATGTTCACCTACCTTAGGACCTCAGCAAAGAGGACCTCTATTGTAAAATACATCTAAAGATGCATGATCAAACCAATTCTTTAATATGCAACACCACTGCAGACACAGTAACATGCAAACAGATGGATAGGGCAGATTAGTAGTGAATCCTTTCAGTCCTCATTAAAAATTAACTTGAATTATTACCTCCTAGTCTTTGGCTTAAAACAAAACGTACAATACTCAAGGATGTTTCTACCATACAATTGTTTACGTGCTAAGTGTAAAAAAGACGCCCTGTTCTCATCCAGGCAGGTTGCAAAAACCCGATATATTAATGGTTTTCCAATTCAATCTGTCATTTTAACAAGACAACGGGGATGCTAACTTACCATAAAAAATACAAATGTTACGGTGAAGCTACATATTTCAACTTGCATTCTAAAATCTATGCTGTACTAAGATTCCTGCCAGCGGCTCCTGCTAAATAGACAGTCCAGTCTTTCTGGCGTTTCACCTGCATTGAATTCCCAAACATTTCACAACTAAATCACACATTTTATTCCATATTAAATCACAAACTGTTATTCCAATTGTCCAAAAGCAGAAAGATATTAATTTAATATTTGGATCATTTAAGTGAAAAAGACCTTCTTCCTTCTAACATCAGGTCTATGTTAACTCCCATAAAAAGAATATCTTTAACATTAAGAAATTATGCTGGGAGAAATTCAAGAATTACATCTCCCTCCAAACAAAGATATTTGATGTAGAAAAATTACTGTTTAAGTCCACCATAACCATGTGAGCACAACGTTGAGCACAATTTTAGTTTTGTAAATATTTTAGGTAAAATAATGAAATGAATCCCTGCAGTCTGTTAAAATTTAATTCAAATATGTCCATGCTGTGGAATGGTGGATATTTTATCGACTCCTATAAATGGGCCATGGCATAACCCGAAAGCAAATAAGAATAATCAGGTGCAGATTTTTTTTCTGTTCTGCAGTTGTTGGTTTAAGCTTCTGTCTGCAGTGACCCAGTTACTTGGTAGTTAGTTTCTATTGCCGTGTCAACTCATAAGAAATATTCCTAGCTACACTCAGTAGCCACTTTATTAGGTATCTCCTTTATCTAATAAAGTGGCCATGGAGTGTATGTTTGTGGTCTTCTGTTGCTCTAGCCCAACCACTTCAAAGTTCAACGTGTTGCGTGTTTAGGAGAGATGTTCTCCATACCACTGTTGTAAGTTGTGGTTATTTGAGTTACTGTCGCCTTCCTGTCAGCTTGAACCAGTCTGGCCATTCTCCTCTGACCTCTCTCATTAATGAGGTGTTTTTGCCCACAGAACTGCTGCTCACTGGATGCTTTTTATTTTCTGCACCCAAGATGATTCAGTCAAAGTTACTTAGATCACATTTCTTCCCCATTCTGATGATTGGTCTGAACAACAGCTGAACCTCTTGACCACAACTGCATGCTTCTATGCATTGAGCTGCTGCTACATGATTGGCTGATTAGATATTTGCATTTATAAGCAGATGTACATGTGTACCTAATAAAGTGACCACAGTGTTTTATTTTGATATATTGTTTATAATGCACTCATATATTTGAGATTAACAAACAGGATAGACGCCTGCTGGGCCATGTTTTCAAGCTATCCCCAGGTGTAGCCCATCTGCTTGGTGTATCCTTTGTCTCCAAGGTTTGACGATGTTGGAGATTCTACTGGCATTTCTGTAGCTCTGCGTTTTTAACGTTCTAGTCTCATGCCCAACCCTCCTTCATTAACAGCAAGGCTTGGGATTGTCCATGATGGTTTTTGTTCAGAAACTAAACCATATTAAGCATTGCAGTCTGACCAAGGATTGTTGTGACTGTGATCAAAGTCGCCAGAAAGGCACTATAGTTGTTCATATAAAATGTCTTTATTCATCATGACAGACACTCTCCTGAAGACTCCCACAAACCCAAAAGCACATCACATTTTTATACTGTTAAGAGTAAAGGTAACAGTAGGTGAATCAATACAGTTTCAATAGTTACAATGTCATCATTTAATTCAATATTTTGGACTGATGATGTCTCCTTTGAATAAAATATCTACAATGGGAGATACCTCTGAATGTTCAAGCACCCTTGGCTGGGACACTTCCCTGAACCTATTTATAGTTACAATGGTGCAAATTCCTTAAACCCATAGTTGATGCAGGGTAATTAACATAACTGCATTGTCTTGACATTTGGTTGATGCAATCTCTTAGTCTGTGGGTCCGTTTAAATAACACAAACAAGATGCTGGTGGAACGCAGCAGACCAGGCAGCATCTATAGGAAGAAGCACTGTCAACGTTTCAGGCCAAGAACCTTCGTCAGGACAGGCCCTTTTAAATTTACTTTACCGCTTGCAGTTTATTATAAGCACTGAAGGTTGGTTTGTGTTTCAATTCATATCTGCTATTTTCACATAACTCCAGAAGACTCACCGACAAGTAGAGAGTGGGACAGACCCATCATGCTTTCTATGATCAGACAATAAACTTACAGCATGTTTTAAACATCCTTTTTCCCCCAGTTGCTTTCAATGTTTTTTTTGCCCATTTATAGAAAGTTGTAGTGGTGAGCACCCGCTATATTAAAAATCTTGTAAATGAATGTCTACATTTCTCAGCATCAGCTGTTGTCATATTAAATATTTTCTGCATTTCTCATTGATATGGATATTCTGCTAACACATGTCTTATACGTACTATTTCTGCTTTTGCACAATTTTTAATCTATTCTATATATGTTGTACTTACTGTAATTGATTTACTAATCTATTTTTTCTTTCTATATCATATATTGCATTGAACTGCTGCTAGTAAGTTAACAAATTTCATGACATATGCCGGTGATAATAAATCTGATTCTAAATGTGTTTTATGAAATTGAACAGTCATTTATGTGCATTTATCAATGGATTACTCAATCCAAGGCTAGATAACTAGATCTATTCGAGATTCAGGATTTGAGATTGTCTATTGTCATTTCCAGTACACAAGTGTAAAGAAGAAGAAAATAATTCAGAATCAGAATCTGGTTTAATATCACCGGCATGTGTCATGAAATTTGTTGTTTTTGCGGTAGCAGTACAATGCAATACATAATAATAAAAACTGTAAATTAGAATCAGTATATATAAACATTGAAAGTTAAGTGAAGCATATTGTGCAAAAAGAGGAAGTAGTGTTCATGGGCTCAGTGTCCATTCAGAAATCTGATGGCAGAGTGGAAGAAGCTATTTCTGAATTGTTCAATGTGTGCCTTCAAGCTCCTGTACCTCCTCCCCAAAGGCAGCAATGAGATGAGGGCATGTCCCGGGTCGTGCAGGCCCTAATGATGGATGCTACCTTTTTGAGGCATCGCTTCTTGAAGACGTCCTGGATGCTGAGGAAGCTCGTGCCCACGATGGAGCTGAGTTAGTTTACAATTTTCTGCTGCTTATTTTGATCCTGTACAGTGCCCCCCCCACCCCCATACCAGACTGTGTTGAAGCCAGATAGAATGCTCGCCACAGTACATCTGTGGAAATTTGTCTGTCTTTGGTGATATCCCAAATCTCTTCAAACTCCAAATGAAATATAGCCACTGTTGTGTGTTACTCCGGATCCACTACAGTGCAAAAAACACAATAATATAAAGAATATAATAATAAAAATCATAATAAATATAAATATGTGAGATAGCTTATATACACAGATTGATTGTTTGTCCATAAAGTGACGCTAGGCTCAGGCGTGTTAGTACATAAGGTGACTTTGACATGAAATGATAAAGTAGTGGTGGGTGATGTGTTGACTAGCCTTACTGCTTGGGGAAAAGTAACTTTTTGAGGCTGTGACTCTGGAGCATGAAAATTAACTTTAACGCTTTGCATTTGGTGAAAGGTAGACCATGTTTTGTTTGAATGTGAACTCAAGAGATTCTGTAGATGCTGGAAATCCAGAGCCACAGACACAAAATGCAGGAGGAGCTCAACAAGTCAGGTGGCATTTGTGGAGTGGAATAAACAGTCGATACTTCTTCAGAATGTCAGTGGTCTTGATAAAGGATCTCAGCTTGAAACTTTGACTGTTTATTCCTCTCCTTAGATGCTGCCTGAGTTCCTGGAGTTTGTTTGAATGTGCCTTTGTCTTTGTGTAGTTGAATACAGTTTACTTTTGGGAATTATTACAAGATGAGATATCATTTCAGATTTTGGTTTATCACAGTGAGTTATTTTCTTTCTGTGGTAAACCATGTATATCTGTCTGGACACGCCCCTCTGCTGACTGCTACTGTGGCTCCTCCCACAGACCCCTGGATAAAGGCAATTGTGTCACCGCTCCTCCCATAGTCCAGGACAGACATGCTGCATGGACATGCTCCATTTTACTGTTAATAAAAGCCTTTCAGTATTTACTCTACTTTCAGTCTTTTGGAGTTATTGATAGTGCATCAATATCATCACTGTCACATTATTAGCCTTACTTCTCATCACAGTTTTGACAAATTTTGAAAATAATTGCCTTTAGAAAAGATTCAATAATGCAGTTATTTCATTAAAAGAAATAAACTGATTCTTGGCAGTTTTCCTACAGTGAGTGACGCTGAGTACAATGACTGCTGGTGTGTAGATAAGGGTGGAGGCCATTTTGTGTAAAGATCTTACAAGTTCAATAAGCCAAAGGAATATCTAGCCAGTCAGTATACCCAGTAATTGGTTGCGAGGATACAACGCCATAACCCATGATCATTCTCATTTGGACACACGATGTCTTTAATCGACATGAATCAGTGGAATGGATAAACATCATTTCCATCTGGGACAGCACAGTGGCGTAGCAGTTAGCACAATGCTCTAAAGTGCCAACAGCCTGGGTTCCATTCCCACCACTGTCTGTAAGCAATTTGTACATCCTCCCTATGGAATGCATTGGTTATCTCCAGGGTGATGTGGCTCCCTCCCACAGTCCAAAGATATACTAGTTGGTACTTCCACACACAACATGCTAGAGGAACTCGGCAGCATAAATAGGAAAAGCATCCAGTCAACATTTCGGGCCAAAACCCTTCATCCGGACTGGAGAACTGAAGATAAAGAGTCAGAGTAAGAGAGTGAGGGGAGGGGAGGAAGAAACACAAGGTGAGAGGCAAAACTGTGGGGTGAAGGAAGTAGTGAGCAGGGAAGTCGATTGACGAAAGAGATATAGAGAAGGGGCTCTGACAGGAGAGGACAGGAAGCCATGGAAGAAAGGGAAAGGGCAGGAGTACCAGAGGGAGGTGATGGGCAGGTAAGGAGATGAGGAGAGAGAGGGAAATGGGAATGGAGAAATATTTTTCCACACTTCTGCACAGCACATTTTTGGCAGCTTTTACATTTTGTTCTGCATTGTTCAAAGATTCAAAGTACATTTATTATCTAAGTATGTATGCAGTATACAACCCTGAGAGTCACCTTCCCACAGACAGCCACAAAACAAAGAAACACCATGGAACCATTCAAAGAACCCCAATGCGTAAATAAAAGAACAAATTGCACAAAACGAGTGAACAGCACACAGAATATTAAAAGTCAAACCGCAGAGTCCGTGAAACTATCCAGAAAGGTTCAGTTCAGCTCACCTTAACTGTGTCGTTCATTGACTGCAGAGTCAGTCTACCCCAATCAACATCACGCAAAATAGCAATGGAAAAAAAAGGAGTGACCGCAAACAGAAACACATCCAACATGAACTGCAGAGTCTTCTGAAAAGAAGTTCAATCCATAAACCACGGTGATCAGGCCTTATTCTAGCTCAGTGCACAGTGTAATGACTAGATCTATATAAACAGTATGCCATGCAAGTGTTTCACTGTACGCGAGACAATAATAAACCAATACTAATAGGGTGCATGCTGTGTGTTTGTTTTGCGGCACTGTATTTTATTTTGAGATACCAAAAGTAGGCCTTTCCAGCCCAGTGAGCCCGCACCACCAAATTACACCTACGTGACCAATCAACTTACTATGCCATACAGCTTGGAATTGTGGGAAGAAACCAGCGCACCTGAAGGAAAGCTCTGTGGTCACGGGGAGAACATACAAACAGACAGCGGCAGGAATAGATCCGGGGTCGCTTGTACTGTAAATCATTAAGCTAATCACTACGCTACCATGCCACTGTAGGGGTGTGGATCTCATCAGCTAAATCTGCAGAACTTGTGAAAGTGCCAAGGTTGAGTCCCAGAACTATACTAAGGATGCTATAAATTATCAGGCTATTTCACCTGTTTACTAAATTCTACTTAAACTGCTTAGGATAAGAATAGAGAAAGAAAGGTTTGAGTCCTATTTCTAAAACACTGATTAATCATCGTGAAACACACGGGAGGTGAAAATCTACCACCGCCACCCATAAACCTTCTTCCATGGCAGGGTATTAATTTAATGTACATAGAACAGTACAACATACTACAGGCCTTTCAGCCCATGATGTTGTGCTGTCCTTTTAACCTGCTCCAACATAAATCTTACCTTTCTCTTCCACATAGCCATCTATTTTTCTTTCATCCATGCACCTCTCCAAGAGTCCCTTAACTACCCATAATACATCTCTTCCACCACCACTGGCAGCATATTCCATGCACCCACCACTCGCTGTGTAACCTACCTCTGACATCCTATATACTTTCCTCCTATCATCTTAAAATTATGCCATCTTTCTATTAGTCACCTCCACCCTAGGAAAAGTCTCTGGCTGTCCACTCGATCGATGCCTCTTCTCATCATATCCACCTCTATCAAGTCTCCTCTCACTGCCCTCTCCTCCAAAGAGAAAAGCCCTAGATCGCTCACCTTCTCCTCATAAGACATGTCCTCTAATCCAGGCAGCATACTGGTAAATCTCCTCTGAAGCTTCCATCTCTTTTCTGTAATGAAAGGAGGTGAACGTAATACTCCAAGTGTGGTTGAATCAGAGTGTGGCATAACCATGTCTTCAACTCAAACTAGCATAAAAAGCTGCAATCGTCTATAATTACGGAAAAAGACTTTAACTGGACTTAGTACACGATACTGAAATTGTGAGTACTTTTATGATAGGGGCTGGGATGGGGCGAGGGGGGGAAGGGTTGCATTACGCCATCAATGAATATCCTACTTATTTCATTGAGGATCCTTGTTTTGTACAAACAAACACGAGAAAACTGACTTAGGTTCAGCACTGACAGACAAAAGCAGAACATTTCAAGTCTTTATACCGCCTGATCTTTAACCAGTATGAGTGCTTTGGCCAATGATGTCAAGCCGACCTTTTAACCTACTCCAAGATCAATCTAACCCTTCCCTCTCACATAGTCTTCCACTTCCCTTTCAACCATGTACACATCTAAGAGTCTCTTAAATGCCCCTAATGTATCTGCCTCTACCACCACCCCAGGCAGCGTGTGTTCCACCCACTCAACATTTTCTATGAGAAATTTTCCCTTAATTACATTGTGCATTGGACAATCCAAAACACTGTCCAAGACCAATCTCACGTGCCAAACCAAAGTCAATGAATTTACATCACCTCAACTACATGTGTGAGATGGCTGCTTGTAGCTTCGTTCTACAACTTTTTCCATGCCCAAGTCATTTCATAAAATAACAAGTCTGTTTTTTTTCCTCTTTTAAAATTCCTTTCAATCACACTATATGTAATTTAAGCAAATTGCATAAAAGACTGTGAAATTTATGCCGAAGTAAGCCAGCAAGCGTCTGGTTCATTCAATTCATTAACACTTCAGGCTAGTGAGATATGCAACCATCATCATTCATTTAGTAATTCATCGCGCCATTACTATCTTAGATAAATCTCACGGATGCTCAAATAGTTAGAACACTAATGTTTAATGGAACTTGCATGATATATGTTCTAAAGTTATTTAATTCAGGTATTTTTGCAATATATCCAATAACATTTGATTATTTCCTCACACAGGATTCCTGTCCAATGCCAGTTCGAGGTACAACATAAGTAAGGGGAAATATTTTAAAAAATGTACAGTGTGATCTTTAACATTCTCAGTTTTTGCAGGTCAGTTTTGCTGCCATGTTATAGGAATGCTGAATTTTGTCTGCTCTAAGTTAGGTGCCCCAAGCTCATCAATCACACAAGTTCCTGTTTACGTGAAGTAAATACACGTTTTTTCCTCCGTCACTGTGGATACCGGGTGGTGGGGGGGGGGGGGGGGAACAGCATCAAAACCTAATAGCTGTGGAGCATTTTTAAACCTTACAATAAAGTAAATCACAATGCCCCATTCTATATGTTCACTCTCATTTATTTCAAACGATCTTATTTCATTGCACACTGGCAGAAGGTGCATTCCACAGCAGTGCCACTGATGCTCACTCCATAGAGGTACAACAAATTAATGAAGAAATTCAACTTGTGCCCAACATGACCCCACTTCAAAGATGAACAGACCCAAAGCTCATGCTGAACTTTTCTGCAGACCTTAATTCCTCAAAGAAGTTGCAGGCACCATCTGTATGAAACGTCTACTCTCTCTCCCTGGACAGAGATGCAAGAAATCATCTGGCTCCATTATGGTACTAGTCAGCAGATCGTGTATGAATACAGGCAAGGAGGGAGCAATCGTAAAGTGGATTCTGTATATCCTGGCAGGGGCAGAGATTTAATTAAGCCAGAAGGAGCTTTTCCTTAGACTGCAAAACAAGAATCTGTTAAAAAAAAACTCTTGGGCTTTTTTGAGCAGCATTGAGCATTTCTGAGAGAGCTGAAGACATGGTGTAATTATATGGACAACTGCTGATAGACCATAAGACAAAGGAGCTGAATTAGGCCATTCAGCCTATTTAGTCTGATCTGCCATTCCATCATGACTGATTTATTTTCTTCTCAGACCCATTCTCTAGACTTCTCCCCCTAACCTTTGATGCCCTTACTAATCAAGAACTTATCAATCTCTGCTTTAGATACACCCAAAGGCTTGGCCACTACAGCTGTCTGTAGCTCAGATTCACCACCCTCTGGCTAAATAAATTCCTCCTCACCCCTGTTTGGAAGGGAGGTCCTTCTGTTCCAAGGCTGTGCCCTCTGGTCCTAGACTCCGCCACTGTTAGCAACATCCTCTCCTCATCCACTCTGTCTAGGCCAAAGTGTTGGTAGGTTTCAATGAGATCCCTCCTCATTCTTCAAAACTCCAGCGAGTACAGGCCCAGAACCAACAAATGCTCTTCACACATTAACCCTTTCATTTCCAGGATAATTCTTGTGAACCTCCGCTAGACCCTCTCCAATTCCAGCACATCCTTTCACAGAGTAACACGCACAAAATGCTGAAAGAACTCACCAAGTGCGACAGCATCTATGGAAAGGAATACAGAATTGACTCTTTGGGACAACGCCCTTTAATAGCAGCTTTTTAATTGAAAGGGCCCGATATTCAAGGCATCATAGAACCTTGGTGTTTATACTTGAAGGTCCATTGGCTATGCAACAAGTTAAACTGGACCAAAATTGGCAAATACAAGAAGCCAGAAGTACATTTCAATCAAGCTGCTGGATAACTATTAACTATCTATATCAGTGTGCCGAGAGCAACCCAAGTCAAAAACAGTTGAAACAAATCACCTCAGTGAATTCAGAGGTCTAACAACCATTTTATAGCCCAACATAAAAGCTGTTGGTTCAATTTTCTCTCCACACTTTATTGGCAGTATTCTGCTATCATTGGAACAGTGCCTACCGGCATCTATTGACAGGAGACATTAATCAGTCTCAGAAAATGAACTGAAAACAACGTTGACTGGTCAATGAAAGAAAATCAAAATTCTACGGTTTGTTAGGAATCTGAACTAAAAAAAAAATCCTGGAAACACTCAGGTCAAGGAACAACTCTAGAAAAAGACAGTGAACATTTCAGGACAGTGCTGTGAAAGAGAAGAAACATGTCAGTTTTTATCCCCCAAGTTTGAATGCTGTTCTCATCCAATCAGAGACATTCTCTTAAACATAGAAAATAGGTGCAGGAGTAGGCCTTTCAGCCCTTCGAGCCTGCACTGCTATTCAGTATGATCATGGCTGATCATCCAATTCAGAACCCTGTACCTGCTTTCTCTCCATATCCCCTGATCCTTTTAGCCACAAGGGCCATATCTAACTCCCTCTTAAATATAGCCAATGAACTGGCCTCAACTGTTTGTCCTCTCCATCTGTCTACCTCTGAGCTGCAACTTACTGACAGTTATCTCCGTGTTTTTTTTAAACTTACTAGAAATATAAATACTTGTTTGTAAGTACATTAATTTTGCATATTTATTATCTTAGCAAGTGGAATTGAATTTAGGAGCCAAGAGGTAAAGTTGCAGCTTTATAGGACCTTGGTCAGACCCCACTTGGAGTACTGTGCTCAGTTCTGGTCGCCTCACTACAGGAAGGATGTGGAAGCCATAGAAAGGGTGCAGAGGAGATTTACAAGGATGTTGCCTGGATTGGGGAGCATGCCTTATGAGAATAGGTTGAGTGAACTCAGCCTTTCCTCCTTAGAACGACGGAGGAGAAGAGGTGACCTGATAGAGGTGTACAAGATGAAGAACAATAACATTGTTCGTATGGATAGTCAGAGGCTTTTTCCCAGGGCTGAAATGGTTACCACAAGAGGACACAGGTTTAAAGTGCTGGGGAGTAGGTAGAGGAGATGTCAGGAGTAAGTTTTTTTGTTCAGAGAGTGGTGAGTGTGTGGAATGAGCTGCCGGCAATGGTGGTGGAGGCGGATACGATAGGGTCTTTTAAGAGTCTCCTGGACAGGTACATGGAGCTTAGAAAAATAGAGGGCTATGGCTAACCCTAGTAATTTCAAAGGTTGGGACATGTTCAGCACAACTTAGTGGGCCGAAGGGCGTGTATTGTGCTGTGGGTTTTCTATGTACCATCATCTATTTGATTAGTTTTATTTATTTTATTTAGAGATACAGTGTGGATAAGGCCCTTCCGGCCCCTTTGAACACCACCACTGCCAGCAACCCTCAATCTAACCCTGGTCTAATCACAGGACCATTTCCAATGACCAATTAACCTACCAACCGGTACACTTTTGGGGCTGTGAACAGAAACCGGAGCACCCGGAAGAAACCCACACATTCCATGGGGAGGGCGTACAGACTCCTTACAGAGGACGCTGGGATTGAACTCCGAAGTCCGAGGCCCAAAGCTGTAATAGCGTTGCACTAACCACTGCACTATCATGACACCCAGTCTTCAAGTGGGCTCAATATCTGTAACAGCTAAGCTGCTAAAACTTCATAGTTTACAAAAGATAGCATAGTGCTACTACCTGAATCTATAAAGAAAACACTATATATATTCAAAACAAAACATAAAAATAAAAACAACACACGCAAAATGCTGGTGGAACACAGCGGGCCAGGCAGCATCTATAGGGAGAAGCACTGTCAACGTTTCAGGCCGAGACCCTTCGTCAGGACAGACATAAAAATAAAAATACTGTAAGCAGCAGTTGTAGAGAGTTAACTGGGACTGATGAGAGTTTTGGTGGGAGTTATCAACCTGAAGCATCAAATCCGTTTCTCTCCAAGTGCTGCCAGACCTGTGGAGAATTTCTACTATTTTCTGTACTCATTAATGTTCTTTGCAATGTTGTTTTCCCTCAGATATCTTATTTTCCTTGAGAAACTTAGGTCAAACAAGCATGGAATAATAAAGTTAACCTAACTGAAAATAGTATTTTAGTCCACAATTTTGATCCTAATTGCTAATTGTCATAATTTGATTCTAACCTGGAGGTACTAAGCAAACACTCTGCAGCTTCAATACTCAAACCCTGGTTAGACTGGATTTACGTGTTTCACCTTCTCTAACCGATTAAAGCCTCTCGTATATGTTTCAGCAGTGTCCAGTGGAAGGTACGTTGTTCGCTACCGATAGGGAAATCTGCACTTAGATAGCTCTGGAAGTGAACAGTAGAACAATCATGATGAACATTTTTGTTGGAGAAGTTGAAGAGGAGGAGATGTGTCCCAGGAGAGAGAAAGTACATCTAGCTCTCCTGCCTCCTCTGGAGAAAATGTTGCTCCATTATTTAACCTCAAGCCCAGTTTATACAACTCATCCGGAGCTTTCCCTTCAAGATGCCAGCGATCTGGCTCTCCTATCATCACCCATGTGAAATTTGTTAGATAAGCTCTAGATTCCAACACCAAGAGAACAAAAAGTTACAATTTCCTTTTCAGCACTCAAAAACCTCAGAGATGATGAGTTCATTCCCTATCAGTTGATTGTTGTTGAACTGCTAGTCACCAAAACCTTCTGCAGCCCCTTAACAAATTTCCACAGACAATTCTCATAATAGTCAGCATCTTAGTGCTGCTCAGATTTGCTATTCCCAATGCTCAGTTCAATTTCCTTATGAAGAAAATCATACGCTAAACGTGAACCATTCAGCACAGAAAGCAGCAACATTGGGAACCCCCAACATACTCTCTTCTTACATGCTGCCATCAGGAAGAAGGTACAAGAGCCTCAGGACATACACCACCAAGTTCAGGAACAGTTATTACCCCAGAACCATCAGGCTCTTGAACAAAAGGGATTAACTTCACTGAACTGTTCCCACAACCTATGGACACACTTTCAAGGACTCTTCATCTCATGTTCTCGATATTTATTGCCTATTTATTTACTATTTGTATTTGCATACTTTGTTGTAGTCTGCACATTGGTTGAATGCCCTAGTTGAGCGGCCTTTCATTGATTCTGTTCTGCTTATAATTCTATAGATTTTTTGAGTACGCCCACAAAAAAATGCAAGAAAATGCATTTCAATGTTGTATAGGTACTCAGATAATAAAATTTACTTTCACCTTTGAAGCAACTCTTGACCCGTTTTGAATGTTGATAATTTTAGCACTAATTTTTGCTTTAAATTTTCAATCCATAATATCTTAACAGGTTGTTGCTGAATCTTTAATGTAGTTCACTGCAGAAAGATGCTTCAGAGCTTAACATTGACCTCCTGACAAACAGAGACCAAATTTAAATCTAAATATTTGTACAAAATGACAATTTGTCTCACTTGACTTTGCTGTGGACTTTATTTCTCTTACTAACCTTGTGAATTTTAGCTCCACTGACACTTTTAGTGCTTATAACAAATGCCAGTCAGGAAGTGCTCAAGGTATGGAAGTTCTTGCAAACGCCAGCTGATGATTCATTTTCCCTCATCCAGAAATGTCAAATCTGTTTCCTTCCCCATGGACATTACCTGAGCTGAGGAGTATTGCCAGCATTTTTGTTATTTTGTTTATCCCCTTTCAGTTTTTAGGAGGCATTGAGAATCTCCTAACCCTTCTCCGTCAGGAGCAGAAATTAACTTGTTAACTTGGTGAGTACTTCATGTTATTTTAAATATTTGTTGCTTCTGTCACATTAATAACTATAACATCAAATACCGTACATAAAAATGCCCTTTTCAACATCCATATCAGGATACAATCAGTGGCCACTTATCAGGTACAACTGCTCATTAATGTGAATATCTATTTGGCCAATCATGTGGCAGCAACTCAATGCATAAAAAGCATGTTGCCATAGCCAAGAGGTTCAGTAGTTGTTCAGAGTAAATATCAGAATAGTGAAGAAATGTGATCTAAGTGACTTTGACCATGGAATGATTGTCGGTGCTAGACAGGGTGGATTGGGTATGTCAGAAACTGTTGATTTCCTGGGATTGGCATGCACAACAGTCACTAGCTTTAAAGAAACAAAAAAGCATCCAGTGGGTGTCAGGTCTGTGGGCAAAAACACTTTGTTAATGATGGAAATCAGGGAAGAATGGTCAGATTGGTTCAAGCTGACAGGAAGGCAACAGCAACTCAAATAATGTGCTACAACAGCAGTGTGCAGAAGAGCATCTCTGAATGTACAGCACATCAAACCTTGAAGCAGATGGGCTACAGAAGCAGACCACACCGGGTTCCATCCTGTACCTATTAACGCAGCCACTGTGTAAACTGAAACTGATTATCCATCACATCCATTATGGCATGGTTACAATGGGGATAAGAGCATCTTGTATCAATTTATTACATCTTTTTCTACTTAAAGGAGCATTCTAATGACATTATGAGAGCCGATCTCTGACATTTTAATGTCTCCCTCTGTTGGAGTTCTGAGGAGTGTGCTTAAGTTAACAGGGAACATTTCCTTCTTCAATTTACTGCTAAGTCATTGGTACTTCAATAATATCAGCATCCGGATCATGCAGCTACTGGGATGTTGTTACCTCATGACTGGTCACTCAAGGAGTCTGGAGGAAAAGACATTCCCGACAACAAAGAGTTTATTCTCAAACCATCTTCAAAGATGCCACACACTACTCGAACTTCTCTGCTATCTTTTTGGGCACCAGTTTTCCAAGACACTGACACTCGATTATGAGATTCTGAGGAAAAATCTTTAGTCACACTCTTTTGCCGGGACTGCACTCGTTGTAGAGGTCAAGATCAGCCTCATCTCCCAATTTGCTGCTCCCTGCTAACCTTGGAGAGGGCAGCCAGACTCTGTATCATGTAGAAATAATACCATCTACTTGTATATCAGTGAGGAACAGTTAACAAATTACACAGGTGGGTTGCTGCGCGGTATGGCTGATAGGGCCGGAAGGGCCGGTTCCACGCTGTACCTCTAAAGAAATAAATCCTTATGATTGCCAGTAGCCCTGCATTATATGCGACTTCCCAGCTCCAACAAGAAATGTATCTGTCACACTTGCATCTCTGCTTCCCTGTCATGTACCATATTGATATGAGATGCCAATTATCTCTTGTAATCAATAGAGGTTTTAGAGGCAAGGCTGGGTTGTTATTGCTTGTTGTTTATCAGTCTTTGTCCATGTAGGATTTTTCGTAGATTCGATTCCATTCCTTTTGTTTTCTATGAAGGACTGCAAGAAAGTAAATCTCAGGGTAGTGTACGGAGATGTGAGGGGCAAGTCTTTGACACAGAGGGAGGTGGGTGCTTGAAATGAGCTGCCTAGGGTTGTGGTAGGGGCAGATATATTAGAGACTTTTAAAAGACATTTAGATAGGCACATGAATGTGAGGAAAATAGAGGGTTATAGACATTGTGTAGGTAGAAGGGATTAGTTTAGTTGGCTATCTGATTACTAAGTTAATTGGTTTGGCTAAACATTGTGGGCCAAAGCTCCTGTTTTTGGGCCGTACTGTCTATGGTCTATATGGTAACTTTGCTCATAAATTTACTTTGAGAGTTTGGATTCTTGGGGATCATTGCAGCCATGCTTTTGTGCATCATTGAGGCCTTCTGTTAGTCGGGGTCCTGGGCATTGTGTCGTAGCTGACACACAAGCCAGGGTAGCACAATATGGAGAGCAAACTGTTGCCCATTCATGTAGCAGATGAACCGAAAGGAACATCAGAGACTGATGCAGTTTGCCTCCAGCGGCACTGCAGGAGTTTTCAGTCAGCATTGAACTCAACGTAGGACTGCCTCGGCTCCACACTTTTCCTGGGTTTACTCCAGAAGCTTTTCCCATGAATGGGTACAGCTGCAAAGCAGTGGAGGTTTGAGGTCAGTTTTCCTTCTCCAAGATGAGCTGCCCATCGTGGATGATGAGCCCCATCTCTCTGAAGCTACTGGTTTTAAGGCACCAGGAACCTACCTTCAGCCTTCCTTCTGTCAGTCGAAATGGCCCCACCAGCTAAGCCACATGTGAAGGCTAGGAGATGGACTTGATTATCAGAGGCTATTTGAGCCACACATTTAACAGGTAGTGGGAGCTTAACCCCACTATCTTCCACCCTGGCTATGACAACTTTAAAGAACCTTGGTGCATCATTAAGATGTGCATTACAATATCTTGACATTCATCCGCACTCATAAGTACTTCTCCATCTAAAATTCTGTAGTTCCTAAATTCTCTTTTCCCTACTTAACCAGTTTTCACAATCACTCTGCCAGTTATCAATAGAATAATACCAGCACTAAATATGGTGAAGAAATTAGAAATTTCTAATTCTTAGAAATTAGATTGCTGGATGATCCAACTGAGGTGCTTAAAATGGTAAAAGTATTTGATATGGAAGACATTTCATGAGGAGGAAGAATTTATATCAAGGAGGGCAGAGACAGGTGAAAACTGAATTCCACATATTCAGGTCAAATGTTGGATCAACTTTCAAAACCAAGATCAAGTTCAAATCTGAGAACATTCAGAAGTATGGTACAAATGTGGGTATGCACAAGTGAAGAGCTTCCACTAACTCAATATCCTTGGCCAAATATTTTCTTAACATGGTGAATGATCAGTTTATTCTGTCCAATATTTCATTCATGTGTCAAGCACCTTCGCTCCATCCACAACAAGCAGGATGTCCCAGTGGCTAACCACTTCACTCCCATTCTGACATGTCCATTCATACCCTCCTCTACTGCCACTTGGATAGCCTCCAGTGTGAACATTGATTTCTCCAATTTCCCCCCTCCCCTTCCCTCTTCTCCCATTCCCCACTCTGGCTCCCCTCTTACCCCTTCCTTTATCCTCACCTGCCTGTCATCTCTCTCTAGTGCCCCTCCTCCTTCCCTTTCTCCCATGGTCCACTCTCCTCTCCTATCAGAGTCATTCTTCTTCACCTTTTCCCACCTATCACCTCCCAGCTTCTCACTTCACCCCCCCTCCCCCACCCCATGGTTTCACCTATCACCCACCAGCTTGTACTTCTTACCCTCCCCCACCTTAATATTGAACGTTTATTAATTTCCACAGGTGCTGCCTGACCTGCTGAGTTCCTCCAGCATTTTGTGTGCGATGCTCAGGATTTCCAGCATCTGCAGAACCCCGTGTTTATGATTTCACTCATATTTCTAGGTAAGAACTACATTATAGAACATCACACCTCACTGTAAAATAATGCTATGTGAGCAAAGTCACAGAAGCTTCACCGATACACATCGTCACCGGGAAAAATCTGCCAAGGTACTTTGATGACACAATGTTAACCTATTTTAGATAATGCATGAGTTTGGCTTGTTTAAAGTCCAAAATTTAATTAACTTTTAGGTTTTTTTTAAACTCAGTGGAAAGTTTAATGCATTTTTGACGTATTGCATTATTCTTCATCTGACATGGAAACCAACTGAGTCCACTGTGCTCGATTAAGCTGTGAGCCAGGTTACATTGCATATTTGAACCTTTCCTGTGGTGCAACATTATTTGATCATGTTCCATTAGTGTACCGACTTTTCCAAGGATTATCACCTCGTCATGGTGGAGAGGCTTGTGTGTTCCGGACATCCCAAGACCGATGCTGTCTGGCATGTAGTTCTTGGTAGAGTTACCCATGGCAGTAAGATCAAGGGGAGGTTCTAGGGGAAAAAAAGTAAGGCAACCAAGACCTCAACAGTGGGCCTGGCAGTTAAGGCAGAGGAAGGTGCAGCTGTGAGGGGTTCCCAGTTGCCTTTCATTCCATGTTTTTGGATCCTGACCCCAATCTGTCAAGGTGGCATCAGACTCCCCACATTAAATAAAGTTACACCCACGCATTCTCCTTTAAAGGAATCCATCCTAACATTCCAAAAACAGCAGGAAGTTTGAGATCAGAGTTTTCCTTCTCCTAGATGAGCTGCCAGCCATGGCTGATGAGCCTCATCTGCCAAGGCGACGGGTTTTAGGGTGCCAGTAACCCGCTTCTGCCCCTTCTCCTGTCAATAGAAACAGTTCCACCAGACTTGGTTGCTAAGCCACATGTGAAGGCCAGGAGCTGGACTTCGTTGTCAGAGGCTCATTGAGACAGACTCTATTGGGAGCATTTAGGGGATCTCATTCCCACTACCAACTCCCCCCCCCCATGACAACAACCTTAAGGAACCACAATACTGCTAGCGACTACTTAACCTTTCTTCCTTTTGCTGCACATCACAGAACATCACAGTTAAGTCATCTCTCAGTACCATGAAGGGTCCCACAGATTTGTTTGTCCCATCAGGGAAGAAGCTATGCAGCATCATGTCAAGTCCAACAGACTCAATAACAGTTATGACCCCCAGCTTATCAGGCTGATCATCACCTCCACCCACTAGCCCACCCGATCGCAGTTCCCACTTTATCATTTCCTGTCAGAGTCACTTTATGGACATACAAACAATGTAAATAAGCTAATTTTATGTCTCTTGTGGTCTTCATGCTTGCTGTATTTTTTTTTATGCTGCGTCGGATCCGGAGTAACAATCACTTTGTTCTCCTTCACACTTACATACTGAAGAATGACGATAAACAATCTTCAAAGTTGGAAGTAAATTCATTTATTTAGAGATTCAGCACAGTAACAGATCTTTCTGGCCCAATGAGCCAATGCTGCCCAATTATACCCATGTGATCGGTTAACCTACGAACCTGCATACCTTTGGAATGTGGGAGAAACTGGAGCACCCAGAGGTAACATGGGGAGAACGTACAGACAGCGGTGAGAATTGAACCCTGGTTGCTGGTGGTGTAGTAAGTACTCTAACCACTACACTACCATGCCATCCCTTCTGATAATTTATTATCAAAGGATGTATATGTCACCATATACTAGCCTGTGATCCATTTTCTTGCAGAAAACAAAATACAATAGAATCAATAAAAGACAGCACACAAACCTGACAAGCAACCTATGTGCAAAAGACGAATTGTGCAAATACAAAAAAATAGTAAATAGTAAATAGTAAATAGATACATAAATAAAGAATACTGAGAACATGAATTGTTAGGTCCTTGAAAGTGAGTCCACAGGTTGCGGAACCAGTTCAGTGTTTAGGTGAGCGAAGTTTTCCATGGTGATTTAGGAGCCTGAAGGGTAAGAGCTGTTCCTGAACCTGATGGTGTGGGACCTGAGGCTTCTGTACTTCCTTCCTCCTGGCAGCAGAGAGAAGGGAGCATGGCCTGGATGGTGAGGATCCCAGATAATAGATGAATCTTGAATCTTTGAACATTCTACAGAAGGCTCACTACATATTGAAGGGAAAAGCCTCAAGGGCTGGGCAGTGTAAGATCATTCAGTTTATGTGCCTAAAGTCCTGTAATCATGGGTCCCTCGGACAAAAGGATACCAGGCCCTCACTGATAGTGTCAGCAATAAAGTGATTCACTTGTTAAAAATCTATGTTTTATCTCTACATAGGTGTTTAGCAAGAGAAGGATCCCAGTTTCCCACAGTAATTAATCAAACCAAACAAACTTTGAGGAGGAAGAGGGCAATTTACTGACAAAGGAAAGAAAAGGGTTTATGGCAGCAAGTGTATGACAGGAAGAAGGCAAAGTGTTACAGACATCTTAAGAGCCTCTTCAGATAACAGCCACATGCAGGAGAGGAAACAGAACAAAGACACGGACATGATATTTGCTTTGGAATTTGAATCTTTATTCCAAGTTCCTTGACATTTATTTTTGCTCGGCGGTACTAGTTATAAAATCACGGAATGGAAAAGGTTCCAATCTATCAGGAAGCATCGAGTTTAATGGCCTGGACCCCATCAGAATTATAGAGGTTTCAAATTGTAATTTTGACTCCTATATTCTGATGCAGTTCCAAGATTCTACTATTAAATATTGGATGGAGGTGTGTAAGATTACAAGATGCATAGATAACATGGATAGCCAGCCACTTTATCCCAGGACGGCAATGGCTAATATCAGATAAACTCATTTTATGGTGAGTGGAGGAAATTTTAGGGGCGATGTCGGGGGTAGGTGTTTTTTTTAAAAAACACAGAAAGTGGTAAGTGCCAGGAATGCACTGCCGCAGGGTGGTGGTAGAGGTTGAAACATCAGAGAGGTTCAAGAAACTCGTACATAGGCACATGGATGAACATAAAAGGGAGAGTTATGGGCTATGTAGGAGAGAGGGTAAGATGACTGTGGAGTAGAATGCGTTTGTACAGTTTATTGCCTTTTGCACACTGACTGAACACTCAAGTTGCTGTGGTCTTTCATTGATTCTATTATGGATTTATTGAGTATGCCAGCAAGAAAATTAATCTCAGGGTTGTACGTGGTGACGTAAATGTACTTTGATAATAAATTTAATTTGAACTTTGAGATTGGGACAATACTGTGGTTCGAATGGCTTGTATCACGCTGTACTGTTCTATGTTCAATATAACATCCATCAGTAATCTTAAAAATGTTTTGGTTGCAGATTATATGTCGACCTGTGATCTGTGCCTGAATTGTTTTAAATCTAAACAAGGAGATGGGGGCTGGGGTGTAACATTTGATGAAAGACGATATTTGATGAATGCCCCTGCAATACTATATTCTTTTCACTTCAAAAAAATCAACATCCTTTGGGAGACAAGGCCAGTACCTTCACACCTGAATGCTGTACATTGTGAATTTCAGTTACTGTCTTCCTGACAATTGCAAAATTGGGGCGTACGCCTACGATTTCAGCGATGTTCATTTGAGGTTGCTGCTGCAACATTAGAATTTACAATCTCACTAATGGAATGAGAGGAGCTTGTATAGAACCACATGAAATTGCAAAAAGGATAGATAATGTCATCATCATTATGTGCTGTGTTGCATGACATAGGAGATCATGGTCCCAAGACCATGATTGTATTTGGCCAAGTTTTCTACAAAAGTGGTTTGCCATTACCTTTTTCTGGGCAGTGTCTTTACAAGATGGTTGACCCCAACCATTATCAATACTCTTCAGAGATTGTCTGCCCGGCATCAGTGGTTGCATATCAGGACTTGTGATATGCACCAGCTGCTTATATGACCATCCCCCATTTCTCCCATGGCTTCATGTGACCCTGATTAGGGGACTAAGCAGCTGCCACACCTTGCCCAAGGATGACCTGCAGACTAGTGGAGGGAAGAAGTGCCTTACAACTCCTTTGGTAGAGAGGCATTTCCACCCACCTCCTGATAAAAGGCAAGAAAGTTGTTTCCACTGGTACAAACAACAAGAACTAGGGGGCATGGCCTCAAGATTCAGGGGAATAGATTTGGGATGCAGGTGAAGAGGAACTGCTTTTCACTGGAATAGTGAATCGGTGGAAACCTCTGCCCAGGGAAACAGTGGAGGCTACATCAGTACATATATTTAAGACACAGATAGATTTTTGTACAGTTGACAAAAAGGGGGTACAAGAAAAAGGCAGGTAAGTGGAGTTATTCCACAGCCTTCAGCCACAATCTTATTGGATTACAGAGCAGGCTCAACCAGCCAGGCGGCCGTCTCCAGCTCCCATTTCTTATGTTCTTAACAGCCTTTGGGCTTTAATGGGGGGGAGCAGGTCTGCTCAAACTTGATTTAAATGGTCAGTCTTTCAATGAACAAATGGTGGGCAGTCCAGTGCTGAAGAGCCTTAAAATCTTATCCAAAAGGCCAGATGTCTCCAGGTTTCCATAGGGAATTTTTTGGCTATAGGTATTCCCACTGCTCTGCTGCCTTCCCCAGATATGGAAATCCAAAACTCCTGCCTTACACTTCATTGCCTTCAACATACATTTTAAAATTAGTCAGGCATGGTCACCACCACTGCTAAAACTAGGTAAAAGATGGTGAGTGGAAAGATATTTTTTAATATGAGGGGTAACCCCTTTGAAACCTATCAAATGTTGAATGAAGTCAATGAAGTTGATGTTTCCTATGGCGAGGGAGCAAGACTAAAGGACACAGAATATAGGGACATCGTTTTAGAATGGAGATGAGAAGGAATTTCCTTAGCCAGAGAGTGGTGAATCTGTGGAATTTATTGCCACAGATGGCTTTGGCAGCCAAGTCAATTTAAGGCAGAGGTTGATAGATTCTGGATTAGTCAGGGCATGAAGGGAAACCGGGAGAAGGCAGGAGTTGGGGCTGGGAGGGAAAGTGATAAGAAAGGGAGAGCAGACTATGAGCCAAACGGCCTAATTGTGCTCTTATATCTGACGGTCTTATTTTCCTTTTTTTTAAAAAAAAAGCATCAAATCACATCACCTACTGTCACATGAATCTCCTATTCTAAACAAAAGATCACCTTGTCCATGTCAAATTCTTGAATCACTGCTTCCTCTGAGATCTGGTATTTTAAGAGTCTCAGCCTTGGTGAGACGCCCTGCAGGCAAGGTGACGATGTTCATCATTCAGCTCTGCTCCAGTGACCAATCACACTGGAGGTGTTCGAACTGCACTATTAATGTCCACGAATGCAGTTTAGAAATGTTAACCAGGACAATCTGCTGCGTCAAAAGAAAAAACTGCTGAGTGTTTTTTGGCATGCTAATTTGATCACAACTTTCGAGTAAGACATTTTCCTATGTTAACTTTGCCATAACAGTGAAAGGTGACGCCTGCAGCTGCCACTCGAGTTCCTCTTACCTGGTGTACGCATTTGTTCCGGTGAGTGCGCTCGATCAATTTATAACAAGGCAATGGGTCATAATGCAGTAAATTCTCAAAGAGGCCTTCAGTTTATTCAACATTGTTATCAGATGGCACACTTGTACCCAACAATAAACACGTGGCCAAGTATAATCAGAATGACATCATTCTCATTTACATATGCTGCATTGTGAAATCTCAGCTTGCACAGTGCCAATCAACTCACAGGGGTGACGAAAGATAAAGATCTCATGTAAGATTATAGATTTGATTGATGTCATGGGATACTTAAGAAACACAAAAGCCACACTTTTCCTTATCTACAGTACTTTCAAAGTATATTTTAATATTTTTCAGGCATCAGCCACCTGTAGCAATATTGGAATGATGGAAAGACCATAAGACCATGTGACATAGGAGCAGAATTACGCCATTCAGCCCACTGAGTCTGCTCCGCCATCCTATCATAGCTGATCCTGGATCCCACTCAACCCCATAAACCTGCCTTCTCACCATATCCTTTGATGCCCTAACTGATCAAGAAATGATCAACTTCTGCCTTAAATATATCCATGGGCTAGGCCTTCACCGCAGTCTGTGGCAGAGCATTCCACAGATTCACTACTCTCTGGCTAAAAAAATTCCTCCTCTTCTCTGTTCTAAAGGGTCACCCTTCAATTCTGAGGCTATGCCCTCTAGTCTGGATATCCCCACCATAGGAAACATCCTCTCCACATCCCCCTTATCTAGTCCTTTCAATATTCAGTAGGTTTCAATGAGGTTCCCCCCGCCCAACCAAGTCTTCTAAATTCTAGTGAGTACAGGCCCAAAGCTGCCAAATGCTCCTCTTACATTAATCCCTTCATTTCCGGAATCATCCTCGTGAACCTGTCTGGATGGAAATACATCTTGTTTGTTTTCCGAGTGTTACTGAAAGTTCAGATTTAGATTCATGTATTTAACACATACCCATCAAAACATATATTTTAATGTGCCATTTGTGTTAACAACCAACAAGATACAAGGATGAGCTGGGGGCAGCCCTCAGATGTCACCACCCATTCTGGCGCTAACATAGTGCCCTCACTACTCAATAGCACAACACAAGTAACAAAATAAATAACAACACAATGAAACAATATCAAAACCTCTTTCCTCCCTTCTACACAATAAATGACACACAGAACCCCAGGGGTTCTCCAACCCCAGCACAGACCACCTCCGTCCCAGCAGCCTCCACTGAAGTTGCAGACTCACAGACAGTCATGGTTCCGACTTCCCCAGTGAAATTATAGACTTACAGATCCAGGGCTTCAGCCATTGGGCCTCGACTGTCTGATTTGCTGACTTCATTCTTCGGGCTTTAATTTTCAATATCGATCCCAGGATCACTGACGAATGGAACTGGAAATCCAGGCCTTGGAATTCTGGTCTCAGTGAAGAAAGGACCACAAGCTCCAGGCCTCAAACTTCAGATTCACCAAAGGCAAGCCTCAATGCCTGTTTAAGCTGCATCCACTGGTTCCACTGCAGGCATTGAACACATCGTTGGCCAGTCATCTCAAAAGGATCCCCAGTTCACTGAGTCAATGCCAATTCAAGCTGGCCTCTACTGCCAAAGTGTGGGTGATGTTGAAGGGTGTTAGCAGGGACTCTGGTTGTCACTCTGACCTGGGATGCATTAAGAAGGTGGAAGAGAGGCCACTACAAGAACTCAGAGGCAGTGGCCATAGGGTAGTGTGGAGAAATAATTATTCCACAGGACACAAGGCAATCCTTGAGCCCCATGACTTTAAGGCAGTGGGAAGAAATAGCTCCTATCCCAAGAGGTGAATTTGAGTTTTTGAAGCAAAACACCTGTAGCTCCTCAGGCCAATGACACAAAGTACTATTGAATAAAAGATTGCTGAAAGACTCACATGCCAACTAGCTGTTCGTGCATAATTGAGCTGGAGATTAAACAGAAAAGTATCTATCTTTAAGATAATTATTAACTGTTTAGTTGCTGGATAATCTATTTTTAGCTATGCTACTTCTATCAAGAGCATTAAGATCTACAGGTAATGGTTTGGTTTTCTGATGTTAACAGGAAACATTAAAAATTAAATACACACAGTCAGTGGCCACTTTATTAGGTACAACTGTGTATCCCGCTTATTGGTGTCAGAATGGGGTGGTTTGAGTATCTCAGAAACTGCTGATTTTCATGCACAACAGTCTTTAGGGATAACAGAGAATGGTTCAAGGAACCAAAAACATCCAGTCAGCAGCAGGTCTGTGGGTGAAAATGGCCTGTTAATGAGAGAAGTCCGAGGGGTATGGTCAGACTGGTTCAAGCTGACAGGAAGGCGAAAGTAACTGAAATCACCATGTGTTACAACAGTGGTGTGTCTCCCAACACATAACACATGGAACCTTGAAGTGGATGGGCTACAGCAGCAGAAGACCATGAACATACACCGAGAGGCCACCTTATTAAGTACAAGAGTTACCTAGAAAAGTGGCCACTGAGTGTACATTTAGCTCTGAGAATCAAATTTTCAGTATGTGACACTTGCAAAGAGGTTGCCTTTATTGCCTAATCAAAATTGCACATTAATTACAACCAGAAATTGCCAGCTAAGTATGCTGCTGACAGTTGCCACGGCCAGGCGAGGGGCTAAGATGGGTTGCGGCTGAAAGCGCAAACTCCTCTACCGAGGTGGCATGGAGCATATTTCCCATGAAGATGTGCTTATACTCGGAAGCCATTTTCAAGTGTTAGATTGCCACATAGTGGCTAAAACATCAAGCACTACAGAATTCAGTTCAGCTGTCTCTGCAGGGCTGGGCTGTGTCACGGACCAAAAATCGCTGATGGTGCAAGTCTGCTCTCATTTCAATTGTTCAGATCCCAGGGCATGTGCAGACTGCAAGGACTGTGGGACACCTGCCATTAGCATCCTTTCCTTCTATTTTTAAGTTAGAACTGATGCTCTGCACTTTGCTGATTCTAAGAATAATCTCCCTCAGAGAACAGATCAGCAATCCTGCCACTAAAAGGGAATGCATTTAGTGACCCAATAACGCAAAGTGACAAGATGTTTCTAGCCACAGAGCATAATCAAGCATCTTTTATGTGCGTATGAGGTAATATGGTTGTCAGGTAGAGCATCTTGAAGTGTCAAGTTGGTCTCCCCCTCAATCTTGTTCTCACATTTGATTTACGTGTTTTTTAACATGAATTTATCATTTCAGTTGAGATTAAAAATGATCTATAATGAACTCTAAAGTAAAACCTAATAAACGCCCTGTGGAATTGAATGCTGTTTGGTTTTAAGTTCTTCCTGGCGAGGCTCACCATGTATGTAAGTGAACCAATCGCAACGTAAATCTAATCCCACGGAAGCTTATTACCTGAAGCGGGAGAAGTTCATTATTTTGAAAGTTTTACGACTAGCGGTTAACTGACTGAGCAGTGCTGATTAATGGATTAGTGGGACAGAGAAGAAAGAAGTTGAAGAATGTAGACAATCCTGGGTTATAGGTGCACAACTTACAAATGGGACCATGAGGGAAAATTTATTTATTTATTGAGATACAGCAAGAAATAAGCTTTTCTGGCCCTTGGAGCTGAGCCACCCAGCAATCCACCCACCCAACCTTAACCTAATCACAGGACAATTTACAATGACCAATTAACCTACCAGCCAGTACGTCTTTGGACTGCAGGAAGAAACCAGAACATCCGGAGGAAACCCACGCAGTCATGGGGAAAGTGTATAAACTCCTTACAGGCAGCAATGGGAAATGAGCCCTTTGCCTGATAGTGTAAAGAACTGTGCTAACTACTGTGCTACTCAGTTAATCACTATGCTACTGCCACTCAGAGGGTGGTGAAAGTGGGGAATGAGCTGTCAGCAGAATGGTAGATACAGATTCAATTTCAAAATTTAGGAGATTGGATAAGTACATGGTATGCAAGACTATAGTACAGGTTCAGGTCAATGAGTCCTGGGAGAATAATAATTCATCATGGATTAGATGGGCCAAAAGGCCTGTTTCTGTGCTGTAGTTCTCTATGACTATAATTTACAGACTCTTGTACATACAAAGGTGCTCCCATAACATTATTAAATTCAAAAGTCTGGCAAATCTTTTCTTTACTCTTTCTCTCTCTATCTTATCAGTCATAATGTATTTTGTTGCTATTCATTACAATACTGTAGAGGTGTAGTTACCATATCAAGTGATTTTTGTGTATTTTCCAATTTATGACAAAATCGACTTGAAGGTGTCTGTTAAAATGGAACACTGTCATTACTTCCGGGCAACCCATATGAAATTTACTGAGTACTCAAACCATTTTATCTAAAAACAAATTTCAAATGTGTATCCTGTTTGGCAACAGGTTGCAAGCTTAACGCCAAGCTGACCTCAAATGACAGACATTACCAACCTAGGAATCTCTGGTCCAGTACTAGTTGGAAATCACAGGGGAAATCTAATCTTCTACTTCCTTCTTTGATAGAACATATTTGGTTGGATTTTTACTGGTGATGACAGATCAGCACTCATATTTTCACAGTAAGTGGGTTGTAATTTCTTCGCAAAGAGCATGGCTTATTGTTCCATTACATTCTAAGCAAATTCAAGCATTAAATTATTTTTGCACTGATTTCAGGTTCCAACTGTGAGATTGTGTTGAAGGTGCATCTTACATGAAACATTAAAAATTAAATAGATACATTTATCTCAGTGAATTGAATTTTCTGCATATTAAAATCTTATGACTCAAACTAAATTATTACCAATAAAAATACATCAAATATGTAAAGGAGAGGGAACAAGAATTTTCAAATTAGAGCAGTGACCTCATGTCACTATGTCACCAATGATATTCCTACTTATTGTTAGCTCAAGAAAACCAGCATAACAAGCTGAATGGATTCTACAACTTATGGACTCACATTCAAACTCTACAACTTATGTTTTCAATGTTATTCATTTATTTCTAAGTATTTGCATGGTTTGTCCTCTTTTGCACATTGGTTATTGCTCTGTCTTTATGTATTTTTTTTCCACTGATTCCATTGTGATTCTTTACATCTACAGTGAATACCTGTAAGAAAATGAATCTCAGCATAGATGTACTTTGATAATAAATTTACTTTCTGAACTTTGAACCAAGGGATGGTAAATAATTGTGCTCTTTCCAATGTCACACATACCCTGAACGATTTTGCCAAGCTGTGGTTAGTCACATAGTAAGCTCTCAGCCAGAGAAAGTGGGGTATCTGAGTTTGATTTTAACAGTTAGGAGAAATGTGGATAATGTCAAGGAAGGGAGGGGTATGGAGGGCTATGCTCCAGGTGTGGGTCAAAGGGAACGAGGCAGAATGACAGGTTGGCATGAACTAGATGGGCCAAAAGGCCTACCACTGTGCTGTAGTGCCCTATAGCTCTATGACATAGAATTAAATTCTTCGTTAGGAATAAAAGTGATATTAACAGCATCCCCTCTTATTTATCAGATAAATAAAAAATGCAACTTCTAGAGCAGTGGTTCCCAAAACTTTTGGGGTTACCGCCCCCTTGGTTTCCAGACCACATCCCGAGCAACCATCCTTTCCTTTCCAGCCATTACATACAAACAATAGAGAATTTTGATTTATGGTGCACAACAAAAAAAATAGGAACTGCAAATTCAAAGCAGTGACAAGTAGTTACCATAAGACAATAAGACATAGGAGCAAAATTAGGTCTGCTCTACCATTCCATCATGGCTCAACCCCATTCACCTGCCTTCTTCTGATAAGCTTTGATACCCTGACTAACCAAGAACCTATCAACCTCTGTTTTAAGTCTATTCAAATATTTGGCTTTCACAGCTATCCTTGGCAATGAATTCCACAGATTTGTCATCCTCTGCTTAAAGAAATTCCTTCTCATCTCTGTTCTAAATGGATATCCCTCTATTCTGAGCCTTTGCCCTCGCGGCCTACAGTCACCCACTGTAGGAAATATCCTTTCCAAATCAACTCTATCTAGGCCTGTCAATACTCTATAGGTTTCAGTTAGATCCCCCCTTATTCTTCAAAACTGCATTGAGTACAGGCCCAAAGCCATCAAATGCTCTTCATAGCTTAACCCCATCATTCCTGAAATCATTCTCGTGAAACCCCTCTGAACACTTTCCAATGTCAGCCCAACTTTCCATAGCCAAGGGGCCAAAAACTGCTCACAATACTCCAAGTCTGGTCTGACCAATCCCTAATAAAGCCTCAGCATCGCATCTGGTGTAATATGGACAAAGTCACCTGAGAAACTGAAGCTAATGGGTAGAGAAGTGGTTTATTCAGCAAAAACAAGCAGCAGCATCATATTGAGACCCTTTTGGAGGAAGAGGCCTATTCAACCCAACATTACACAACATCTTATATGCTACAGATCAAAGGATAATTTTATGGTTACAATGTAACTACAGTGCTTCCTTTGAATTACATATCACTTTCACACCTCCTCCTTCACACCCTCACCTCACACTTGAGGAACCCGTTTTCCAGGACTGCATTTTAAATTTAATCTACCATCCATGTTCAGGTCTAAATATTGGTTGCTGGAGTTAGTTGCTAAAGTTAATATTTTGCTATATACCCTAAGTCCTAAATATGCCCTGAAAACATACTTGCTCTTATATTCTAATCCTCTCTAAATGAATTCTAACATTGCAGTTGTCTTCCTTACCACTGACTCAACCTTCAAATTAATCATTAGGGAGTCCTACACAAAGACTCCCAAGTCTCTTTGCACTTCTGATTTATGAAATTTCTGCTTAAGAAGATAGTCTACATCTTTAGCCCTTCTACCAAAATGCACAACCATACACTCCCCTACACTATATTCCATCTATCACTTATTTACCCATTTCCCAATCTGTCTAAGTCCTCCTGCAGACTGCCTGCTTCCTCAGCACTACCCTTCCCTCTACCTATCTTTGTATCATCTGCAAACTTGGCCACAAAATCATCAATTCCGTCATCCAAATCATTGATACATAACGTGAAAAGAGGCTGTCCAATACAGACCCATACAAAATACCACTAGTCACTGTCAGCCATACAGATTAGGCCTCTTTAATCTAACTCCTTGTCTCCTGTCAATCAGCCAAACCAGGCTAGTATATTTTCTGTAATGCCATGAGCTCTTATCTTTCTCAGTACCCTCGTGTGTTGCACCTTGTCAAAGGCCTTCTAAAAATCAAAGTACATAACATCCACTGATTCTCTTTCGTCTATCCTGCTTGTTATTTCTTCAAAGAATTCCACCAGATTTGTGAGGCAAGATTTTCCCTAAAGGAAACCATGCTGACTACAGCCTTTTTTATCATGTGCCTCCAAATACACAGAAACCACATCCTTAATAATTGACTCCAACACTTCCCAACTACTGATATCAAGGTAACTGGCTAAAAACTTCCCTTCTTCTGCCTCTCTCCTTTCTTGAATATGGAGTGACATTTGCAATTTTCCAGTCCTCTGGAACCATGCAAAAATCCATTGATTCTTGAAATATCATTACTATTGCCTCCACAATCTCTTCAGCCACCACTTTCAGAACTCTAGGGTTTAGACTATCTGGTCCAGGTGACTGATCAACCTTTGGACCTTTCAATTTCCCAAGAACCTTCTCCCTAATAATGGCACTTTCACTCTCTTCTGCCCCCTGACACTCTTGAATTTCCACCATACTACTAGTGTCTTCCACAGTGAAGAATGATGCAAACTACTCCTTCAGTTCGTCTGCCATTTTTTGATCCCCCATTACTACCGCTCCATCATCATTTTCCAGCGGTCTAGCATACACTCTCGCCTGCTCACCACTTTTTTACCTTTATATATCTGAAGAAACTTTAGGAATTCTCTTTAATATTATTGGTTAGCCTACCTTCATATATCATGTTTTCTCTTCTTATGGCTTTTTAATTGCCTTCTGTTGGATTTTTAAAAGCTTCCAAATCCTCTAACTACCTTTTTTTTTGCTATATTATATGCCCTCTCTTTTGCTTTTATGCTGCCTTTGATTTCCCTTGACAGCCAATTTTTGCCTCATTCACCCTTTAGAATATTTCTTCATCTTAGGGATATATGTATTGCGCACCCTGCAAATTGCGCCCAGAAACTTCTTCCATTGCTGGTTTGCCATCACCCCCTGCTAGTGTCCCCTTCCAATCAACTTTGGCCAGCTCCTCTCTCATGCATTTGTAATTCGCTTTAATTTAAAATTATTTCTTTACTGAACTATCCGTACATTAGTAGTTCAACTGTTCACTACTTCGTTACTTTTTCACCTTCCAGTGAGATGGTGGGCTTGGTACAGTAATATCAGCTTCTGAACATTTAAAAGAGTCTCAGATCCCCATATTCAGTACTTTGACATCTGTTTGTTGCTTTGAAAGAACTTTAGTGACTGTGGAGAAACAGCATTCCACTAAATATGATGTTGGAAAGGCAATAAAGAACATCATGACCTCTTTCCACAGTGCAGGATAGCATTCAGGGATTTCTTTCTGCAACCAGAAGTCTTGATAGGATTCTCTGAACCTCAGCTTCAGCTCAAAGTTGTGTTAAAGTGAAATAGTTCCTCCTTCATCCTTCTTCACTACAAATGTTAGGGAATGGATTTATTGTCCAATCTGGAATTTGGATCGAAAGAAGATCCTGAAATCACTCTCATTCCAGGTGGGCACAGTAAACTTGAGTAATCTGGTATTCTTTTTCACTCTTCCAATTCAGAGAGGCTTTGATATTGAAGAAGGTCACAACAGCCAATGTTGCACTTAAATAGGGTTAACTTGGAAAGAAATGTGGAGACAACTGATTTGACTTTGATAAGATTCACAGAACTTCCTTGCAATTGAAGACTGATTTCATTAAAGTTTGCAGATAATTCTGACAAATATGCAACATCATGCCAAATATTCTTGTTAATTACTGAATGAAGTATTTGAGTCTTCAAACAATTTTATATCAGTTTCAAAAAGCACATAAGTATCTCAGGCAGTTTCATTCTGAAAGCCTGTTTAAACTGTTCATCATTCTCAACACAAAGCTCTCAAAAGAGCATGCGACTTGATTTTATTTACCGCTGTGATTTTTGCTACAAGATGTTGTATTTGAATTACACAATGAATGATAAATATGATAGATACTGCTTTTTTTCAAGGAAGTATCCTGTCACTAAGAACGCTTGTGAACAGAATGTCCTTCTCTTTGAAAAGTTGCTCAAAATTTCACCCCCTTTGTATCTGTTTCTAGTCTCCTTGCAAATAGCAACTCTAGAGCCTTGTGTTCATCTTTTATGAAGCATACATAAAGAAAAAGCAAAAATTTGTTGCCTGGAAAAGCTGACACATCCAGCTGCAGAGCAGATTTTCTTGTCCTAAGCATAATGTGTCTTCCACCTTCTCATACACTTCATCAATTTGTCTTTACCCTCATGAATTATGCAAAATTGTACTCAGAATCTACCTTACTGCTGGCAGAATTAGTGCTTCTCCAATTGTATTAGGCTTTCCAGATTTAACAATGGACAATGTATGAAGCATGCAAACCATCACTGCTTTGATATGAAGTATTGTCAAACAAGCATTGAATGGTCTTCTGCTTCAGAAAGTTTTCACGCAGTGACTTTTATTTGCTTTATCAGAGCGTATTCTCTTTAAATGTTCAAGGAGCCTGAATGGTTTCATTGCCTCATTTGAAAAAAACTTTTTTTTTTACAGAACAGGCACATTGGCTGCCGTTGGTTGCTTATAGCTGGTATAAATCCATATTTCAGATTCTTTACACCATACTGTCTACACTTCTTTTTTGTTTCATCTGCTTCTGCCATTTTCATCATGGATTAACGACCCTAGTCAAATATCTGTTTGGTAAGTCCAACCTCAAGCAGTGCAATTAATAAAGGGGAAAGTTATGATGTCATCACAGCTCAGGCAAAACCTGACTCTGCCTGGAGGCACATGAAGTGGAGCAGTGATATCTCGGTTGGGCCATGAACTAGAGATACATGGTCAGAACCATTCAAAAAGGCAGATTTTGAACTTTACCCCATTGAAAGCCATACCCTAATTCATGGGACTTGCATCACTTTGTGATTAGAGTATGGGAATTGTACTAACACTGTACCACAGTAATGAACAGAAACAATGCACAGTCCAGGCCCGGAAATAACATGATTACATCAGTCCAGATTTCTCATGATATGCCAAATACAGAAGAGTCACATTGTTTTTCAAAAACTATAACACATTTCAAATAAACTGTAAGAAAACAGTGAGCTAGCAGGAGATGAGGTAACTACATGATCATTGTAATCAATTATGAGGCTCCGAGAATCAAATGCTTATAATAAGTAATTCATTTCTTAAATTAAGCCTGTAATCCCTAAGCTGCCCCCCATGCAACAGAGCACCTTCCCCACTAAACCCTTCATCAACATTTAAGGTAAATTTGTATAGGTATGTGGATGGGAGGGTATGGCGGGCTATGATCTGGGTGCAGGCCAATGGGACTCAGCAGCATAATAGTTTAGATAGGCCAAAGGACTGGTTTCTCTACTGCGGTGTTCTATATCTCTGTGAAAAGAAATGTAAGTGGGGGGGGGGGGGGAAATCAGCTCTAAGTGAAAAGGTGGACCTGAATGTTACATTGAAAAGAATTGGCAAGAACTTGGTGACTGATGAGGATGAGGAAGAATTGGGAAGGGGGTAGCAGAAGAGTTAAATATCTCGAGTCAATGCCCAGACAAGAATGTCCATTCCATCCAAACCATCAATCCCATCCAAAAATGTATGTTTAGTCCTTGCTGTCATGCATCCAGTATATTAGTGCGGATCTGTTCCAGAAAAGCAACACCAGATGCTTTGAAGTATTGGGATGACTGAGCAGAGAGTAAAATACACGCCATTTATCAAAGTCAGTGCATTAATCCCAGATGAATGCGGCTGGCTCAAATGCTGTTTGGTTTTGAAGGAAAATCTGGTTTACTACATTCAGCTGGGATGCAAGTAATAGAATTTAGATTCCATTAAAATGGATCATCAAGCCAAACCTTCTGCTTCAACAAGGTGGACAGATGAAAAAATGTCAGAAAGGAAGACCTTAAAAGATTGGTTTTAAAAAACCTTCCTCATGAAACTATAGAAAATCTAACACTCTCTCTGTTAAAATGCATTTACACAAGCAAAGAATAGCCCTGTAGACTGCGGTGTGGCGCTGACCTAAACTAAACTGAATACTACTGAATTCCTGGTTTGATGTTTGACATTCCACGCGTTGTTGAGTTGCTCCTGGCTGTTTGCGCAGTTTGTTCTTTTTTTGCGCGTTGGGTTTTTACTGTTTTCTTGAATGAGGTTCCAAGATGTTTTTTTACTTGTAGCTGCCTGCAGGAGGACGTATCTCACAGTTATATTCTGTATCCATAGCTTGATAATAAATGTGCTTAGAATCTGTGAAATTGGAATGATGGCTGTCAAGATAGTTCCGAGCTGAAGGCAGCTTGGACTTAGTGGCTTTTAGGTTTGTAGGGATGGTTTTGTGGATCAAAACCAGAGTCAGAGGACAGGTTAGAGATTAGAGACAGGGATGTGGGGGGGTCAGAGGCCAGGTTGGAGAATAGAGACAGGGATGTGGGGGGGTCAGAGGTCAGGTTAGAGATTAGAGATAGGGAGGTGGGGGAGTCAGAGGTCAGGGATGTGGGGGGGTCAGAGGTCAGGTTAGAGATTAGAGATACGGAGGTGGGGGGTCAGAGGTCAGGTTAGAGATTAGAGACAGGGATGTGGGGGAGTCAGAGGTCAAATTAGAGACAGAGAGGTGGGGGAGTTAGAGGATTTTAGGCCTCTCCTTTCTGCTCTGCATTCAAGGGACAGCGAAGTGGACACACGTCAAAGAACATCTTTGGGTAACAGCAACAATGAAGGCTGGTGTCCCGTGCCCCAGGACAGCAAGTTATCGGCGGGTTCCAGTAACAGAGTTCCATGCGGGCAGGAGGGTTGGGAACTCCCCAGGTATGCACGTCGACAAGACCAGGGTTCGAGGCCCCATCATCACTGAGTTCAGAGTTCAAAGCCTAGAGTTTGGGTCCCTCATCCAGGGTGCTCATTCACTATTATCAGTGAATACTGGTGTCAATACGGAGTATCAAAGCCCTAAGGTAGATCAGATGTCCTGAAGCCTGATAATGGGTAGTAGATTTTACTATGGACCAAATGCAAGCATATCATGTTAGTTGACTGTGGAGTTCACCTTTGGGGCAGACCTTAACTGTCTTTACATCACCCCATTTACTCCACAATAAGTGTTTTACATCCACTGTGGATTAAGCACCATGCAGCCAACATTGGTTCAAAGACGCAATACTTTAAGTTGAACATGACTATTTTATTGTGAAATTTATGCTAAGACAATTTTAATTGCAGATAACACTATTAGGGTCTATAGAAACAATATCATTATTTCCATTGTCAATAGGTGTGTACATGTTGGAAGTTTTCATGGCACAGCAATGTTTACACAAAATAATTCTCTAATTTCTTAAATAGTCATTAATTTGTCATGAGGGAAAACCATTATTGTTTTAATTGGTCTTTCGCCATTAACTATTGTTGACAGGTATTTGGCTACAAGGTGCTCCGGTCTTTGTACTTCCAACTATTGCAGCCCCAGTTTGTTAATTATTCTACAAAATAAAAGCTGTGACACTTCTCTTCTCATTGCTGCTATCAGAAAGGTGATAAAGGAGCCTTAGGTCCCACATCGCCAGGTTCAGGAACAGTTATTACCTTTCAACCAACAGGCTCCTGAACCAGCAAGGATAACTACTCACCCCAACACTGAAATGGTTCTACAACCTATGAATGACTTTCAAGGACTCCACAGTGCACGTCCTCGGTATTATTTAATTATTTTTGTGGGGGGGGGGGGGCCATTTCTCTTTCTTTTTCACTTTCGTTGCCAGTCTTTGTGTAGTTTTTCATTGATTTCATTGTATTTCTTTGTTCTACTGTGAATGCCTGCAAGAAAACTCTCAGGGTAGTACATGGTGACATGTACATACTTGGATAATAAATTTTCTTTGAACTTGAGACAAGCCTTGCTTGCTCCTGAAATTGTAATGTTTTCCAGTGTACAGTTGGAGGAAACGTAAAGCAGTTAACAGTGGGAGAGCCGTTATCTAAATTTGACTTCACTTGTCATTTACCATCGTTCATGCCAGCTGACCACCACTAAGAAATCCTGGACAGATGAATTATGGACCAACTTAAGCAATCAGCTAATGGTTGCCCAAACACTAATAACTTGTTCTTTGATCCCCTGCATCAATGAGTGATATCTTAATATCTGCCTTGTATTCTGCTTCTGAAATTAATCTCATTGAAGTGAATCGGACCATTCAATTTGAAGGTTCAGATCCAAGCAATAAAATAAACTGAATTCTGGCTCTCACGCAGACCATGAAACCCTGAACTAGTTTTTATAACTCAGCCACTTTAAATTTTGATCTTCATGTTCCATTATATCCATGAAACATGGTTCTAAAGCATGCATTCTTTTGTAAATCCTGTATTGAATTTCATGGTAAAAATGGTTGATTTATCTCTTATTGCCATGAAGAGGTTATCATCACCCTGGGGATTGTATCACGTTCAGTTTCGTAGGCTGGGACATTGGATCTTGGAGTTAAAATAGTTAAGTGTCTCTCAGATGATTGCCACATCAACAAGATTCACAGCACTCTGCTACATGAAAGTAGTAAGTCCCTTCTTTACTGGACTAATAGTGCAGTGTTTTAATGTAGACCCACAGAGGGGAATAGAATCGACATCTTGGACCAACTCTCTTCATCAATCTTGATGATGGGTCTCGACCCAAAATGTTAATTATCTTTTAGAACACAGAGCATATTCCCCTCCATAGATGCTCGCTGACCTGCTGAGTTCCTCCAGTGTTTGTGTGTCTTGCTCAAGATTCCTAGCATTTGCAGAGTTTCTAAAGCAATACACACACACAAAATGCTGGAGGAACTCAGCAGGTCAGGCAGTAAACAGTCGATGTTTTGGGCCGAGACAGGAGAGGCTGAATTTCTAGCATTTTTGATTTGGATGTGATTGTGTTGCTTTTCATGAGTTTTTTTCTGGGCTTTGTGCATGGAAAGTATACTGCTAACTGTCCAATCATGACAGGGCATGATCCAACCAAAAACCATCTACTTGCATCCTTGACTCTACCCGTACTGAATCTGCCTGGCGTTTTGAAGACAGAGTGCCCTCATTAAAACTGAATTCATACAGAGTAGTTGACATTTTTCCCTCTCTTGTGCAACATGGGGCTGCACAATAGAGCTGAAGTGGCATCCTACACCATACCAAGGGCATGCATTTCAGACCGAAGTGGCACTTCAGAGCAAGAGCTCTAAGGTTTAAGATTCAGGTCTTCTGGGCAGACATAGGCTCATGCCATTCATCTGAAGTACACACCTGGACAGACAGTTCAACACAGAAAGGATGCTGTTGCAATTCTCCGCTCCTCCGCAGGGTTCACTCTTGTTGAGCTTATGTTGTAGTCAAGGTAGAATCAGCAAATTGCCATAGATCTGAACTGACAATGGAGTATTTACACTATATACTGAAGCAGTGATGTATTGTTGAATAAGATATAACTGTTTTTAATGAGACTTAACTCCTGAGAAATGATCCTCCCCCTCCCCCCCCCACCGGAGAAATCAGTTGCACTGTGTGCCAATTGGCATACAAGGATCATAGAACAATACAGTACAGTACAGGCCCTTTGGCCCACAATGTTGTGCTGACTCTTACACCCTGCCCCTATATAACCCTCCACCTTAAATTCCTCCATATACCTGTCTAGTAGTCTCTTAAACTTCACTAGTGTATCTGCCTCCACCACTGACTCAGGCAGTGCATTCCACACACCAACCACTCTCTGAGTGAAAAACCGTCCTCTAATATCCCCTTTGAACTTCCCTCCCCTCACCTTAAAGCCATGTCCTCTTGTACTGAGCAGTAGTGCCCTGGGGAAGAGGCACTGGCTGTCCACTCGGTCTATTCCTCTTAATATATCAAAATTATTCACCATATTCAAAGTTTCAAAGGTTTCAAAGGTACATTTAATATCGGAGAAATGTACATCTTCTTTCTTGTATATCCACGAAAACAGAGTGCCCCAAAGAATGACAGTTAAATGTTAGAAGCCCAGCTCCCCCCACCCATGCATAAGCAACAACAAAGCAACAATCCTCCCTCCCCCAACAAAAGCATTGGCACCCCCCACCAAGCACTGGAACGTGCAGCAAAGCATCAATAAAGACACAGACTTGTGGTACCCCAAAGACTACTCGTTCACCCGGTAATTCGACATACCACAGGCTCTCTCTCCCTAATAAGGGAAAAAGAGGTGTCACTGGTTTCATACATGTATTAGGAATTCGCTGAGGTGTGTTAGCGAGACATGCAATTCAACAATTATTGAATTGTCCCTGTCAGTAAGAAGATTGTACGTTCTCCCTGGGACCAGCTCCAGGTGCTCCCATAGTCCAAAGATGTCCTAGTTGGTAGGTTAGTTGGTCACTGTAAATTGTCCTCTGGTTAGGCTAGATTTAAATCAGGGGTCCTGGGTGCCACAGTTCAAAGGGCCAGAAGGGCCTATTCCGCACTGTCTCTCAATAAATAAAATTTCAAAATTGTATAAAAAGTAGACTTAAAGTACATATACATAAATAACATCATGTATTTATAATGTAAATAGCATTATAAAAAATAGCTTGTAGTGAATGTGTGGGATTTGTTGCTACAGACAGCTGCATCATACCCAAGTCATTGGGTATCCTTAAAATAGAAGTTGATAGTTTCTTGATTCATAAGGGCATCAAAGGTTACAGACAAAAGGCAGGAAATGGGGATGGGAGGAGAAATAAATCAGCCATGATTGAATGGAGAAGCAGACCTAATGGGCTGAATGGCCCTACTCCGCTCCTGTGTCTTATGATCAAATCAGTGCAGGAGAAAGGCCCCTCTCTGAACAACCTTCATAGTGCTGTGTCTCCCTTGAGCTGGCATCTGTAGCAGAGATCAATCACTTTGATTGCCAGCTGGTACTTTGCTCTCTCCCATTTATGCAGCTTTTACTCAGCGGTGAATTGAGGAGGGAGGTCCATCGGAAACGGAGAAGAAAAGGAAAGAGATGGGTAAATGCTTTCGCTTTTGTTTCCTGTCCCCTTGCAAAGTGAAACAGTCTAACCTGTCCAGAAGACCTATTGATCTAGAGTTCTTTATCTAGTGCCATCACAGGAAGAGATTAATTGAACAGTATTGTTATTCCTGATAGACTTAGAAATTAAAATAGTGCAAATGTCACTCTCCTTCATGAGCTGTCAATTTGCTGAATTAACCAAACAGCTTCTGGTTGCAACCCATTAGAATAATGCTGTAGACAAGACCTATTGCTCATTGTCCTAGCAAAGGACTTAATACACCTGTATTTGTGTAACGTGCAACTGGCAAAGGATGATATTCAATGCAGTGGAAGAACTCTGTAGTAATGTTGTGTTGCCAGGCAACCCCGCTGGCCCTGTGCCAGTGTGACTGCAGGCCATCATTAACACAGCTCCTTACTGAGGAGTTAAACTGGGATGAAACCTTTCTTGAGAGAAGTGAGTTGCTGTAACTTTACCGTCAGTAATCCAGGAGGCTTTTCAAGTTTTAATCCAGAACTGACAGTTAACTCCAAAATCGATTCACTGAAGAATAAAAATTGCATAAAAGGAATGGAGCAAAGTACAAGCTGGCAATCAAAGTGATTGATCGCCACTACAGAGCCAGTTCAAAGATGTTGCTACACCATGAAGGTAAGTGTATAAAATATTGATTTTAATGAATGTGTTTTCAAATACGATTATTTGACCAAAGATTCATGAAACTAAGTTGCATGTTCTTGTTTCTTTTTGCTTAAAACCATTGAAGCTTCAGTTCCAAATATTTACTAGTCTGCCTACTTCTTTAGTTACAAATGCTTTACTAATTAAAAAATTCTCTTCCATATTTTTGAGTCGATAAAATTAGATCATGGCGTTGGAGCCTGTTTGGTGGATATAGGGTACATAGTGAAAGTCAAAACAAATTTATTATCAAAGTACTTATTTGTCACCACGTACTATATTGAAATTCATTTTCTTGCAGGCACTTACAGAAGAAATACAATAACACACACACAATTCTGGTTAATCGGCCAGATGCTGAATTGGGACAACACTTAAAGAACAAAAACTAATCAAGACAACTCTCTTTGCTTATTTGGGACACTATGCCATTTAATTGGGACAGGAGATTGTTGCATAACACTTTCTAACTGGTGTCAGTCAAGTGCACTTCTGCAGTTGTTAGATATTACACCATGCTTAAAGCAGTTTTGAAATAGTGTCAGTTGCATGTGTTTATGTTCAAAAAGCTGTGATTGTTTTGGTCACTGATAGTTGGTGAAAAATAAGCAGTAAGACAATTCAGAACTGTTTTACTCACTGAGGTTTTAAGCATTGAGGCTTAGAGTTGCCAGAAATGGCGGGAGTAAAATGAAACAATTTCACTACTTCAACAAGTTAGGAACTACAAAGAACTTGAAGGTATTATCAATCATCTTGAATATTACAAAGCAAAGCCAACAACCTGTCTCTGAATGTGAACAAAACAAAAGAGATGGTTGTTGACTTCAGGAGGGCACGGAGCTACAACTCCCCGCTGAACATCGACGGCTCCTCGGTAGAGATCGTTAAGAGCACCAAATTTCTTGGTGTTCACCTGGCGGAGAATCTCACCTGGTCCCTCAACACCAGCTCCATAGCAAAGAAAGCCCAGCAGAGTCTCTACTTTTTGCGAAGGCTGAGGAAAGTCCATCTCTCACCCCCAATCCTCATCACATTCTACAGGGCTTGTACTGAGAGCATCCTGAGCAGCTGCATCACTGCCTGGTTCGGAAATTGCACCATCTCGGATAGCAAGACCCTGCAGCGGATAGTGAGGTCAGCTGAGAAGATCATCAAGTCAAGTCACTTTTTTTGTCATTTCGACACTAACTGCTGGTACAGTACACAGTAAAAATGAGACAACGTTTTTTCAGGACCATGGTGTTACGTGACACAGTACAAAAACTAGACTGAACTACGTAAAAGAAAACACAGAGAAAGCTACACTAGACTACAGACCTACACTGGACTGCATAAAGTGCACAAAAGCAGTGCAGACATGACAATAAATAATAAACAGGACAGTAGGGAAAGGTGTCAGTCCAGGCTTCGGTTATTGACAAATCTGATAGCTTGGGGGATGAAACTGTTACATAGTCTGGGCGTGAGAGCCCAAATGCTTCGGAGCCTTTTCCCAGACGGCAGGAGGGAGAAGAGATTGTATGAGGGGTGCATGGGGTCCTTCATAATGCTGTTTCCTTTGTAGATGCAGTGTGTAGTGTAAATGTCCGTGATGGCGGGAAGAGAGACCCCGATGATCTTCTCAGCTGATCTCACTGCCCGCAACAGGGTCTTGCAATCTGAGATGGTGCAATTTCTGAAACAGGCAGTGATGCAGCTGCTCAGGATGCTCTCAATACAACCCCTGTAGAATGTGATGAGGATGGGGGGTGGGAGATGAACTTCCCTCAGCCTTCGCAGAAAGTAGAGACGCTGCTGGGCTTTCTTTGCTATGGAGCTGGTGTTGAGGGACCAGGTCTCTCTTCCCACCATTACGGACATTTACACTACACGCTACATCCGCAAGGCAAACAGGACCCCACGTGCCCCTCACACAATCTCTTCTCCCTCCTGCCATCTGAGAAAAGGCACCGGAGCATTTGGGCTCTCACGACCAGACTATGTAACAGCTTCTTCCCCCAAGCTATCAGACTCCTCGATACACAGAGACTGGACTGACACCAACTTACTGCCCTCTACTGTGCCCTCTACTCTATTGTTTATTATTTATTGTAATGCCTGCACTGTTTTGTGCACCATATGCAGTCCTGGGTAGGTCTGTAGTCTAGTGTAGTTTGTGTGTTGTTTTACATCGTTCAGTGTAGTTTTTGTACTGTCATGTAGCACCATGGTCCTGAAAAACATTGTCTCGTTTTTACTCTGTACTGTACCATCAGTTAAGGTCAAAATGACAATAAAAAGTGACTTGACTTGAAAATAAAGATTTGGAGAATGTAATCATCAAAGCATTGCATGAAGGCAGTCCATTAGCTTAACTAAGTTTCTGCACTGATTTCATTCATTTACATTCAATCACAAGAACATGGCAGTGTGCACTGCATGAATTCCTCCATTCACAACTGTTAGGAACTAATATAGTTTTATAGTATTGTAGTAGTATTGGTAGTGTTCTCATTTGTTCTGTACTTCATGAAATACATAATTTGTTACTCAATTAGATGGCAATTTATCTTTTCTATATTTTAAAAAATATTTCCATGAAACTTTGACTAATTGGGGCAGACACATAATTAGGTCAAAATGTACTGGTCCCATTGTGCCCCTTTTAACCGGAATCCAATGAGAATGAGGAATGTTGAGGAGGGGTCACTTACTGTATAAACATAACTTTCTTGAGTTTCAGGTAATTGCCCCCCCCCCTTCACCATTCCTCATTCCTGTTCCCCTCTCTCACCTCATCTCCTTACCTGCCCATCACCTGCCTCTGGTGCTCCTCCCACTTACCTTTCTTCCATGGCCTTCTGTCTCCTATTAGATTCCCCCATCGCCAGCCCTTTATCTCTTTCACCAATTGACTTCCCAGCTCTTTATTTCAACCCCTCCTTCTCTCCTGGTCAAACCTAGAACCTGCCACCTTGTACTTCTTTCTCCTCTCACCTCACCTTGTTTCTCTGACTTCTCGCCTCTTGTTTCCAGTCCTGATGAAGGGTCTCGGCCTGAAACTTTGAGTGTTTATTATTTTCCATAGGTGCCGCCTGACCTGCTGAGTACCTCCAGCAATTTGCGTTTGCTGCTTTGATTTCCAGCATCTCTTGTTTGTGTTACATCAGACATTGTACTGATTTCACACTCTATTCATTACTCAAATTACACCAACATTATGGAACATGTTTGAAGAAGATTACTACGATACATGTGGGATAAATATTCCTACAAAAAAAGACAAGAGTAACGTCTTTTGTTGATTTCCTTCTGTTTATATTACTTTAAAATATTTTTGCTCATACACCCTAGCTTCTTTTTAAATGCAGCTTTCTCATGCAGCTGCTTGGTTTTAGCTTTTAAATTGACCGAACATTGCTATAACTGCTTCTAGGATCGGAGTATTCTTTGACCAGCTGAATAATTCCTTAAATAATATTGGCAGGGAGTAGCTCTCCAAAATGGCAATGTGGAAAAGTCTGAATCAATTTTAACATTACCTTCACCCCCACATCACCTCAGGGTGCTCCACTGTTGATATAACTCCCAGCTGTATATGTTAATAAAGCTGTTTTAATCCATCAGCATTTACCTATGTTTCAAAACACTGCCAAAGTGGGGAAAAAAAGGAGAAATACTGCAACAGCACATTAACTGACAGACTTAATAAACTAAAAACGGGAAGATTATCACTCCCTTTATTTACTCCTATCACTGCACAGTTACCACTTTAAACCAGTTTTTATAATAATGTTTACATTGTAAATTAATGCTGGTATTTATGAACATTTTATTCCATATCCACAATTTAACCTCTAAGTTTATCGTTTATCTAAATCTTTACAGTTGTTGAATGTTGCTTCTTTTTATTGCATGTCATACCAACATACCACAGCAAATTCCTAACACATGTATATGACGAATCAATTTGGCCATTGATTACCTTTACATTCAAAGTGACAAGAAAGGTGCTCTAGTTTCCTCCCATTGTCCAAAATCATACTGGTTGATCGGTTATTGTAAATTGTCCTGTGATTAGTTGAGGGTTAAGGGGTTCCAGGCAGTGCAGATTGAAGGGTGAGTAGGGCCTACTTGTGTGCAGTATCTCAATTAAAAAGAAAATAAAGTGTAAGATCATTGAGTAGAAATTGAAGGGAGAGGTTTCTGGAGTAAAATACTTCCCATCAAAACAAATGGGTTCATGGGTTCCTGATGTTGTCATCAGTATATTGTTCAAAGTAAATTTATTATCAAAGTCTGAATATGTCACCATGTACTACCCTGAGATTCATTTTATTGCAGGCATTTTTAGGGGGAAAAAGAACAATAAAATTTACAAAAAAAAACTATCCATAAACAAAGACTGGCAAACAACCAATGTGTAAAAAAAGACAAAATGTGCAAATAAAAAAAAATACTGAGTGCATAAGTTGTGAAGAATCCTAGAAAGTGAATCTGTAAGCCATAGAATCTGTTCAGAAGCCTGAGGGTAATAACTGCATCTGGACTTGGTGTAGTGGGATCTAAAGCTCCTCTACTTCTTGCCCGTTGGTAGTAATAAGAAGAGAACATGGCCTGATGGTGGGAGTCTTTGATGATTATTGTACTTGTCACCGCTCATTGATTCTATGGTCATTTGGGTCTCAGTCACACTAACCTCCTGCAGCCACAGCAGGTCCATCTGTCCTCAGGACCCTGACATCACAGCCAGCTCCAACAATACAGAGGTATCCACAGGCAGCAACTGGGGTTTTAGGGGCAGAAGCCGCACCAGGCTGACTGAACTTTGACAGCACATATAGTAAAAGGCTTTGTCAACATTTCACTGATATTACTGATGATCAGAGATTATTTTTTTTAAAGATTTATTAATAGAGATAACTAACATACAGTACCCTTAACAATAATATCTGAACACATACAAAAGACAAAGATACAGTTCATAACAAAAAGATGTGGATGCTCCAGTGCCCTCCCACTTTCCAAAGACATATGGGTTAGGGTTAGTAAACTGAGAGTATGCTATGTTGGCATCGAAAGTGTGGCAACGCTTGTGGGCTACCCAGCACAATCTTCTTTGGTTTGATTTGATACAAAATGCACATTTCATGAACATTTTGATGTACATGTGACAAATAGAGCTAAATCTTTATTTAAAAAAGAGAATGCCCCCAGAATTTTGAGAGTGTTACTCTATTTTCAGCATCCACAGAATCAGTTATGTTTACAATGCTGACTAACTGAGGCACCAAATGGGAAGGGTATCTGGCATGGCAGCTCAGGATATTTATGCCCCACTCTGCTGAGTTTCAAAGTGTTAAGTTAAATGCTTTGGCAACTGGTCTCCAATGCCTTCCTGAAAGTACATGAGGCTGAGGTAAATGTACAAGTTCTAGCCTGTATCACATGTAGTTTCCCAACTCATCATACACCATCCTGGTTTGAACATGCGTCACTATTACTTCATCATTGCTGGATATATATTGAAGAACTCCATCTCCAGCATCTTGGAGGGAACATCTTCAACAATCGCTGCAGTTTGGGAGGATGGCTCGGAGCCTCCTTCTCAGATTGGGAATGAGCAATAAATGCTGATGTCCAAGCAATGCCAATATTCTACTAAATGAACAGAAGGAATCACAGAGCCAAAGGTCAAATTCTGGATAAATTATAAAACCTTGAGATTCATCTCCTTACAAGCAGCCACAAAATAAGAACCTACAAGAACTCGTGAAAAAAAGGCTGACAAACACCCCAATGCACAAAGAGAAAAAAAAACACAGACTATGCCAAACAATAAAAGCAAGCAACAGCATTCGGAGCTAAAGTGAGTCCACAGACACGAAGCCCAGAGCCCCAGCCTCAGTTCAGCACACAGTGGAGCTTTACCCCGAACTAAACTGGAACAAAACACAGCTTGCATAGAATCTTAGAAAAGTACAGCACGGAAATGGATCCTTCAGCCCATCTAGTCCATGCCAAATCACTCAACTTGTCTAGTGCCATCAACCTGCTCTGGGAGCACAGCCCTCCATACCCCTACTGTCCGTGCGCCTATCCAAACTTCTCATAAGCATTGAAATTGAGCTCGCATGCACCACTTGTGCTGGCAGTTCATTCCACACTCTCATGACCCTCTGAGTGAAGAAGTTTCCCCTTATGTTCCCCTTGAACTTTTCACCCTTCACCTTGAAACTTTGACCTCTGGTTGAGGTCCCCCTGCTGTTTAGTTTGCAAGCTGCCAGCTGTAGGTTTGAGTTTATGATCTTCTCAAACCTTACAAACTCCCTACTCCAATTCTTTGTTTCCTGAGTGTGCTTCTTCCACTGTTTACTCGGATTTTGTTGTTTGCTACCATTAACTACCAGGCATTCACCCCCGACCACTCAACCTCTCTAATCTTTCTTTTTAAGAACCCTCTACAAAATCGGTTTCTCTGGTTGTGTCAACAGCTCTATCATCCTTGGGTTCAACGTTCCTTTTCTCTTCACTCCTCTGGGTTTTGTGGCACATTAACAGTGCTGTGGAGATGCAATGCTGTTCTGGTGTTGTTAATTTTAAGCTCCATTTAAACAATCAAAATTTAATAGCTCCTTAAATGGAGAATGAATTTCTGAGCTTTACCCTGGACTAAACTGGCTGACGCAGCAAAGGGAGTGAGGGTAATGTGCTTTCTTTCAACACTACAGGCAGAGAACTCAACGGACAGGAAATCATCGAGGGTAGAAACATAAACTCCCCGTCAGCACTCATCCAGAGAAAGGTTCTGTAGCATTGAGAATGAAAACCTACCCGTGTGAATTGATGCGTAGCATTAAAAAAAAGATAATTATTCAATGTTTCTTTTATAAGGCTCACAAGGAGGAAAATTAAATTCTCCTATGGCTAATAAGAATAATAAAAATTCTGTTGTGGTGATTTTGATGATCAAAATCAAAGTTGTCATTAATAATTATCATAAAAAATTATCGAGTATTGACCAGAAAAGTATCATGGTAAAAGCTGAACAATACATTTTCCTGAGGTGGATTCAAGATTCAATTTTATTTATCACATGTATATCAAAAGGTATAATGTAACGCATCATTTGCATTAACAAACAACAGACAGAGGCGCAGGGGGAAGCCCAGGGGTGTTGCCACACATTCTGACTCCAACACAGTACGCCCACAATGCTCAGCAGAACAACACCGAACACAAGAAGCGCAACAAAGCGACAAAGTAACAGGTTTAACTTTCTGTTCACATTGTCCACAGCCAGAAAGTGAGAAGTCTGCTGCAGTGTAAGCTTCACTAATGGCCTAAGTATGAGAAGTGAAAGAGAACTAGGGGAATGTAGAGCACAGAATAGTAACAGCACAGCACAGGCCATTCGGCCCACTGTATTGTGCTGACCTATAACTACATACCCCGTAGTAAATAATCATAATATAAATGATCACAAAAAAAGGGCAATGAAGTACAACAACCTGAGGGAAGGAAATTATCAGTCTGTGGGAAAAGTAGTAAATTCAATATTATTTCAAGGCCATAAAATATAGAAGCAGAGCTAGGCCATTTGGCCCATTGAGTCTGCTCCACCATTTCATCATGGCTGATCCAATTCCCTGTCAGCCCCAGTCTCCTGCCTTCTCCCCATAACCCTTCATGGCCTGACCAATCAAGAACCTTTCAACATCCTCTTTAAATATACCCAATGACTTGGCCTCCAGAACCATCTGAGGAAATGATTTTCACAGATTCACCACTTTCTGTCTAAAGAAATTCCTCCTTATCTCAGTTCTAAATGGACATCATTCAAGTATTGAGCTGAATACTTGCAATCCAGATGTTTAAGGAACTATAAATGACTTGCTACTACAATCTATTATGTTTCTTGGATTTACTATTGGTGCAGACTTAGGTCATTATTTGTTGATGCATACATATGTACTTAAATAATAAATTTACTTCACACTTTGAATTACTTATTAATAACTTAAGGACTTTTTTAAGGTACTAATTACTACAACTTTAGAACTATAATGGTGGTGGATGATAAATACAATTTATTATGGACAAGTATTAATTCAAAGTGTTAAAGAGAAACTATGTGTAGAACAGTCATTCATACACTGGTAAGGGAAGATGTCTGTAGGAATGAAGAATAAATCTCCAAAACTTTCATTACAATGCTTAGCCTAGCAGTAAAAAAGGTATGTGAGTAGTATCAGAGTGTTAGGATATAAATCAATAGAGGCTGAATTGTTGCTGTGCTGAGCATTAGATTCTATCTATGTACTTCTGGCCATTTCTTTTACAGATATCATTGCCCACCGGAGACTGCAGGGGAGAACAATTAAGATGATGACAACCTTCAGACTTCTGATATGGGAAAACTTCGAAACAGGCTGTCTTGTTTTCTATCACAAACACAAGACTTTGAGGTGATCCAAGGTGGCTAACACAATGCTTTACTGTAGCAGCGACGCAGATTAAATTCCTGCCGTTCTCCTCGTGACCGCGTAGATTTTCTCCGGGTGCTCCGATTTCCCCCCACAGTCCAAAGACATACTGGGTGGTAGATTAATTGGTCATTATAAACTGTCCTGTGATTAGGCTGGGGTTAAACAGGGAGTTGCTGGGTGTCATGGCTCGAAAGGCCCGAAGGCCTACTCCACGCTGTATCTCAATAAAATAAAATTGTCGTTCGATGATGAAGAGGTTTTGCTTGTCCTTATTACTAATGGCAAATGCTTCAGAGGAGACCAGGTTTATATTTGAATGGTAAAAAAGAAAAGCAAGCCAGAAAATTATTTGCACATAGAAATTTTAGTGGAATAAGTTACTGGAGGAGACAACACAAGTAAATAATATAAATGGGTTCAATTGACAATTTTTATTTTTATCTCGAAAGAGTAGAATAAATAAGACAAAACAAATGTAGATACATGGGTTAAGATCTAATGACCCTTTCTTGTTTATAAGAATTCTTCCATTCTGTCTACACGCAGAGTAAATCATCGCTTGGCATATTGAGGTTGCTGGAGTATGCATTACACATACTAAAGGTGTAGAAAGTTGAAGATTTTTTCCATTAGTGATCCAGTACAATTTCTCAAGACTTTCTGTGCTCCTAGCAACCATCAGAGTCAATTTCATGAAACATCTTTCCTTGTTACAGTGTTTCTCTGCTTGCAACTTGTTCTTCCATGTAATCTAGCAGAGGGTGGGAGGGGAAAGCGAGGCGTTGAGCAGATTTTCATCGGATGCGCAAGCAGTTAGAATGAGTTTCAGCTTATCACTGCTTTGGAATAGGTGAAGTGTTTAGAATGGGTATTTAGATCACACAGGTTCCAGCCAAGTGCTATGAAATTTCTCATAAATTGCTGTTCTGAACACATGGAGGATAGCAGTAATACATCAACAACGTAAAATGGATTTCACTGAAGTATTTTGAAAAAAGTATAGGACCATAAGATATAGGAGCAGGATCAGACTACTCAGCCCATCGAGACTGCTCTACCATTCCATCATGGCTGATTTATTATCTCTCTTAACCCTGCTCTCCTGTTGTCTCCCCATAATCTTTGAATCCCATACTAACCAAAAAGCTATCAACCTCAGTTTTCAATATTCCCGCGACCCGGTCTCTACAGCCGTCTTTGGCAGTGAACTTCACATATTCACCACTCTCTGGCTAAAGAAGTTCCTCCTCATTTCTGTTCTAAATAGATGTCCCTCTATTCTGAGGTTGTGCCCCCTGGTCCTAGACTGCTCCACCACAAGAGACATCCTCAACATGTCGCTCTATCTCGGCCTTCCAAGATTCGATGACTTTCTGTGAGATCCCCTCCCATCTCATCCTTCTAAACTCTAGTGCGTAGAGACACAAAGCTAACAACTATTCCTCTATATATTGTTTTCTATGCACTATATTATTATGGCATATTACATACAGTCAGTATCTGCTTTATTAGGCATAGAAGGTGTATAATAACGTCTGTATGCTCATGGTCTTCTGTGCAGTAGCCCATCCATCTCCTGGACAATACTAACACTTACATCAGGCTGTTATTTATTGACAACAGCTCAATGTTTAACACAATAATTCCCACAGTTCTGATCAAAAAGCTCCAAAACCTGAGCCTCGGTACCTCCCTGTGCAACTGGATCCTTGGCTTCCTCACCAGATCACAACCTGTGCAAAATGGAAGTTACATCTCCACATCGCTGATAATCAACAGAAGCGGACCACAAGGATATGTGCTTAGCCCACTGCTATTCTCTCTCTCTCTCTATAGCCATGACTGTGTGGCCAGACACAGCTCAACTGCCACCTATAAATGTGCTGAGGACACAATTATTTTTAGCAGAATTTCAGATGGTGTCGAGAAGGAGTACAGAGTGAGATATATCAGTTGGTTGAGTGGTGTCACAGCAACAACATTGCATTCAACATCAGTAAGACTAAAGAATTGATTGTGGCCTTCAGAAAGGGTAAGATGAGGGAACACACACCATTCCTTATCTAGAAGTGGAAAGGGTGAGCAATTTCAAGTTCCTGAGTGTCAACATCTCAGAGGATCTATCCTGGGCCTAACATATTGATGCACAAAAAAAGAAGGCACAGCAGTGGCTATATTTCATTAGGAGTTTGAGGAGCTTTGGTATGTCACCAAAGACACTTGCAAATTTCTACAGCTGTACCGTGGAGAGTATCTTAACTGGTTTCATCATAGTCTGGTATGGGGGGGGGGGGGGTGGAGGGTTGTTTGTGGGGCATGGCACAGGATTGAAATAAGCTGCAGAAAATTGTAAACTCAGCTAGCTCCATCATAGTCACTATCCTCCCCAGCATCCCGAGCATCTTCAAGGAGAAATGCTTCAAAAACGCGACATCCATCATTAAGGACCTTTGTCACCCAGGACTTGCCTTTTTCTCACCACTACCAACAGGGATGAGATGCAGGAGCCTAAAGGTACACACTCAATGAGTCAGGAACAGTTTCTTCCCCTCTGCCATCCGATTTCTGAATGAACATTGAACCGGCAAACACCAACTCACTACTGTTACTTTACTCTTTTTGCACTACTCATTTAACTTTCTTTAATATATACAGATTTCTTACTGTAAATTACAGTTTTATGTATTGCAATGTACTGCTGCTGCATAACAAGAAATGTCACAACAAATGCCAGTGATATTAAACCTGATTCTGATTCAAAGTTCAACGTGTTACGCATTCAGAGATGCTCTTCTGCACACCACTGTTGTAAATGTGTGGTTATTGGATTTACTGTCACTTTCCTGACAGTTTGAACCAGTCTGGCCATTTTTCTCTGACCTTTCTAATTAACAAGGTGATTTGACCCACAGAATTGCCGCTCACTGAATGTTTTTTTGTTTTTCGTACAATTCTCTGTAAACTCGTAGATACTGTTGTGCATGAAACCTTTGCATGAAACCCAGACCCTTGCCCTACCTCAACGGATGTCAGTGTGGCTCAGGTGTGTGGAACGACTCAGGCCGAGCTGCTTGTCAGGCCCAAGCCCCGCAATCTTATCTGAGAGCCAAGTCCACACAACTTGAGCCATCTCTCATCGACACCCACAATCCCATTCAGGGATACAAGTAGGAGGTACCTCTATGGGCTGCTGCTCCACACCCTCCACTTCCTAGCTCTTGTCCCCCATCCTGACACACCATGGCAGACAGTCTTTCCACATGGATGCGAGGGGGTCCCCAGTGGAAGTCCCTTTATAAGGGAGTTCTTCCCATGCACCTTGGGGATCTGGGGTGGAGGCTGCTGCATAGAGCGCTGCCTTGTAATAAATTCTTTAGTTCGTACTGTTATGAATGTACCACAGCTCTGAGAGGCCGAAGGGTGCGGGATAGCCCCCTCCTTTGTGAGAATCGCAGGATCGCTATTGATTTGGGTCAGGAGACCCAGGAAATGAGAGAGAGACGTTCGGAATGTCTTGACCCCCCCCCCCCCCCCCCCCGGCGATATAAAAGCTACGGGAAACGGCCATTGTCTCTTGGAGACGGACTTGGGTATTACAATACTGTGCTACGTGGAAGCCCTCAAGCAAAGTGGGCTGGCTGAGGGAGGGATTGCATCACCCCAACCTGATTGACATCTGAGACCCTGTGAGTCAGGATAAAAGAGGGTCTGTGGGAACAGCCCCTCAGATGCACCAGAAGAAACGCTAGCGATCCCGTAATAGCGGAAGCCGGTGGGGAGGCCACATGCATTCAGTTCCATTTGCCCCGGAACCAGTGCCCTTTGCCATGGAAGAACGGCTTTTAGCTAACAACGGGGAAACCAACTCCCAACGACTCTCGAAGGATTGACATCATAAAAGGACTGGGCAAGTTATAACCCGTCTTTCTCTCAAACCAAAATGCTGCAGCTTGAACGAACTAACAGTGACTTTTATATTTCCATCGGACAATACGTTATCCCCTAGACAACGATAGAGCTATTTCTTATTGATTATTATTATACCCGCGCTTTTAGGTTTAGTATTGATGACGTATATTATCTGTATGTTTGCATTGATATTATTTTGTGTATTTTTATCAATAAATACTGTTAAAAATAGTACCATCAGACTTCAACGGACCTCTCTATCTTTGCTGGTAAGTGACCCAGTTATGGGGTATGTAACAACTTGGGGTTCTTGTCTCAAGATTTGACACCAAATTGGAGGGCCAGTGAATCGGGCTTGTAAGTCCAAACTTGGACCTGGTTATGCGGGTAGCCAGACGGGAAACCAGCAAAGATGGACGTGGGTGAATTTATAGAAAACCCAACTCTGGAGGTGCTAGAGGCGGCCACCAAATTAGACTTGATAAATTTGGCGAAGGGGTTAAACCTCGCAGAGGTGAGGTTGTCAATGAAAAAGCGGGAGGTGTGAAGGGCAATAACTCAGTATTATATCAGGAAGAATGTGTTTGCAGCTGAGGTGTTGGAAAATATCCCTGAAAAAGTACCAGCTAGTGGGACGGCTCAGTTAGAGTTGGAGAAATTAAGGTTGGAACATGCAATTAAGGTAAAGCAGCTGGAAGCAGCTGAGAAGGAGAATGAAAGAGCCGAGAGAGAGAGGGAGCATGCGCTCCAGCTGAAGGAGTTAGAGGTGAAACGGGAGCAGGAAAGAGCTGAGAAACAAAGAGAGCATGAAATTCAGTTAAAACAGCTGGAAGCAGCTGAGAAAGAGAAAGAGAGAGCCGAGAAAGAGAGAGAGTATGGGGAGGCAGAGAAACAATAGAAACATGACTTGGAGATGGAGAAGTTAAGGCAAGGGCGAAGAGATCAAGGGTCAGACCGAGAGGAGCAGTTTAATGTTAGTACGTTAGTACGTTAGTACCTCCGTTCGAGGAGACGGATGTTGATAGTTATTTCTTGCTTTTTGAAAAGGTGGCAGTGAATCAGAATTGGCCCAGGGATCAGTGGGTGGTGCTGTTACAAAGTGTGTTAAAAGGGAAGGCACAGCGGGCATATACGGCAGTGTCCATGGAGGAGGAAGAGGAGGAGAGTTATGACAAAGTAAAGGCAGCCATTCTCCGGAGTTATGAGCTAGTACCTGAAGTGTATAGACAAAAGTTCAGAACTTTAAAGAAAAGGTGGAATTAGACATATACGGAGTTTGCCTATGAGAAGGGTGTGCTCTTGGACTGTTGGTGCACAGCAGAGATAGTGGAGGAGGATTATTAGTGTATCAAGGAGTTAATTCTGATTGAGGAATTTAAAGGTTGTGTTTTGGAGGATATCCGGATGTATTTGAATGAGAAGCCGAATAAGTCCATCTCAGAATTTGCTAGGTTCGCAGATGAACATGCCCTAACCCACAAGACAAAGTTTTCCTCGAATAAAAGTTCCCAGAGAGACTGTGGGAATGATCGAGAAAGCCCGCCGGCTGAGGCAGAGGTCCCGCCGGGAGCTAGTGCTAAGATTGAGGGGGAGAGGCAGACGGCCAGAGATTTCCGGGCTTGACCTGTTTTAATTGTGGAAAGGGGGGCATATTGCATCTAGGAGCTGTGCTCCGAGGAAAGAGACAGGAAAAGGGAAAGCAGCGGTCCCTGTAGGATGTGCCGTGGTAATCAGTAAATCGACAAGAGAGCCCCGGGTAGACAGAGTATGAGAAGGGTCTGAGACTTGTCTGTCAAACGGAACTGAGTCTGTGAGGGAGGGAGACACACCAGTTCTCGTACGGATCTGGAGAGATACAGGGGCTGAGCTATCGTTGATCAGCAGTAAGGTACTAGATTTTGGTCGCAAGACGGGAATGGTAGCTGTGAAAGGAATAAGCAAAGGGATGGAAATGGTGACCTTACATAAGGTCATTATAGATTGTGAGCTGGTGTCTGGACCAGTTGAAATAGGGGTGCGATCAGAATTCCCGAGAACTGACGCTGACGTCCTTCTTGGTAACGATTTAGCAGGTGGTAAGGTTTGGTTAGCAATGATGCTGACAAGCTGGCTGGTGAGTGTTGCGGCCCCGCCCCTAGATTCCAAGATCTATCCCGCATGCGCGATCACTCGCAGCATGTCGAGAGAGGCAGCTGAGAAAGGGAGCAGTTTAAATCCGGCCAGTTTCGATTTGGCCAAGACGTTTTTACCGACCCTGTACCACGAGGGTTTAGAGGGTGGTAAAATGAATAGTAAAGTGAAGGAGGGTAAGGGGGAGGAGGTAGACCTGCCCTTAGCGAGGAGAAAAGTTCTAGAGGCAGAAGATAAAGATGAGAAACAGATAGAGCTGTCAAAAGGTCCAGGGTTGGACATGGATGATCTGTCTGGTTTGGCAGAACTGTTTGAAGAAGTTGAAAATTCTAAATGTGTTCCCGATAATGAAATGAGGGCAGCCCTAGATGAAAAGGGTGCCCTTACCTTGAAGAAGTCTGCTGGGTTGGCAGATGAGGTTGTTTCAGCCCACGGGGTTGAGTTTACTCCGGAAGGGAGTTGCCCAGAGAGTAGCTGGGAGGATCAGGGGAATTTAGAATTTGGACCGGGTACGGGTATTGAAAGCCTGAAAGAGGCAAATGTCCCATTTGAGTGTGTCCAAGATGTGGATGCACATGGTATTGAACGTAGTAATGGAGCTCAGAAAAGGTCTGAGGTATTTGATTCAGTTGAAACGGAAGGCCGTCCTTGTGGGTCAGATAGACTTGGTTCAGTGAAGAAAGGGTTAACCTTGGTAATAGTGGGAAGTGAGAGTTCCCAGGTGTTTGTGCTCAAAGGTGTGTTAAAAGTTAATGTGGATATCAAAAGTGGGGAGATAAATATTATTGTTGAAGGAAATGGGAAATATGTAGTTCCCAAATCGAATGAAGAAAATTTAAAGCCTGCGGATTGCTTACAGATTGAGTTGGAAGATGACGGGGGGCCCCCCCGTGCTATTGTTATTTCAGAGTGTGGTGTGAAAAGGCAGAATTTGAAATGCTGCTTGAACAAAGAGTTCAAACTGAAAGCTAATAGCCTGAAGGGTCCCGAAGAGAAAGCTAGCAACTTGCGTAAAATTAAAGAATTGGGTGGAAATTCAGAAGATGGTCTAAGTTTGGGACACAGTGTTGATAAAATAACTCCTATGAAAGAAGCAGGCGAAAGTCTATTTCGCCAAAGTACCCAAGCTCCCCACGTGGGAACTAAACGGAAAAGAGGCGAGGGTTAATGGGGACACCATTTTTAAATATCAAAAGCCGGTTTTACGGGATTTCGATGAAGCATGTGAATAATAAAGACAACCCCATGGAAGCCTGCCTGTTAAGTTGAAAGCAACAGAAAGATTAGTACTTGTATGAACTTTTGTAGATACACGTAAGCTAAGATCACAACTCCTTAGTTTTTGTTTGCTGAAGGAAAGAAATAAAAAAAATAGGTGGTTATTAAATTGAAGTCTGATGCTACAAGACTTTAGTAAGGTACAAGATGTTAAGATATTAAAGGAAGTGACACTGTAATCGTTAACTGTTTAGATGCTGAATTGAATGTATAGCTGTATTACTCTGTAGTGAAAAGGAAAAGCTTTTGTATTGTGTTAGATTCTAAAATTCTGTAAGACTCTGTACTACTTTGTTTTCACCGCTGATGAAAATGCTTTGAAGAAAGGGGGTGTTATGAATGTACCACAGCTCTGAGGGGCCAAAGGGTGTGGGGTAGCCCCTTCCTTTGTGAGAATCATAGGATTGCTATTGATTTGGGTCAGGAGACCCAGGAAATGAGAGAGAGGTGTGCGGAATGTCTTGACCCCCCGGCGATATAAAAGCTACGGGAAACAGCCATTGTCTCTTGGAGACGGACTTGGGTATTACAATACTGTGCTACGTGGAAGCCCTCAAGCAAAGTGGGCTGGTTGAGGGAGGGATTGCATCACCCCCAACCTGATTGACATTTGCGACCCTGTGAGTCAGGATAAAAGAGGGTTTATGGGAACAGCCCCTCAGATGCACCAGAAAAAACGCTAGCAATCCCGTAATAGCGGAAGCCGGTGGGGAGGCCACATGCATTCAGTTCCATTTGCCCCGGAACCAGTGCCCTTTGCCATGGAAGAACGGCTTTTAGCTAACAACGGGAAAACCAACTCCCAACGACTCTCGAAGGATTGACATCATAAAAGGACTGGGCAAGTTATAACCCGTCTTTCTCTCAAACCAAAATGCTGCAGCTTGAACGAACTAACAGTGACTTTTATATTTCCATCGGACAATACGTTATCCCCTAGACAACGATAGAGCTATTTCTTATTGATTATTATTATACCCGCGCTTTTAGGTTTAGTATTGATGACGTATATTATCTGTATGGTTGCATTGATGTTATTTTGTGTATTTTTATCAATAAATACTGTTAAAAATAGTACCATCAGACTTCAACGGACCTCTCTATCTTTGCTGGTAAGTGACCCAGTTACGGGGTACGTAACAGTACATGGATCTCCCAGCCGTATGTCACTTCTGTGGGCTGAAGCATACTGTACCACATGTACATGAAGTGTGTGAGGCTGCAGCTCCTTGTTGCTGCTTCTCGCATTCTGGTTACATTTTAGCCTCATCCTATTTATATACTGTCATCAAGTAAGAAGGGAGGCATGGGGGATGAGGATGTCCTTGTCAACTTGCTCCTGGAGCTGGCAAAAACAGCCATCCATGGGTCTTGGAAACGGGTGGTAGGATGATCTGCCCAGGTAGACTGCCTGGCAATGTTTAGGGGATATGCTCGTGCCCAGGTAAATATTGAGAAGGAACACACGCAGTCCACGGCGACCTTAGAGGCAATCCAGGACCATTGGGCTCCGCAGGGGGTAATTGCCATCATTGACAAAGATAGAAACACTTTGGTTTAATGTGTATTGTCTATCTGTAGTGAAGTAATTGTGTAATCCACCAAAAATCTGTTAGAGCCCTTTCTTACCCCATTTTGATTTTGGCTCTGAACATCAACTGAACCTCTTGACCATGTCTGTATGCTTTTATGCAAAAAGCTGCTGCCAAATGATTGGCTGACTAAAGAGTTGCATTAATGAGCTGGTGTACAGATGTACCTAATAAAGTGGCCACTTAGTGTATATTATATTTCAATTAATTGGGTCACATCAGGACCTGCACATTTTAGCTCAATTAAGCACTTGGCCCAATTGGCCAAAGTTTCATGAAATAGTTGAAAAGATATATAAAAAAGACAAACTGAGTAACAAATTATGTATTTAAATGAAATATAAAACAAATGAGAACACTACCAGCACCACTGTAATACTATAAAGCTGCGTAATAATTCCTAATACTTATCAATGGAGGAATTCATCCAAATCACATTCCTTCAACTGAAAATGAACAAACTCAACACAGACATCTAACGCAGATAATAGACTACCTTCATACAATGCTGTCAAAGAAGACCCTCCAAATCTTCTTTATCACTGTAACATTCAAGCTGATTGCTGATTCCTTCAAGTTCTTCATTGTTTCTGACCTGTTGAAGTAGTGACATTGTTTCATTTTCATCCCCAGCTGTTTCTGGCATCTCTGAGCCTGAATGCTTGAAACCACAGGGAGCAAAACAATCCTGATATTGTCCTACTGCTTTTTTCTTGCCAACTATCAGTGACAAAAGTCACTGCTTTTTGAACAGAAGTACAAGCAACTGATGCTATTTAAAAACTGTCTGCTTGAAGCACAATGCAGTGTGCAATAGCCAAGCAAGTGTATGCAACTGGCGATGTTTAGAAACTGTTGAGTAACAGTTTCCTGCCCCAATTCAATAGCATAGTGCCTCAAATCTTGATTTTTGTTCTTTAATAGTTGTCCCAAATAAGTGCTGCCTTGATTAACCAATGGCCCAATTAACCAGAATCCACTGTGTTGTATTATAATTAAGACAATTTAAAGTGAAATCTTATTTTGGAAGATGTATTTTTATTATCAGCTGATAATAAATTAGTCATGGGTTTAGAGGTTAACAAAGGTATAGAGTATGGAAACAACAGCTGGTAATGCAGGTTACAATTCCTGTAATGCAGAAAGCTTTATTACTGTATGTCTGTTGCTGCAATGTTGGGGAAAGCTGTGTATGTTCCAAATAAATGTGTACTGAGGGGATAGGGAGGGGGCAAACTGTGAGAGGGGCAGCACAGTGAGGGGGGCGTGATGTTGGGGGGAGAGAGGGCAGGGAAAGAGAGCTGTTCTTTCTGATGAGATTTTATCTTGAAAGGTTTTGAAAACCATCATGGATGAAGCATTCATCCCAATGCATTCAAAGGAGGACAAGTCACTGTTGCTTGCACAGTGTGTCATCATCTGTCTTGAGAACACAGAGCACAATTATTTCAATGTGTGGAAGTGTCACTTTGAGCTATGGTGTGCACTGCTCCATCGATAAGAACCTATCTTACCATTCTGTATGTGTCAGCAGAGCTGAATATCTAACAAGAGATGCCAGAAAAAAAGTGTCAACACTTCATTCTAGATTTAAAGGGGTAAAGCGGAAGATTCCTGATGTACCACCACCTGTAAAACAGGCTATGCAAAACACAAAGAATGCTGAAGGAACTCAACAGGTGAGGCAGCCTCCAGCGAGGGGAATAAACAGTCTACGTTTCGGGCTGAGACCTATCAGGACTGGATAAACAGAGTGGTGGTGTGGGAGGGGGAAGTTCGGTGAATGTGGTGAACTACATATACCTGTCTGGACACGCCCCCCCCCCCCCCCCCGCTGACTGCTCCTGTGGCTCCTCCCACAGACCCCAGTATAATGGCGATTGGAGGCACAGCCCCTTCCTCAGTCTCCAGGATGTTGTGTGGTAGTCACTCGCTGCTTGTTCTTTCTTCCAGCCAATAAAAGCCTATATCTTGCCTCATGTCTCCAAGAGTTATTGACGGTGCATCAGTGAGGGAAGTGGGAGATGAAGTGAGAAGGTAGGAGGTGATAGGTGGAAAAGATAAATGGCTGAAGGAGGAGGAATCTGATAGGACAGGAGAATGGACCATGGTAGAAAGGGAAGGAGGAGGGGCACCAGAGGGAGGTAATGGGCAGATGAGAAGAGAAGTGGTAAGAGGGGAACCAGAATGGAGAATTGAAAAAAAAAAGAGTATAATGTGAAGGGTTAACTTACTTGTGGCTGAAAGCTGCTTCCACCGTGCCAGTTGTTGATTGGCCCATTCGAAGGATGTAGCAGCTCTCTCCAATTGGCTAGCTTTCACACTACAGCACCGGCTTTCAGCTATGGGCACCTCAGTCATCCCTACATACAGATTGCTACACAGGTGCTAACCTGGATTAAAGTTGTTCTGGATTTCATCTTGCAAAATCCAGTGTTCTAAATCAGAATCAAGTTATTTATCACTGGGGTATTGATGCACCATCAATAACTCACTCTGAGACGTAAGGCGAGATATCGGCTTTTATTGACTGGAAGAAGAAACAAACTGTGAGTGACCACCATACTACATCCTGAAGACTGAGAGGCCGGGTTCAGGCCTTGATCGCCTTTATACAGGGGTCTGTGGGAGGAGCCACAGGAGCAGTCAGCAGGGGGAGTGTCCAGACAGGTATATGTAGTTCACCACAGGTATGTTGTGGAATTTGATTTTTTGCAGCAGCATTACAGTGCAAGACTTAAAAATTACTATAAGCTATAAAAATAACTACATAGTTCAATAGAGTAATAATGAGGTAGGGTTCATGGACTATTCAGAAATCTTATGGCAGAGGGGAAGAAACTGTCCCTGAATCATCGAGTGTGGGTGTTCAGCCTCCTGCACTTCCCCCACAATGGTAGTAATGACAAGAGGGCATGTCCTGGATGGTGAGAGTCCTTCATAATGGCTGTTGCCTTCTAGAGGCATCACCACTTGAAGCTGTCCTCTGTGGTCAGGGAAGTTCAAAGTAAATTTATTATCAAAGTACTTATGTGCCACCATGTACAACCTGAGATTTGTTTTCTTGCAGGCAAACTCAATAAATTTATGGAATAATAACCATAAAAGTATCAATAAAAGACCACACGAACTTGGGCATACAAAAATTGTGCAAAAGACAACAAAATGTACATATACAAAAAGAATGAAATAACATTATTATATTATATTATATTAACCAGTTCCATCATGAATGTGGCAGTGATGGAGCTGATTGATTCTACAACTGACTGCAGCCTCTTGCACTCTTGTGCATTGAAGTCTACTTATCAGGCAGTGACAGAAGGCTCTTTTGTAGAGTCTTTAGTGTCAAGTGTCTTTAGTGACATACCAAATTTCCTCTAACTCGTAACAAAGTAGAGCCACTGCTGTGTTTTCCATTAAATCATTATCATGGCTTGAGAGAGTCTGGTGTAGCTCCTAGCTTCTTGATCACTCTTTATTCCCATTCTCACATATAGCTCATTAGCATCTTTTCATGTCTTCTGATGTTTGCCTGTTGTCAGTCAGCAGCTTCGAACTCATTTAAAACAGCCCTTTTGTTTGAGGTCCAGGAACCTCGGGACCTACACTACCAAGTTCAGGAATAGTAGTTACAACCCCTCAACCATCGGACTCTTAAACCAGAGGGGTAACTTCACTTAGCTCAGCACTGAACTGATTCCACTTCTACGGACTCACTCCTAAGGACTGCATAGCTGTGAGTGCTTAGTTATTTATTATTATTATTTTCTTCTTTTTGTATTTGCGCACTTTGTCAATCATTTGCACATTGCTGCTTTGTCCATCCTTTTTGTGTGCAGATTTTTATTGATTCTATTGAGATTTGTTATATCTACTGTGAATGCCTGCAAAAAAATTAAACTCACGGTAGTATAAAGTGACACATATAGTACTGTGCGAAAGTTTTAAGGGTATATGTATATTTGTAAGTCTAACAGGAGCAAAGGGTGTTGGAAATGGCAAAGTTGGAGACCACGAGAGGGGTGTGGGGCAGGTGGCAGAAAGGACCATGAGACCATAAGACGTAGGAGCAGAATTAGGCCATTTGGCCATCGTGTCTGCTCCACCATTTCATCATGGCTGATTCAAATACTCTCTCAGCCCCAATCTCCTGCCTTCTCCCCATATCCCTTCATTCCCTGACCAGTCAGGAGTCTATCAACTTCTGCCTTAAATCTACATAAAGACATGGCCTCCACAGCTGCCTGTAGCAAGGAGTTCCACAGATTCTCCACTCTCTGGCTAAAGAAATCTCTTTTCCCCTTTCTAAAAGGATGCCCCTCTATTCTGAGACTGTATTCTCTGCTCTTAGATTCTCCCACCACAGGAACCATCCTCTCCACATTCACTATATCAAAGCCTTTCAGCATTCGATAGGTTTCAATGAGGACACCCCTCATTCTTCTGAATTCGAGTGAATACAGGCACAGAGCCATAAGACTCTCTTCATAAGACAAGCCATTCAACCCTAGAATCATTTTCGTGAACCTCCTTTGAACCCTGTCCAGATTTAGTACATCCTTTCTAAGATAAGGTACCCCATGCAAGGCTTATTAAGAAAGTAAGGAGGCATCCAAGGGGACATTGCTTTGTGGATCCAGAACTGGCTTGCCCACAGAAGGCAAAAATTCTGCATGGAGGTCGGTCACCAGTGCCTCAGGGATCTGTTCTGGGACCCCTACTCTTCATGATTTTTGTAAATGACCTGGATGAGGAAGTGGAGGGATGGAATAGTAAATTTGCTGATGATACAAAGGTTAGAGGTGTTGTGGATAGTGTGGAGGGCTGTCAGAGGTTACAGCAGGACATTGATAGGATGCAAAACTGGGCTGAGAAGCGGCAGATGGAGTTCAAGCCAGATAAGTGTGAGGTGGTTCATTTTGGTAGGTCAAGTATGATGGCAGAATATAGCATTAATGGTAAGACTCCTGGCAGTGTAGAGGATCAGTGGGATCTTGGGGTCCAAGTCCATAGGACACTCAAAGCTGCTGCGCAGGTTGACTCTGTGGTTAAGAAGCCATACAGTGCATTGGCCTTTATCAATCATGGGATTGAGTTTAGGAGCTGAGAGGTAATGTTGCAGCTTTATAGGACCCTGGTCAGACCCCATTCGGAGTACTGTGCTCAGTTCTGGTTACCTCACTACAGGAAGGATGTGGAAACCATAGAAAGAGTGCAGAGGAGATTTACAAGGATGTTGCCTGGATTGGGGAGCATGCCTAATGAAAATAGGTTGAGTGAACACGGCCTTTTCTCCCTGGAACGATGGAGATGAGAGGTGACCTGATAGATGTGTGCAAGATGATGAGAGGCATTGATCGTGTAGATAGTCAGAGGCTTTTTCCCAGGGCTGAAATGGCTAGCACGAGAGGGCACAGTTTTAAGGTGCTTGGAAGAAGGTACAGAGGAGATGTCAGGTGTAAGTTTTTTTTAAACTTGAGTGCTTGGAATAGGCTGCCAGCAACGGTTGTGGAGGTGGATATGATAGTGCTTTTAAGACACTCCTGGATTGGTACATTGAGCTTAGAAAAATACAGCGTATGGGTAACCCTATGGGCCCATATTGTGCTGTAGGTTTTCTATTTTCCTATAAGGGCCCAAACCTGCTCACAATTCTCCAAGTGAGGCCTCACCAGTGCTTTATAAAGTCTCAACATTACATCCTTGCTTTTATACTCTAGTTGATGCTCTATCAAGAGTAAATACTGCAAGGCTTTTATTAGCAGTAAAACAGAGCACGTCCATGCTGGATGACCGCCCTGGACTGTGGGAGGACCAGTGACACAATCACCTTTATCCAGGGGTCTGTGGGAAGAGCCACAGGAGCAGTCAGCAGAGGGGCGTGTCCAGACAGATATACATGGTTTACCACACCAGTCTTCTTGAAATGTATGCTAGCATTGCATTTGCCTTCCTCACACCGACTGGCTGATTGGCGGGAGGCAAACATGGGAATCCAGGGAGCCATTTCTGGCTGGCTACCAGTGACTAGTGGTGTTCCACAAAGGTCTGTGTTAGGACCCATAATTTTTACATTATATGCCAATGATGAATTGATTGTGGATGATGGAATTGATGGATTTGTTACAAGGTTTGCAGACGATATGAAGAGAAGTAGAGGGGCAGGTAGTTTTGAGGAAATGGGGAGGCTACAGAAGGACTTAGACAGATTAGGATGGAATGCAGTTCAGAGAAGTGTATGGTCATGCATGTTGGTAGAAAAAATTGAAAGCGTTGACTATTTTCTTAATGGAGAGAAAATACAGAACTCTGAAGTGCAAAGAGACTTGGGAGTTCTTGTGCAGGATTCCCTAAAGGCTAATTCTTTTCCAATTAATTCTGACCAATTGCTCTCCCATGCCTCTGTAATTCTACTTATTTCACTGTAATACTGATACATCTGACTTAGCTTCTACTTCTCAAATTTCAGGGTGAATTTGGATCATATTATGATCACTTACCCCCAAAGGTGCTTTTACCTTAAGCTCGCTAATCAATTCTGGTTTATTGCACAATAGCTGATCCTGTAGTGAGCTCAACTGTGAGTTTCTTTAAAAACCATCTCATAGCCACTCTAGAAATTCCCCCTCCTGTAATCCAGCACCAACCTGATTTTCCCAATCTACCTGCATATTGAAATCCCCCATGACTATTGTAACATTGCCCTTTTGGAATGCATTTTCTATCTCCCATTGTAATTTGTAGACCACATTCTTACTACTTGTTTGGGGGTCGGTATATAACTCCCATCAGCTCTCTTTACCCTTGAAGATCCTTAGCTCTGTCCACAACGATTCAACACTTTCTGGCCCTACGTCACCTCTTTCTAATGATTTGATTTCATTTTTTTTAAACCAACAGAGCAACGCTGACCTCTCTGCCTTCCTGTTTATCGTTTCAATATAATGTTTATCCTTGGACATTAAACTCCTAGTTATAATCTTTCAGCCATGATTCAGTAATGCCTGCAACATCATACCTGCCAATCACAACCATGCTGCAAATTCAGCTACCTTATTCCACATACTGTGCTCATTCAGATACAACGCCTTCAGTTCTGTATTCACCTTTTCTGATTTTGTTGCACCATGCTCAACCTCTTGATTCCTGACTTTATGAGGTCTTACCAACATCTTCCTCCACAACCTCTCCACTAACAATTAACCATATAACATATAATCATATAACAATCACAGCACAGAAACAGGCCATCTCGGCCCTCCTAGTCCGTGCCAAACTCTTAATCTCACCTAGTCCCACCTACCCGCACTCAGCCCATAACCCTCCACTCCTTTCCTGTCCATATACCTATCCAATTTTACCTTAAATGACACAACTGAACTGGCCTCTACTACTTCTACAGGAAGCTCATTCCACACAGCTATCACTCTCTGAGTAAAGAAATACCCCCTCGTGTTTCCCTTAAACTTCTGCCCCCAACTCTCAAATCATCTCCTCTCGTTTGAATCTCCCCTACTCTCAATGGAAACAGCCTATTCACGTCAACTCTATCTATCCCTCTCAAAATTTTAAATACCTCGATCAAATCCCCCCTCAACCTTCTACACTCCAATGAATAGAGACCTAACTTGTTCAACCTTTCTCTGTAACTTAAGTGCTGAAACCCAGGTAACATCCTAGTAAATCGTCTCTGCACTCTCTCTAATTTATTGATATCTTTCCTATAATTTGGTGACCAGAACTGCACACAATATTCCAAATCTGGCCTTACCAATGCCTTGTACAATTTTAACATTACATCCCAACTTCTGTACTCAATGCTTTGAATTATAAAGGCCAGCGTTCCAAAAGCCGCCTTCACCACCCTATCTACATGAGACTCCACCTTCAGGGAACTATGCACTGTTATTCCTAGATCTCTCTGTTCCACTGCATTCCTCAATGCCCTACCATTTACCCTGTATGTTGTATTTGGATTATTCCTGCCAAAATGTAGAACCTCACACTTCTCAGCATTAAACTCCATCTGCCAACGTTCAGCCCATTCTTCTAACCGGCATAAATCTCCCTGCAAGCTTTGAAAACCCACCTCATTATCCACAACACCTCCTACCTTAGTATCATCGGCATACTTACTAATGCAATTTACCACCCCATCATCCAGATCATTTATATTACAAACAACATTGGGCCCAAAACAGATCCTTGAGGCACCCCGCTAGTCACCGGCCTCCATCCCGATAAACAATTATCCACCACTACTCTCTGGCATCTCCCATCTAGCCACTGTTGAATCTATTTTATTACTCCAGCATTAATACCTAATGACTGAACCTTCTTAACTAACATTCGATGTGGAACTTTGTCAAAGGCCTTGCTGAAGTCCATATAGACTACATCCACTGCCTTACCCTTGTCAACATTCACAACGTAGAGTTGTGGCACTCTAGCTCACATCCTCCTGGAACTCTAGTTTAAACCCCACCATGCAACATTAACAAACCTTCCTGCTAGGATATTAGACCCCCTCCAGTTCAGGTGCAAACCCTCCCTTTTGTACAGGTCCCACCATCCTTGGAAGAGAGCCAATTACTCCAAAAATCTTCTGCCCTTCCTCCAACACCAACTCCTTAGCCATGTATTAAACTGTATAATCTTTCTAGTTCTAGTCTCAATAGAACATATCATGGGTAACAATCCTGAGATCACAACCCTGGAGTTTCTGCCCTTTAACTTAGCACCCAACTCCCTGAATTCCCTCTGCAGGACCTTGTTATTCGTCTTACCTGTGTCATTAGTACCAAAGTGGACCACGACCTCTGGCTGTTCACTCTCCCAGTCAAGAATACTGAGGATTCGATCCAAGTTATCTCAGACCCTGGCACCCAGGAGGCAAGATACCACCCAGGAAGCTTGTTCTTGTCCACAGAACCTTCTGTTTCCCAAACTAATGAACCATCTATCACCACAGTAAGTGCCAGGGTGGTGGGCAGCACACGTGCAGACACACCTAAACAAATAGTTCATTGATCATTACAGAATGTCTCTCTGGTGCTTCCCACTCTCTCCCCTTTTCCTTCCCCTTTTCCCAATCATGATTCCTCTCTCCCTGCCCCTTTCCCATTCTCAATCCACAACAGAGTCAGTTTAGCATCATTCATACATTCCATGCAATTTGTTTCTTTCCTAGTGGCAGCAGCACAGTGCAATACACAAAATAACTACAGTACTGTGCAAAAGTCATAGACACGTTTATATAGCTAGGGTGCTGAAGGTGTTTGCACAGAACTACATGTATTTTGATAATAAATTTACTTTGAACTTTAATGTGTGCCATGACTAAGAGACTTCCTAACACAAACAGTTATTTTATGAAAGCTATCACATTGGTCACTGTAAATTCAGTATAAAGTTAAATGAAGTAAACACTTTAGCTAAGTTAGAAATGAGAATGGGCAATGAGGCATTAGCAAAGAGTTGAATCTGGGAGTTGTGGATGAGTGATAGGTTCATAAGGTTGTTATAGCCAGGTATGGTAATGGAGGCAAGCTCCCACTGCCTATTAAATGCTCCCAATGGCATGCACCTATGGTGAACTACATATACCTGTCTGGACACGCCCCCCCCCCCCCCACTGACTGCTCCTGTGGCTCCTCCCACTGACCGTGGCTCCCCCCCACAGACCCCGGTATAAAGGCGATTGAGGCCTGAGCCCTGGCCTCAGTCTCCAGGGTGTAGTGTGGTGGTCAATTGCTGCTTGTTCTTTCTTCCAGCCAATAAAAGCCTATATCTCGCCTCACGTCTCCGAGAGTTATTGATGGTGCATCAGCACCGCAAATAGCCTTGGACAACCAAGTCCAGTTCCTGGCCTTCCCACATGGCTAAGCTACTAAGCCCGGCAGAATCGTTCCTACTGAGGAGGAGAAAGGACAAAGGTGGGCTACTGGCTCCTTAAAACCAGTCGCTTCAGGAATATGGGGCTTGTCAGCCACGGTTGGCAGCTCATCTAGGAGTTGGAAAACACTGATCTCAGACCTTCACTACCTTGTGGGAAAAGGCTCAAGAGTAAACCCAGGGGGTAAAATCCAGAGCTAATGCAGTCCTACATTGAGTTCAATGCTCCCAGTGCCAAAATGTATTGGTCTCTGCCAGTTCTTTGAGTTCATCAGATGCATGGAGAGGGGGAGCTTGCTACATGGGCAGCAGCTTGCTCTCTATATTGCACTGCCCAGGCTTGTGTATCTAGACAGCTAGGATGCAACATCCATGGCCGACCCTAACCGACAGAGGTTCATTCATTTTGGAGTTGTTGCCCTACACCCATCAGGCACCTGAATCAGCGTCACTCACATCCGCATCGAATTGACCCTGCAGCCTTTGGACTCACCTTCAACAAATCTGTAGCTCATGTTCTATGTTTTATTTATTTACCTTTTTATTATTTTGATGTTTGCTGCATGTGATTTTTGTGGATCCTATTGAATTTCTGTTTTCCTGTGGGTGCCTGCAAGAAAATGAATCTGAAGATTGTACGTGGTATACATACTTTGATAATAAACTTACCTTAGAACTTCGAACAAAATGGCAGCCAAGTAGCATCAAAGCCTATTACAAGAACAAAAAGTTTTCAAGGAACTATCTAGTAATAGACAAAGGTAGGAAAAAACACAAAGTGAATATCGGATCCTCTCAGTCAAATACATTTAGTATTTAGCTACAAAAGAAAGCAACAAAATTTCTGATTTTTAATAGAAATTCTGATAAAAAAAATTGCTGAGAATCCCTAACATAGACAATTTGTTATAATTCTCTTCAGACCCTCTGGGAATTAATTTTGAATTATGTCTGTAATATTATGGCTAATTTCCTCCCAAATTGTCAAATTTTATGGCATTATCAAAATACACAGAAAATGCTACAAGGTTGTTCTTTTCCCAACCAATTCTTAGCTTTGGAGTCCAATTTGTAGCAGAGCGTAGGGAAGAAAAGGTATTCTGTGAAACAGAATCAACTCATTCAGGCAGATTTATTCCATCAAGTTAATGAGAAAGAGAAAGTGACATAGTATGACAGAAGTGATATTTGAGGGTATCTTACACATAATATCTTTCGCCCCAAAGAGGAAGAAGTATTCAAAGGCGAGGTGACACAACGATGGCCAACAAGGGAAGTCAAAGCCAACATAAAAGCCAAAAGAGATGGCATATAATAGAACAAAATTAGTGGGAAGTTAGAGAATTGGGAAGCTTTTTAATACCAACAGAAGGTAATTTAAAAAGTCATTAAGGTAAATACAGAATTTGAAAGTAAGCTAGCCAATAATATTAAAGAGGATACCAAAAGTTTCTTCAGATACATGAGTGCAAAAGAGAGGCAAGAATGGATATCGGACCACTGGAAAACAATGCTGGAGAGGTAGTAATAGGGGTATGGAAGTGGCAGACAAACTGAATAAGTATTTTGCATCAGTAGAAGACACTAGCAGTATGGTGGAAGTTCCAGGTATAAGAGGTCACAAAGTATGGGAAGTTACCATCTATAGGGAGATGACTCTTGGGAAACTGAAAGGTCTGAAAGTAGATAAGTCACCTGGACTAGATGGTGTACACCTCAGGGTTCTGAAAGAGGTGGCTGAAGAGATTATGGAGGCATTAGTAATGATCTTTCAAGAATCACAAGATTCTGGAATGGTTTCCAGAAGACTGGAAAATTGCAAATGTCACTCCACTCTTCAAGAATGGAGAGAGGCAGAATTAAGGAAACTATAGACTAGTTAGTCTGGCCTTGGGAAGATGTTGCAGTCAATTATTTAAGGATGAGGTTTCAGGGTACTTGGAGGCACATGATAAAATAGGCCTTAGTTGGCAGGGTGTCCTCTTCTTTGAAGAAATAATAAGTAAGATAGACAAAGGAGAATCAATAGATGTTGTACTTGGATATTTAGAAGGCCTTTGAAAGGGTGCCACACATGAAGCGGCTTAATAAGCTGTGAGCCCACAGTATTACAGGAAAGATTCTAGCATGGGTAGAAGATTGATCGACTGACAGGACGCAATGAGTGGAAATAAAGAAAGCTTTTCCTGGTTGGCTGTCTGTAAAAAGTGGTGTTCCACAGGGTTCTATGTTGAGACTGATTCTTTTGAACGTTATACGTCAGTGATGATAGAATTGATGGCTTTGGTGCAAAGTTTGAGGACAATTCAAAGGTAGGTGGAGGGGCAGGTAGTTTTGAGAAAGTAGAGAAGCTACAGAAGGATTTAGACAGATTAGGAGAATGTGCAAAGAAATGCCAGATGGAATACAGAGTCAGGAAGCGTATGGTCATGCATTTTGTCGAAGAAATGAAAGGGTTGACTGTTTTCTAATTGGAGAGAAAATATAAAAGTTAGAGGTGCAAAGGGATTTGGGAGTCTTCATGCAGGATTCCCTTAAGGTCGAGTCTGTGGTAAGGAAGGCAAATGTGATGTTAGTATTTATTTCAAGAGGACTAGAAAATAAAGCCAAGGATGAAATGTCGAGACTTTATAAAACACTGGTGAGGCCTCACTTTGCGTACTGTGAGCAGTTTTGGGCCCCTTATCTTAGAAAGGATGTGCTGACACTGGAAAGGGTTTAAAGGAGATTCACAAAAATAATTCCAAGGTTGAATGGCCTGTCATATGAAGATCATTTGATAGCTCTGGCCTATATTCTCTGGAACACAGAAGAATGAAAGGTGACCTCATTGAAATCTATTAAATGGTGTAAGACCTTGATAGAGTGGATGTGGAGAGAATGTTTCCTATGGTGGGAGCATCTAAGATCAGAGGACACAGCCTCAGAATAGAGGGGCATCCCTTTCAGAATGAAGATGAGGAGGAATTTCTTTAGCCAGTGAATCCTTGGAATTCTCTGCCACAAGCAACTGTGGAGGCCAAGTCTTTCTGTATATTTAAGGCAGAGGTTGATAGATTCTTGATTGGTCAGGGCATGAAGACATATGGGGAGAAGACAGGAGATTGGGGCTGAAGGGAAGACTGGATCAGCCATGATGAAATGGCACAGCAGACTTGGTGGGCTAAATGGCCTAATTCTGCTCCTATATCTTAAGCCTAACATTCAGACTACAATGTTATTTAAGTGTACAATCTTACTCAGCTAGTGCTTTATCTGTCATCAGGGACACAACCATCCAGTTCACGCTCTCTTCTTACTGCTGCCGTTGAGCAGGAGGTACAGAAGCCTTAGGTTCCACACCATGGTTAAGGAATAGTTATAACCCCTTAACCATCAGGCCCTTGAACCAGTTGAACAACCTCAACTCTGAATGGATTCCACAACTTATGGATTTACTTTCAAAGGCTCTGCAACACAAACTCTCACCATTATTCACTTTTTTTTTATTTTTTTGTATTTGAACAAATCTTCATTTCCACTTTGGTTTGTCAGTCTTAGTGTGCAGCTTTTCATTGATCTATTGTGTTCCTTCGTTCCACTGTGAATGCCTGCTAAAATAATTCATTCTTCAGGCTGGGAAGCCTGTAGAAGTTTGTATTACCCGGTAGAGTCCCCTAGTGCAATAAAGGTACAGCAGCAGCCCAGACAACTAGGAAATCATGTCAGTAGTTTCGACCCAGGTCAACAGTAAGCAGCAGATCTCCCACAGAGAAATGTGAAAGACATGGTCCCACTACTGACACAATCATGATGTTATTTCATGAACCTTACTTTATGAATTTATCTTCTCTCAGCCCAAAACATTGACTGTTCATTCCTCTGAATAGATGCTGCCTGACCTGCTAAGTTTCCCAGCAATGTGTGTTATTCCTTATTTCATGACATCACTTTTAAATAACAAGCGGATCACTGTACAAGTTTCATAAAGTCAATCAACAAAAGTCAAAGTTGTTTTAACTGCTTTAGCAAACTAATTTATTTTCTTTGGACTTATTAATGTTTAAACGATCTGACCTCCTTTTCCAATTTCAATTACATCCTGCAAATGCCATTTAATTAATAGTGTATTTCAAAGGATAAAGATTAAAGATCAGCTTTATTTGTCACCTTGACATTAGATGTACATCAAAAACATCAAAATATACAGTGAAAGGCAAAATTCTGCGTCAACAACCACAGTCCAGGATGTACTGGGGCAGCCCTCAAGTGTTGGCATGCTTCTAGCATGCAAAAAATTTACTAACCTGAACTCGTATAACTTTGGACTGTGGGAGGAACCCAGGACACCTGGAGAAAAACCACACAGTCACCAAAACATACAAACTCCTTGCAGACAGTGGCAAGAATTGCACCCCAATCGGTGACTGTTGACGCTGTAAAGCGATTGCGCTAACCGCGAGGCTACTGTGCCGACCCTCATGTCTGGGAGGTCAAGCCCAGTCTGAGTCCTGTAGAAAAGGAACTGGAGCTCCTTTCAGCCATTCCTCAGGCACAAAACAAATCCAAGGAGAAACAAATTTTGATTGATTACACTTGAATGAAAGGGGTGGGGAGTTAAATGACCACTGCAAAAGTACGATGGCCCTTTAATCACCCTGGACAGCTGCCTAAAATCAGTACAAAGATGAATGATGACTTGTAATCTGATTTGCAACCCATTCCTGAGATACTTTGTGCCAGGTCCCAATTCATCAGTTATCAACCCCTCTCAGTAAGGCACGTCAGAAACTGTTGAGAAGCAGCACTAATTTGAGACCCTTGCCGTCATTAAGGCTCTGGATAATCACCTAAAGCCTGAGTGCTTTCTGGGCCAGATTCTGGCAGGTTTGACTGCCAGCAGTTCTCTGACATAGTAATGGAGAGAGTTTCACAAGGACAGTGTAGTTGATGTTATGCAAATAGACTTTCTGAAGGCACTTGATAAAGTACCACATAATAGACTTATTGGCAATATTAAAGATGATTGAACTGAAGGGTCAGTGACAAATTGGAAATGAAATTGGCCAAGGGACAGAGAACAGAGCGGTGCTGAACAATTCCTGTCATACCAGAGGAAAGTATGAAGTGGCAGTCTCCACAGATTTATATTAAAATTACTGCCATCATTCACCAACATTAATAATTTGGACTTGCATATAAAATATATAATTTTAGAGTTTACAGATAACAAAACTCAAATGTAATAAACGATGGCTGATGATACACAAGAGGAGAATGCAAACGCACTGCTTAACTGGGCAGACGTGCCCAATAGGATTTAAGTTAGAGAGGTTTGAACTGGTTTCATTTTAGTCAGAAAAATGAAAGGAGGCACAATTTTTTAAAGTTTTAGAACTAACTCCATCATGGACAGGGGTCTCAAGCCCGGCTGCAAAAGGACGAAGGCTGGCATGGGGCTACCCACAGCATACCATAAAAACCCAGAGCTACAGATACCCCAGCAGAAGTTCCAAAGACCTCATCCCTGGGAGAGGAAGGATGCACCAAGAAGATGGGCTACACCTGGGTACACTTGAAAGACTGGTCCAGGACAGAGGATCCTAGTGAGCCTATGCCCCAGTAAGGGTGATAGGCTTAAGAAGAGGAATGGTTTTAAGAGCTGCATTCAGATTCATTTACTTATCATATGTACATTGAAACACACAGTGAAGTGCTTTGTTTGATTTAACAAACCTAGGGGTGTGCTGAGAGGAGCCTACAAATGTTGCCACAGGTTTGGACACCACCATAGCATGCTCACAATGTTCGGCAGTACAACATAAACAAAATGGCAAAAAAAAACACAACAGCAAAACATGCCCCTTCCATATCAAGCCATTATGCATCCAAACAACATGTCGAGATTGTTTAATGTCATTTCTAGTATGCTTGTAGGTAGTAGTAGACTGGCCCTCGACTCGGCAGTGGAGTTATCGAGGCACCGTCATGACGGTGTTTCCGTAGCAAGCTATTCTTGTTTTTACTAGGCCGAGTTGCTAGCTCAACACTCCACCTGACTTGGATTCGAACTCGGGAACCTTCGCTCCGGAGTCCAGCACTGAAATTATTGTGCCACCAAGCGGGACACACTTATAAAGGGAAATGAAATAATTGTTACTCTAGATCCAATGCAGCACAAAAAAAAACACAATAAGACAAAGAACACAATAAATATAAATACACAAGATAGCTTATATACATGTAAAGAGTGGTGTAAGTGGTGCAAGTTTTCCTGAAGTCGATAACCATCTCCTTGGTCGTGTTGACACTGAGGAAGAGGCATCAGGCCCCAAGCTTTTCCACCTCCTCTCTGAAGGTCATCTTGTTGTTGTTGGTGATGAGCCCCACCACTGTCGTGTCATCGGCAAAACTGACAATGTGATTGCCCAGGTGTCTGACCATACAGTCATATGTGATCAGAGTGTACAGCAATGGCTCAACACACAGTCCTGGGGTGGGGGCGGAGGCACTCATATTGAGGTTGATGGGGAGGAAGGAGTGGTTGTGCATCCTGACTATCTGAGGTCTGTTGGTTGGGAAGTTCAACACCCAGTTGCACAATGGTGTATTAAGCTGCAGAGTAGGAGTGTGGTCACCAAGAAATGTGGGACAATAGTGTTGAATGATGGACTGGAACCCAGAAATAGCGTTCTGACAAAAGCTTCCTTGTTTTCTGGGTGCGTCAAAGCCAGGTGCATAACAGATGCTATGGCATCCGTTTTGGAGCAGTTCTGTCAGAGAGCACATTGGTGTGAGTCCAGCGTGACAGGAATGGAGGTTTTGATGTGCCATTACCAACAATTCAAAGCACCTTGTGATGATTGATATCAGTGCCAGCGGGTGGAGGCTGTTTATTTCTGAGGGTGTAGAGCACTTTGGTACAGGGATGATGGTGGCTGTTTTGAAGCATGTGGGGACAGCAGCCAGGATGAGTGATATATTAACAATACCCACGAAGACATCAGTGAGTTGGTGGCACACTCCAAGTACTCGACCTGTGATGTTGTCTGGCCTGGCTGCCTTACAGGGAATGACTCTCTGCAGAGTTTTTCTCACATGCGCTGCTGTTACAGACACTGGCTGCTCACCTGGGAGCGGGATAACTTTCGTGGCCGGTGTTGTGTTGTATGCCTCGAAGCGTGCATAAAATCTGTTCACAGCATTTGTACAGTTGTTCAGCTGTTTAGAGAGAGGGAGGCATCATTGGTACAGTCGACACTGTTTTTCCTTGCATAAACTCGAGGTTTTCTATGGTGCATTGAGAAAAATAGGCAAGAGTCGACAGGCCAATTTTTTCTTTTAGCTCCCTGAGGCATTGGTGAGTTTCTTGGCTGTGATATCAAGATGACTGGAGCAAGGCAGGCTACCAGTGACGTTTACACCTAGTGGATAGGGCCTACTCCACCACAGGTAAAACCCTCCCAACAAATGAGCACATCAACATACAGCACTGTCACAGGAAAACAATGTCCATCACCAATGACCCCCGCCACCAAGACATGCTTTCTTCTCACTGCTACCATCTGGAAGGAGGTACAGGAGCCTCAGGACACACCACCAAGTTCAGGAACAGTTATTACCCCTCAACCATCAGGCTCCTGAACCAAAGGGGAGAACTCCACTAACTTCACTTCCCACATCCTATGGACTCACTTTCAAGGGCTCCATCTCATGTTCTCTATCTTTATTGCTTATTTATTATTGCTATTTCTTCTTTTTGTATTTGCACAGTTTGATGTCTTCTGCACTCTGGTGGAATGGGCAGTCTTTCACTGATTCTTTTATGGTTATTATTCTATCAATTTATTAAATACATCCACAAGAAAATGAAACTCAGGATTGTATATGGTGAGATATATACTTTGATAATGAATTTATTTTGAACTTTGAATTTGAAGCTCTCTGTCACAAAATCAATGATATAGGCAGGATCATGTACACAGAACCCCCTCTCAATGACCAGCTCTTTTGCTTTGCTGACATTAAGGGAAAAGCAGCTGTCAGGACAGGACACAATGTCACAAAGCTATCTTTTTCCTGTACCCCGACTAATCACCAGTTAAAACATCTGTGAGCCATCGAGCTGGCTTATTTGGGTCTGAATTCTAATTTGCATCCAGTTCAATTCTGGCTTAGTTCACCCTCCTTAGACAATAGTCAACTCAGTAGCAGGTGTGCGCATGTGCCCATAGTTTGGAGAGTAAGGAGTTGGCAACACCATTGCATATACATTGTAGAACTGGCAACTGCCCTGCTATACAGGGCTCTGGTTGCTCGCATTTTAAATAAGGAGAGAGGTCAAGGCTTTGAGCGGCAGAAAAGATCTTCCTCACCTCCTCCATTCCACACCCTTCAGCACCCAGACTTGCACAATTCTTAGGGAACATCAAATCATTCTTTTTCCACTGTGGTTAGAAAGCAGCAGACGGAGGCAGAGCAGACACCCCAGTGTACAAGGATTAATCAGACCCACCCACATCACCTTAATGTCCCAAAGCCACGAGCGATTGTGTTCCCTAAATGTTTAAATAATCTCCTATCCCTACTCACACTGAGAAATCACTTATGCCAGGATCCCATTCAGTTTGTGCCTGTTGTACTCTGATCACCACACCCAAAATCTGTTTCCGATCAAGGCTATCCCCAAAAGCATGACTTCAATTCCACTGAGCTTTCAGCACAGAAGAGCAGAAGATTCTCACAAGTCCATAAACAATCCTTGAGTTGATTAAAATAGGCATCCAACTTTAATCCAACTCAGTGGCACTTTATTAGGTTCCTCCAGTACATCAATAAAGACACAGCAGCAGTCTCCGATGGCATTAAAAAGCACACCCTTTTCTCGCTGTTACCATTGGGAAGGAGGTACAGAAGCCTGAAGACACACACTTAGCAATTCAGAAACAACTTTTTTCCCTCTGCCATCCAGTTCCTAAATGGATATTGAACTTGTGAACACTACTTCACTATTAGATATTATTTGTTTTTGTATGATGTTAATCTATTCCATATATGTGTACTGTAACTGATTTACTTATTTATTATTTTCTTCTTCTACATTATATATTGCTACATTATGAACTGTTGCTGCTAAGTTAACAAATTCTATGACACATGCCGGCGATAATAAACCTGATTCTGATTTGCTTGTTAATGCAAATATCAAATCAGCAGTCATGCGGCATCAACTCAATGCATAGAAGCATGCAGACATGGTCAAGAGGTTCAGCTGTCATTCAGCCCACACATCAGAATGGGGAAGAAGTGTCATCCAAGTGACTTTGACCATCAAACGGTTGCTAGTGCCATCATCTCAGAAACTGCCGATCTCCTGAGATTGTCATGAACAACAGATTTCAAGTTTACAGAGAATGGTGTGAAAAACAAAAAAAAAAAATCCAGACAGTGGCATTTCTGTGGATGAAATTGCCTTCTTAATGAAAGAGGTCAGAGGAGAACGGCCAGTCTGGTTCAAGCTGTCAGAAGGCAAGAGTAACTGAAAAAGCCACGCGTTACAACAGTGGTGTGCAGAAGGACATCTCTGAATGCACAAAATGGTGAAGCTTGAAGTGGACAGCAAAGGACCACACTGGGTTCCACTCCGGTGCCTAATGCAATGGCTACTGCGCGTAGATCTGATCGTGAGACATTACACAAGTTTTCTACTGAAGAGAAAGCTCAATAGAATAAGAAAATCCTTTCAAAATTCTTTAAAATGTAAACTGAAATCGACCTTGAACAAAATTTGGCGCTGTACCTGGCTCAGAACTATTTGAATATTGACCAATCGGAGAATGCTATTACAGAAAGTGTACATTTATACCCTTCCAGTAATAAACAAGTAAGCTTGCCCTTGCAATTTCAGAAGCCAATTTTCATCTTCTAGCCATTCATTTTCTTCATCTTTCGGATTTTACCATCAACCAAACACCATGTATTTGGGTGTTTCATGCCAATTATTACGAAAATTATTTCACCAAAGAATGAACGGTGTTCTTCATTTGCACTACAACTATGAGCTCACTTTCCAGGACTCTGCAACTCATATTCTCAGAATTCTTTCTTTATTTATCTTTTTCAGCTCAAGCTGGTAAAACCTGAGGTACGGGCATAGCCTGGCACACTGATTTGTCAATTGCAAGGAACTTTTGGATAATTCTTGTGGTGTTTAGTATTGTGGCTTTCTGAAGATTTACATAGATCTAACTGTGTACCCTTAATTGTTTAATACTATTGCGTAGTGACTTTGGGATGACGCCAGTTGTAGATATCACAATTGGGACAATGTATACCTGTTCATGTTGCAAAGTCTTTCAATTTCCTTTTTTAAGTTCAGCATATATCTAGTGTTTTTCACTTATTAATTTATGTAAGTTATGTGTGTTTGGAATAGCTGTATCTAATAAGTTGTTCTTGCTTGTTTACCCTATATTATTATATCTGGACGGTTATTATGGATTTTCCTATCTGTAATAACTGATTGGGAATAATATAATTTGTGGTATTCTGATTTTATAACTAGATCAGGTTTGGTATTTATAGTAAAGTGTGATTTCATTTATGTTTGTATTTTAAAGCAAGCTTTTGACGAATGATGTTTGCCACTAGATTGTGCCTGCGCAAGTAATCAGATTATTTTAAACTGCTACAGGATTTAATTATTATTATTATTTTGTATTTGTCCTTTTGACTTCTATTTTTACTTTTTTTGCATTGCTCAGTTTGTTTTCTTTTGCACATTGGCTGCTTGTCAGTCATTTTGTGTGTAGTTTTTCATTGATTTCATTGTATTTCTATGCTCTACTGTGCATACCTGTGAGAAAATGAATCTCCTATTTCCGTGTACTTTGATTGGGTTCTTTGGGGTTTCTTGCTTTGCGGCTACCTGTGAGCAAGCAAATCTCAAGATCATATCACTTATACATTCTTTGATCTCCAAAAGTCAAAGTTCAAGATGAAACATTCTTTTCAACGTTTTAAGCAAGACTAGTGTATTATTTTTGTTTTGTACAATTTTAGAGTGAAAAAAAAAAGGAAAGGAGCACCATACAAAAGTTTGGGCACCCCAAGAGATTTGAGCTCTCAGATAACTTTTACCAAGGTCTCAGACCTTAACTAGCTTGTTCACAGTTATCCTTAGCAAAGGCCAGGTGATGCAAATTTCAAAGCTTTATAAACACCCTGCCTCCTCAAACCTTGTCCCAATAATCAGCAGCCATAGGCTCCTCTAAGCAGCTGCCTAGCACTCTGAAAATTAAAATAAATGATGCCCACAAAGCAGGTGAAGGTGGTGAAAAGATAGCAAAAAGTTTTCAGGTAGCCGTTTCCTCAGTTCATAATGTAATTAAGAAATGGCCGTTAACAGGAACGGTGGAGGTCAAGTTGAGGTCTGGAAGACCAAGGAACCTTTCCAAGAGAACTGCTCATAGGACTTCTAGAAAGGCAAATCAAAACCCCCGTTTGACTGCAAAAGACCTTCAGGAAGATTTAGCAGACTCTGGAGTGATGGTGCACTGTTCTACTGTGCAGTGACACCTGCACAAATATGACCTTCACGGAATGGTCATCAGAAGAAAAGCTTTCATGCGTCCTCACCACAAAATTCAGCATCAGAAGTTTGCAAAGGAATATCTAAACAAGCCTGATGCATTTTGGAAACAAGTCCTGTGGACTGATGAAGTTAAAATAGAACTTTTTGGCCGCAATGAGCAATGGTATGTTTGGAGAAAATGGGGTGCAGAATTTCATGAGAAGAACACTTCTCCAACTGTTAAGCACGGGGGTGGATCGATCATGCTTTGGGCTTTTGTTGCAGCCAGTGGCACAGGGAACATTTCACTGGTAGAGGGAAGAATGAATTCAATTAAATACCAGCTAATTCTGAAAGCAAACATCACACCGTCTGTAAAAAAAAAAGCTGAAGATGAAAAGAGAATGGCTTCTACAACATGATAATGATCCTAAACACGCCTCAAAATCCACAATGGACTACCTCAAGAGGCGCAAGCTGAAGGTTTTGCCATGGCCCTCACAGTCCCCCGACCTAAACATCATCAAAGATCTGTGGATAGACCTCAAAAGAGCAGTGCATGCATGATGGCCCAAGAATCTCACAGAACTAGAAGCCGTTTGCAAGGAAGAATGGGCAAAAATCCCCTAAGCAAGAATTGAAGGACTCTTAGCTGGCTACAGAAAGTTTTTACAGGCTGTGGTACTTGCCAAAGGGGGCGTTACGAAGAACTGACCATGCAGGGTGCCCGAACTTTTGCATCGGGCCTTTTTCCTTTTTGTTATTTTGAAACTGTAGAAGATGGAAATAAAGAAGTAACCTTGCTTAAAACATTAAAGAAATGTGTCATCTTTAACTTCATGCCTTTTGGAAATTAGGTCAATTTTTACTCACGGTAACAGAAATTTTGACCAGGGGTGCCAAAACTTTCGCATGCCACCGTATAAACAAGAATCCAAATCTTGAAGCAAGCCTAATGGAATCCCTTAACTGTATTTAGATCTCCTGTTAGTCCTGATGAAGCATCTTGGCCCAATTCTTTATTCCTCTCCATAGATGCTGTCTGAGCTACTGAGGTTCCTCCAGCATTTTTTGTGTGTGTGTGTATGTGAGAGAGAGTGAGTGTGTGTGTCAGACAGACTCTGGCTGTCCAGCATGTGGAGAATCTCTTGCACTTAAGCATTATGGTATATTTTCCTTATATAGAGTATAAGGGCATAAGTATAATTAGTGAAGCATTTCTGTTAAATTATTAATTAATCAGGCAATAAATCCAAAAAACCTGTACATTGAAACAAATAAAAGCAGAAAAAGCAAGTTGCAGACCAAAAACTATTAGCCTCCTGAACTGTGCATGTGCCATGTGTCAGAAGATAACAAATGGTAAGAGGCAGATTAGAAAGGTACTGGGGTCTCTTTAAAATATACTTTGGGCTGTTTGCTTATTCACTGCCATAAACATTTATTCAAATTATGCTGACTTCTCACTAATGAGGAATGAACTGAATACACCAGGATGATTTTGACAAATTAAAGTGTGATTTGCAGAATCACTGAAGTGGAGGAGAGACAGTTTTAACTATTCTAATTAAATGAGCTTGCAGCATTTATTTTAATGCACTGGAATCACCCATATGAAAAAAATGAACATTTTAATTTGTTTTATTGTGACATTTTGAATAATTTCCAAGTTCAGGAATTACTACAGAAGCAAATCCCATGAAGAAGGCAGCAATTGAAAATAAAAGAATTCAATGGGAATGTGATCTTTATCATTCCAGTTTACAAACTGAAAAAGAAAATTAAAACTTTTATTGTATGCCTTTGCACCTTGCATTGTTTCTGTATCATAAATTGCAGCTTTTTGTTTGATATAAAAAGAAATCGAAAAACTAATGTGGTTTGGAAAGTTCAATCATTACTCATCACTGTTCAGTCAACATCCTGATATTACTTTCCCTTCTCCCCCCACCCCACCCCCTCTACTGCAATGCGATTTCACCACGGTAGTCATGTTTGACTGCTGCCTGGTAAATTTTTCCCCTTGCTGAAAGAAAAAAAAATCTACTGCAGTCATTTGCCATTCTTCTCTTTCTTATTTCTTTTTGACAACATAATTGGGTTGAATTAGCTATTTTAATAAAATTCATGTTTGATATATCACACAGATTCAATTCATGACTGACACGTACTTTTACACAAAATATCCTGCTAAGCACATAGCAAAAAAAAACTCAAAGAAATGAGTATTTGTTCGTCTACATACAAAAGGGTATAAGGAAAATTATGTAAATACTTTTAATTGCATATAATTTTGAAGACTAAAAATCATCTTCCAATTCAGCAATCTGCTGAGTAGGATTAAAATAAGGATATATCGTGAACACTTCCCTTACATTTAATGCAATCCTAAGCTCGAGAACGTAAGTTGCAAAGTCTTAAAGGTTTTTAGTAATTTTATAGCCAGTTTACAGTAAAATTCAATAAATACTGTTAGCTTTCTAGTCCTATCTCTCCATGTCGACAGCATAAATTGTGAGTAAAACTCTGATGCAAATATATAAATTTGATTTTACAATCCACCACAGTACACAGTTCCTACCTGGATACGTTTTTCTTTCCTGGCTCAGAAAGGTTAAAGGATGTTTGCAATAGTTATCTTATGCACCACAATTGTACAAAAATAAGGGTAATTCTTTACGATCCAAGTGAAAGTCTCACTAATTTGCCTTTAGCCTGCAAGTATATACTCTTCTGCTGTAATATCCTGCGTCAGATATTACAGCAAGGACATCAAAACAATATGAATGCGACTCCATTCCAATTTGATGCACTTTGCCCTTAGTTACCAACTAGGTTGTTTCTCACTTCTGCTTCACATTGTTAAAATGGACTAAAATCATTTTTTAAATTTAACCAGACTTACTTATGCAACACAGTAAAGACCCATGAATCTTTGTATACCTGTTGTATAAAACAACAGTAGTTGGGACTTCACATGCCAAAGTGGTGATCTCATGCTCCCAGTGACTTACACAGTGGGAATATACCGCCTGAGTGATTAATGGCATCATCTGAATAATTTTTTACCCCATTCTTTTCTGCAACTCATACTCCATAATATTTCCCCCCTCCACACACTAAATTTCTGCAGCAAAGTGCAGTCTGGCCTCAAAGGGTTAAAGCAATTTCCATGTAGTAGAAGAAAAATTATTCCTGGAAAACATTTCCAAAATGTGAATCTTTCCGACATTTTTCTTTCCTTTTTTTTCAGTTTCTGTCATTTTACTTGCTGACTGTTCACCCTCCAGACACGCACATTTTTGCGGTGATAAATGTAAAGTTTGCATAAAGGCATGTAGCAGCAGGCAGCCTATTATCATCGCACATTTTCCATGGTTGTTCAAACCTCTGTAGGCTATTTTATCACTAATGGATCCGCTGAGATACAGTGGAGTTTTTTAATGTCTTTTTAAATGTAAATTCATGTTTGATAAGTGTGGCTTGAACAAAACACTGATGTGATCTAGACCAAAAGATATAAACCTTTGCAGGTTTTAAATACCTTGTTTTCTATTGCTTTTTTGTGCATTTACGAAATCAATTCCATTGCTTATTTATACTGTGGACTCCTGCTATTCTCTCTGAAAGCAACATCTTTCCCCACCTGGAAAATCTTGTATATTCAACTGGTCATATAAAATTAATCCCCATACTTTCAATGGCCACTTTATTGGGTACCTCCAGTACCTTATAAAGCCGCCCACCCACTTCAAGGTTCAATGTGTTGTGTGTTCAGAGACGGTCCCCGTAGCGTGTGGTTATCTGAGTTACTGCCATCTCCCTGTCAGCTTGAACCAGTCTAGCCAATCTCCTCTATCCTCTCTCATTAACAGGACACTTTCGCCCACAGAACTGTCGTTCTGTGTTTTTGTTTGTTTGTTTGTTTTCGCATCATTCTCTATAAACTCAGGTGACTGCCGCACATGAAAATCCCAGGAAATCAGTCGTTTCTGAGATACTTAAACCACCAAGTCTGGCACCAGCAATCATTGCCCAGTCAAAATCACTTAGATCACATTTCTTCCCAAATCTGACGCTTGGTCTGAACAACAACTGAAGCTCTGGACTATGTCTGCATGCCATTATGCTTCGAGTCTCTCCCACATGATTGGCTGATTTAGATACATGCTTTAATGAACTGATGTAGAGGTATACCTAATAAAGACGTCACTTAGTGCATAACTATGTATAATTGCATAAAAGACAAGGTCATAATTGCTGAATCATTTCAAAGTTCTTTTTCCTATTTATATTGTATTGAAATTTTGGGGGTTTTTTGTCTACAACGATGTAATCTGCAGATGCAATATGAGCTCTGTAGATGTTTATTTCACCCACATGAGTTCTCTTCCAGTCTCCTGTGTTTCTTTTTTTTTTAAAGCCACATTAATTACTTACCCTACTTTTAATGCAGGAAGATAAAGCTTGTCATACATATTAGAATAAATTGAGGGAAAAATACCCAATTTGAGAACCATATTTTCCTATTTTTAAAAAACATTTTCAGGCAGTACATATGACAAAAAAAATGTGAGTTATGCAAAGGAACAAATATCTGCTAAAGGCACAAACTAAAATGAAGCCAAAACATTAATTATGTGAATACGTATTTGACCAGAAACGCTCATGGGTCAAATACGTATGCAGTGGTGGAATGTAGTGAGGGAAAGTTCATGTTCACCTGCATCTTCTTTAATATCAGAGAAGCATAAACGACATGGCCAATCTGTGAAACAAGCTAATGCTAAGCAGAAGCAGCCTGTTCATTTAGGAGCAATGGACTTCTAAAGACATGCTCTCTTCCTGTTACTGCCATCAGGGAGGTACAGGAGTCTCAAGACTCACACCAACAGGTTCAGGAACAGTTATTATCCGTTAACCCTCAAGCTCTTGAACCAGAGAGGATAACTTCACCCACCCCAACACTAAACTGTGTCCCAAAGCCTAAGGACTCACTTTCAAGGATTCTTCAGCTCATGTTCTCAATATTTATGGCTTATTTATTATTATATTTTATGTATTTGCATTTTGCACATTGGTTGTTTGTCATGTTGGGTGCGGTCTTTCATTGATTTTATTGTGTTTCTGTGTATTTACTGTGAATGCCTGCAAGAAAATGAATCACAGGGTAGTATACAGTGACACACATGTACTTTGATAATAAATTTACTTTGAACTTTGACTGGCAATTGAAGATGCAATAGAGAAAAATCAAACAAAATCAATCTTGCACATTTGAAAAGTCATGGGACAAGATCAACATGCCTGACAAAGGGTGCGTGATGTGAAGGGAAAGGCGGTGGACATGGGGAAGGAGAAGGAAAAGGATTATAAGGGGGAAATTATCATTCATATCGAGTTTAAAAAACATTCAGGTGAAGCTTGTCATACAGTATTACATCTGGATCTGTGATACACATATGGTAATTGAATTTGAACCAAAAAAAAACAAACTATTTCAACATCACTAAAAAGCCAAGCTGTCTCTTTTTGTTAATTTTGCCTACAGTCAGTAGTTTGAATGATTCAAGCATTTCAATAATATACCAAGGAACAGATTTTGTAGAGCTTGACATCAGCAATTAACATGGAGGACGAGTATGTAGAATCATAAATCTTTATAGTAATCACACCACGAACTGTGAGAGAGACAGGTGTGGCTTCCTTTCGACTGCTTTCAATTTGGCAGCTTTTTGCCTCATAATTAAGCAATAATGGACAAGCAGGAGTACTGTGGGTTGTAACTGAGGACAGGCAGATTGACTGAAGGACAAGTGTGCAAGTCAAATTGTTCAATCAAAGCTGCCTTTTCTTTCAGTCGTGGTGTAGCATACTCATGATTGCAATTCAATCAGACATTAAAATGATTATAACTTTGATCTACTCTGTATTGTTCCACATATTAATAATTTTTTTGGCAAACATCTTGGTTTACACACACACACCCACCCCCACCCCCGACAGTGATGCGTAATTGGATTCACCAACAATTCAACCATTCCTTACTGGTCTACTGTGAGACAGGAAGCAAGGAAAAGGGAATGAACTCTATGAAAGGGCAGAGCAAAACCGAGCAGAATAAAATTTTATCACCATCTTGCACAGTCCATCCTCCACAGAACAGTCACAAATATTCTCCACAGCAACATCCCATGATGCCCCAAGCAGCCTTGCTTCACTTTATACAAATAAAAAATGTAGTTGGCAGCTTTGATAATGTTCCAACATAAAATTGTTTTTTAGTTCAACTAATATAATATAGGTTTGAGATAATGTACTTAAAATCAATTAATTTTCTGACCCTTTGTTGAGCTGAAATTACAAAATGTGATCAGTGTTTATAGAGAGAATTTTGCAGTAAAGTCTCCCTTGCTGTATCAGGAAGCCAATGAACAGCTGCAACTTTAATAGCAATCTAAAATTTTTCAATTACAAATGAATATTTGTAGCTTTTTTGAATAATCTGCAAAAACTTTTTCAAATTCAGAAATAAAATTAAATTTGATATCTGTCATAATTTTAAGGTATCATAGAGGCACCAATAAAATGTTTTTTAAAAATTCCAAGTCGTTTGATGGCCTTCATTCTGCCTGTGGTTATTTGGTTATCTTCACTGCTCATTAATACCGCTTCTTTCATGCTGCAGGATTATTGAGGGGAAGTGGTTTCATAATATACTGCAGTATATAGTGAAACCCCTTCTTGTATGAAGACAGATTCCACAGCACTGAGAGAAATGAGCTAGTAACACTTCAAAAAGTTGCACACAGTTCACATTTATTCCAATCTGCTTAGGAGCAATGCATGTTGCCAGAATAGTGTAATTGAGTCATGCGGATTCCAGATGCAACAATTGGCTCCCTTAATTTCCAAATTTTTGATAATATTAAATTGGAGGGTGGGTCACAAGAGAGAGAAACTAAATACTTTGGATGACTAATGGGTTTCAGGAGAATATTGAACATATTTTGCCAGAGGTAAAATAAATGTAAAAAGCCCATATCAGAATTAATTGACTGAAGATGCTGTTTCCTATAACTATAATGATTAAAAAGAAATCAATCAATACAGAAGTTAATAACTGTTGCATACTGAAGAGGTCTGTACATGTAGATAATGAGGTAAACTTGGAGCAAGTGTGATTCTATTATTTAATATAAGGAGAGGCAGAAGAAATCTAGAGGGAACCACCAACAATATGGCCTGCCATTAGTGACAGGGAAAATACCGAAATCTACAATAATGAATATATCTTGAAATGAACAAAATACTCAACAGAGAATGCATTCACACAAGGAAAATCATGTTTGGCTCACTTTAAGGAGTTATGTGTGGAGAAAACAGTGAATATTATGCAATTAGACTATCAGATGGCTTTAGAACATCTAAATTTGGAGGTCTGGGACCCTAATGGTGTACGTGTATGTATGTATCCATCTATTCGGGTAGCAGGGTGGAGATACATCTCTATCAAAGGAGGTGTAAAGTGCTCCTTCTCTCTGTTAACCTGAAGGTCACCCTTGGGCAAGGTGTAGCACCTGCTTAGTTTCCTCCTATCCTCCACCGGATCAGGGTCCATGAAGCCGTGGGAGCAGGTGGGGGATAGTTGTACGAGCAGCCGGAGCAAATCACAAGTCCTGGCTATGCGACCACTGACACCAGGCAGACAATCTCTGAAGAGTATTAATAATGGCTGGGGTCACCCAACTTGTAAAGATACTGTCCAGAAGACGGAGTTGAAAATATACACACACACACACACACACACAGTATCTATAGCTTGGGTGCATAAAACATTTGCACAGTGCTGGATTTGTCAATGGGGAGCAGAGATGGAGGGAGCCAAGGATGTTGGGAATGGAGAGGGTGGAGCACTGTGGGAGGGGTGTGGGGCAGGTGTCAGAGAAGAAGTGCCGGGGCGAGAGAGATGCAAGTGTAGACACACCCAGCCCTGAGACCCAGGCAAGGTCATTTGATTCCAGCTCATTATAGAATGTCTCTCTGGTGCTTCCTGCTCCTTCCCATCCCTTCCCCCTGCCCCCTCCCCACTCTCAGTCCACAATGAAGACCCATATCAGAATCAAGTTTATCACTTATATGGCATGATTTTTTCAGTGGAAACAGTACAGTGCAATACTTAAAATTCCTTCAGTCCTGTGCAAAAGTCTTAAACATACATATTGTATATATATACACACACACACATATACACAAACACACACACACACATATACATTTACCTAAGACTTTTTAACAGTACTGTCAAATGACTGATTAATAAGGTGGTGGAGTTGTGGAAAGTCAGGAAGGTTGCCAAAGGCTATTGAAAAATTTGAAGACAGATTTTAATCTGGATAACTGTGGGGTGTTGTGCTTTCAGAAGTCAAATATGAGGGAAATAAACAGGATTTGTGGAAGCACTGATGTACAGAGGGGTCTTGAGATACAAGTCCATAGCTCCCTGAAAATGGAGACATCAGTAGATAAGGTGGTAAAGGCATAGATCAGTCAAGACATTGAGTACAAAAGTTGGGAAGACATGTTGCAACTGCATAAAACTTTGATTAAGTCTCATTGGAGCATTGTGTTCAGTTTTGGCTGTCCCAGTGCTTGAAGAATGTGGTGGCTTTGCAGAGGGTGCAAATGAGCTTCATCAGGATATTGTCTGGGTTAAATATTATCAGCTTTAAAGAGAGTTTGAACACACTTGCTTTGTTTTCCCTTGAGTATGGGTAATGTCAAATACTAGGGGCCAAAGCTTTATTGTGAGGGTGGGGGGGGGGAGTGGAAGATTAAAGATGTACGGGACAATTTTGTTCAGCTTTACGCAGAAAAGTGGGATATGCTGCCTTGAGAGTTGGCGGAAGCAGCCATGAAAAAATTAATCGAAAGATTAATGGAAAGTGAATTTAATGTAGTAGATTCCTGATAAGTCCGGGCATGAAAGGTTACAGGGAGAATGAGGTTGAAAGGGAAATGGATCACCCCATGATCAAATAGCAGAGCAGCGTCAGTGGGCCAAATGGCTTGATTCTGTCTTACGGAAAGTGTTAATCAAGAGGCATTCAGACAGGCACGTGAACATGCAAGTGACAGGATCATGTTCAAGCAGATGGAATTAGTTTAATTGGGCTTCATGATAGAACAAGTGCTGTGACCTGAAGAGGCTGCACCTATGCTGTATTGTTCTAAGTTTCATGTCCTCAAAGGGTACAACCTGACCCAGGGAATGTGCTTCTCCTGACAGAGGAATCTATTATCTAAATTGGCAGCCTCAGAGATGAAGGGTAGGCCACAAGAACGCAGCCATCTCACAACTCCAAGACTCGGACCAACCCTGACCATCAGGTTCATTTGCCCACTGAACATTCCTCCAGCTTTCTCCTCACATCCTAAAGACATCCTGGGATGGTAACTGGCTACTGTAAATGTTAGTGCAGATAACTAGCAAACATTAATCGAGAGAGGAAGCTAGTGAACATGGATTGGAAAGATTTAGAAGATTATGGGCTGACAAAAAGGACTAAGTTGGATGGGACATCTTGTCAGCTGGTAAGGGAACATCTAAATTAGATATGGGATTGCCCCACAAAGAGTGCTTAGTTTATTGATTCCTTAGTTTGGGCTGAATGATTGCAGGACTACAGGGGAGTAAGGCAAATAGAAAATGGATGCTCAGATGGGAATCTCAGGGACTCAGTGGCTCAAATAGCCTCCTTCTCTGTTGCAATGAGCTTATTTGCATTTCATTGAAAATTTAGGACTAAGACAATATTTCTACACTTAGTTGACGTCTTGTGTTCCCTACCCGAGTGAGATGAGTATCTCCATCACAGAGTTTCTTCAAACAGCTACGAACAGATTTTTAACAGTTCTAGAACTGAGGTAGATCAGTTATGACTTTGATGAATAGTGTAGCAGGCTACTAGTTCTCATGCCTTTATGCAAAATTCTCCTGATGAGACACACAATGTGCTGGAGGAAATCAGCAGGCCAGACATTTCAATCCAAAACCCTTCAACAGGACCATCTATGAGTCTCAGCCCAAAACATCATAGATGCTGCCTGACCTGCTGAGTTCCTCCAGTGCATTGTGCATCTTGCTTTGGACTTCCTGCATCTGCAGATTTCCTCATGTTTGTGATTCTCCTGATGAACCTGATTATGCCCCTTTAAATAATATATTGGGTTAAAATCTGTGATGGAAATTGAGAAGATGGCAAGGGAATATCTAAACTAGATAAGACTTTTTTCTGGTCCCCAAAAAGTGCTATATGCCGATTTCTTACTTTGTAAAATTAAGGTCAGATATATTGCCAATTACGTTTACAGATTAGTTTGAAAGACCATCTCTACATGTAAGACTCTGATTCCAAATGAACTGAATTGTGAACTTTTTTTATTTTAGGGCCACAAGGCCCTTCTGGCCCAAAGAGCCTTGCCACCTATTTAAAACTAGCCTAATCACAGGACAATTTACAGTAACCAATTAATCTACTAAACATTACGTCTTTGGACTTTGGGAAGAAACCAGAGCACCTGGAGGAAAAACCACCTGCTCACGGGGAGAACGCACAAACTTCTTACAAACAATGGAGTTGAGCTCCGAACTTAGGAACACCCCAAGTTGTAATTGTGCCGTGGTGACCATTACACTATGTGGCACACCCATTCTTAAAGGGGTTTGAGAAGCAATTGTTCTGTATTATATCATGTTGCATCTCCCTCATGACAGAAACTGTTGGGTTTTTTTTAAAATCAAGTTCCATTCAATATTTTAAATCTGTGACCTTGATGCAGCTTGCATTTAAGAAACACTAGCATGTGAACGTTTCTGTTTGTCTCCATTACAGGGCAACATGGCAAACAGGGGAAGTAGTGAACTGCCAAAGAGGTATCACACAAAACAAATAGCTTCTCGCTACAGAACTGTCCATCCAAAATAAATGCCAAGGTGTCCTACACTTCAAGCCCTTCATCTAGCTCCTTGGTAAAGTGGTGCTCTAGGACTGGTGAACAAGATCTCAGATGCAACACCATCACAGCTGGTGGCCCTTGAATAATATGGCATGTGTGTGCAAAATAGGCAATATATCTGGGACAGTCAAAGAGCTTGAAATGTTTCTATTGCCTGCAGAAGCTTCATGCTCCCATCATTTGCTGTACTGTCTTTCCTAGCTGACTCCATGCCACACATCTGCTGGCACGTAACTGAGAATAAGAAAACACAAAGCTGATCCTGTTTAAAAATCTATACATCTGCAGAAGGGTCGCACCCCCAAAACATTGACTGTTTGCTCATGTCCATAGATGTTGATTTCCTCCAGCATTTTGTGCATCTTCTCTTACTGTCCATTACACCCCTGCCATTTACGGCAGCAATGAGGGGCCACCATCTCTTTGACAACACCATCGGACACAGATATAGAAGGATCTATCATAACTGCTTCCATAACAATGTTTTTGACCATTCAAGGTTGCTAGCCCTAAGCTGATCTCCAAAACCTGGAGGACTGGTGGACCACTCTTAGTCTGACCTCTACCTTTTGACCTGTTTGGCCTACCAAGAGCCAAAGCACAAGGCACTGACTCCAGCCCACTTAGCTCTCTGGGTCATTGAGGCATGCAAGTCTCCAAACACTAGGACAAGATTGTGGTCTGCTTGGAGGATTTTGGTGAGTGTTGCTTTAGATTTCCAGCATCCACAGAATTTCTTGTGTTACAGATACCCTTTTCCTAATCATCATGTGGAATCCAATATTAATTAATGAGGAATTAAATGGACATTTTGACTTAAAAGGAACTTGATTTGGTGACTGGACATCAATAGAGTTTGGGAGAAGAGTGGTGCGTTTTTTCCTATCAGGCTTACAACTGAGAACAAATCTTTGATTGGCATGGCCATCCTAATTACTTAGCTTACACCTTACCATGAAAAATGTCATTGATGCATTATAAAGTAAATGAGGGAGAAACAGATGGAGTCTATGCTGATGGATTGGATGAAGGATAGGGATTATTTCAGCAGGAGCAAAAACGCCTGCAAAGCCCCATAGCCCCATCTCCTACCTGCTTACTGGAAGTGTGACGTACTTCCATATTATATGCTGTTCTATTGATAAAACAGATCTGAATTTATAACCAGTAGAACCAGTAATCAGTGTAGAAATTATTTTAATGCTTTCAATAAATGCATACATTTAAAAGAACGCAATTTTCCAAAACAAAAATATTACTGATAATGATCCCATTTTTTTTGCATATCTGGTATCTGTTATTACAATGTTTCACCAGCCAGAAGATTTCAGTCAGGTGGAAGCGTGTTTACCTGCATTCCCTATGGTAGTTTGTCCTACTGAATTGCTAGCAGAAGCTTATATAGTTAAAACAAATCAAATCAAACGACTGGCACACTTTCCTCTGGTTATCCAGCTGGGACCATCACAACCGAAAAATAATGCTTTCTCAAGAGTTCTTAACCTCGAGTGAAATCCATTTCAAAGTATAGAGATTAATAAACATAAGACAAGAACAACTCATATAAAGTGGGCCTACTACTACTTCTAGGTTCCACATAGACAGCTACCAGAACATTCTGTGAATGTCATTACAGCCTGGAGGGCTGTTAATCACATGATACAATCCTTAAAGTTATGACAACCTGAAAGCAACCATTATCATTATATATTACACCATTCTTTTCTCCCTCTCCCCTCCCAAGTATAGAAACAATAAAACTTATATAACGTTCCAGCTGGCGTTCTATAGGCCACTTCCATAGCAATAGCTGTACTAGAGGCCCAGTCAAACACTAAATCTGGTGCATTGGTGACATGGACAACAGGTGCTCTGTTAGTCTATATACAAATGTATCTCAAGTATGCTATCCAGAAACTAATTCAAGTTTCAATGCTATGATAGCACTTTATTTCAAATGAGCATATAATCACTAATAGTTTCACTTAATTTCGGACTTTGTGCTCCAAATTTGCAACAATGTTTAATCTCCACTATTGGGTTAAAATGTTTTCTTCAGCTTTTCCATTGCTTTGCTCAGGGGAACATCAATTGTTATCAGCCACAACTTATACACGTGGCACAATTGGTGCATCAGCAAGAATCCATATTTATTTTATTATGGGTATTTATTAAGATGTTCTAGCTTTTCTGCACCTGCCCCCTTGCATCCAGATAACATTTAAAAACCATCAGTTAATTCAGCCCTAAACTTTCTAGGCTAGAGTATATGAAACAGAAGACCTAGAAACAGAATTAGGCCATTCAGCCCATCTGGATTGCTGATTTATTTTTTTTTCACTCATCCCATTCTCCTGCCTTCTCCATATAACATTTGAGCCCTTGCTAATCAAGGAACTATCAGCCTTTACTTTAAATATATTGAATGACTTGGCCTCCACAACTGTCTGTGGCAAAGAATTCCACAGGTTTACCACCCTCTAGTGAAAGAAAATTCCCCTCATCTTTGTTCTAAAGGGACACCCTTCTGTTTTGAGGCTGTAATCCTGGTCCTAGATTATTTGAAACATCTTCTCCGTCCACTCTAGAACTTTCAGTCTTCAGAAGGTTTCAATGAGATCTCCCTCATTATTCTGAACTCCAGCGAGTACAGGTCCAGAGCCATCAAACACTCCTCATACTTCAACTATTTCATTCCCAGGATCATTCGTGTATACCTCCTCTCCATCGCTGGCATATCCTTTTCTAGATATTGAGCCCAAGACTATTTGCAATACTCCAAGTGTTGTCTGACCAATGCCTTATAAAGCCTCATTATATCCTTATTGAAGTTTATTAAATCTGTACATCATCCAAGTTTATTAGATCTGCCTGCATCATTCAACTACTCAAGCCTTTACAATATTCAACTGAATGTGAACTACCCAGCATCAGGGACCCTCACCACCCAGGCCATGATCTCTTCTCACTGCTGCCATCAGGAAGGTGATAGAGGAGCCTCAACACCCATACCACTAGACTCAGGAACAATCATTATCCCTCAAACAAGTGGGACAACTTCACTCACCCCATCACTGAACTGTTCCCACAACCTATGGACTTACTTTCAAGGACTCTTCCTCTCAAATTATTGATATTTATTGCTCAATTATTTATTTCCTTTTTTCTTTTGTATTTACACAGTCTGTTATCTTTTGCACATTGGTTGTTTGTCCATCCTGTTGGATGCAGTCTTTCATTGATTCTACTATGCTCCTTCAGTATGCCTACAAGAAAATAAATCTCAAGGACGTATATGGTGACATATGTATTTTGAAAATAAATTTACGTTGAACTTTGAATTTTCCAAGTTAAAACTATCTTTCTGGAGATTCAGTATCTAAAATTGCCCAAAGACTCCAGAAGAGTCTGGAAGGTGGCTGTGTAGGGCTGAAGCATCATCTCACCCCTTTTGAGTTCCATTGGTTGTTTTGAAAAGTTTGTACTGCACATGCCAACACCCATTTTTACACCAATGCATTGTTTCTCCTTACTGGCCCATCACTTTCACCCCCACCTCCCAGATTCTATATATATACACACACACACACACACACACACACACACACACACACACACACACACACACACACACACACACCAGGAACCAACATTTCCTCTAGTCTTTTTAAGCAGCTGCGCAGACCAGCCATTGCTCTGAGCAGGAAAGTTTTTCATGGCCTGAAAACTGTGTGGCACTTTTGATATTTTTTGTAATAAGTTTTTTTTTGAAAGATTACTTACCAAAAAGTCAGAATATAGAATCTTTCACATCAAAAAATGCAAATCACAACACAAGTAAACAATATCAGGCAGTCAAAACTAACTAGTTAAATGTTTTGACTAGACAGTGTCAGTGGGCAGTGGTGTCTTAACAATGAGCTACCAACTTCCATTCTGTGTTTATTGTTGCAATTTGTAACAATGTTGTAACTTGAGCCTTCATTCCAGATTATGGTGCAACCAGTCAGAATGCTCTCCACTAATCATCTATAAAAATTTGCTAGTACTTTTGACGACATGCTTAATCTCTTCAAGCACCAGATGAATTCACTGCTGTGCCTGTTGTAACTCTGAACAAAGTCACCAGGGAGATGCTGAAGCTAGTGGACATTGAAATTAATTCAGCACAATGAGCAGCTATTCAAAGCACTCTTGGAAAAAAGATGCCTCCCCAACCCAATTCTACATGACATATTTATATGCTAAATATCAAAGATAACAGCAGGACAATTCTATAGTTACAGTTTATCTACAATGCTTCTTTTGAATTACGTATAGTTGTCAAATACCTCCTCCTTTGCACGCACACACCAGCCACCCAAACAGAATGTTAATCCCCGCTGACACTATGCTGCATTTATGAATGTGCAGGCATCTGAGATCTAAGGGGAGTGTTTCTTCTTTTCCCATTGACACCCAACCTGCCCATTGTTCTGTGCTACATTTTAAATACAATCTGCAATTCACATTCAAATCTGGAGAATAGCTACTGTTGAACTTCATATTTGCTATTTACCCAAACTCCAGAATATGCCCTAACAGGTCATCTTTGTGATTATCTCAGTATGGTAGGCCCAGGGTATATCGTATATTTGAGATATGGCACAACACCACAGCATGCAGTGGAAATACACACACCCACAGGGAGAAACTCCACACTTCAGCACTGGAAGTCTGGAGTGAACCCAGCTCTCAGGAGCAGTGAGACACCTCGATCATTAGGCCACTCCAGAGATACCTGTTCATCCTGCCCCTTCATTAAAGCACGACTCCAATTCAACTGGCTAATCAGAGTTTTCACACTGAACACCATCTATAGTGTCTCCCATTGGATTAAGACTTTTTATGTCCACATAGCTCTTGCTCCCAGAAAGACAATTGTACGTTTCCTAACTTTGTATCATTTAAAACAAGAGATAATTTTAAACTCCGCGATCTACTTTAAAGTAGCTTAGCCTACAAGAATATAAAGAAGTCAGATTAGGACACCTAGGCTTGAGCCCTGGTCATAGCTAAATCTGCTTCAGAACATTTACAAGTTGCTAGTACTTGAGGACCTGAATAATTGGGAAAGGTTGAACAGGTTAGGACTTTATTCCTGAGAGTGTAGAGGAACGAGGTGTGATTTGACAGAAGAATACAAAAGTATGAGGGATATAGGTAGGATAAATGCAAGTAGGTTTTTTCCACTCAGGATGGGTGAGACCAGAACTAGAAGCCCTGGGTTAAGTTTAAAAGGTGAAATGTTTCGTGGGAACCCGAGGCAGAACTTCTTCACTCAAGGGTGGTACAGGTGTGGAATGAGCTGCCACCGGAAGTGGTGGATTTGAGAACAATTTCAAAATATAAGAAAAATTTGGATAGGTGCATGGGTGGGAGGGAAATGGAGGGCTATGGTCTGGGTACACGTTGATGGGATTAGGCAGATTAATGGTTCAGCATGTACTAGATGGCCTGAAGGGCCTGTTTCTGTGCTAGTGTTCTATGACGCTACGAATGAAGTAAAAAGCTTCTGGAATTTGTTTTAGTGCCCAAGAGCTTGGACTGAAGCCTACTGGAATTTGAGCTCTCTCCCCCTAACTCAAATCTTACACCCTCACCTATCCTTCCTGCTTATGCTCTCCACTGTTGGTGGTAGCCATTATTTTCAATTGCCAATACTTAATTCTGGGTCCCGAGAGCAGGAAGGTGAAAACAAAGACTGATGTCACAATCCTCATGTTAAATCTCCTCAAGTAGCTTGAAGGTCTACATTTGAATGATTCGTCCTTCATAAATAGACTCTGTGATCTAGAAATAAGATGACCTTAATGCTGTACCTTGCCACTGGGACAGCTGTATCTTAAAATATATAACATTAAAAGAACAATAATGTTCATACACAGCTTCTTGAAAATTTTGTTTCACAGACAAAGGGCTCTGTTAAATGTGTTTCACATATTAATGAATCAAGTGCACCTTTCCCTGATTCACACAAGGTTTGAGAAGTACAAATATTTTCCAGTAGGCAAGTTTTATGTACTGTGCCACAAAGATAATTTAATTGATTGCAATGATTATTTAGCATGACAACAGTCTTCAAGATCAAACCCAAAGTAAATTATCAAAGTATGCATACCATAAACAACCTTGAGATTCATGTTCTAGCAGACACACAAAGCAAAATAAAACAATAGAATCCACAAGAAACTACACACAAAGACCGACTAACATCTAGCGTGCAAAAGAAAATCAAAAAAGAAAAAGGAAAACAGACACAATAGAAACAGATTTAAAATACTGGGACAACAGCACACATGAAAATCTAGAAGGCATTTCTGGATATTGGCGAGGATGGTTATTTATTTTCTTGTCACACAGATACTAACAAACTCAAAGGCCTCCCTGAAGACAGCCTGGCCAAACAGCAAGAGTGGCAAAAGTACTGAAGCAATTTGTTAAATGCAAAGATTTAACCCTGCCGTTTTGCTCCTAATCATTATTAATTGCCTGCGATCGCAGACATTAATTTACCAATTGTAGCAACATGCATCTTGGGTTTGGGCATATCATAATACATCAACTGGGACAGGTGTTATAATTCAACTGGTCACAGCTGGAGAAAAGACAGCCACCCACATGCAAACAGCCTGCCAACCCCTGCCACATCACAGGGGCTGCCTTGGCTGCAGTGGAACTGGTGTAACAATGACTTTACGGTAGCATTACCAGTGCCAATGACAACTTATACAGCAACACAGTACAGTGAACTGTTTCATACTAACACACTGAACAGCAATTGATGGAAAGCATCATTTTACCATTAAAGCAGATGATTATGCTTAATTTGATACAGTTCTCGTGACTTGTTGTTTCATCATCACACAGGAGATTTATCAAATCAGAATCGGGTTTATTATCTCTGTCATTCCTGTATGTTGTGAAATCTGTTGTTATGTGGCAGCAGTACATTGCAATGCATAATAATAAAACTAAATTAAATTTTATATATAATTATATATATAAATAAATATATACAAATATAAAAAAATATAGTCAGCAATGCAGGAACAGCTTCTTCCCCTCTGTCATCCGATTTCTAAATGGCATTAAACTGATGAACACTACCTCATTACTCTATTATTTGTTTTTGCACTACTATTTTTAAGACAAGTAGTTAATGTACATATTTATTGTAATTAATTTTTTCTACATTCATCATGTATTGCATCGTACTGCTTCCACTAAGTTAAAAAATTTCATGATATATGCCAGTGATATTAAACATGATTCTGATTTTAAGAAGTTAAATTAAGTATTTCAAAAAGAAGGGAACAATAAGCAGTGAGGTGGTGCTCGTGGGTTCAATGTGCATTCAGAAATCGGATGGCAGAGGAGAAGAAGCTGTTCCTGAATTGTTGAGTATGTGCCTCTAGGTTTCTGTACTTCCTCCCTGATGGTAGCAATAAGAGGAAGGCATATCTTGGGTGACGGGGTCCCTAATGATGTATGTTCTCCTTTTTGAAACATCACTCCTTGAAGGTGTTCTTAATCCTGGAGAGGCTAGTGCCTGAGTTTACAATGTAGCTGGCTGAATTTACAACATTCTGCAGCTTATTCAGATTCTGTGCAGTGTCCCACCACCCCACTCCCCGATACCAGACAGTGATGTAGCCAGTTCGAATGCTCTCTAAGGTACATCTGTAGAAATTTGAGAATGTCTTTGGTGACATGCTCAAATCTCAAACTCCTGCTGAAATATAGCTCTAATCGTGCCTCTTTGTAACTGCATCGATAAGTTGGGCCCAGGATAGAATCCCTGCCATTACAGACCACAAATCAAGCCAGAAATCTTGGTATTGCAATGGACTCAGTCTTAAATTTTAACTGCCACTTTAAGACAATTACAAAGTCAGCCTAACATCTTAAAATTATAGTGAGAGTTGAAGGGCTTAGTCTCAGCAAGATCTAGGAAAACTCGGCCGTGCATTTATTTTTAATAGGTTTGACTTCTGTAATAATGTCTTCACAGGTCTGTACAAAATCCGTCAGACAGCTGTAGTTATTCAGAATGCTGCTGCTAGAGTCCTCACCATGACCAAGAAAGTAAAACATCTCACTCCAGTTCCCAGATTGTTTCACTGGCTTACTGTCCATTAGAGGATCGACTTTAGAATATTGCTACTGGTTTATAAAGCACTGAATGGTTTTGGACCAAAATACACCTCCGACCTCTTTCTGCATTAAGAACCTTCCCAAGCTCTCAAGTTGCCTGGGATGGGTTTTGGGGTGGGAAATTAGATGTCTGATTTTTTTATATCTTGTTCTATGTAAAACACTTTGAAGTGTCTTGTGTTTGAAAAGTGCTATACAAATAAACTTGCTTGCTTAAAAAATAAGTAGTTCGGAAAGACAGGAGGAAAAGCTCTGAGGCCTCATATGGAGTATCGTGAGCAGGTTTGGGCCCTTTATCTTCGAAAGGACATTCTGAAATTGGTGAGGGTTCAAAGGAGGTTCACGAAAATTATTCCAGGATTTAACAGCTTGGCTTAATGAAGAGCTTTTGATGCCCCTCGGCCTGTATTCACTAGAATTCAGAAGGATGAGGGGTGACCACACTGAAACCTATCAAATGGTGAAAGGCCTAGATAGAGTGGATGTGGAGAAGATTTCCCTGTGGTGGAAGAGTCTAAGCCCAGAGCACACAGCCCCAGGATAGAGGAGTATCCTTTTAGAACAGAGACGAGGTGGAATTTCTTTGGCGAATCTGTGGAATTCTTTGCCACAGGCCGTTGTGGAGGCCAAGTCTTCATGTATATTTAAGACAGAGGTTGACAGATTGTCAATTGGTCAGGGCATGAAGGGATATTGATGGGGGTGGGGGTGGGAAAGAGAGAGAAAGACAGGACATTCAGACTGAGAGGAAAAATGAATCAGCCAAGTTGAAATGGTGGAGCAGACTCGATGGGCCAAATGGCCTAATTCTGCTCCTATACCTTAAAAAAATAGCGAGTTAGTGTTCATAGGCTGTTCAGCAGTGGTGTTCATATGTTCAATGTCCATTCAGCAATTTGATGGCAGAGGGGAAGATGCTGCTCCTGAATCATTGAGCGTGAACTTTCCCTCCTCTGGTAGCAATGAGAAGGAGGCAAATATGGGTGATGGTGCCCCTTAATGATGGATGCCACCTTTTTGGGGGATCAGCTTTTGAAGGTATCAAACTATATATATCTAGTTATCAGCCTGACCATGATAAGCCAGCCCAGGTTGGTAGAGATAATTAACAATGATGTTCTATCCTTGCCCTCCTGCATAAGGACTCTGCATGGCTTTTGAACAAATTTCTTCAGAATACCTTGGCAGCTAGGAATACATACTCTTCCTGTTTCAATGGCACATTCAGGCTGAAGCACATTTGTGTTCATATCCATCTAGACAGACTGAATGGAGATACTGGTGCTTTCTGACTTCTACCAGTCCTACTCCTAACTCAAGATGGTTTATGGTCATGTTTCAGTACACGAGTGTAGAGAAAAACAAAAGAAACGTTAGAGACAGACAGAGAGAGAGAGATTCATTTTCTTATGGGCATACTCAACAAATCTATGGAATAGTACCTGTATGAAATGAAAGACTGCCCAACCAGGACATTCAACCAGTGTGTAGAAGACAACAAATTGTGCAAATGCGAAAAGAAAAAAACAATAATATAAATTAGCAACAAATATCAAGAACAGGAGATGAAGGGTCCTTGAAACTGAGCTCATTGATTGTGGGAATATTTTCAGGATGGGGCAAGTGAAGTTGAATGAAGTCATCCCATTTGGTCCATGAGCCTGATGATTGAGGGCTAGTAACTATTCCTGACCCTGGTTGTGTGGGTCTCATGGCTCTTGTACCCCTTCCTGATGGCAGCAGCAAGAAATTACTTATGGATGGAATTGCAATTTGTTCTTAAATGCCAACATTATAAAATTCAAGATAATTAAGCAAAGGTTTCATGAAAAATAAGCCATGCTTGTCCAATATCTTGGATTTAATTTATTTGCATTTTGCTTTTCCATTGTATGTGTGCATATAACAATAACTAGATTTTTGACAAAGTGTGAATAATGTGAAACTAGTGGATGTACAACTTTGATTGCAGAAACCACTTGATTAGATGCCATATCAGAGATTATTACAGAATGTGAGGTAACATCGAAACAGATAGTACACTGTCTGGTTAACAGGAAGCAGTGATATAAATGGCTCTATTTCTGATGGCAGGTGACAAGTGGTGCTCCATGGATTCACGTTGCAGCCTCAATATTTTACTATTTTTGTATTTGGATGAAAGCACTGAAGGTTTGGTCGATGGATTTGATGATAAGACAGGCAGGAAAGCAGGTTTTGAAATAATGATGTGAGATTATCAATGATCTGATGAATGGATGATAATGTGGCTAATACAGTGCTGTACAAACATCTTAGATATAAATATATACATACATAAACATGCATATTTATACACACATACATACACATACAGTATGCATATACAGTCATATATACACACATACACATACATACAGCTAGGTTGCCCAAGACCTTTGCACAGTACTGTGTTTGTCAACGTGAAGCAGAGAGCAACTTTGTAAATCAAGTGAGAACAAAGGATGTTGGGAATGGTGAAGGTGGAGTGCTTTGGGAGGGGTGTGGGATAGGTGGCAGAGGAAGTGTGCCAGGAGCGGGATTGGCACAGATGCCCACACACCAACCATGGGACATTGGGAATGGTCATTTGATTGCAAACAATTGGTTTATTGATCATTACAGAATAACCTTCTGGTGCTCCCCCGTTCCCTTCCCTCTCCATTCCCCTTTTCCCTACCATGATTTCCCTCTCCCTTCCTAATCTTAGTACACAATAGTGACCCAAATCAGAATCAGTTGTATCATCGCTCACGTCATGAAATATGTTTTTTTGCAGCAGTAGCAGTACAGTGTAATACATAAAATTACCACAGTCTTGTGAGTGTACGTAATAAATGTAATAATATACAGACACACACACACACACATATATAGCACTAGCATGCCCAAGACTTCTGTGCAGTACTGTATGAAGTTATCCATTGTTTACAAAAAAAGTATATTAGCAAAATGATGAAAATTTGCAGAACTCCAAGATGCAGAGGAGTACTGCCCATCCCTTAACCCTTCCCACGCACCTGGCTTCACTTATCACCTTCTAGCTATCCCCTTCACTTCTACTCACCTTTGTATTCTGGTGTTTTCCCCTTTCCTTTCCAGTCCTGAAGAAGGATCTCAGCCAGAAATTTTAAGTTCTTTTCCATAGATGTTGCCTGACCTGCTGAGTTCCTCCAGCAATTTGTATGTTGCTGCTCTGGATTTCCAGCATCTGCAGACTTTCTTGTGTTTACACTGGAAAGGTTTACTAGACCTGCTTGGGTTATCTTGCATCTTGTTTACCTGCACTGCCCTCTCTATTGCTGTCACACTTCATTCTGTATTTTACCCAATTTTACTCAAGGCACTGTGTAAAGATTTGATCTGCATGAACAGTATGAAAGACACACTGCTCACTGTGTCTCAGTACTTGTGACAATAATAAACCAATACCAAATACTTTCTTCAGCAGAGTAACTGGATCGACAATCCATCTTTTTAATTGTGGGTAACAAATTGCAACCTACTTCCACTCTACACAAGTGGGTTATAGTGTCAGAAGCCTCTGGGCTTTCATATATATAATTATAATACATTCTGACATTTTTAAAACTCCCACAGTTTGCATTTGCCATGCTAAAGTTTCTCAGGCAACGCAGTTTTAATTTGTAAACGCGTGCACAGGCACGCAGAAATTTGCCCCCCAAAAGCTATGCCTCATATTTCAATTCCACTTCTTGAATGTCAGTCAGTGGTTTAAATGCATCACTGAAATGTTCCCACAACTAATGGACTTGGTTTCAAGGACTCTTCATCACACGTTCTCGATATTTATTTAATATTACCTTCTTTCTATACTTGTACAATTTGTCGTCTTGTTGTCACTGGTTGAACGGCCAAGTTGGTGTGGTCTTTCATTGATCCTATTATGGTTATTATTGAGAATGCCTACAAGAAAATGAATCTCAGGGTTGTACTGTATATAGAGAGTAGATATGTACTTTGATAATAAATTTACTTTGAACTCTCACAGGATCTGTGCCTTCACTATGAGAAGGAGGTCTTGCTAAGATGCCCATGATGCTGACTATCACAAGTTGTTTTTTTTTATTGAAGTCTTCCCTAGTCTGAAAATTGCTTATCCTTGCCTCACACAAAATGCTGGAGGAACTCAGCAGGCCAGGCAGCATCTATGGGGAGAAAAAGCACAGTCGACATTTCGGACCGTCAAAGTGTTTCGGATGATCCCAAACTGGGGTCCATGGACCCCTTGCTTAATGGAATTTGCCCATGATATTAAAAAATGTGGAAACCCCTGGTCTAAAGCAAGAACTTTTAAAAACCATTTACAATAAAAAATGTTTTCCCTCATACAGAGGATGATGCCATTTCCTTTCCCATCCTCCCAAAACCAGTGGGAGTAAACAAGAATTTGGAAAACAATAACGACTTTAGGAACATATTAGTTTGAACAACAAATGTTTTTCTAAGTTGACTTGGTTACAATTCCTTAACAAACAAGAACCTGGTTTATTCCACGAGTAAATATGTCAAGCATAAGTTAAACACGCTGTCAGATATTTTAAGGCTGTTTATTGGAGTTGAACAGAGCATCGTGATTCATCGTGCTTTTTCACATTTAATGCCTGGGTTCATACTCAACACTGATTAATGGGGTGAAAGCCTCGTCTGTTAGCCACACAGGTTATGTGAAATGAACTTGGGTAATTTCAGTACGTAATCTTTCCTAAATAACAGTCATGCAAAGAGAGCCAGCAGGAGGCCTGGTGTGGGAAGCACTTCTGCTGTTCATTCTGCTGGTTTGTTGCCAGGTCAGAAGCAAGGCGACTGGCCTGTATGTGCTTCAATATACTCATTAGCCTCATGCAACTCTTGGTACCAGAATATATTGGAGTCAGGGAGCAGGCAGCAGTACAGAGCACCACCAGTAGTCACTGACCAAGGCCGTACTCTCATACTCAGATTTATTCATCACATGTACATTGGGACATACAATAAAATGTGTCTCTGGCATTAACACCCAACACGACACAAGGGTGCACAATGCCCACTAGAGTCGCCACACATTCTGGTGCCAATATAACATGCCCATGTGCTGTTCTTGACAGAACACAATACAACCAGCAATAAAACAACAAATCAAGCCCTGTTCCTACAACCCCTAGACCGACAGTTTCTGGACTCCAGTTTCCAGCGGACTTGCAGATTTGCTTCGACTCTCCCCAGTGGATTCAGGACTCTGGCCGTGGGTGCTTGAATTCTGCACTTCCAATCAACCTCCCGCCTTCAATCTTCACTATTGACCCCAGTGCTCAGACATGATGATAAACGAGGACCCCGAACAGTAGGCCTCAAAATCGGGATGCACTGATGACCAGACACTACCCTGTGAAATCCAGTCTCACCAACTCATGTACCTAGGGATCAGTGGCCCTCTTGTCTCCTGCCCACACGGAACTCCAATCCTGGAACCCACTGAGCTTTGAATGCGAAGCAGAGACCTAGATTCCAGCCTGAACTCTAATTCCCCCATGTCACTGTCCCTAAGCCTAATGTGACTCTCTAACTCCCCTCTGTGTTCCCAAATTATAACTAGGAATTTTTTAAAAAACTAAGTCAAAGCTACAACCTCGAAAGACATCACAGCTTGGCACCATCTTGATCGGAAACATATTCCTGTTTTTACTCCCAAAAAAATCAAATTATAATTTATTTGTGCGCTCCCAGCAGCAGCTAAATGGGAGGAGATAAATGCATTTGTAGAATCTGAGTAGTATAGTGTAAACACAGGCCATTTGGCCCATTGTGCCAATGCCAACATTCATTTCCACCTGTTTCATCCCACATACCTGCTCATTCAAGTACTTCTCTAAATGTTTTTACTTATTCTGCATCAGTCATTCTCTGTGGCAGTTCTTTCCAATTACCAACTATTGTGTGGTACCAACTACCAATTACCAACTACTTTACCACATAGATTCTTCTAAACCTCCTTCCATGCACATTAAGCCCTTTAGTTTTAGACAACCCTACCATGGGAAAACATACCCTGTCTATCCCACTGATACCTGCCACAATTCCATTTACCACTATCTTGTCACTTTTCAACCCTCTTTGCTCCAGGATAAACAACCTATCTACTCTCTCCTTATAACTTGCATCCTCCAAAGCAGACAACATCCTCATGAAACCTTTCTGCACTCCGAACTGCACATTTCCTGTGTTTATGTAGAAATACATGACAGTAACAGGCCCTTCCAACCCAACAGACTCAAGCCTTCCAATTACATCATGTGACCATTAACCTACTAACCTATATGTCATTGGAATAAGACCGTAAGATACAGGAGATGAATTAAACTATTTGGCCCATCAAGTCTGCTCCTCCATTTCATCATGGCTGGTCCATTTCTCCTCTCAGCCCCAATCTTCATCCTTCTCTTCATACCTTGACCAATCAAGAATCCCCATCTTAAATATACATAGAGATTTTGCCTCCACAGCTGCCTGTGGCAAGGACTTCCACTGGTTCACCACTCTCTGGCTAAAGAAATTCCTCCCCATCTCCCTTCAAAAATGTGGAAAGAATGGGAGAGGAATCCAGAGCACCTGGAGGAAACCCATGCAACATTCAAACTCCCTAAGAGACAACCATGACACATAGAGCAAAATTAGGACATTTAGCCCTCTGAGTCTGCCCCATCATTTGATCATGGCTGATTTATTATTCCTCTACCCACTCTCCTGTCTCCTCCCCTAAACCTTTTATGTCCTTATTAATCAAGAACTTAGCAATCTCCGCTTTAAATATGTGACCCTCAGGCTCGTCCAGCTCATGTTCGTTGAGGGGAAAACAGCCTCTGACCCTGCCAAACGGAGAAATCACATTTGTGTGGATGCTGTGCAATGTACCGCCCAGTTACAAACCCACAACGAAAAATGTCAGACAGTACACCTTGTGCAATTGAATGATTGAACTTTATGAATCTTAATCTGAATATGGGGTTAGTAATGAAAATAAAAAAAGGCCCATTTCAAGGAAAAGTCAAAAGCGCACATTGGAGATCACTCAGTTGCCATTCTTCCACCATCGACCTCCCCCAAGCATCACCGACCTTTGGGCATTCTGATCCCAGTCCATTCCATCCAGTGGTCTACCAGCTCTCTCCATACATCTTCCCTCTTCATCTCTCCTCGACCAAAGACCACAAAAAATCTCCTTCCAGATTCACAAGACAGAGCAACAATCTCTGATTGGTTAACATGCATCCACAGTCTTGTTATCTCCAGCCATAACCCAAACATTGCTGCTAAAGAAAAACCATTACCTCAGCAGTGAATTTCACAGAGAAGCCTCTGTCACCCCTACTGGGCATAGGCCACTGACAACAGCTCACCAAATGCTTGGGCCAGTCTTCCGGGTTATCTCCAAGTGTAGTCCATCTTTGAAGATGCTTGCTCTCCCAGGCATGAAGTCTTTGAAGACCCTACAGTTCAGTGCATTTATGGGAAAGGGTTGCTGGCCCCAGACCCAACCCTCCTCCTTTTATAGCCAAGCTTGGGACCAATGTTCCCTCTAATTTACTATTTTATAAACATTGCTCCAAACAAGAATTCTTACCCTATTGCCTGAAAACTGTGCAGCACTTTAAATGTTTTGGTAATATTCATATTATATATAGAAACATAGAAAACCTACAGCACAATACAGGCTCCTCTGCCCACAAAGCTGTGTTGAACATGCCCTTACATGCCATTACATGCCATTAGAAATTATCTAGGGTTACCAATAGCCCTCTATTGTTCTGAGCTCTATGTACCTGTCCAGGAGTCTCTTAAAAGACCTTATCATATCTGCCTCCACCACCATTGCCAGCCACCTATTCCACACACTCACCAATCTGCGTGAAAAACTTACTCCTGACAGCTCCTCTGTACCTACTCCCCAGCACCTTAAAACTGTGCCCTCTCATGTTAGCCATTTCAGCCCTGGGGAAAAAGCCTCTGGCTATCCACATGATCAATGCCTCTCATCATCTTATACACCTGTGTATATGTAGAAAGAAAACTGTAAAACCACATACTTTTGATTTTATTTATTAATTGAAGAGTATAATGAAATACATTATGAAGAAAATCATTCACGCTTCGTGAAGATTTTGTAGCCGCACAATTCCAGCTGTGCAGCAACAAAGGGTACGTGCATGGGAGCGTTTCAATTACTGCATGGCCATGCACCCACACAGCCCAGAGGGAACAGTCCATGGTGCTTAGAGCGTGGATCAGTACTTGGAGCTATGATGTGTGGCCATTACAGAGACTTGGATGGCTCAGGGGCAGGAATGGTTACTTCGAGTGCCAGGCTTTAGATGTTTCAGAAAGGACAGAGAGGGAGCCAAAAGAGGTGGGGGTGTGGCACTTGATCAGAGATAGTGTCACAGATGCAGAAAAGGAGGAAGTCATGGAGGGATTGTCTACGGAGTCTCTGGGTGGAAGTTAGGAACAAGAAGGGGTCAATAAGTCTACTGGGTGTTTTTTATAGACTACCCAATAGTAACAGGGTCATCGAGGAGCAGATAGGGAAACAGATTTTGCGAAGGTGTAATAATAACTGGGTTGTTGTGGTGGGAGATTTCAATTTCCCAAATAGCGATTGGCATGACCCTAAAGCAAGGGGTTTAGATGGGGTGCAGTTTGTTAGGTGTGTTCAGGAAGGTTTCTTGACACAATATGTAGATAAGCCTACAAAAGGAGAGGCTGTACTTGATCTGGTATTGGGAAATGAACTTGGTCAGGTGTCAGATCTCTCAGTGGGAGAGCATTTTGGAGATAGTGATCATAATTCTATCTCCTTTACAATAGCGTTGGAGAGAGATAGGAACAGACAAGTTAGAAAAGCATTTAATTGGAGTAAGGGGAAATACGAGGCTCTCAGGCAGGAACTCATAAGCATTAATTGGGAACAGATGTTCTCAGGAAAATGCCTGGGGATATTTGTGTGGAGTACTGCATAGGTACATTCCAATGAGAGAGGGAAAGGATGGTAGGGTACAGGAACCATGGGATACAAAGGCTGCTGTAAATCTAGTCAAGAAAAAAAGAGGAGCTTCAAAAGGTTCAAAAAATTAGGTATGATAGAGATCTAGAAGATTACAACTCTAGCAGGAAGGAGCTTAAGAAAGAAATTAGGAGAGCCAGAAGGAGCCATGAGAAGGCCTTGGTGGACAGGATTAAGGAAAATCCCAGAGCATTCTACAAGTATGTGAAGCGCAATAGGATAAGATGTGAGAGAATAGGACCAATCAAGTGTGACAGTGGAAAAGTGTGTATGGAAGCAAAGGAGATAGCAGAAATACTCAATGAATACTTTGCTTCAGTATTCACTATGGAAAAGGATCCTGGCAACGTTAGGGATGATTTACAGCGGACTGAAAAGCTTGAGCATGCAGATATTAAGAAAGAGGATGTGCTGGAGCTTTTGGAAAGCATCAAGTTGAGTAAGTCACGGGAACCGAATGAGATGTACCCCAGGCTATTGGGGGAGGTGAGGGTAAAGATTGCTGAGACTCTGGCGATGATCATCAATGAGGATGGCAGAGGTTCTGGAGGATTGGAGGGTTACAAATGGTCCATTATTCAAGAAAGGGAGTAGAGATAGCCCAGGAAATTACTTCAGTGGTTGGTAAGTTGATGGAGAATATCCTGAGAGCCAGGATTTGCAAATATTTTGAGAGGTATAATATGATTAGGAATAGTCAGTTTGACTTTGTCAAAGGCAAGTCATGCCTTACGAGCCTGATTGAATTTTTGAAAATGTGACTAAACATATGGATGAAGGTAGAGCAGTAGATGTAGTGTATGTGGATTTCAGCAAGGCATTTGACAAGGTACCCCATGCAAGGCTTATGGAGAAAGTAAGGAGGCATGGGATCCAAGGGGACATTGATTTGTGGATCCAGAACTGGCTTGCCAACAGAAGGCAAAAAACAGTTGTAGATGGGTCATATGCTGCATGGAGGTCGGTCACCTGTGGTGTGCCTCAGGGATTTGTTCTGGGACCCCTTCTCTTCGTGATTTTTATAAATGACCTGGATGAGGAAGGGGAGGGATGGGTTAGTAAAGTTGTTGATGATTCAAAGGTTGGAAGTGTTGTGGATAGTGTGGAGGGCTGTCAAAGGTTACAGTGGGACATTGATAGGATGCAAAACTGGGCTGAGAAGTGGCAAATGGAGTTTCACCCAGATAAGAGTGAGGTGGTTCATTTTGGTAGGTCAAATATTATGGCAGAATATAGTATTAATGGTAAGACTCTTGGCAGTGTGGAGGATCAGAGGGATCTTGGGGTCCGAGTCCATAGGACACTCAAAGCTGCTGCGTAGGTTGACTCTGTGGTTAAGAAAGCACACAATGTATTGGCCTTTGTCAATCGTGGGATTGCGCTTAGGAGCCGAGAGGTAATGTTGCAGCTTTATAGGACCCTGGTCAGACCCCACTTGGTGCTCAGTTCTGGTTGCCATTCCAGTAACTATATTAAAATAAGAGATTGTGAACCTTTACATCTGGACTTCCTTTTCTGTATGACAGAGCTAAAGTCATTTAATACACATACTATTAAAATACTTGGGGGATAAATACAAGAGTTTAGTGAACCCTAGTCCTCAAACTAAATTACAGCTTCCTGTAGCTTTTTGTTTTCCTACTATCAGACCTTTAAAAGAAACAGGAGTTTATATTCACTTCCTTCATTGCTAACTACGAAATCAACAGTCTGTTTACTCCAGTCCTCTGGAGTTCAAGGACTTCTGACTGCTTTGTTCACTTTGTGAGTCAGCACCACATCAGCTTTCATTCTTTCCATGGCTGAGTTTACTGATGCAGTTGGAACAAAAGTTCTTTCAGGGCTCCCCCTTGTAGTTCAATAGATTTCTCCCAACAACATCTCAGACAGGACAGTCCCAGAGTCAATCACCAATGTGTAATGAGTTTGCTGATTTGAACTAAAGTGATAAAGGGAGACTTGAAAATTGATAACCGAAACATCATTAGGGAGAAGAAAACTCAAACGATTTTCCTGCATCTACCACTGTTCAGGAAGTTGGAAATGTTTTCATGCATCAATCCTTGGCAATGATGCTCCCTCCAATTCAATAGCTTGCCAATACCAACAAGGCTCACATCTGAAGCATCTATGTACACCCAAGCTCAGAAACAAAGGAAGCAAGAATAACAAACATTCTGCAAATAAAGAATCCAGACATCCTATCCTCATCTCTCTCCCACTGGGCTGAAGATACAGAAGCCTGAGAGAGAGTACCACCAGGGTAAAAAGCAGCTTCTATCCTGTGATTGAACAAGATAGACTCTTGACCTCACAATCTACCTCATTACAACTTTGCATCCTGTTTACTTGCACTACACTTTTGTGGTAGATTTTACACTTTATTCTGCATTGTTGTCATTTTACTTTGTTCTAACCGATGCACTGTGAACGATTTGATACATGTGAACAGTATGCAAGGGAAGCTTTTCACTGCATCTCGGTACAGGTGACAATAATAAACTAAAACCAATCTTAGAGTTTGAAGAATTGAAATCCAGACTTCTGTGGTTACGAGATCAGATTCAGTTTTGTTAATTTTCTTCCATTTCTGCCATTATTGTGTCCAAGAATCCAATGGTGCTCCCAGGTTTTGCCATCCGGGAGCACAGATCAGAGAATTAGCTACAAGGCTTGGCTGACCAGCTTGTGTTCCAGCTGCCCAATCTGCTCATCCTGCATGATTTTGCATTCGTTGCTGTCTCCTTTGCTGTCTCACTTAAGTGTCAATATTGAATACGATCAACAGTATCCTTTACACCTCCCAAAATAGTAGTCATTAGTATCAAGTAAGATAGGTGGGGGAGCGGGCTGGTAAAGTTGAGAAAGCAGTGAGTTGGCAGAAGGAGAGATTGGGAGAATGGCAAAGAAGTGACAGGTGGAATGTAGAGCAAGGAGGTCTATGGTCATACACAATTCTTAGAAAGAATAAAGGTAAGGACTATTTTCTAAATTTTCCAAATGGAGAAAATACAGAAATCAGAGCTGCAAATTGTCAACCTTTTAGTGTGCATTTAATATTTCAATAATATTTCAGGAATATTGTAAACATTGATTAAACATTCTTTGTCGACATAATGCATTGCAGGTTATATGTAAAAGTATGTAAATGGCATACGGCATCATGCCACCACATGATACACTTGCACCTTGCTTAAAGTAAAAACAAAGTTAGACTCACATTCCTGGCTCGCGTTTTCCTTTCAATTAGTTCTTGTGTTTTGTGGTTACAAAACAAAACCATGGCAACAACTTATTTAAAACAAATACCAAGATGCCTACCTACCTGTTGAAGCGCAGCAAAACACTAGAGTTAAAGAAAAGCAGTGATAAATAGTCAAGCACCTTTTTCGTTTCTTCCAAGCAGTGCTTGTTCTTCATAAAAGGAAAAATGATAGAGTTTAAAAAGGCAGAAAATGGAAGAATTCAAAGGTTCATAAACAGTGAGTACCAGAGGATAATAACCATAAAAATAGAGCAGAAATGACCATATATATCAGAAATATTGACATATTTGGTTACACAAAAAAAAAGCATGCACACTGAAAGGAGACATCAGTATTTTAAAACAAAAGTAATAGCTAATGAGAAACAAGTGCTAGCTTTGCTGGGTGCATTTGATTTAAAGGCACATAGTTTGCTTATAAGTTCAATTGCTCCAACCAAACCAGTTGAAATGAGCTTTGCTGATATCATGAAAGTAATACAGGAATACTTAGAAATGAAACCATTCTTGATTGTAGAATGATTTTACAAGAGGAACCTAAACCAGAATCAAAAGGAAGGGAAGTTAATTTCTGCAAACATGGCAGACGTTGGCCAAGAATTGCCAGTTCTGTAATGGGTTTAATGATGCACTGAGAGATCATTTCATTTGTGGAATCGTACAAGAAAATATTAAAAAATGGCTCTTAACTGAAGCACAGCTTACATTTAAACGAGCAGTTAAGATAGCTGTGTCAATAGAAACATCAAACAGATGCAATTGAGTTGCAGTTTAGAATAAGAGTGAGCACAAACAAATCTGCAACATCTAAACAGAAACCTGCCTGGCCAGACAAATTACATTGTCGTTGTGGCAGGTGGTCACGTACACCAGATAAATGCAGATTAAAAGGCAAAACTTTCAGAAAACGCAACAAAGTAGAAACGAGGAGAGTAAACGAATGCATAAAAAAGAAAAGGAACTCAAGAAAGGAAAAGAGCAGGAATGAGAGTGTCAGCAGGTTCAGGACCATGAGCAAAACTATGATATGTTTGCGAGTGAATCAAGGATAAGAAGGGGAGCACAACCAAGAAAGGGATTGAGAGTGAGATTAAGAGAGAGAAAGAAGCGAAGACCGAGAGAGAAGCAAAGATCGAAGTAGATAAAGAGGGAAAAGCCAAGAAAAGGAGAAGGAATGTGTCTAGTGCTGTCAGAACCACTTCCTGCAGTCTCATAATCAACTCCTGCAACCACCATGGAGAGTTTCCAGAACCTGAGATTGTTTTCTCAGCCAGAAGTCTCACCTGTAAGGTAACCTCCCTTGTCAGGAAAGAAAGACTAAAAACCCCTCCACAGCAATTAAATCTTCAGGCCTGAATGGGACAAATTAAAATTTACTATGCTGTGTATGTCCATTTGGTAGTTGTATTATATAGTATATTGTGTATATAGTTGAGATGCATTTTATATTGAAATTGGGGTTTATAGCTAAGCAGGAAAGAGTGTTGTATATTAAATATTTCAGTATTATCAAAGTAATATTGTAAGTAAATATGTTGTTTGATTAAGCAGTCTTTATTGTTTATATAACGCATTTTGGGTTAAATGTAAAAGTACGTAAATGCCATATGTAATCACGCCACCACATAATATGTGCACAACTTGCTGAAGATAAAAATGAAGTTAAATTTGATTTCCGGCTCCCTTGTCTTTTTTCCCCAATTAGTTTAGTGCTTTACAGTTACAAAACATAACAGTTAACTTGCAGGTTGGGTTGGTGGTAAGAAAGGCAACTGCAGGACAATCATCTTTACATACAGCAGTGAGATGAATGAGAACCTTTTTGTAAAAAAAGTTTGTTAAGATGCTGCGGGGAGAAACATCGATTACGATACGTGGAGAGTCCTGACTGACCTCTGGAAACAGTGTTGCTGAAATGTTAACATTATCTGAATCTTTGGGCCAGACAACAGGAGTTTCAACCCACATCAGATCTGAATGACTCCTCTAAAGATTTAAAGCAGCACGTGTGCAACAGTACTGCTTACAGTGTAGAACTTCATTTTGGATGCAACTGAGAATTGGAATAAAAATGTTAGTGAACCATAAACTTGTGTGCATAACTTCCAAGTTTTCACTAAAAAGAGTTTCGGATAATCATAAATTAAAATATAATCCAAGAGCTATTACAATCCAGTAAAATCTAATTTTCCTATTAAAGGCATATTCCTTGATGTACTTACGAGTTTAAATTAATTCAGCTGAAAATGTATCAGCAAAAAAAGTTTTTTTCAGCAAGGTACGAAATCCTAATTTAAAACTTACTGGAAAAGGTTTACAAAAACTATTCCATTCCAATAATTAACTTCATTGCTACTTACTGGCCACTGAGCTCATCCTAATTTCCTAGTAAATTAATTATTTGATTATGAAACCCCTCAGGTTTTCTCTACACCACACAACTGGTGGTGACATGGAAAGGGGTGACAAACTAAATCTCGAGTCAGCACACAAAATTAAAAAGCACAGGAAATCTGAATTAATGCATCATTTGTAATCATTTGCTGAATCTTCCACTGGCTTAGCAAATTCCTTCAAGGTCACACTGAAATCTGGGTTTAAACATAGCAGAGTGGAAAAAAATGGGAAAAGTAATTTGCATACTTAAAATTCTAGAGTTCTGCTTGAGTTCACATGCTCTAATGTGGAGGAGAGGTACTACAGCACATTTACAAGCAGGAGCTGTCTAAAGTCCATTAACATCCATACATTCAAGTAATCATAGTTTTTTTATTATATGAAAACAAATGTACGAAATTACTGTTGGCATTACTAGCAAATTAACAAGCTCATGCAACAACCCCCTGTCCACTAATTTAAATGTAATTTAAAAATAAACATGTGATTCCTCTGTTTAAAGCCTAGCTTGAGGAATTTATATTTACGTTTCTCCTTGTTTTGTAGCATTACCGACAGAACTTCTCATCCCAATGTGGGACTAATGGTATATTGCAACAAGCATAGATCATGATTATGATCTTGAGCCACTTCCTTTATCCACTATGAACTTCTTCCATCTTACACCTAAAAATCGATTTGAAACTTAGCATAGAAAGGGGTTTCCAAAATAAACATGAAATTCCTTTATTTCGAGCAAAGAATTTCAATGGGTGCATTGTAGAATTTAGAAACCTGACATAAATAGGTTAGAAAAGCAGCAGTTGTAGAGACCCATTTGTCAGCGTTGCTCTGCAAGGGGCAGTTCCCATCTCATAAAATAGATGGAGTCAGATTCATTTATGTATCATATGTACATCAGAACACACAATGAAGTGTGCCACTTGTGTTAACAACTAACTAAAGATGTGCTGGGGGCAGCCCACAAGTGCCACCGCACATCCTGGCACCAATATAATATGTCCGCAGAGCTCACAGAGCAACACAAGCATAAACAGCAAAAGAACAAGTCTTGCATCAGGCACCAGGTAGGCAACTTGGCCTTCACATTCATGGTATTGATCCCCCTAAGAATGCCAACTACACTCCTTTCTAACAGTGTACTCTGATTTATTAAAAGAGTTCAGCCAGACTACTTCCAGTGGCAAGGTCACACTTAAATCAATCTCAAAATTATATGCCAGAATTACAAAGGCATGACAAGTCCCTTAATTCAGCATTGAAGACTCAGATTATTTTCCTGGGCTTTGGCTTGCAATTTGCACCTTCCAAAAAAATTCCAAGGGTACTGTGACAAAATTGTTTTTGAATATTGCAGTAACCTCACTGAACTAGGTACTGAAGAGGCAGAGAGACGCAGGTACATTAAATCACAATACATAAACCTATTCCCACTCAGATAAAGCCCTTTTATCAGAAAAAGCTTCAGAGATATGATCAGTACCTCTATTACCTGTGGCATGGTAGTGCGAATCCATGCTCTCAAGTGCACCCTAATAACATCAGCCAGAATCTGGCTTGGCACTGAAAGGAATTTTATAACAGTCTCCATTCATGCACCAATCTTCCCGAAGGCCTGTGCAGTACATAATTCTTTAATTGCATGAATGATAACTCACCCTTCAGGATTAGTGCACTTTTCTTTTGCTCCTCTGACATTTTCAGTTCCCCCTCAGAGACCAGACTTTAGCTCGTATTAGCTCGTAGGTGAGAAAGCAAGCAAGACCATCACTACTTATTCCAAGTCTCCCTTTAGACTGGGTGTGCAGGCCCTTACAGGCAAGTATTGAAATCCAAGGACTGCCTGGCATTGTGTTTAACGAGGTAGTGATCTTAAAGCTACAGCCACCCTCTTACACCAGTATGATTTCTTGTATAGTGGGTTTTCAGTTGTCATGAAATGTTTGCCAGTGGTCTCTGCAACATTTATTATTTAGGTGTAAGTGGAAGTGTGAATGCCTATTCAATATTGTTCTAATGAGGACCAAGAGGACAATGATGAACACAAGAGATTCTCCAGATACCGGATGTCCAAAGCTACGCACACAGAATGCTGGAGTAGCTCAGCAGGTCAGGCAGCATCTATGGAAATAAATAAATGATTGATATTTCAAGCCAGGACTGGAAAGGAAGAGGGCAGAAGCCAGAATAAATAAGTGGGGGGAGAGGAAGCGGAGGGATGAAGTAAGAAGCAGGGTGGTGAGATGTAGAACAAGTCAAGGGCTGAAGAAGAAGAAATCTGCCAAGAGAGGAGAGTGGGCCATGGGAGAAAGGGAAGGAGGAGAGGCACCAGAGGCAGGTGATCAGCAAGTGAGAAGGAAAAGGGGGCTAGATGGAAGCCAGAACGGGAAATGGAAAAAGAGAGAATGCGCAGGGGGAGAAATTAGCAAAAGTTGCAGAAATCAATGTTCATGCCATCAGGTTAGAGGCCACCAAGACAGAATATGAGATGTTGCTCTTCAAACATGAGTGTGACTTCATAGTGGCAGTAGAAGAGGCCATGGGCAGACATGTCAGAATGGGGTTGGGAAGTCGCATTAAAATGGGTGGTTACCAGGAAATAGGCACATCGCAACACTCAATGCAGACTACAATAACTCACATCATAACTACCACTCCCATTTTTTCAGACAACAGGTGGATTCTACCGACTGCATTGGAGGCACTGTAGAACCACATGGTTTGGGAGTGTGCTAATGGTGAGGAAGTCACTGATGAAGTTGGTAAAGCAGACTGAGCTTTACTTGCTGCTCCACCCCGCGAAATTCTGTTGGGTCTGAAGTAATTCATCTCCCTCTGACAACCACAACCATCTTTCCTTGACAGAAACAAGCCCTCTGGCCCATCTTTCCGGGTCAAACTGTGTTTCTGCCTGGTCCCATCCACCTGCACCCAGCTAGGCCTTCTACACCCCTCTCATAATGTACCTATCCAAACATAGATTGGAATCAAACCCACATCCTCTCTCTGAGTGAAAAAATCTTCAGGATCCCCCTAAATATCTCACCTTTCACCCTAGTTAGATATTTGCATTCACAAGTAGGTGTACAGGTGTACCTAATGAAATGGCCACTGAGTTTATAAATGAGAAATATCACGGCAATTGTAATTGTGGGCAAGTAATTCTGAATGACCAGTGTGCCTGGTAGATAAAGAAGGGCCTGAAACACAGCAACGATTTCTGCATTAGTTATAGATTGATGGGGCACGTGAAGTACTTTCAGGTTGAAGACTGTTTCACTCAAGTATTTCACACCAACTTACTCGATTCTTTTATATCCCGAAAGAGATTAGGACATGTTTGATGGGAATTCTGGATGAGGGCCAAAAAACTTTTAACACCATTTTCCTGCCCATTCTGTAAGTGGCAATAAAAACCACAGCAACGTTACTTAGAGACATTATTGTAATTTAAAATGGAGTGAGCAACAAGCCCATGCCCAGCAGGAAATAGGAGCAGCTGTCAACGCGGGGCAAGCTATCGAATGCAGAATGTAAATCCTACTGTTGCAAAGGTATAAACACTTTTACTCATTTCAGCTTTGATGATGTCCTTTGCAATGTTTTTTTTTTACTTCCCCCCTTTTTTTACTTCTCAATTTAAAATCCAGTTGAAAGAAAATGGAACAGCCATTAATCTTCCTGAAAACACCAATCATTTTTAACCTAGAGATCAACTACCCATTACAGGATAAAATGAGCTCAGAAGCTGCGTATATAAAGCCATGTAATCAATAAACTTTCAGTACTGTGTCTGGCTTCAGCAGAACCCTCCAAGTGTCCACGTTATATCCAGTGAGAGATTAGAACATGGTGCCCAGGTGTATGTAACCAGGAGTTGAAAATTCAGAGTGCAAGTAAAGTTCACTGTCAAATATCCAAAGTTAGTCTCCTAAGCAATGTAAAGCATTACTACAAGCAATCCAGGAGGGTTTTGGGAAGGAGGACCCAAAGGAGTTCAGGGAAAGTTATTCCCCTTCAACCACCAGGCTCCTGAACTAACGTCAATAATTTCATCACCACAATATTGAACTCATCACTGAACACAACCAACAGACTCACTTTCAAGGAGTCTACAACTCAAGTTCTCAGTATTACTTATTTATTTAATATTATTATCTGTATTTTTTTTTGCATTTGCACAGTCAGCCTTTTTTTACACATGATTGCTTGATAGTCTTTGTCTGTAGTGTTTCACTGACTGTTGTAAATTGACCTTTGTTCTACTGTAAATGCCTGTAAGAAAGCTTAACTCAGGGTTGTATATTGTGAGATATATGTGCTTTGCCAGTAAGTTTACTTTGAACTTTGTGGTTTGTCAGTGGAGGTTTCTGTGGCTCCCTTTGTTCTTCAGATAAATGAACTGGTGTTGACTAACACGGTATTGGGAATATCTTTCTATAGTTGTAATGTGACTGGGATATCAACTGTTCAGTATACAGGTCATGCCCGGCAACGAATAGCTTTCCTTTTTACAGATAATTGGAAAATACACAACAAACTCCCAAGATATGATAACCATATACCTACATTATTGTTATGAATGGCACCAAAAGCACATAAGACTAATCAGAAAGAACAATTGCTAAAGGTGGAGTGAGAAAGGAAGCTAGTTTTCCTTTTGTTAGAACAAATGAATGTACAATGTTGTACAAAAGTCTTAAGACACACATATACAGCTAGGATGTTTTGGACTTTAATACAGCACTGTATTTGCCAACATGGAGCTGAGAGCAAGTCTGTAAGTCTGCTGAGAGCAAAGGATGTTGGGAAAGGTGAGGGTAAAGCATCTCAGGAGGGCAGGGGTCAGGTGGCAGAGAAGGATTGCAGGCCCTGAGACACCCGGCAATGTCATTTAATTCCAAACAAATGGTTTATTCATCATTACAGAATGTCCTACTAGTACTTCTCACTCCCTCCCCTCTCCTTTCCCCTTCTCCCAACCATGATTCTCCTCTCCCTGCCCCCTTATCATTTTCAGTCCACAATAGAGACTAGTATCAGAATCGGATTTATCATCACTCACGTATATCAAGAAATTGCTTTTTTTTGCTGCAGTAGCAGTAAATTGTAATACATAAAATGACTACAGTAAATCGCAAACACGAGAAAGACTGCAGATGCTTGAAATCCAAAGCAACACACACAAAATGCTGGAGGAACTCAGCAGGTCTGGCAGCATCGATGGAAAAGAGTGAACAGTCAAAGTTTCAAACTGAGACCCTTCTTCCGGACTAGCAGAAGTCTTGGGCCCCCTAGCTAATCATCTGTGCCTAAGACTTTTGCACAGTACTATGTGTACTATGGATTTTACAGTTGAATAACTTTATGGGAGCTTGTTCATATGTAGGTGTGTACATAACTCTGGTATCTGTAATCTGGGGTTGTCCTGTATTTGCATATGACACTGTCTTGGGTGGCTAGACCAGTGTCAACCGATGCAGATATTTACACAGAGGTATTCACAAAGTAAATGAAATGGCAAAAGCCTAGCAGACTTCATTGTTAGTAATTAAATCGTGAAATTTTAGATAATAATGGAGGAGAGATGGTTTAGTGATCTGTGAACATTAAAAGCTAGAGGAGAGGCACAAAATACATTTTAAAGGCTTAACAAATTTTAGTCTATATGTCATGTATATTGCTATAAGTTATGACACTATTATATAAAACTCTGCTTAGACTATGTCAAAGGAACTGTAATTAAGTTCTTGGAACTACACAGACAGAAGTTTAGACTTTGAATGAGATTCAATACAATTTCACCATAAAATTGTGATTCAGCTGAAGGTACAAACCTTTGGTTTGTCAAATGCGGTGCCACAGTCGAGTAGTGGTTGGCGTAACACGATTACAGTTTGGGGAGTTCTGGAGTTCAGAGTTCAATTCCAGCGCCGATCTGTAAGAAGTCGCTGTACGTCCTCCCTGTGGAATGCGAGAGCTTTCTCCAGGTGCTCCAGTTTCCTCCCGCACTCCAAAGACCTACCAGGTAAGTTAACTGGTCATTGCAAATTGCCCTGTATGGTTCAAAGGGCCAGAAGGCCCTACTCTACTAAAATAAAATAAACATGAATAAAAATGCACCAAAAATCATTTCAAATTTGTCTGGAATACAAGAGGTATTCAGGGCAAAGCAACCCACTAGACCCCACCTCCCCCACTCTAGGTATGACCCTAAACCTCTCAACACATTAACTGGTTTCTCCTTCCACAGATTTTGCTTGACTGGCTGAGTTCTTCCAGCACTTCTGTTTTTGCTTAACATCCAGATCTGGATACTTGAAATGACCCCGCTTCCAAGAGGACCAGCCATATTTCAAGTCAAAAGTCATTACTATAACAGTTGTAAGTAGGACAGGACATCGCATAGGTATATATACACATTGATAAATACTGCTAAAACTGCATGCAGCTAATATGCATTAAATTAGACCATAAACTATAGAAGTAGAATTGGGCCTTTTATTCTGTTGAGTGTGCTCTGCCATTTCCATCATGGCTGATCCATTTTCCCTCTCAGTCCCAATCTCTTGCCTTCTCCCCGTATCCATTCATGCCTTGACTAATCAAAAATCTACCAACCTCATGAAAGTTTCAAGACTCTCAACCTAAAGCACACAATGTCCAATATGTGGACATGAACACCTCACTTATGTGGCCCAAAATGAAACTGACTTGACTGCCTTCACTCCTCCTCTTTCATCCATGGCCAAACTTCACTTTATTAGGTACAGTGTACATCTGCTCATTAATGTAAATATCTAATTATCTAATAAGCATGCAGACATGATCAAGAGGTTCAGTTGTTGTTTAGATCTAACATCAGAATGGGAGAAGAATGTGATCTAAGTGGCTTTGACTGGAATAATTGCTGGTACTGGATAGGGGAGTTTAAATATGTCAGAAACTGCTGATCTCCTGGGATTTTCACCCACAACTGTCTCTAGAGTTTACAGAGAATGGTACGAGAAACAGAAAAAAACATCCATCGAGCAGCAATTCTGTGGGCAAAAATGCCTTTTTACTGAGAGAGGTCAGAGGAGAACGGCCAGACTGTTTCGAGCTAGCAGGAAGTGACAGTAACTCAAATAACCACGTGTTACAACAGTGGTGCGCAGAAGAGCATCTCTGAACACACATGTTGAACCTTGAAGTGGATGGGCTACAACAGCAGAAGACCCAGACACACACTCCGTGGTCACTTTATTAGGTGCATGTAGCTACTGAGTGCAGATGAAACTAACTTGAATGCCATCAGAGCTCCACATTCATTCATGCTCTAACAGCATATGCATCAGAAATTCCTCCTCTTCCCTATCTGTAGCATCTCAATGTTCGGTCCTTGAATGCATGCCATAAAGCTCACAACAGTGAAATAATTTTTACTGTGTTCCTTAAGATAAACCAATTCAGTCCAAAATCTATCTGGAATATGCTTTCTCCTATGAAATGTTACATTGTCCTCAATCAACATATCCTCAGCCTGGCTTTAAATTTCAGCTAAACGTTATCATCTTCATTACAAGCATAAATTCTCCCAAGTACCATTGCAATTGAGAAATATGATAGAACACTGAGGTTTATTTATTTATTTCCAATCAAAGTTATGCCTTGCTATATTTAAAGGTCATAATCTTAAAATGGATTTATCTGCAAAACTGCGTTCTTAGTAATAATGTGCAGTAATTCATTTGTGAGTGTCGAAGTCACTGAATATGACAAAAAGAGATTATATTAAGCCGCCTATTAGCTCTAGAATCAGAATCAGGTTTAATATCACCGGCATATGTTGTGAAATTTGTTTATTTGTGACAGCAGTACATTGCAATAAATAGCAATAAATACTGTACCATAATTTGCAATAAATTTAAATAAGGATAATAAACAAATAATGCAAAAAGAGAAGGAAAGGAATACTGAGAAAGTGTTCATGGGTTCATTGTCCATTCGCAACTCTGATGGCAGAGGGGAAGAAGCTGTTCTTGAAATGAGCTTGTGTCTTCAGGCTCTTGTACCTCGTCCCTGATGGTAGCAATAAATTCTACTTGTATACTATAATCTGTTCCCACTTGAATTAAGCATTTGTTGAAATGAGAAAACCTTTAAAACATGCCTAACTAGGTCAAGAAAGTGAATACAACTTGCATAGCCTCTTGAAGCAGTAAAGTGAAAGAAATTTTGCAGTTTCACCTTGGAGCCAGTTCTGCGGATGGATCCCGAATCAGGCAATGTTTCCGCTGAATTGGTGTATTAGTTTGCAGAAAATTAAATGACTCTGGCTATTTCTCATTTTTTTTTTATAATTCCCTGGACATTTGAGAAGATTTGGTTGATTTTTGCCTGTATCTTGTTGTGACAGATTGTGGAAATTTGGCCCTGTGCTTTTGAAGATAGTTAAGAAGGGCCAGGGCCGATGGAAAGAAATTATTTTGTCTAACTGGAGAATGGTGATCAAGGAGTACAGCCATAAGATTAGAACTAGAAGGTATAGGATAATGTGGTGGAAATATGGAATGGGTATAATGTCATATATGGTTTAATATTTTATATGTACACAGTGTAAATAGTATATAACAGGCTTTATATATAATATAAGACAGATGCAGTGTTAGCATTTATTTTGAGAGGACGAGAATAAAAAAGCAAGGATGTGATGCTGAGGCTTTATAAGACTTTGGTCAGACTGAGCTTGGAATATTGAGAACAGTTTTGAGCCTCTTATCTATGAAAGAATGTGCTGCCATTGGAGACAGTCCAAAAGATGTTTACTGGAATAATTCTGGGAATGAAAGGATATGAGGAGCATTTGATGGCTCTGTGCTTGTACTCACTGGAGTTTAAAAAATGAGATCTCACAGAAACCTATCAAATATTGAAAGGCCTAGAAAGAGTAGACATGGAGAGGATGTTTCTTACGGTGCAAGAGTCTAGGAACAGAAGTTGCAGCCTATGAATAGAAGATCATCCCTTTAGAACAGAAATGAGGAGGAAATTCTTTAGCCAGAGGGTGGTGAATCTGTGGAATTCATTACTGCAAACAGCTGTAGAGGCCAGGTTATTGGGTATATTTAAAGCTGAGGTTGATATGTTCCTGATTCCTGTCAAAGGTTATGGGTAAAAGGCAGGAGAAGGGGTTGAGAGGGAAAATAAATCAAGCTATGATAGAATGGCAGAGCAGACTCGATGGGCTGAATGGCCTAGTTCTGCTCCTATGTCTTATGGTCTAATAATATCAATCCTGAGAGTGTCATTACTATACCTATGAATGGCAGAATAAGTGCTTCCTACTTTATTAATATGTATTTAATTTTTCTGCTGCTGAGAACGCCCTTGTTTACAATTCAGCAGTTCATAATGTTGATGTATATAACTGCTGGAGTTGGAACAACATGTTACATCCCTTATTGGTTTGCTTTAATGTCGTGCTCTCTGCACATTTACACTTTTACTCTCTGAGGAAGAGAAACCTGCTGCTATTAAACTGTTTCCAAGCACTGCACTGCTTAATCTATTCCAAATAGCAATTTATAACATAAATCACATTTCATCTGCTAATAGCCAGGATGTCGATGAACACTTGTAGAACATCCTGAGAGTGTGGGGATCCAAATGATGCTCTCCAGATAGGCATCAATAACATGGTATCAGTAACGCTGGTATCAATAACATAATACACAAGGAAAGAGATCGCTGGAATCCAGAAGAATGAGAGAGGATATCATTGAAATCTTTTGGATATTGAAAGGCCTGGATAGAGTGGAGAGGGTGTTTGCTACAATGAGAGACTCTAAGGCAAGGGGGCACACCTTCAGAATACAAGGATATCCCCATAGAACAGAGATGAGGAAGAATTTCTTTAACAAGAGGGTGGTGAATCCGTTGCCCTTGAGAGCTGTGGAGGCCAAGTCATTGGGTGTACATAGAAAGGAGATAGATAGGTTCTCATTGCCTCTAAGAGCTGTGGAGGCCAAGTCATTGCGTGTACATAAAGAGGAGATAGATAGGTTCTTGACTAGTCAGGCTGTCAAAGGTTACAGGGAGAATGAGATTGACAGGGATAATAAATCAGCCATGGTGAAGCAGATTCATACGGCCAAATGGTCTAATTCTGTCTCCTATATCTTATGGTCTTATATAAAGCAATAAAAATGATGAAAATATTGAAATTAACCTGATGAAATGTCTCTGCCTGAAACTTCGGGAATGATGAAGTCCTGGTGAAGGTCTTGGCTCAAAACGTTGCCTCTTTATTCCTCTCCATAGGTGCTGCCTGACCTGCTGAGCTCCTCCAGAACTTGGTGCGTGTTGCCTCAATATCTTAGACGTTTACACTTAGTTCAAAATGATCTAGCTCAATCTGAAACCACGATTTTCAGTTTTAACAACTTAAGCTATGAAGGTATGAGGACAGATTACCTGGAGTAGACTCGAAATTTACATTAAATGGTGTGTGAGTGGGCAGAAAATCACTGGCATTTAAAACAATAATAAAATCTGATTTTGTGCAAATTTGCATTCTCTTAAGGCACAACAACACAAAGGGAAAGTATTTAGGTTTAATGTAGAAATGATAGATGTTTTGAAATGGAAGGAAAAGCTCATTATGTTGCCAGGAAATATAGGAAGCTTAAGGATTGGACACATTTTAAATGTCTGCAAAGAGGGACCAAGATATTGAAACAGAAAAGGAAAATAAAAGACGAGAATAAGCTTGTGAGAAACATAAAAACAAGACTCTAAAAGGCTGTGTCACTGTGTTCCACCAGCATTTTGTGTGTGTTGTTCTCTAAAAGGCTCTGTGGGTAGGTCACAGAAGAAGACACTAAAGATCTCCCAGCAAAAACCAAAGAATCAAGGGTTGATTGCTGATCTCCTGGGATTTTCACAGACAACAGTCTCTAGATTTTACAGTGGATGGTGCCAAAAAACAAAATAAAAACATCCTATGGCTGGCATTTCTGTGGGTGAAAACACTCTGTTAACGAGAGAGGTCAGAGGAGAATGGCCAGACTCGTTCAAGTTGATAGAAAGGTGACGGTATCTCAGATAACCACTGGTTATAACAGTGCTGTGCAGAAGAGCATCAAAAACTACACAGATATCTGGTGAACAAGTCTAAAGTATGGATAATTGGTAGTCAAGTGCTAATGACAATCGAAACTTGGTTAATAGATTGATAAAAGGAGTATGAATATTTGGATCGTTCACAGTTTGGTGGCCTGACACCTGTGGGGTAACACAGGGATCAGTGTTGTATACCAAGAATTCACAATCTATGCTGTCCATTTGGCTAACATTATCAAACTTGCTGGTGATTATTCCCATTGCTTAGTGATTTTGAGTATCAAAGTTCTAAGTTCATAGTAAATTTATTATCAAAGTATATATGCGTTTCAATAGACTACCTTGAGATTCATTCTCTTGCAGGCATGTACAGAAAAAAATGCAATTGAATTTCATGAAAACTACATAAAAAGACAAAGAACTGACAACTAATGAGTAAAAGAAGACAAACGGTGGAAATTTAAAAAAATACTGAGAACAGGAGTTGTAAGAGTCCTTGAAAGTGAGTTTGTAGGTCATAGAATCAGTTCAGAGTAACGGTGAGTCAAGTTATCCACATCAGTTCAGGAGCATGATGGTTGATGGTGATAACTGTTCCTGAACCTAGTGGCATAAGTCTTCAGACTTCAGTGGTAGCAGTGAGAAAAGGGCAATGGCCTGGATCACACTATCATTGTGAGTTCTCTTGGGGAATAAAAGCTGCATTAAGCTGTTGGCTCAGAAATCACTCTAGTTCTCTGTACTTCTCATTTCTCCAAGCTTGGTACATGACAAGCTGAACCCAATCTTTACAAAATTAGATGAACAGATTTCCTCCCAGGCATTTTTGATCAATTCTGCCCTAGCGAAAAATCTAAAGCAGCTTTCCAATTAAACTCGAAATTCGTGAATCACCTCCTTCAACGTGCATGCCTCAGCAGCTTACTGGGAAGCAGAAGCTACTCCACTCAAATTATCCTCATGTGAACTATACATTTCTGAATGTTGTACAACTACTGTTAAGCACCTCACATATTCCTGTTGTTGAATTTCCCGGTATGTACAAAGTTCTCTGGATCTACCTTTCTTTACAGCCTTCATCGTAAAGCTCTTCATACGAAGTCTATGCTGTTAAATTTTGTTTTATAAGGTTATTAAAGCCCAAGCCAATCTTATAAATCCCATTATCAGTAATATTACATGCTTCAGTGCTGAAACTCTATTAACTTGGGTGACAAAACTTGGATCGTTTCATCTCATCACACTTCTCCAAAAAGCAATTTGTTGATCCCCAGGTAAACCAAGGGCTTATCAGAATCCACATTGTGATTAGATTCACAAGCAAACTGATGTAGTTGGTCACAGGTGCACAGTAGGAAGAATAACCTCTGTGCCATGATCGAAAGCCCTGTGCCAAATTAGTTTTAGTCTTCTCCAGGCTCCCTGACATTGAATTTGAGCTTTCTGACAAGATTCCCAATGCACCAACTATTTCGTCGTGTGAGCACTTTAACATCTTCTGCAGTCTGCCTGTCAAAATCCACTTCTGTACTCCAGCAGATGCAGAGTCGTAGCCATGCAGACAGTTGCAAAAGAATCTGTGGTATTGTAACGTACAAACGCAGGAACTCACCTGGTCGGGCACAATCCACGGAAATGAATAAACAGTAGACATTCGGGTCGAGAGTCTTCTTCAGGACTGGAAAGGAAGAGGGAAGGTGCAAGAATAAAAAGGTGGGGAGAGGCGAAGGAGGATAACTAGAAGGTGATAGGTGTGTGGGAAAGGTAAAGGGCTGGAGGTGAAGAATGAGGTAGGAGAGGAGAGTGGGCTATAGGAGAAATGGAAGGAGGAGGGGCACCAGGGGAAATTGATGGACTAATGAGAGAAGGTAAGAGGTCAGAGTGGAGAGTAGAAGAAGAGGGGAAGGCAAGGAATTTGTTTTCACTGGAAGGAGAAACTGATATTCATGCCATCAGGTTGGAGGGTACCCAGATGGAATATAGGGTGTTGCTCCTCCGCTCTGAAAGTGGCTTCACGGTGGCACAAGAGAAGACCATGGGTTGACATGTCAGAATGGGATTGGGAATCAGAATTAAAATGTTGGGCGTCCAAGAAGTTCTGCTTTTAGCAGATGGAGCAGAGGTGCTCGATGAAGAGGTTCCCCAATTTACGAAAGGTCTCATAGATGGAGAGAAGGCAGCATTGGGAGCACTGGATACAACAGACAACTCCAGCAGGTTTTCAGACAAAGTGTTGCTGAAAGCTAAAGGACAACTTGTGGCCCGTAGTGGAGGTAAGGGAGGAGGAGAATGAGCAGGTGGAGCACTTTTCGCTGCTTGAAGGAGGGAGATTAGTCGGAAGGGATGAATGGACAAGGGAATCATTGAGGGAGTGATTGCTGTGGGAAAGCAATGGGGTGGGGGGGAGGTAAAGATGTGTCTAGTGGTAGGATTCCACTGGAGATGGTGGAAGTTGCAGAGAATGATGTTTTCGATGTCAAAGGAAAAATGCGCTGACATTGGAGAGGATTCAAAGGACATTCTCAAAAAATACTTCCAGGTTTGAAAGGCTTTTGAGGAGCATTTCATGGCTCAGGACTTGTGTGCACTGGAATTCAGAGGAATGAGTGTGGAGTCTCATTGAAACCTACTGAATGTTGAGATGCTTCAATAGAGTGAATGTGGAGAGGATGTTTCCTATGGTGGGAGAGTCCAGGACCAGAAGACACAGCCTCAGAATAGAGGGACATCCACTTAGAATGGAGATTAAAAGGAACTTCATTAAACAGAGAGTGGTAAATCTGAGGCATTTATTGCCCCAGGCAGCTGTGAAGGCCAAGTCATTGGGTATATTTAAGACAGAGTTTGAGAGGTTCTTAATTAGTCAGGACATGAAGGGTTACAGGGAAAAGACAGCAGACTGGGGCTGAGTGGAAAATGGATGAGCCATGATGAAATGGTGGAGCAGACTCAATGGGCCAAATGGCCTCATTCTGCTCCTAAATCTTAGGGTCTTATGGTTTCATTTATTTATCACATGTGCATGGAAACATACAGTGGAGAAGCCATTTTGCAGCAAAAACCAACACACCCAAGGATGTGCTGGGGGCAGCCTACAAATGTTCCCACACATTCCAGTCCCAACAAAGCACATCCACAGTGTTCGGCAGAACAATACAGAACACAACAAGTGAAAAACAACAGCAGCAAAACAAGACCATGGTATTTTTAATGGCAGATTCATTTTCAGTTTGGAAACGTGAACTGAACTCAACACTAAACTGATTCTGCAACACGTGGACTCACTTTCAAGGACTCTACAGTTCATTTTCTCAATATCATTTATTACTTACCTATTATTATCATAATTTGTTTTGTTTGCTTATTTGCACAGCTTGCACTCTTTTGCACATTGGTTGTTTGTCCATCTTTATTTGTGTGTAGTTTTTCATTGATTCCATTGTGTTCCTTAGTTCTACTGTGAATTCCTGCAAGAAAATGAATTTCAGGGTAGTATATGGTGACACCCTGGCATGCCCACAATGCTCGGCAGTAAGTAAAGAAACAGGACACAACAAGCAACAAAACAACAGCAAAGCCCTGCATACTTGTGATGAAATGTACACCCGATTTAATGGCTCATGGTGATGCTTACAACAACCGACATCAGCTCACGGCTGACAATTATTGCTTGCTGCATACATTGACGATATAATCAAAAGATGCGTTGCCTATAATCCTTTGTACAGGTGTGAGGTAATCATGCAGTATTCGCTCAGGACCAGTTTTGAGGGCCGTTCTGTTTAGCTCCCAGTGACTCGCTGAGCAAGTAGACACTCCAGTATTGTAGTGCTGTGAGGGTCACTGTCAATTATGTTTCAAACTCCAGCAGAACAAACTGAGCCCATTACCTCCTAACTTAGAAACAAGAGCACTATCAAATACGCTGACCCATTAATTAGCAAATATAGTTGAATATCTGTAGTAAAGCTAATTACAAGGCCAAATAAAGCGGCTAATAAGCTCTTGCAATTCAGCAGCAGCACAGTTAAACTATAAATAATATAGTGGGTACCGCCACGTTTAATTGCTCATATTTTTCAGATCTTGCTGAAGAGCTGTCACATCTGAGAAGATGGTTTTCATTATCTGTCTCTAATTAACATCAGTAAGAGCCAGTCTTTAGTGAGTGATGTCAATAGCAAAGGAGGCAGCAATGACATCATCAAGTCAGCCTGAGTGAAAATGGATTGAAATGCTTCCTACTTTTAAAATAAATTTTAGCCTAGGACCTCAATGAAATAAGAATTGTTTGCAGGATTCATCTGTGAGCCTGTGGATAGTAATATCCAGATTCAGGAGCTTGGGCCGTCTGTGTAATGTTAGCAAACTCTGTCATTCTACGATCAATCATTTCCTGCAGCTTCTAAGTCTCAATCACTATTTGCAATGTTAGGTACAACAGTATATGAATTTTTTTAAAAAATTCTGTTCTAAATATCAATGATCATAACTGAACCATCAAACCTCTAAATTAACTCTTATTGAAAGGAAAATTAATAAACATTGAACAGCATTTCTGAAATGAATATCATTACTAAAATATTAATAAAGTAATTTTATGACCTAAGTACGTAAATATCACCATATACTACCCAGAGATTCATCTTCTTGCATGCATTCACAGTAGGTACAAAGAAACATTTTACACAAAGATGGACAAACAACCAATACACAAAAGGCGACAAACTGCAAATACAAATAGTAAATAAATAAATATCATAGGAGCAGAATTAGGCCATTTGGCCCATCGAGTCTGCCCCGCCATTTCATCATCACTGATTTATTTCCCTCACGGCCCGTCTCCTGCCTTCTCCCCGTATGCCTTCATGCACTGACCAGTCAAGAGTCTATCAACGTCTGCCTTAAATATTTGTAAAGACTTGGCCTCCACAGTGTCCTGTGGCAACAAATTCCACAGATTCACCACACTCTGGCTAAAGAAGAAATTCCTCCTCATCTCCGTTCTAAAAGGATGCCCCTCTATTCTGAGGCTGTATCCTCAGAATACTAAGAACATGAGTTGTAGTCCTTGAAAGTGAGGCCATAGATGGTGGAATCAGTTTAGAGTTGAGGTGAGTGAAGTTCTGGTTCAGGAGCCTGATATTGAAGTATAATAACTGCTCCTGATTATGTTTTGTTGTATTTATCATTACTGAACATGAACAAAATACTGAAAGATTTGTTCGTGCTGGTAGCATAGCACCATTACAGCACCTGCGACCCAGGTTCAACTCCCACCGTGGTCTAAGGAGACTGTGCACTCTTCCTGCAGGTGCTCTGCTTTCCTTCCACAGTACAAAGACGTACAAGTTAGTCAATCACATTGACACAATCGTGCATTGGAGGCTCACTGGGTCAGAAGGGCCGGATACCATTCTGTATCTATAAAATGAAATTCACTTAAGATGGATGGTGACTTTTGATCGGTGCAAGACATGGCAAGTCAATGCTTCCTTGACATTCGGATGTGGCAAGAATGTTGTCAAGCTATCGGTATTACGAACGGCCCATTCAGATTTGTCTTGATCTGGTTTGGATTCTACTCATTGACTCCTGAAGCAACTTGGGCATCAGAGGTTATGGACGAGATCATGGGCAATTCACCTAGTTCCAGTACCAAATAAATTAGTGTCACATTTGAGCAGTCGTGCATGGCAAGAAATTATAAAAAAACAAAGGAATAATTAGGAAGGGAACACAAATAATTGATAATAGATTGCAGATGCCTCCGTAGTCCCAACGGATTGGTGCCTGACTGCGCCTAGCTGTGAAAGTGCTTTGCTCTATCCTGCTAAAATAATAAACTAATCAATTACTGGCTGTGGTCAATGAAGCACAGCCATAAGGTGCGTGTATCAGCCCGACTAGGATTCAGTCAATAACGGACACTTTTATTACCACTCTTTTGTAGTGCCTGGGAACGATCTGGCATCAGTGTCTGATTAACCACATTTTCACTGATCACACTTAGTAAAATGGAAGTGCACACCTTACAGCTGATGACATTCAGAGAGTCAAGCTTTATTTAGTAGAACAAAAGCTGTCACATTCATTGCTCTCTTTTTTTATATACGGGGCTATCTGAGATATTAAATACAGATATTAACTAGCACTGTTCTTTTTTTGCATTCCTGTTAAATGGACATCCTTTTCCGATTGATCTTTATTTTTTTGAACCGCAGAAAATCAACAATAAAAAAAAATGCAACATAAATTCCACATAGGAATTATTGCCAGGAAATACACGCAAAGTTAAAAGACAGTGTACACATAACTTGGCAGCTGCCACTCGATGTAACAAGCATCTCCCTGTAAAAAGAGTAGGATTGTGGGAATCAGAATCACACTCAGGCTTATTATCACTGACATATGTCATGAAAATTGTTATTTCGTGGCTGCAGTACAGTGCAAGAGTCAAAATATACCGTTATCATAAGAAATACAACATAAATATCTTTCCATATTATATATCATTTTTTATATTTTTAATATTTTATTGTACACACACACACACACACACACACAGGTGTATATATATAAATCCTGAGGCACATGTAAAAAAAATCTGCAAGGTGAAGGTACTTTCAAAAATAATGAAATTTAAAGTTTCTAAATATCATAAAAATTACTATAAAGAACAGAAAACAATTTAAAAAAAAGCTAAATCAAACCAATATTTGGTGTGACCACCCTTTTGGCTTTAAAACTGCATCAATACTCTTAGGTACACGGGAGCCCATATCCGCAATGCTTACAAGCATTCTATGTCTTTTCTTTTTGAATTCAAGGGGATAGAATTTGACCTGTATCTCGAGAGGAACATTAAACCACTATCCTGGAAACTGATTGTGGCCCATCACTTTCTAGCAAAGCCCTTCATTACAATATTCTATTGAACAGGAGGTCCGAGGAAATACACGTAATAGAATCATGTCTTAAAGTTTTGTGTAGAGACCAATTCTTTGCAAGTGTCGCCATTACAAAGTGTGGAAAGTATCTGAGTTGTGTCAGTCATACAGGGTTCAATGTAGTATCAGGATCCTTGGGACCAGAAGACATAGGAGCAGAATTAGGTCATTTGGCCCATTGAGTCTACTCCACCATTCCATCATGGCTGATTTATTACCCTCTCCTGCCTTCTCCTGATAATCTTTGACTCCCTTACTAACCAAGAACCTATCAAAATGACATTATTACTTACATCCCTCATATATGTGAGGAGTAAAAATCTTTACAATACGTCTCCATCTAAATGTACAATGTGCAATTTATAGTAGTTTATACTTCCATTTTAATTATACTTAATGACTTGGCCTCCACCAGAATTCCAGAGATTCACCACCTTCTGGCTAAGGAAATGCTTCTCATCTCTGCTTAAGGAACATTGTTGCACTCTGGGGGGAGAGGACTTGGGTTGGATTGGTATGGGGTGAATGGGGGGGGATTAAGAAAGAGTGAAGTGACATCTTGAAGGTCAAGGCCCCAAAAGCAAGAAATAGAGATGACTGCTTGTGAGGCGTAATATCAAGCCTCACTGTGCCAAGCACGGCTACCTGGTAATTACATCAAAGTTATGACTGAAAAGGAAGAGAGGTTATATTGGATCTGTGCCCTTCTGACCAGGATACTGACCGTGCACGACTTCAAAGTTCAAAGTTACTCAATAAAGCTATTGAAAAATAACATAACAGAATCAATGAAAGACCACCCAAATTGGGCGTTCAACCAGCGCGCAGAAGACAGCAAACTGTGCAAATACAAAAAGAGAAAATAATTAATAAATAAATAGATAGATAGATAGATAGATAGATATCGGGAACATGAGATGAAGAGACCTTCAAAGTGACTCCAGATGCACATTTGTGAGGCACTGGAAATGATTTATAAAAATCTTATATAAAAGGTCACACATCTAATGATAGCACAGACAAGGAAGGATTCCTTCTTCCAGACAATACAAAAGCTTTGTTATTCTCCACCCCAGCGAGCTGTGGAAGGCTAAATCATTGAATATTTCCAGGTCCATGATAGCCAACAAAATGGCCAAGATCCAGTAAGAACTAATCTTATTAAATGGTGAAGCTGGGCCACAAGGCCTACTGCTGCTCCTAATTTTTCAACGTTCTGTTGGCGTAGGCCAATCTACAAACTGGCATCCGAGACAATTACGTTATCACAAACATGAGCAGTTCGGCAAAATCTGGAAATCTGGAAATCCAAAGCAACACACACAAAATGCTGGAGGAGTTCAGCGGCTCAGGCAGCATCTATGCAAACATTAGTCGATGTTTTGGGCCGAGACCCTTCTTCAGGACTGAGAAGGAAGATACCAGAATAAAAAGGTGGGGGAAAGGAAAGGAGGATAGCTGGAAGGCGATGGGTGAATCCAGGTAAGTGGGAAGAGTCAGGGGAGGGAGAAGGAAGAATCCAATAGGATAAGGAAGTGAAACAATAGGAGAAAGGGAAGGAGGTGGGGACCCAGGACCCAGGGAGAAATAATAGGCAGGTGAGAAGAAGTGATAGGTCATAGTGGGGAATATTAGTTAGCTGGAGATGGATTTTACTTCTACAATGCTTCATGTCATTCACTAGCATCATGAGGCATAAGACCTTGTGGAAGTGCAAGAAAAAAAGTCCATACACTATCAGCTTGGCCTCAGTTGCTTTTAAATTCTACAATGTTTGCGAAACCACAAGATCAAATCTTAAGAGTCTATTGTAAATCATAAATAAATTACAACAGGAGTAGGCTCATAGCTACCAAGAAATATGGGATTTGGATTTTAAAAATCCTAAGAGAAGAATTTATCTAACTGCACTTCATGTCTGGAGGTCACCAAATTGAATTTCACACTTAATGGATATGCCTAGAAATAGGATAAATTATGTGATAATGATATTCTGGACAAGTTCATCTCGCTCCTTCTCAGCCACCCTTTTATGTGGCCGCATAATTAGCCGATGAGAGACAGGCAATTAAATAAAATTCTACAGATTTATTTGTGGGCTTTGGTGGGTTTAGAGTTGTAAAGTTATATCCCAGATGGGCTCAAAAGCTGAATGAACATAAGCACCGTAGCATAGTGGTTATCACAAAGCTTTACAGTACCAGCGACCCAGTTTCAAACACAGCCGCAGCCTATGAGGAGTTTCTAAGTTCTCACCATTTCCACATGGGTTTCCCCAGGCTGCTCCAGTTTCCTCCCATGGTCCAAATATGTACTGGCTAGTAGGTTAGTTGGTCAATGTAAATTGTCCTGTGATTTGGCTAGGCTTAAATCAGGAGATTGCTGAGTGATGTGGTCTGAAGGACCTAAACTGCACCATATCTCTAAATAACTAGATAGATAAATATGGTGCTCCTCATAAATGTCTCAGATGCATGGAAGAGAGACCCTGATGATCCTCTCAGCAGTCCTCACAATCCTTTCACAAAGCTTCAGTGGCTGAGATGGGAGAGACTGTGCATACAACAACTGTTGCCCGGGTGCTTCACTGGTCGCAGCTTTATGGGAGAGTGGCAAAGAGAAAGCCACTGTTGAAAAAAAAAATCACATGAGATCTCAGGTAGAGCTTGCCAGAAGACATGTGGGAGACTCTGAAGTTGGGTAGAAGAAGTTTCTATGGTCTGATGAAGCCAAATTTGAGCTTTTTGGCCATCAGACTAACATACATCATCAAAAACACACCATCCTTACCGTGAAGCATGGTGGTGACTGCATCACCCTGTGGGGATGCTTCACTTCAGCAGGCCCTGGAAGGATTGTGAAGGCAGAGGGTAAAATGAATGCAGAAAAATACAGGGAAATCCTGCAAGAAAACTTGATGTCAGCTGCAAGAGAACTGCGACTTGGGAAAAGATTTGTTTTCCAACAAGACAATGACCTCAAGCATAAAGCCAAAGCTATACAGGACTGGCTGAAGAACAGCAACGTTAATGTAGTGGCCAAGTTAGAGTCCAGAACTCAATGTAATTGAGAGTTTGTGGCTGTACTTGAAAAGGACTGTTCACTCATGATCACCATGCAATCTGACAGAGCTTGAGCAGATTTTCAAAACAGAATGGGGAAAAATTGCAATGTCCAGATATGCCAAAGCCCTTACAGACCTATCCACAGACTCAAAGCTATAATTGCTGTCAAAGGTGCATCTACTAAATATGGACTTGAAGGAGGTGAATAGTTATGTAATCAATTATTTTGTGTTTTATATTTGTAATTAATTTAGAATCACTTTGTAGAGATCGGTTTTCACGTTGTCACAAAAAAAGTCTTTTTCCGTTGATCAGTGTCAAAAAAGCCAAATTAAATCTACTGTGAATCAATACTGTAAAACAATATAAATATCAACTGTACTCTTTTCTGTAGATACTGCCTGGCCTTCTGAATTCCTCCAGCTGCTGTGTTCAGGGGTCCTCAGATATATACATCAAGATCCCTCTGTTCCATAGCCTGGTCATGGTGTCCTGCTTTATATTCTAACTCTACGAGACCGCTCAAATATCTTGAAAAGTAGAATTCTATGACATTTCAGTTAAATTCTATCTGCTACTTCTTTTCCTATCTTAACAGCTGATCACCATTGTTCTGAACCTGAAGACCTTCCTCCTCCCTATCCACAACCCGATCGATCTTTGTCATAGATACATAAACACGAGCTTCTAGTCAGTGCTGGACTGTTACTCTGCCTAGTCCCATCAAGCCGCACCTGGACTATAACCCTTCATCCCCTTCCCATCCAGGCATGTCTCCAAACTTCTCATAAATGTTGTCATAATTTTGTATACTCCTATCAAACCCACCCCCCTTTCTCCTAGGCTCCAGGGGAAAAGTCCTTATCTTTTCAACATTCCTCTATGACTCAAGACCTCAAGACCCGGCAATATCCTTGTAAATTTTCTCTGTATGATTTCAATCTTATTGATATCTGTGAACTTACTAATTATACATTCTAAACTCCTGTCCGGATCATTAATGTATATAACAAACATCAAGGGTTCCAGGACTGATATCTGCATTAAACCAATAGTTACATGTTTCTAATTATAGAAAGTAACAAACCACCATTACCTTTTGCCTCTGTCTCCTTCACCCAGTTTTGGATCCTATTTGGCACGTGCCTTGGATTCTATAGGTTCTTACCCTTTGGATAAGTTACCCATGCAGACAGAACATCGTTAACGGCTTTACTGATAATAGCAAATAACTCTCGTGTCTTGCAATGAGTTTCAATCTGAATAAGTGAGCGTAACTATTGCCCCCATCAGTTGATACAGCTGAATCTGCTTCACTATAGAGCCTTTACACTGCTACAGGGGCCAATTGCTTGCCTTTGCCGTACACCAGGATTAACAGCCGGGAACTGTTTCCATACCAACAGAGAGAAGTTTTCAGCATCAGCTCTGGATTTCCCAACATTTATTTTAAATTTCAGCGGAGGCAAAATAAGAGAAGGGTGGTTAGTTGGAGATGTGTCTCTGCCAAAGGAAGTGTTAGAAATTCCTTCCCTCCATTAACCTGCAGGTCAGCCTTAGCTCCCCAGTCAGGGTCATGTGAAGCCATGGGAGCAGGTAGTATAGATGGTCGTAAGAACAGCCAATGCATATCACAAGTCCTAGTTCTGCACCTACTGACGCCAGGCAGACAAACTCTGTAGAGTACAGATAATGGCTGGGGCTGCACATCTTTTTAAGGCACCCCCTAGAAGAAGGCTATGGCAAGCTACTTCTGTAGAAATATTTGCCAAGATGCAGTGCATAATGATGATAATAAGAGGAAAATAGGTTTTTGATTAGTCAGGGCGTTAAAAGTTATGGGGAGAAGGCAGGAGAATGAGGTTGAGAGGGATAATAAATCAGCCATGATGAAATGTGGAGTAGATTCGATGGGCTAAATAGCCTAATTCTGCTTCTATGTCTGATGGTCTTTCAGGAAGGGAAATGGCATGAGCGCCAAATTAATCCCTTGAGATAAAAGACTCAAGATTCATTTTTGTTTATTGACATTCGTCAGTGTAAAGGAGAACAGAGGGATTGTTACTCCAGATCCAATGCAGCATAAAAAACACAATAAAAATACAATAAATATATATATATATATATATATATATATATACACACATAAGATTAGCTTGTATACATAGAGTAATTGTGTGTACATAAAGTGATGCTATGTACAGGAGTATCTGTACATAAGGTAAATGATAGGAAGTTGTAAAGTAGTGGTGGTGGGGTTTATGGAGGGGTGGGTTAATGGGTGAAGGTGTTGACCACCCATAAGACCATATAAGAGCAGAAGTAGGCCATTCAGCCCATTGAGTCTGCTCCACCATTCAATCATGGGCTGTTCCAATTCTTCCAGTCATCCCCACTCCCCTGCCTTCTCCCCATACCCTGTGATGCCCTGGATAATCAAGAATCCTTACTGCCTGTAGGAAGTACAGTAACTGTCTTTGTGTCTGCTGGTCCTGGCGTGAATGCTGGGTAGCCTCTTCCCTGTTGGGAAGGGACAAAATATCCTTGAGCAGGGTAGGATCCTTCATGATATTGCCAGCCTTTTTCTGGCATTTTTCTGTATATGTGTCATTGGTGATGAGTAGGCTGTGACAGTGATGTGTTGGGCAGTTTTAACTACCCATTCCTCCAGTCTGCCACAATGCACTTTCCAGATCAATGTGTACTCTCTTAATTTTACCACCTGTGAAGTTAATTTCGTGATAATGTTCAAAGCAGTTTTCAGAAATGTACACCCTTTAAGATACTGAATGATATCATGAAGAAAGAAGATAAGCCCCTAATGTAGCAAGATTTGAAGTTCAAGAGACATCTTCGCTACCAAGTGCCATTCTTAGATGAAGAAAATCTGGTATCTTCTCCCTTCCTTCTCAGTCCTGAAGAAGCGTCTCAGCCTGAAACATTGATTCTCTGTGAATTTCCATAGGTGCTGCCTGACCTGCTGACTTCCTCCAGCATTTTGTGTGTGTTGATGTGGTTATCTTACCTTTCATTTTGCAAAGCAAATGAAGTCTGATGTTATCATATATTTAAAAACAATTCAAAATGAATGACACCTAATAAATGGAAAATAGACAAATGGAAAAAGTAGAAATAAAAATTAGTGAGGTGTTAATTTTAACATTCTAACTTACTCATTTTAGACATAGGTGAGTCATCAGCAAATCATAGCTCAAAATCTTATATAAAGGAAATTGCTATGTCACCAAGGACTAGCAGATTTCTATGGATATACTGTGGAAAGGATTCCAGCTGGTTGCATAACCATCTGGAATGGAGGAACCTTTGCACAGGATCGGGAAAAGCTGCAGAAAGTTGCAAACTCATCTAGCTCCATCTTGGGCACTGGCTTCCCCACTAACAAGGACCTCTTCAAAAGGCAGTGCCTCAAAAATGTGGGATTGATCATTCAAGGCACCGATCACCCAGGACATTTTCTCTTCTCATTGCTCCCATCAGGGAGGAGATACAGGAGCCTAAAGACACACACTCAACATTTTAGGAACAGCTTCTTCATCTCTGCCATCAGATTTCTGAACAGACAATGAACCAACCCAGGGGCACTTACTCACTTTTCATTTTGCTCACTTTTCAAAAGACAAACTACCATTTAACTGAGTAACAAATGAGGTACTTAAGTAACATACAGAACAAATTAGAACATTGCCAATACTACTACAGTATTATAAAACTGTGTATTAGTTCAGAATAATTAATCGATGGATGACTTCATTCAGTGTGTTCTGCAGTGTTCTTTTGAATGACTGTAATAAAAAAAATCAGTACAGACACCAAGTGCACTGCCTTCTTACAATGCTTTGATGATTGCATCCTCCAAATCTTCATTATCATTGTAACATTCAAGATGATTATCGATACCTTCAAGTTCTTCATAGTTCCTAACTTGTTGAAGTAGTAAAATTGCTTTTCACTCCCAGCCATTTTTGGCACCTCCAAGCCTGAATGCTTGAAACTGTGATTCTAAATTATCATACCATTTATTTTTTGCCATCTATCAGTTACAGAAAGTATTCAGTGACAGTCTACTGCCCAGTTAAGCAGTATAGAGTCCCAAATAAATGAAGGGAATCCTGGCTATTTTCTTGATTAGTTTTTGTTCTTTAAGAGTTGTCCCAAATAAGCAGCTGTCCCAATTAAACAATGCCCAATTAACTGGGATCCACTATATTTTTAATGTATTGCTCTGTGTTGCTGCTGCAAAACTAAAAATTTCATGACAGTGTCTTTTGATTGAAAATTAAAACCAAGCAGGCATAACATTTGATCTCAAGCAGTCAGGAGATTTGATCCTTTTAAAAATGTTCTCAGTTCTAATAATGTACTAGGATTCACTCATATTACAACTATGCATCTTTGTGCAGACTTCCTTATTGTCCTGGATCAAGCAATTGCATATCCCCTCCCCAACCAAATATACTTTCAGGTTCAATGGACACAAGAGATTCTGCAGATGCTGAATTCACAGCAACACACACAAATTGCTGGAGGAACTCTGCAGGTCAGGCAGCATCGATAGAAAGGAATAAACAGTCAATCTTTTTAGGCTTAGTGTTTTGGCTGTATTACCAACTGGTATGGGGTGGTTCTATTGCACAGGATCGAAGCAAGCTGCAGAGAGCTTTAAAATCAGTCAGCTCCATCATGAGCACTGGCCTCTGTAGTATCCAGGACATCATCAAGGAGTGATGCCTCAAATAGGTGGTGTCCATCATCAAGGACCCCACCACCCAGGACATCCCTCTTCTCATATTACAATCAGGAAGGGAGTACAGAAGCCAAAAGACACACTCAGCGAATCAGGAACAGCTTCTGCCATCTGATTTCTGAATGGACACTGAAGCCATGAGAACTACCTCACTAACTTTTTCTTTCTGTTTTTGCACTACTGATCTAATTTAACTATTTTATATATATATACACACTTACTGTAGTTCACAGGTTTTTTTCTCTATTATCATGTATTGCATTGTCCTGCTGCTGCAAAATTAACAAATTTCATGACAAATGTGGTAATATTAATGCTGATTCAGGATTGGAAAGGAAGGGGGAAGAAGCCAGAGTAAGAAGGTGGGGGGGAGGGGAAGGAGGTCTGATGTCACTTGTCAAGCAATGCCATTTAATCATGGAGAGCTGACAACGCAGTTCATCATCGTGAAGCTCTACACATCGTGATGCTCTCTGCTAACAAAAACTTAACAGACCAAATAAAATCAGTAAATGTAAAATGTGAAAAACAATCCTTAATGTCTTGGAGCTAACATGCCATTAATAAAGCACTAAAGCTTTGCAATACTTTATGATGTCATTTCAACCTCCCAATGAGTTACTGACTCTTCCAACACTTCAGACTGAGCACTGGCTCAAATGATCGCACACTGAACCACTGGCCTCTAGATCTGTTTTACCATTGAGTGATATATTTGCTGCCTCTTGTGAAAACAAATGGAAAATTATTCATAAGTGACTATTGCAAGCTCAAATCAGAACTAAAAGGAATAGAAAGACATAAAAGCATACTCTGGTCTTGGGGTGTATAGCAAAACACTAATTTCAGCCACCAACCTTCAGATCTAAATATGGACTATAGATTAAAATTAAAATGCAACTCAAGACAACGGGGTCCTAAAAGATATGAACCAGAGTTAATTGGAAGACCAGACAATGCTGATACAAATTCATCTGTGTGTCTGTAGTGTGATTGCGAAGAAGGAGGTGTATAAGTTATTCAAAGGAAAGCATTGTAGATATAAAATTGCCCTTTGATCTTTAGCCTATAAAATGTCATGTAATGTTGGGTCCAGCAGGCCTCTTCCTCCAAAAGAGGTCTCAATATGATGCCTGCCATGTCTCATTTTGTCGAATAAAGAGACTGCTTCATACCTACCAGCTACTTCTCTCCGGTGATTTTGTTCCTGTGACAACAAAAGGCATTTCATAGAGTCATATTCAATTTAGATTCACACTGAAAAATAATTGGAGCAATATTGACAGGAAGAATATATTATAATACAAACCCCAGCTGTACAGTTTTCCATCTTAGTTGAGCTTGAAGTTTATTTGAAAACATGACACTCAAAGGGGTAGCCGATTTTAAAATAACTTAGATGTATTTTGATAAAATAGATAATAGTACCTCAGTTCTATTGAAATCACTGAAAACACATAACTTACTATTTATCTTTTTCTAATCTTGCTCCTGTGCATTTTTGTAGCCCCATCGGTTTTCTCATAGAAAGTGCACATCCATTAGCATGTAACTGATACACGTAAAGCCATTTCTTGAGAAAGCTAAATCCAAACATATCACACAACCAGAGTTGTGCAGGCTCATCCGCCAATTAAAATATTGCTAACTGTGCATTCACTATCTTTTAATTAAAATATTCTGCAGTGTTTTGGTGGTTGCATAATACAGCATTGTATTATGCTTGTACAATATTTTTTCCTTTTGACATTTTAATTAGATTTTTAGCTATATACTAATTCTAATTCATCCTCATAAAGCAAGATGAGAATGGAAACTTGATTCACTCAAAATAAGATACTGCTAGTTCCTTTTGCTGTAAAATCCTTGGAAGTTTGAATTCATACTTGTCCTTGTCTGGAGAGGCAAATTCCATTAATTATTTTGGTAGCATTTTGATGCACAATTTATTTTGTCAGGAATTGCTATTACCAGGTTTGATCAGTGGAAAATGAAAAGCAAGGAAAGAGACATTTGGCACAACTATTTTCCAATCTTGCACCTTTTTTGTACATTATAGAAGATATAAATGGCATTTTGTTTTGTGATGTGTTTATGCCTCAGGCAGATCAGAATAAACAGCATGAGAATTAACAGCAAAAGCCAATGAGGATGATTTCCTTTGGCTGCTGTGCAGAGCAACATCATGACAAACGCAGAAACATTTCCTTCTCATTGGTATTTCTAATGAAATTGTAATCACTTTCAAAAATAAGGCATTTCTAATTTTGCTAGACACATCAAGCAAGTAGAGGAAATCTTACTCTGCTTGTTTACAACGTTGCTAAATATGGTAACACAGGAAATTACCCCCAATGATTATTAATAATAAAACAATATATTACGGTTTCTTTTCAATTTGTTTTTTTTTTGTTTGAAAAAGCTTTTTGTTTCATTGGCAAATACAGATAAAATCATCAGGGGAATTGACTAGATACGTTAATAATCCCAACAGCAATCCCAATTAACATACAATTAACAGAGTTAAAATGACACTAGGGACTTCAGGTTAACTATTATATTTGCTGGCATTAATTCATCTCTCAGATGCCTCTTCTCGTACGATTTCTGGTGCAATATCCTCTGCTTCCATTAAGACTATAAGACCATAAGACAGAAGAGCAGAATTAGAATTCTTCTCCAGCCCTTTACCTTTCCCACCTACCTGGCTTCACCTATCACCTTCTAATTAGCCTCCTTCTCCTCTCTCCACCTTTTTAATTCTTGTGTCTTTCCCCTTCCTATTCAGCCCTGAAGGAGGGTATCAGCATGAAATGTTGGCAGTTTAATCATTTCCATAGATGCTGCCTGCCCTGCTGAGTTCCATCATTTTGGGTGTGTTGCTCAGAAATGAACCATTCATTCCATTGAGCCTGCTCCACCATTCGATTCTGGCTGATTTAATATCCCTCTCAAACCCACTCTCTTGCCTTCTTTCCATAACCCTTACTAATCAAGAACCTATCAACCTCTGCTTTAAATACGCCCAATGACTTGGCCACATCTGTCTGTGAAAATTAATTCCACCAATTCACCACTCTTAGGCTAAAGAAATTCCTTCTCAATTCCTTCCAATCCACAAATCAGATGAGAGTGGAACAGAAACTAGCTTCTCTTGATTGATTTAAAATTTTAAACAAGTCAAGAAGGTAAATTTTGTTTTGAATACGTTACTTTGCATGCTTAGAATTTTAGTTTCGAGGGAGGTAGTGAGGAAACATTGTGGTTATTATTCATTTTTCAGCAATTTTTAATAAAGCTGAAATATAGCTATTTATCATGACTGGTAAATGGTGCTCTACTTGTTTCTTTTCTGCACTCTCCTCTCCTATCAGATTCTTTCTTCCTCAGCCCATTACCGCTTCCACCAATCACCTCCCGGATTCTTACTTCATCCCCTCCCCCATCCACCCACCTTCCCCCTTAACTGATCTCACCTATCACCTGCCAGCATGTACTCCTTTCTCTACCCCACTTTCTTATTCTGACTTTTGCCCTGTTCCTTTCCAGTCCAGAAGTAGGGTCATCGACAGTTTATTCCCTTCCATAGATGCTGACTGATCTGCTGAATTCCTCCAGCACTCTAGAATATAGACCAGCAGAATACAGCCCCTCTGACCCACAATTTTGTGCCAATCTTTTAAGAGTTAGATCAATCTACAATCTCCCACAAAACCCTCCATTTTTCTATCATCCATCTGCTTTTCTAAGAGTGTCTTAAATGTCCCTAAAGCATCTGCCTCTACCACCACTCCTGGTGTGCATTCCACACACCTATCACTTTGCTACGAGGCAGGGATACGTCAAAGTTTACATTCAGTGGCTACACTACCATGTCTCTCCTGTACATAATAAAGCGACCACTGAGTGTACATCTGGTCTTCTGCTGCTGTAGCCCATCCACTTCAAGGTTTGATGTGTTATGAATTCATAAGTTCTCTTCTGCACACCTCTGTTGTAGTGGGTGGTTATTTGAGTTACTGTTGCCTTTCTGTCAGCTTGAACCAATCTGACCATTCTCCTCCGACCTCTCTCATTAACAAGGCACTTTCACCCACGGGTATGCCACTCAATAGATGTTCTTCTTTGTTTCTCACGCCATTCTCTGTAAACTCTAGAGACAGTTATGTGTGAAAATCTCAGAAGATTCCTAAGATACTCAAACTGTCCCATCTGGCACCAACAACCATCCCATGGTCAAAGTTACTTAGATTACATTTCTTCCCTGTTCTGAATATTTGCTCTGAACAACAACTGAACCTCTTGACCATGTCTGCATCCTTTTATGCATTGAGTTGCTGCCACATGATTGTTTGATCAGATATTTGCATTAACGAGCAGGTGTGCAGGTGCCCCTGATAAACTGGCCACTGGGTGTATTTCTCTGGATATTCCATGTATTAAATTAGCACTTTGGTATGAGGAATGGTTAGAGCACAAAGTGTGAGAAATTAATTTTTATTAAGGCTTTCCAAGATGTTCTCAGAAAGAATTGCTGAATCCTTTGTTAATAATGACTGAATCCCTCTAACTCCCGGAATGATGAAGAGGAGTGTAGAAGTGCTAACAGTGATGAATTATTTTATTGAGATGAATGCAATACTGAAGGAGTGCAAAATTAATCAACCCTGCATCAAACAGCTATGTAACTCTAGTGTAAGATGCCATATGGCATTATACTCATAAGGGGTGACTATGAAACTTTGCCAGTAAGAGGGGAAGTTTCACCCTTTGAAGAAAAATCCAGGAATGTATTTGTGTAAAGTCAGAATATTATCAATATCAAAGGCATAAACACAAGAGATTCTGCAGATGCTGGAATTCCTGAGCAACATACATGAAATGCTGAAGGAACTCAGCAGGACAGGCAGTAGAATGCTTTGGGTTGAAACCTTTCATCAGGTCTGGAAAGGAAGAGGGAGGAAGCCCCACCTACCTCCCCCTCACCTGCCTTTACCTATCACCTTCTAACTAGTACTCCTTCCCCTTTTCCCCTCTTCATATTCTGGCTTCTTCACCCTTCCTTTCCAGTCCCGATGAAAGGTCTCGGCCCAAAGTGTCAACACTTTTTTCCTTGATAGATGCTTCCCAAGCTGCGGAGTTCCTCCACCATTTTGTACATATAAGGCATGATTTTGACGCAAGATTAAAATGTCTACTTTTACATCCCTATCCTCAGAAGAATGTGATCAATTTTCATTGATCGGAACCAGTCACCACTCATTTAGCCAAATACAGATTCATTCATTTATCACATATGCATCAAAACATGTGTTGCCACACATTCCAGTCCCAACATTTCATGCCCACAATGCTCAGCTGAACAACACAGAACACAGCAAGCAACAAGACAACAATGGCAAAACAAGACCATGGTATTTTTAATGGCAGATTCATGTTCACTTTGGAAACATGAACTGAACTCAACACTAAATTAATTCCATAATGCGTGGACTCACTTTCAAGGACTCTACAGCTCATTTTCTCAATATTGTTTACTAACTTATTATTATCATAATTTGTTTTTGTTTTTGGAGGCAGATACAATAGGGTCTTTTAAGAGACTCTTCAGCAATAAAAAAAAATTTATAAAAAAAAAGAGAATCTTCGGTAGGTACATGGAGCTTAGAAAAATAGAGGGCTATGGGTAACCCAAGGTAACTTCTAAAGTAAGTACATATTCAGCACAGCTTTATGGGCTGAAGGACCTGTATTGTGTTGTAGGTTTTCTATATTTCTGTTTTATTATTTTGCCTTCCTTTGCACATTGGTTGTTTGTCTATCTTTGCTTGTTTGTAGCTTTTCTTTGATACTATTTCTTTGTTCTATTGTGAATACCCTCAAGAAAATTAATTTCAGGGTAGTATTTGGTGACCTACATGTAATTTGATAATAAATTTACTTTGAACTTTGAAGTTTGGAGCACATTTTCCAGCATCTCACTTGTTTGCCAGAGAATGTATTTTTATTTTGGTATATCTTTAGGTTTTTTTTATCATTTCTGAGTTTGGTTCAGTACCAGTTTGAGTGAAGATATTAACACATTGTTTCTGGTGCACAAATGAAGCACCAGCTACCAACCTGAAGCAGAGAGAGCATCAGTGAATACTGCACGGCACATATGAAATGCTGGAGGAACTCAGCAAATAATTCCTGATGAACTATTACAGTCCTGATGAAGGGTCTTGGCCCGAAACGGCGACTGTTTATTCCCCTCCATAGATACAGCCCATTGCTGAGTTCCTCCAGAATTTTGCATGTATTAATCAAGACGTCAAGCAGCTGCAAAACCTCTTGTGTTTGTGAACACTGGGGCTGGATCACAGGGGCTTTTCAGTACATATAAATGGGCTCAGATTTGTTTGTGTGCAAACCACATATCAATGATTGGGAAGTTAAATAAACTGCAATGCAGGAACACAAACTAAGTGACATTTTCTTTCTTGCAATGTTTACTAAAAGTAGGCCTGTTTGTGGTTTATTACCAAAGAGCCCATACTGCTCCCAGCTGGACATCATCTTAGTTCGAACAATCCTATAAATAGCTGTTGATTGGGTTTGGTCAATTTTTTTTTGCATATTTAATATTGTATGATATAATGTTGAGGCTTTATAAGGCATTGGTAAGGTCTCCCTTGATGTAATGTGAGCAATTTTGGGCCCTTTATCTCAGGAAGAATGTGCTGATATTGGGGAGGATTCAGAAGAGCTTCACAAAAATGATTCCAGGAATGAAAGGGTGGGTTACCATACGAGGACCGATTGAAGTCTTTGGATCTGTGCTCTCAGAAATTCAGAAGAATGAGGAGAGATCTCACTGATAGCTACTGAATTTTGAAAGGCCTCGACAGAGTGGATATGGAGAGGATATTTCCTATGGTGGGGGAAATCCAAGACCAGAGGACACAGCCTCAGAATAGAGGGACATCCAATTAGAATGGAGATGAGGAGGAATTCCTTTAGCCAGAGAATGGTAAATCTGCGGAATTCGTTGCCACAGGAGGCTGTGGAGGCCAAGTCACTGGGTATATTTAAGGCAGAGGTTGATAGACCCCTGATTAGTCAGGGCATGTAGGGTTTTGGGGAGAAGGCAGGAATTTGGGGCTGAGGGGGTAATGGATTAGCCATGATGAGAAGGTAGAGCAGGCACAATAGGCCAAATGGCCTAATTCTGCTCCTATATCTTACGACCTTTTTTCCAACTAGTCATTATGTTTTGCTGCGATTTGGTCATTGCCTTAATGAATAAGATTTCCAGTTCCTCTGTCTGTTTAGATTAACATGGGGAGTAAAAAAAAGGAGATCTTGTGTTTATTTATGTCGCTCATTTTACAATCCCTGGACATTTTAGATTTGAGGTTTAGGAATGTAACAGCCAATTTACAAATCCCCCATAGATAGAAATGCAATAGCAACCATTGAACACAGGATATTTACCAGAACTCTAGGGATAACTACACTCTCTTCGGTGAATAATGGCATGAATTTTAGAGTTGACCTGATAAAGATGAACCCTCAAGTAAGGCATTAAAGTGCCAATCATGCTTTGTAAGCATTAAGCTGTGGTTCAGTACTTGTACCCACAATCTTATAACTGATACAAGAGTTTACCAACAAAACTGCACCTGATATGGCTTACTTGACCTCAGTATGCAGTAACAGAACTTCCTGCAATCTTTCAGTTTCAAATTACATTTCCACCTGCCAAACCAGTGTTTTTACTTCACACCACAATGGACCGACTCTAATCTTTCCCCTTTTCTATCTGTTTACCCTAACATTTCCTCATGAGCCAATTCTCACATTGTCCAGAAGAATGTCCCTCATATTTCTGTGCAGGGAGTAGACAGAAGGAGGGGACAGAGGGAGTGGGTAGAGAGAGGGGGAAGAGGGAGGTTTATAAAATGTGGGGATAGAGGGAGGGGAAGAGAGAGGAGACAAAGGGAGGGGATAAAAAGAGTGGATAGAGGGAGGTGACAGGGAGGGGGAAAGTGGGAGGTGGACAGAGTGAGAAGGACAGGGGAGAGGACAGAGAGGGAGAGGAGACTGAGGGAAGGGGAAGAGAGGTGGACAAAGGAAGCAAGATGTACAGAAGGAGGGGGACATAGAGAGGGAGAATATGGAGGGGGAAAGAGGGAGGGGAACAAAGGGAGGTGGATAGGGGGATTTGACAGTGAGGGGAGGGGACAGATGGAGGGGAAAAGGGAGGGAATGAGAAAAGGGTAAAGAGGGAGCAGATAGAGGAAGGGCAGAGATTGAAAGGAATAGAGGGATAGAGAGGAAGATAGAGAGAGGGATATAGAACAAGGAGATAGAGAGAGGGAAAGAAAGATCTATTATCCATTATCCATTTTGGGTTACATGTTGTACCATCTGAGACAATGGCATAAGATGACTAAAACAATCCTAAACTACCATAACTTTTGATCCTTTGATATGTTCATCCAGGAAATAATCTGTATCTTGCAAGGAAAATTAGGACATCTGGCTGTATTTCAACTCACCCTAAATCAGCTTCACTAATTTAGCTTTGCAAAAGAATAAAAGGAACATAAACTCGGCAAATTATGCAACAAAAACATGACATTACAATGTAATTGTCTCGGTCTGCTTTTGTAAAAGCTCCCCATATAGCAATCAGTTGTGATTATGGAGTGGCTCCTGCTACATCTAACAGTGTGGTGGCTACATGGAAGCTGTCAGCGCTATTCTCTGAATCCCTGTGCTGCAACAATTTCCACTGCTGCTTGCCGATATCTGATTACACAGAAGCATTAAGTTCTGGTGACTGAGTTGTAGTTATACCGAAGCTGTAAGTGCCACCATTAAACTTCAGTGATCGGAAAGATCCCGTATTTGGTGTCTGAATCCTGGATAGAAAGGCACTTCCAATTTCTAATTCTTCTAACGAAGTCAGGGCATCGGAAAATGCTCTCTCCTAGCTGTTGCCATCAGGAAGGTAGTACACAAGTCTTAGGTCCCGCAGCACCAGGTTCAGGAACAGTTACGACTCTTCAACCATCAGGCTCCTGAACTGGTGTGGATAACTTCACTTATCGTATCATTAAACTGATCACTGAACACAACCTATAGATGCACCTTCAAAATCTCTGCAAGTCATGTTCTCAGCATTATTTATTACTCACTTTTTAATGTTAGTTTTTTTTCTGTATTTACACAGTCTGTCTCCTTTTAGTTGCTTGTTAGTCCTTGTGTGTAGTTTCTCAATGATTCCATTGTATTTCTTTGGACTATTGTGAATGCCCACAAGAAAATGAATCTCAGGGCTGTATATGGTGACATACACAAACTGATAATAAATTTACTTTGAACTTTGCTTGGGAGTTCTGCTGTAACTGATTACTTCTGACTGCATTTTTATGGTGCTTCATTTTGAATAAACAGACTGATACACTTGATATCACTGGATGGCATTATTTAGATTTTATTCAGAAAATTACCTGAAGTATAAGATTTTATTCATTAGAATTATCATAGTGACAATGCACTAAAATATAGTCTTTGACAAATTATAACCATTCAGCTGATATTAGTGTGGTTAAAATGAGTAGGAAAATGTATCACACAACTTTGAAAATTCTAAGTCCTGATGAACAGTCTCAGCCCAAAACATTGGCTCTTTATTCCTCTCCAGAGATGCCGTCTGCCCTGCTGAGTTCCTCCAGCATTCTGTGTGTGTTACTCTGAATATTCTTAGTATATGTTTGTATTTGTTTTATTTATCAGGTTAGTTTCTAACAGAAGGACTTGAATTAAGTTGTACCAAACTTTTGGATGTTAACTAAATGCTGTCATCGTAGATTATCTTAATTGGGAATATGGGACTCTCTGGGTATTTGGTTGAACTTCAGTGAACTGCAAAATAGTTTGCAACTCTTTTAGTATGCTGTGCTAGTATTCATAAATATACTTCCACAGAAGGGAACAAGAAAAATTACTCTGTCTTCCAGTCTCTAGCTATTTACACATCTAGGTTGAAGACATCATGCAGATATTTACCCATGTCTATATATTAATAAACTGCAGAATGTTATCTTGTCTAAAGGGGAAGATAATTTACACAGATGTGCCATAACATGCATCTGTAATTTTGACTGTAGCAGTAACTGATCATTAATGATACTGAGGACCTGTATTCCACCAAGTGATACATAATGTCCTACTGCACTCCAGAGTTTTGCACATTCAAAAGAATGTATTTTGATTCAGCTGTACCATTGTAACAATTGACGTACAGCTCCAATCAATTCGATTCTCAGGCTGCTGAGCCCCATCTTTAAAAATATTAAGTACAGAAGGCAAACAAAAATTTGAGAAACAAATAGCTCAGCACCAAATTTAGTTTTCAGCACCGTGACTAAAGTTGTTATCAATAGAAAATTAATAACTTTCATCAGATGTTGAAAGTGACATATAAAATAGATCATGAAAATTGGGATAACAAGCCAAGGCCTTAACAATGAAATGAAAGCAAATCTCATAAAAGAATGAAGAACAAAACACTCCTAAGTTTGCATTTATTTAAAAATTAGACCATAAAGCATAGGGGTAGAATTAGGCCATTCAGCCCATCAAGTATGCTCTGCCAATTTAATCAAGGCTGATTTTTTTCCCCTCTCAACACTATTCTCCTTCCTTCTCCTTGCATCCTTTGACACCCTTATAAATCAAGAAGCTATCAAACTCCACTTTAAATATACCCAATGACCTGGCCTCCAAAGCCATCTGTACGCAGATTTACCACCTTCTGGTTAAAAAAAAATTCCCCCTCATATGTGTTCTAAAGAGACATCCATTTTTGAGGCTGTGCCATCTGGTCCTAGGAAGCATCCTCTCCACGTTGACATTTTATAGGCCTTTCAATATTCAATTGGTTAAAATTGGCCCCTAACTCTCATGGTCTGAGGAAACTACACTCACAAATTGCCTGTTCCCCTTGTTATAAACCAGAAAAAAGTGCACAGTAACTGTTTATTGGAAGTACTTTATCCTTGACTATGTATGTATGCATTGCACTACCATTCTACTTCAACCTGAAGCCTGTGCTGAATTTTACTTCTCAAGTTCTTTCTCGAAGAACAGATTGCTGAAGAAAACATTCATCTTCAAACATATGCCACAAAACATGGTGACAGAGCCAGCTTTGGCATAATGGTGAGTAGAAAGCCATGGTTTTCATCCAGCCGTTCATTACAGTTCTGTGGGAGCAGCCAATATCCATACTAACCTGCTGCATAATCTACCGAGTGGTTTGAAAAGAAAATTCAAACACTGCATTTTAGCTGTTACTGAATGTGAGTGTGTTTTGTTCTTGCTATTTGAATTATTGCTCCTGCATGTTATCTTTCTCCAGGCACAGACAAGATAAACGATGTTTGCTGTTCAAGGGAATAAATCTGACTCTGTGAGGACTAGCCAACTGACAAGTGTTTGTCCATCTGACATAAACATTTTGAACTTGAAGCCACGATCTCACAGTGCAAAGACATGATATAGTGAAAGAAACCCTTTGACAAGCTTGTGTTTACATTCAAGATGTTCATCTGGGGTTATTGTACTTGTTAGTATATATATATTGCCATCCAGAAGGTTATTCTAGAACTTTACAGAGGGTAGGGGGCATGAATAAGGGCTTTCAGCCAACATCCACAGCAGGAGCCATAGGCAATGCCAGCATCTCTAACTCAAATTCCAGATTGTGCTTGTTCTGTAGAAGCTGTCCACAATAGTCTTTCAAATGCCAAGACATGAAAAGAAAAACTGCTGGTAGATCTGCTTATAACTTCACTCTACACTCTACTGGAGTGATCAAAGCTGTCAGAGAAAACCACTTATCAAACTTCAGCCATCACTGTTTGGTCCTTGCCTGCTAACTTCTTACTTCCAGTAAGAACAATGTTGCAGTACTAGAACAACTGACATTTATTTTCTAAAAGTGGCATCTAATAATTTCAACACACCCTTGCCTTCACTTCAGTAAAGAAAGGATATAAAATGCTGCAAATTCATCAAATAAGGCACAATCCGTTAAACCAGAATTTGGGGGTATATTTATAAGTGCTCCCTTAAGACTATAATTCCTTTCTTGCCTTTGGTGTGAGCATCACAATTTGTCAAGCACCTCCGCACCATCTGCCACAAGTGGGACTTCCCAGTGGCCAAACATTTAAATTCTCATTCCCTTTCCTGAGGTTACCTCAGGATGGAAGAGCAACACCTTATATTCCATTTGGAATACAATTCCAAATATAATTTCATATATAATCACAGAACAGCAGTGTCTCGGGATAATACTTGCATTCTGATTGGCATGTGTCAGTAAAATATTCTATAAATTTATGGGCTTTTGCATTGATTTTAAATTTATGTAAATACCCATCCTGATCCAGCATTCTCAAAATTACCCACACTCACTTTATAGGTGTTTGCTATCATTTATAATATTTTGTGCGATACACATGCGAAATTAAATAAATACATAATATTTCTTTTCCTCCTTTCTGTCAAAAGACATCCAGGTAGTTTTGATATCATTTTATCTTTAAGGAGGAGAACAGAATCAATATTTATGGTAGGTTATGTGACAATATCTTATTCATGACAAAGTGAAAAATTACTTCATAGGAGCCACTCGCTTCCCTGAAATCTCTGTGTGGCACTTTATGAGCACATTCCGGAATATTGAAGAAATATTTTGTACGTTTGATTTTTGATTTTTTATAATATTACTTCTCGACAAGCCAAAACAAATCCTGCGTCTGTAACCACCACTATCATTAATGTCTATGCGTCTGAGGACACAAAGGACATTAATGCTCTCACTACCGAGGCAGTAATGTTGTTTACACTTCACTGGCTTCTACTTCAGGCCTATGACTATGGAATGATTCATGAACAGTGCAAAGGACAAAATGAAACATTGCCTCTTTTTCTTGTGGATCCTTTGTGTTCTAAAGAGATAATTTCAAATTGCAGCCACAAGCAACTAAACATTGATTGATGTCACGCTGCTGATTTACAGAAACAGACATTTCGGTGGCAGCTTTAATCTGAAATCTAACATCAAACTATGACACAAATCAAACTGCCATAATCCATCACAAAGCAAAAAGTCAATGTACACTTCTTCATTTCCAGGCTTCAGGAAAGGTGGCATGCCTGTGTTGTACACACTAAAGGCAATCCCAACATTCTCAAGCTGCTCACCCTTCAGTCGCTACTCAGACAGGATCATTTACCATTCTTTTAGCTTCCTGCCCTAAAATTAACTGTGGAGCATCTTTTGATACAAGGCACTCCGTTGGTCAGGGTCGACCATGGATCTTGCGCTCAGCTGTCTACGTGAAACGCAAGCTAGGACAGTACAAGATGGAGAGCAAGCTGCTCCCCATGTAGCAGGCTCACCCTCTTCACATTCTTGGGATGTTTAGCAAAATATTAACTTCTTCAACTAACTTCTGGCTTTAGATCTGAATATGGAATGGAGATTAAATTTAAAATACAGCTCTGGACAATAGGTTCCTAGAGCTATTAATTGAAAAACCAAACAATGCGGGTTAACATTCATTTTGGTTGTCTGGAGTGTGAGGGCAAAGAAGGAGGTATGATAGTTATATGTAATTCAAAGGAAGCACTGTAGATACATTGCAGATGTAGAATTGTCTTTTGATTTTTAGCAATAAAATGTCATGTAATGTTGCCTCTTCCTCAGAAAGGGTCTCTATACAATGTCTGCTGTGTCTCTTGTGTGAAATAAAAGATTACTTCATATCTACCAGATGCATCTCTCTGGTGACTTTGTTCAGACTGCAATACACACAGCTGATGAATCCAAAGGAATAGCAGAGACTGATATAGCCTCGGCACCATTGGAGTCACAGGAGTTGCTAGTCAATGTTAAACTCAATGTAGGGCTGCCTTAGGGACTCCAGCTCTGGATTTTTCCTCAGCGTTTACTCCCAAAACCTTCCCCATGAGTGTCCAAGGCAGCAGAGGTTTGAGATAACATTTTTCCTTCTCCTACATGAGTTGCCAACCACAGCTGATGAGCCCCATCTACCTGAAGCAAATGGTTTTAAGGTGCTAGTAACCTGCCTTTGCCCCTTCTTCTGCAGGTAGAAGCAGTTCTGTCAGGCTTAGTAGATAAGCCATACGTGAAGGCCGGGAACTGGACTTGGTTGTCAGAGGCTATTTGAGATGCACGCCTTTGGGAATGTTTAGTAAGCATTGGGAGCTTCTCCCCATTACAACCTCCAGCAATAACAACCTTAAGGTATGACCTTTGATATGACCTCAAGAGAAATTATGGTCTTTACATTCTTAACGGCATGGATATACAACACAGCAATAGGCCCTTACAGCCCACTGAGGCCATGCCACCCAGTTACACCCACGTCACCAATTAAACTAATAACCCATATGTCTTTGGACTGTTAGGAGACACCAGAGAACCCAGAGGAAACTGATGCAGTCATGGGAAGAACATACAAACTCCTTACAGACCGTGGTGGGAATTGATCCCCAAACGGTGGTCACTGATGCTGTAAAACAATTGCACTAACTCCTGAACTACCATGCCACGTGACAGTGTATCTTTGTGATATAAAACCATCTCCTTACCTCTATCATTAACAATGCACAAGTATGAAAAATCAGGCTAATTTCAAATAAACTCTGATGTTTGATTCTATGCTTTACACTCAGTGGCCACTTTATTAGGTACACCGGTTCAGTAATACAAGTTCCTAATCAGCCAATCATGTGGAGCAACTCAGTGCATAGAAGCATGCAGACATGGTCAAGAAGTTCAGTTGTTGTTCAGATCAAGTGTTGGAATAGGGAAGTAATGTGATTCAAGTGACTTTTGACTGTGGAATGATTGTTGGTGCCAGATGAGATAGTTTGAGTATCTCAGAAACTGCTGATCTCCTGGGATTTTCACACACAACAGTCTCTGGAGTTTACAGTGAATGGTGCAAAAAACTAAAAAAAATCTTCCAGTGAGAGGCAAATCCGTGAGCAAAAATGCCTTGTTAATGACAGAAGTCTGAGGAGAATGGCCAGTCGTGTTCAAGGTGACAGTAACTCAAATAACCATGCGTTATCAGAGTGGTGTGGAGAAGAGCATCTCCAAATGTGCAACACATCAAACATTGAAGTGGTTGGGCTACAGAAGGAGGCTACCGTGAACAAACATTCAGAGGCCACTTTATTACATCCAGGGATATCTAATAATGTGGCCACAGAGCGTATTTGGAAGGAAGGCATCCCTACAACTATCAGCCCAAAAGAACTAAAGTGCAACTTACCCCTGCATTTCCTCACAGCTGGGCCACCATTTGAAACCAGGAGGAACTAGCTTTGTTTTTCTAGACTGACCTACTGTCTAACCGGGTACTGCAATACTCCAGAGGTAGTCCCAACGAGCCAGCAATTACAGCAGCAACAGGAAGGCTGTCTTCCGCTTGTTGAGGGTGACCTACCAGACAGGAAGCCTGAAGATTATCCTCCCAGGAGTATTGAATATTTAAGCCTCTCAGAAAGGCTGCAGAAGATTTGCAAATGTGATTGCGCGTCAAGACCAGTAGAACAACCGCAGGTGATCACTGTCATCTGTGACCTAATCTCATTTTTGGAGGTGCGATACTTCAAGCTTCTAAGTGTTAAAATTTAAAACAGGTTTAAAGAAATGCAGAATCATAAATAACTTTGGTTAATGGTAAATCAGCCATGATGGAATCATGGAACAGACTCAATGGGCTGAATGGCCTAATTTTGCTATAAAGTCTTATGGCGTTAATTCGGATGGAGCAGTTAACTTAATAGTGTGCATTTTGTTCACTTAGATCTGATTAGAATATGACTCAATGACTCACTACAACGAATAAACTTGTGATTAAACAAAAACATTGCAGCACGTTCAACTCATTAACAAATTACTCAGCTACTTTACAGATAAATTAATATGATCTAGGAAATAAAGTCACAGCATAACATACATTAAAAATAAGACAGATGATCAGCTCAGATTTTTTAAGGAGAAGAGTCACACTTTATCTCCACAGTGTCATTGTCAAATTGCTTTTGGGTAAAATCTGCCTAGCTAGATCTAAAATATTTTAAAGCTCATCTTCAGTGGGGACTATGCAATGCAGAGAATTATAACTCAGGCACTTCCACACTGGGACCTAGCTGTGAATCTGGCACAGGCTAATAAGGTGTGGGTCTTCTTGACCTAACGATATCAAAATTCTAAGTAAATTCTAAGTTTTAGTAGTTTTAACCCAAACCATAGGGCACAAAACTACCTCAGAATCAACCTGGTTGCAAGTTGTGTATTCTTTCGATACCACATTCTGTACAAATGGGTGGAATGAGCAGATTAAATGCAGGTTGAGTCATTGGTAAGGAAGGCAAATATAAAGTTAGCGTTTATTTCATGAGGACTAGAATATTAAAGCAAGGATGTAATGCTGAGGTGTTATAAGGTATTGGACAGACCATACTTGGAGTATGGTTAAGCAGTTTTCAAGATTTCAAGTGAGCAGTTTCCTTTGTCTGCATGCCTACTTCTTTGGCAAGGACTCCCCAGCCTGCATCGATGACCCCTTCTCCTATCTTCAGCCTTCCTCTTCTTCCTGGACACCCCACTCTGGTCTTCTGCTTGCTAACTGCCAACAGGATCTCAACCATCTCAACTTCACCACTCCACTCTTTCCGAATGCTCTGCTCTCCACTCTCTCTGCACTAATCCTAACCTCACCATCAAACTTGCAGATAAGTGGGGTGCTGGAATAGTCTGGCGGACTGATCTCCACCTTGCTGAGGCTCAGCGGCAACTGTCAGACACCTCCTCTTACTTACCCCTCGAACAGGACCCCACTAAGTAGCACCAGGCCAATGTCTCCCACACCTTATTAACTCTAAGGATCTCCCATCCACTGCCACCAACCTCATATTTCTGTCAGCCAGCACCTCCCGTTTCTACCTCTTACCCAATATCTAAAAACCTGCCTGTCCAGGTAGACCTATTGTTTCTGCACATCCCTGAGTTCATATCTGCATTTCTTGACACAGTTTTATCCCTGTGTTCAGTCCCTTCCTACCTACATCCATGACACTTCACACACTCTTGATCTTTTCAATGATTTCAAGTTCCCTGAACTTGAGCATCTCCTTTTCACTATGGATGACCAATCCTTATACACCAACATCCCCCATCAGGAAGACCTCAGAGTTCTCCACTTCTTTTTGGACAGCAGACTCCACCAGTTTCCCTCCACCACCACTCTCCTCCATCTAGCGGAATTTGTACTCACTCTCAATAATTTCTCCTCCCACTTCCTTCGAAAAAAAGGTTTAGCCATGGGCATTTGCATGGGTCCCAGATATGCCTGCCTTTTTGTCGGCTACATGGAACAGTCTATGTTCCAAGCCTACGCTGGTATCACTCCCCAACTTTTCTTACACTACGTTGACAACTGAATTGTTACTGCCTCCTGCATCCATGTGGAGCTCATCAATTTTATCAACTTTGCCTCAAACTTCCACCCTGCCTTCAAATTTACCTGGTCCATTTCCAACACCTCCCTCTCCTTTCTTGTTCTCTCTGTCTCTATCTCTGGAGACAGCTTATCTGCTAACTGTTTTATAAACCCACTGATTCTCACAGCTACCTGGTCCATACCTCTTCCCAGACTGTTGCTTGTAAAAATGCCATCCCCTTCTCTCAATTCCTCCAACTCCAATGCATCTGCTTTAAGGATGAGGCTTTTCATTCCAGAACTAAGGAGGTGTCCTCCTTCTTCAATGAAAGGGGCTTCCCTTCTTCCACCATCAACACTGCCCTCAACAGCATCTCTGCCATTTCCACACACCTGTCCTTACCCAGTCCTCCTGCTACCCCAACAGAGATAGCGTTCATCTTGTTTTTATCTACCATACCACCAGCCTCTGTGTCCAGCACATAATCTGGTAATGTTACAGCTTTATAGAACCCTGGTTCAGACCCCACTTGGAGTACCATGCTCAGTTCTGGTCGCCTCACTACAGGAAGGATGTGGAAACCATAGAGAGGCTGCAGAGGAGATTTACAAGGATGTTGCCTGGATTGGGGGGCATGCCTGATGAGAATAGGTTGAGTGAACTTGACCTTTCTCCTTGGAGTGAAGGAGAATGAGAGGTGACCTGATGGAGGTGCATAAGATGATGAGAGGCATTGATCGTGTGGATAGTCAGAGGCTTTACTCCAGGGCTGAAATAGCTAACATGAGAGGGCACAGTTTTAAGGTGCTTGCGAGTAGGTACAGAGGAGATGTCAGGGGTAAGTTTTTTACGCAGAGAGTGTTGAGTGCATGGAATGGGCTGCCGGTGACGGTGGTGGAAGACACAATAGGGTCTTTTAAGAGACTCTTGGGTAGGTACATGGAGCTTAGAAAAATAGAGGGCTATGGGTAACCCTAAGTAATTTCTAAAGTAAGTAATGTTCAGCACAGCATTGTGAGCCAAAGGGCTTGTATTGTGCTGTAGGTTTTCTACACTTCTAGATCACAGAGCAATTCAAGTCAATAAACGCCAAAATCTGGACACCAAAATGGAGGTGCCAGGCAATGTTATTCAACTACAAGGAAGAAAACCTAACCATTAGGTCTGATTGCCTCTGACTGAAAGTTCAAAGTTCAAAGGAAATGTTATTATCAAAGTACAGTATACACAACTCTGAGATTCATTTTCTTGTGGGCATACTCAGCAAATCTGTAGAATTGTAACTGTAACAGGATCAATGAAAGATCAACCAGAGTGCAGAAGACAACAAACTGTGCAAATATAAGTATAAATAAATAGCAATAAATAATGAGAACATAAGATAATGAGACCATGTCATAGGAAAGTGAGATCATTGGTTGTGGGAACTTATCAATGATAGGGAAAGTGAAGTTGAGTGTACTTATTCCACTTTATTCAAGAGCCTGATGGCTAAAGGTTAGAAACTGTTCTTGAACATGAAGGTGTGAGTCCTGAGGGTCTTGTACCTGCTACCCGACGGCAGCAGTGAGAGGAGATCATGACCTGGCAGACGTAATTGACATGTCAACTGGAACCAAACCATTATCTGACCAAAAGAGAATGATTTCAGCCCCATATGAGAGATCTCCCCCAATCCATCTCAGTGATCTATAACAGCTCTACTTCAAAGCTTTATTGCAAAAGACAAATGAAATAATATCAGTTACATCAGCCAGATCTCAGTTCTAACAAAGGATCTTCAGTCTGACATATCATTTCAGATAACACAAAGTGCACTGCAGATGCTGTGGTCAAATCAAGACGTTTAGTTCATCCAGATTTTTTGTACGTCTTGATATCATTTCAGATGCTGCCTGACCAGCTGAGTGATTCCTCCGTTTTCTGTCTTTTTTAATTTCTGATATCTACTGAATCACCTTTTGGCCTGTGTTAGTCCAATGTCAGGCACACTGACTGTTTCAGGACCAGGCTACCAGTACACACCTGCAAGATCTCTACTACTACATTACAGTTCTTAAGCCTCATTGTAACCTACATTAAATCCTAAGCAGATCTTCTAGTTGGAGTGGTAAACACTGGGGAATTTTCTGCTTCTTCCTAATTTCATCAAAGCCAATATGCTTCATTCTCTAAAGCAGGGCTCCCCAGGCTTTTTGTATGCCATGGAGCCGTACCATTAACAGAGGGGTCCAGTTGGGATCCCCCACCCTAGAGCCATTACAAAGGTGGCAAAAATAAATGTGCACTGCTTCCCTGTACAAAATTGTCTTATCGCATCATGAGTTGAAGGGAACTGTTTTGAGCTCATTGAGCAACAGACAGAACAGGTGAATGTTTGTTAGTCAGAAGAAAAAGTAGCCCAGGCTAATCCAAGCTTATCGACGATTGTTATTGAAGTGTTTAAAGTTTCAACTGAACAGCTTTACATTACTGTGTGAAATGGCACGATTTCACTGTAAGTGGGCCACTCGGTGGGCCCTTTTCTCATTACTGCCATTAAGGAGAAGGTACAGGAGCCTGAAGACACACAGTCAATACCCCAGGAACTGTTTCTTCTCCTCCACCATCAGATTTCTGAATTTTTTTTCTTATTTGGAGATACAGCCTGGAACAGACCCTTCCAGCGGAACAAGCCACTCTGCCTATTTAACCCTGGCCTATTCACAGGGCAATTTACAATGATCAATTAACCCACTAACTGGTATGTCTTTGGACTGTGGGGGGAAGCCAGAACACCTGGAGAAAACCCAAACTTTCCATGGGAAGGACGTCGGAATTAAACTCTGAACTCTGACGCCCCCCCCCCCAAGTTGTAACGGCATCACGCCAACCACAATGCTACTGTGGCGCCCAATAATGTAACATCATCTATAATACATAATTTCAAAACAGGAAATTAATTAATTTTAATAGTTGGAAATGTAATATGTTAAGAAATCAATATTCATCAAAACAAAATAAACATGACTTTATACCATGATGACAAATCTATTAGGATTGTCCAGGTATCATATACAGAGGAGGCAGCATGGTAGCTTAGTGGTTAGCACAACAGTTTACAGCAAAGGCGACCTGGGTTCAATTCTCGCCACTGCATGTAGGGAGTTTCTGTTCTCCTCTGGCCATGTGGGTTTCCTCCCAGTGCTCCGGTTTCCTCCCACATTCCAAAGACATACTGGTTGAAACATAGAAACATAGTTGATGTTGGTTTGTGAATTGTGAATTGTCCTGTGATTGCTGAGCGATGCTGGGCAGCGTGGCTCGAAGGGCCATGTTGTACATCAATTAAAATTAAAAAAATTTAAATTATCTCAAATTAAGTGATTGGTCCCTTTGGATCGAATAGATTTTACTCAAAAAGTATAAATTACCACCCTGTTTCAGTGCAGAGTATTTTATTATTGGAAGTATAATAAACAGCTTTATATCACTGATGTCAGCAAGAAATATTTCCATTTGAAAGAAATTATATTTTTGTTGCAATTAAAAATGGCAGCAGTTAAAATGAACAAAATAAAAATGTTTCCAACCAGGGGATTGATGCCACCTTTAGATCAAATGTATTTGAGTTTTCTGTGGGTATTTTAGTCAAATCCTGTAACACATAAGATATAGTTAACAAATGACAGTGTTGAATTAGGAGATCACTCAGAAGTAACTGAAGAGCTTTGCTAAAGTTGGTCAGTTGCCCAGAATGCCTTATCTCGCGTCTGCAGCACTTTACCTGTATTCAACACTTCCAACGCAACTAAATACAAACCCAATTTATGACTGTGTGCTCCAGGGAATACAGTGGGAAATTGTTACATTAGTCTTTTCTAACCCTATTTGTGTTTTAATTTGCTAAGGCTGTAATGAAATACCTGCCTGGAATATATCTCCCTGTTCTTTTATATTACTGCCTGGGATGTTTAATCTAATGAGGTTTACAGTAGATTTTCTTCAGCCAGATGCACAATTTAAGAGCATTGTTATCATTTTCTTTCTGTTTATTCACAGAATGGCCCTGGCACCGCTTGCCTTGGAGACTGATGGGGTCATTATTTTTTTTTACCTTTATTAACATCTCAACTTTTTTCTTTGAAAAAAAAGGCCGCTGAATACCGTTGCTGAGAGGGCTGATATCAGAATGATTCCAAACAAACTGATCTATAAAATCATCCGAAGAGAAAAATTGGCATTAGTCACTTGCACTGTATATACTCAGCGGCTACTTTATTAGGTACCTAATAAAGTGGTCACTGAATGTAGTACGTTTGTGGTCTTCTGTGGCTGTAGCCCATCCACTTCAAGGTCTGACATGTTGTGCATTCAGAGACACCCTTCTGAACAAATGGTTATTTGAGTTACTAATCACCATCCAGTTGGCTTGAACCTGTCTGGCCATTCTCCTCTGACCTCTCTAATTAACAAGGCATTTTCACCCACAGAGCTGCTGTGCTAGACACTGTTGTGCAAGAAAATCCAAGATCAACTGGGATACTCAAACTACCCTGTCTGGCACCAACAATCATTCTACCATCAAAAGTCACTTAGATCACATTTTTTCCCCATTCTCATTTTTGGTCTGAACTGCAACTGAACCTCTTGACCATGCCAGCATGCTTTTATGCATTGAGTTGCTGCCAGATGATTGGCTGATTAGATATTTGCATTAACGAGCAGGTGTACAGGTACACCAAATAAAGCAGCCACTAAGCGTATACAGGGGACTCTACTCACCTCCTGATCTCAATTCCACAGACCTCAATGAAAACAAACGTGCCAATATGAGTACAACCAGGAGTTGATGCACTCTTGGAACCTTTGTGCTGTCCATTGAGTTTCTTCTCTGCTTGCTTAGTGACACAACACTGACCGCCTGTTATGAAAAGGATTTACTATCCAATATGAACCTAAGCATTAATCAGTTACTAATCACATAGTATTTGTATTGGATAATATTGATAACTGCTGCTGTAGCAAATATTGGTGAGACCCAACGCAGACTGGGAGATTGATTCGCTGAACAACTATGCTCTGTCCGCCAGAGAAAGCAGGGACTCCCAGTGGCCGCACATTTTAATTCCATGTCCCGTTCCCATTCTGATATGTCAATCCATGGCCTCCTCCACTGTCAAGATAAATCCACACTCAGGTTGGAGGAAAACACCTGATATTCCGTCTGAGTAGCCTCCAACCTGATGGCATGAAAATTGATTTCTCTGACTTCTGTTAATGCCCCTCCTCCCCTTCCTACCCTATCCCTTATTTACTTACTTACTTATTTATTTCCTTTTTTCTCTTTTTCTCTCTCTGTCCCTCTCACAGTAACTCCTTGCCTGCTCTCCATCTCCCTCTGGTGCTCCCCTCCCCCTTTCTTTCTCCCTAGGCTTCCCATCCCAAGATCCTCTCCCTCTCCAGCTGTATATCCCTTTTGCCAATCAACTTCCCAGCTCTTAGCTTCATCCCTCCCCCTCCTGTCTTCTCCTATCATTTTGGATTTCCCCCTCTCCCTCCCACTTTCAAATCTCTTACTATCTCTTCTTTCCGTTAGTCCAGACGAAGGGTCTCGGCCCGAAACGTCAACTGTACTTCTTCCTATAGATGCTGCCTGGCCTGCTGCATCCCACCAGCATCTTGTGTGAGTTGGTGAAGCAAACCTGGTTTGATCCAAGCAAATGGTTCTAGAAACAGTTATTATAGTCCCGTTTGGGCCATAAGACATTGGAGCAGAGCTAGGCTATTCGTACCTTCGAGAGAGCTCCACCATTTCATCTCAGCTGATTTATTCTCCCTCTCAACCCCATCCTCCTGTCTTGTCCCCATAAGCTTTGACTCCCTTACTCATCGAGAACTTAACAACTCCGCTTTAAATATATCCAATGACTTGGCCTCTACAGCTGCCTGTGAGAATGAATTCCACATTTTCACCATCCTTGAACAGGATTATAACAATCATCTGTCTGGAAGCAAGAGATTTAAAGCATTTTAAAGATATCGCTCTGTACAAGTCCTACTCAAAATGGCAGCAAAGATACCTATTGCTCTAATTGTTCAGTCCTAATAAAGGGTCTCAGGTGACTATTTATTCCTCTCCATTGATGGATGCTGACTGATTTGCTGAGTCCTTCCAACACCCCGTGTGTGTTGCTCAAGATCTTCAGCATCTGCAGAATCTCTTGTTTTTAACGGTTGCTCTAATGTCCTGATGGCAGTCTTGGCCCAAAATATCTACCGTTTCTTCTCTGCAAAGATGCTATTTGACCTCCTGAGTTCCTCCAACATTTTGTATACGTTGCTGCAGATTTCTAGCATCTGATGAAACTCTTGTGTCTATTGTCTTAATCTGATTCTGCTGCTGTGGGAGGCTCCAGGCCTCAAGGAGATCCCCACTGAAAACTCAACATCATGAACTACAACTGTGCCATGCCATCTGTACTCAGGTAAACCCAGCCTCTCTGTTGTCTAACTCCTGGTTAAGGGGACTCATGGTACACGAGAGAAAGAGAAAAAACACAAGATATGAAGCTCTCGCAGGTGAATGACAACAAATGAACAATAAACATCAGAGCATTGATTCAACAAAAATATTATGTCACACATTTCTCTAACTCCTCCAAGAGGGCCACAACGTTGATGCGGTTTGGAGGCTTGCGTGCCTCAATGACCCAGAGAGCCATGTTGCATGGAATCAGGGCTTTGGCTCTTGGTAGGGTCACCCATGTCAAATAGGTCAAAGAGCAGAGGACAGACTAAGAGTGGGCCACTGATCCTCCAGGTTCAAGGGTTCAGCTCAGGGCTAACAACCCTGACCGGTAAAACAAAATAGTTATGGAAACAGCAATGAAGAATCCTTCTACATCTGAGTGTGATGGTATTCCTGAGACTCCACCCAGGACTTGCATGACTGACAGTAGTGATAACTGAACTACTAACAGGATGAAGGAAGCCCTGAACGTCACCAGAGATGAAGGAAATTCGTTGCTGCCCTAAATGCCAGCAGCAAAACAGGCAGTAAGGAAGTATTTCTCTAACTCCTAGCAAAACTACATCTACTGAAACAGTTCCATCAATTTTATTTCATTCAATTTATTGCTTTATTCATCAAACCATGGTTTTGTTTTTCATTCATGGGATGTAGTGTTATTGTCTGCCCTTGTGACATGGAGGACTGGGGGGCAGGCTTATTAGTTAGTTGTTTGATACAACTAAACTAACCTATTGGGATTGAGAGGAAAAGTAAATCAGCCATGGTGAAATGATGGAGTAGACTTGATGGGCTGAATGGCCTAATTCTGCTCCTATGTCTTGTGGTCTCATTAGGATTATAATAATAGTTTATGTCGATTAAAGTTTCTATTGATAAGAGCCAACCCTATTGTGATAGGACTGAATTGTGCATAGGTGAGGGAGTAAGTTCCTTTCCTGACAGAACATTGGTGGAGTACAGTAGTTTGGCTTTCAAAAATTCCAGCAGCTTCATGGTTAAATTTCCCATTACCGGTTTTTCTTTCCTGTCTCTGAAACATGGACTATTGTTGTTTTCAAAACCATTTCAAGTTGTCAAAATGTCAAGGTGGGATTTGAACTCATAATGTTCAGGCTAACAAGCACTTCAAATGATTTGCATCCAAAGTCATTGTTTCCCAAACCATCTTATCAGGGGAAAAAAATGGCCAAAGTGTTGTGCCACTTGGTCCTACAGTGCAGCCAGGCCAGACAATGCCACAGCTAATTGTTCCTCTCCATGAACTTGATCAAGTTGGAGCTAACTTTGAAATTTCTCATAACAAATCTGCAGCAAATTTCAGAGCTAAAATGGAAGATGTTGTTCCAAGAGTAAATTGATACAGTAGTATTGTTTTGTGTCTTTCCGCAGCGTTTTATCATAACACATCTGACAACTTCATAAATTTATTTTCCTTAATATTAAAAGGGAATTAATACTGTGAATACAGAACATTTATTTTTATTGGTATGGTCTTGTGATAATATTTTATGCTTACTGTGGTAATATTATAGTAATGCTTGGATCATTACTCTCATATTTGAACAGTAATGGGCTTTTAAACCCTTCAAAGCTTTATTAGTGAGCCCTACCCCTCCTTTCTATGTGTGTCTGTATATGATACCAGTAGAAGCTAAATTTACAGTCTGTATTTGTGTCCAGTTGAATAGCATCTTGAGCTATCAATGCACCATCTCCACAGTCTTCACCTGTACAAAGTTTCTGCAAAGTGGAAGATCTAGTCTTAAAATAATGAATGGACAATAGACAATAAGTGTAGGAGTAGGCCATTTGGCTCTTTGAGCCAGCACCAGCATTCAATGTGGTCATGGCTGATCATCCACAATCAGTACCCCGTTCCTGCCTTCTCTCCATATCCCTCGACTCCGCTATCTTTAAGAGCTCTATCTAAATCTTTCTTGAAAGCATCCAGAGAATTGGCCTCCACTGCCTTCTGAGGCAGAGCGTTCCATAGATCCACAAATGCCTGGATGAAAAAGTTTTTCCTCAACTCTGTTCTAAATGGCCTACCCCTTATTCTTAAACAGTGGCCTCTGGTTCTGGACTCCCCCACCATTGGGAACATGTTTCCTGCCTCTAGCATGCCCAATCCCTTAAAAATCTTAAATGTTTCAATCAGATCCCCTTTCATTCTTCTAAATTCAAGTGTATACAAGCCCAGTCGCTCCAATCTTTCAACATACGACAGTCCAGCCATCCCGGAAATCAACCTCGTGAACCTACGCTGCACTCCCTCAATAGCAATAATGTCCTTCCTCAAATTTGGAGACCAAAATTGAACACAATACTCTGGGTGTGGTCTCACCAGGGCCCTGTACAACTGCAGAATGACCTCTTTGCTCTATACTCAACTCCCCTTGTTATGAAGGCCAACATGCCATTAGCTTTCTTCACTGCCTGCTGTACCTACATGCTTACTTTTAGTGACTGATGAACAAGGACACCTAGATCTCGTTGCACTTCCCCTTTTCCTAACTTGACATCATTTAGATAGTAATCTATGCATTCGTTGATCAGGATTTGCTTGAAAGATTTGGTATTTTGTATGAACCGTATCTTTTGAATCAAAAACATCATGGGGGAAAAAATGCAGAGTACTCCTGCTTCCTTTTAGAATAACACATACAAAAGTGCTGGAGGAACTCAGCAGGTCAGGCAGCATCTACATAAAGGAATGAACAGTTAGCGTTTCAGTCTTAGACCCTTCTTCAGGACTGGAAAGGAAGGGAGGAGAAACCAGAATGAATTCAACCTTTACATCACTTCCTTGTTCCAAGTCCACCAGGACTGGAGTGAAATGTCATGTAATTAAGTGGGGCTCTCTGATGACAGGTTAACTATTACACTGCCTCCACAGAGGCTGGTTGATCATGTAAATTTTCCTGGAATTTTCCAGCCTTCTAACAGGTTCCCATATCTGCAGTACTTTGCTTTCATTCAGTGGCATGCAACAAGTACCTTCAACATTTGCTTATCAACGATCACTTTGTGTTGGAATAGACTGTATAACTAGTATTTATTTTCTTTGCGGTTTAGTTTTCCTCTGCCTGATTGTATAATATATAGTTACCTCTGTACAGTATATACAATTGTTCATCAGCCTTTGAATTATTCTGGAAGCTTCTTAGGCATCGCATTATTTGAATAGCAGTCATCTGATTGGTGAACTCTTATCTACAAATTTGAATGGGATTGCTCCTATACAGGTTATAAGAAGAGCAGAGCACATTAGCCTGTCAACCTTTACTCTTTTTTCTTCTATTTCTCCATAATTCTTGGACTCCTGCTACTCTCTATTTTCAATAACTTTATTCTATTAGATCTCAATAAGCGATCTAGAAGCAACAAGTTTTATGCACCATTCTTGACTTCCAAACAGAACCTCGGATTAAAAATATCAGAATCCAAGGTTCATCATATACATTTACACATATTAGGAATTTACTGTGGATTGTTGGCATAACATGCAACCCAAAATTCAACATCATAAAAAATAATTATATAAAATCAAGTTAGAAGTGTGATTATGGAATAAAATGTGCATAAATACCCAGCAAATATTTAAGATGTAAAAAGTGGTTTAATGTGTTTACAGTGCAATGCAGTGACTGAGGTGGGTGCAACAAGAAAAGTTGGTCAGAGTTAACTGCCTTGGGGGAAGAAACTTTTAAGATGGCTTGGTTTTTGTTTTAATAGCCCTATAGGGCATTCCAGAACAGAGCTTTTGGAAAAGGTGGCTCACAGGGTGTGTGGTGTATGCAATGATTTTTCCTGCCTGCTTCTTCATCCTGGTCGTGTACAAGTCATGAAGTGATGGTAAAGACTGCCGCCAATGACCTTTACTGCTGGCCTGACAATCCATATATCACGAGAGATGGAGCACCAAACCAGATGGTAATGGCTGATCTGAGGATGCTCCTATCATGGAAGTGTAGAGTTCTGGGGATTTTTCTAACAGCTGAGAGAAGTACATCTCCTCCTGCTCCTTAATGTTAAATAATTTATGTTTTCCACATGCGATCCTGGGAGATAATGATGCCCAGAAATTTGAACATCAAAACTGTAGATGATCAGTGGCTTGTGAGGAGACACATTTCTACTGAAGTTCATATGCATCCGCACGGTTTTGAGGGCATTCAGCTCCAAGTTGCTGTGAATGCATCAGGAAATTTATTGTTGTCATTGAAGAATCTATATCTCCAAGTAAGGATGTAGGCTTTTGGGAGTCAGAGAATCATGCAACTGAGGTGGACCAGGTTGCCTGTCCCTCTATAGCCAGCAGGTAGATTATTAGAAATTGAAAAAAAAACAAGATGGAATTTAGCTTTCAATCACTGAAGAGATTAAAAATTAAAGATTAAAAATTAATTTTATTTGACCCATGTACATTGAAACATACAATGAAATGCACTGCTTGTGCCAACAAGCAACGTTGTCCGGGATGATGTGTCGCAGGCAGCCCACAAATGTCTCCATGCTTCTGACACCAATGTTGCATGCCCACAACTTGTTAACCCTAACCCATGCGTCTTTGGAATGTGGGAAGAAACTGGAGTACCCTGAGGAAAACAATGTGGTCATGGGAAGAACGTATAAACTCTTACAAACAGCGGTGAGAATCGGACCCCAATTTTAGAAACACTGGAACTGTAAAGCATTATGCTAACCACTATGCTACACAGAAATTTCAGCTACTTCTTCCTCTTGAATGCATGGATACCCCACAGGATGCAGGCTTCTTCATGTATCTAGCAACATGGATTCCTATCATTGGTGTGAAAACCACTTATTCATTGTTCTATAAAATGAGGCAATGCAAATCTATCACAGGTGAGTTACTGCTCAAGGTTGTGACGTTCCATATTTCAGAGGAATATGAATCGTCAGTATACTCCTGTACCTACTAAAGTGTCCATTGTTTGTGATCTTCTGCTGCTGCAGCCAATCCACTTCAAAGTTCAATGTGTCATGCATGTAGAGATGCTCTTCTACACTCCACTGTTGTAATGCATGGTTATTTCAGTCACTGTCGGTCTCCTGGCAGCTTGAACCAGTCTGGACATTCTCCTCCAACTTCTTTCACAGAACTTCAGCTCACTGGATGTTTCTGTTTTATCTTGCACCATTCTCTGTAAATTCTTGACCAGGGGTTCCCAGCCTTTCCTATGCCATGGACCAATACCATTAAGCAAGAGGTCCATGGACGCCAAGTTGGAAATCCCTGCTTAGAAGCTATTGTACATGAAAATCCCAGGAAATGCTCTGTTTCTAATCATTCTGACAATCATTCCACAGTCAAAGTCACTTAGATCACATTTTTCCCCACTCTCATATTTGGTCTAAACCACATCTGAACCACTTGACCATATCTGTGTGCTTCTACGCATTGAATCATGGCCATCTGATTGGCTGATTAGATATTTGCATGATCAAGCAGGTGTACCTGTTAAAGTGGCCACTGAGTGCATGTATTCAAGTGATTATCTGGACACGCAAGGAGTCTGATTCACTGGAGTAGACATATAACAATAGGAGTAGATGCAGAGGCATGAAATTTCCATTGCCAGTCACATTTTTTTTTACAGCGCATGATAGGCCCTTCTGGCCTTTTGAGCCATGCCACCCAAATTCCCCGATTTAACCCTCGCCTAATCACAATACAATTTACAATGATCAATTAACCTACCAGCCAGTATGCCTTTGGATGGTGGGAGGAAGCTGGAGCACCCAGAGGAAACCCATGTGGTCAGAGGGAGAACGTACAAACTCCTTGCAGCCAGCAGTGGGAATTGAACCTGGATCAACAGTAACATAAAGCATTGTGCTAACCACTATGCTAATGTGTCACTCCACAATTTTATTGTGAAATGAGAGGAAATTTCAACTTAAACCAGATCACTAACCTGTGCGTGTGTATCGCATTTCCAGGTATTCAGTCAGGGGTGTAATACACACACTCACACAGGCCACTGTGCACGTCCTGTGAGCCATGATTAACATACGTGCATGATTGTTACTTCTCCTGAAGTCTACAATAAAGCTGAAAATGTAAAGGTCTGCAAACACTATAGGAAGTCTCCTGAGTTCCTCCAGCTTGCTGATTTGACCACAGCATCTGCAGTGTACTTTGTGTTTAGTGTAGCAAGTCTATCGGGACTGGAATTGGAATTAGTCTATTATTGCCAAGTGTACAGGGTTATACTGAAAAGCTTGTCGTATATGCTGTTCCTGTAGATCAAATCATGAAACTATGCATTGAGGTAGAACAAGGTAAAACAATAACAGAATGCAGAATGAAGTATAACATCTGCAAAGGAAGTGCGGAGCCGGTAAACAATAAGGTGCAAGATCATAAAGTAGATTGTGCAGTTAAGAGTCAGCTTTACTGTTTTGGGAGACTATTTAATAGCCTTCTAGGGGTAAAGGCTGTCCCTGAACCTGGTAGTGTGTGTTTTCAGGCTTTGGTATCTCCTGCCTGATGTGAGACAGGAGAAGAGTGAATGGGGTCTTTAGTTATACTGACTGAGGCAGAGAGAAGTACGGAGTCCATAGAGGGGAGACTAGTTTTCATGAGAGTCCACAACTCTCTGCAGTTTTTTTTTGTGGTCATGTGCAGAGTAGTTGCCATATCAAACTATTATGCATTCAAATAGAATGCCTTCTTTGATTCATTGATAAAATTTGGGAAGAGTTGACGAGGTCATGCCTACCCTCGCTAACATCCTGAGCAAATAGAGGCTTCAGTGGGCTTTCTTAGCTGTGGTATCAAAGTGAATGGACCAAGACAGGCTCCTGGTGATGTTCACTCCTAGAAACGTGGTGCTCTCTGCACCCTCAATCTCAACACCTTGATGTAGACAACAGTATGTGCAATGAAGCCTGTCCCACCAAAAGTTAAATGGGCTTTTGCTATTTGGCTTCTTCTGGGATGAAAGAAGTTTTCTTCAGATAGCTTCCTTCATCCTTGCCCTCATCCCTAACTCTGCTGGTGTTCCTCAGAATCCTCAGATTACTTCTTGTATCACTATTCACCACAACACCTTCTCAATGGTGCCTCCAATCTTCCAGGTTCTTTCCCAGTCCATCTGATCTCCCAAATCTCCTCCCCACCAATCATCTCTTCAAGTTTTGTCCAAATTATCAAACTGAAAAAAAAGATAGAGGTAAATACAGACAATGTTATGTCTGGTCAGACAGCCTCTGTGGAAAGATAAACAGTCAACATAGGAATGAAGTTGTGCTGGACCTGAAACATTAACCGTTTCTCCTTCTGCAGATGCTGCCTGACCTGCTGAGTTTTTCCATCACTTGCTCTTTTTATTTTAGAATTCTAGCATCTGCAGTTTTTTTATTTTTGCTGGCTAGTGGTAAAACAAGATTAATGATGCAGGGAAATCAAGAAAGGGAGGAGAGAGTAACAGGAAAGTTCCTTGATAGGATGGAAAGCAGCAGAGATTATTTGCAAAGTACAAATCTAACCATTAGATGAAACAACTATGCCTGCACTTAGTGCAATTTGTACTGTACACAGTAGAATTAAATGCCAATTATTCAAAACATTATTGCTGCCTGATTTTTCCACAAAGAAAATTCAAATGCAGGCATCTTAATTATTATAGCAACACTTCTGGCAGTCCCTAGGCATCACCTTGCAAGCCAAGAAATAACAAACTTTAATATTTTATTTCTTTCCTGCTTTGTCATTCAACCACGTCGAAGTAATAACAGTGGATAATAAGCTATCCTCTCTCAGCTGTAGTCAATACATTCATTGCTCACACAGATGGTTCTCCTCACCTTTTTTATGTTGACAAGAGGACCATTAGAAATTACTTTTGCCGTAACAAATATATGTAGGAAGCATTCAGATGGTTTGGTTGATAAGCCACCAGCAAAAGAAAATCTCCATAATTAATTTTACAGCAGTGCATTTTGTTTCACTTTGAAGGCTCAACTATTTCATTATGTCAAACCACTGTATGGCAAGATTTGAAAACATTCAAGCCTGAAATGAATCATCAGGTGAAAAAAAAGGTTGAAATGTAAGTAATGACTATGTTCCAACCAACAAATTTGTTATGAGATCCTGTATTTATTTCCTGTGAAGTTTCCATTTTTAAAAGTTCATTGTGAGGCTAATCGTATTCCTTTTAATAAACTGACATTATACCAAAGACCGAAGAGTGTGCTATAATCATATTTCTTAAGATTTTCAAGCAAATGAATCCAGTATATCGGAGACGCATATTGATTGTTTTAGTGATTTTTTAATGGAAAAATTATGCAAAATTACAGACAACTGCAACTTACTTATGCAAAGCATATATCAACACGTTCTAGGCAAGATGGGTAAAAACTGAAAATCTACACTAGTCAGGTGTTGCCAGCCTCCTGTAATTGGGTAGAGGTCGACTGGAGAAAGATGGATGCTAACAGGCCAACCTATCATTTATTTGGCTGTTTCATGCCTTTCTGATGATATATTTCTGCTGAATATACAATATAACTTTATTGGGTACCTCCTATACCTAATAAAGCGTAAAATTTTAGTGGTCTCCTGATGCTATAGCTTGTCCACTTCAAGGTGTGTTCAGTGATGCTTTTCTGCACACCACAGTCGTAACACATAGCTATTTCGGTTACTGTCGCCTTCCTGTCAGCTTGGACCAGTCTGGCCATTCTCTCTCATCTCTCTCATTAACAAGGTGTTTTCACCCACAGAACTCCCACTCACTGAAGATTTTTTTTTGTTTGTTTTTGGCACTATTCTCTATAAATCCCAGAAGATCAACAGTTTCTGAGATACTTAAACCTCCCTGTCTGGCATCAACAATCATTCCAAGGTTAAAGTCACTTACATCACATTGCTTCTCCATTCCAAACCTCTTGGACATTATGCTGCCACGTGATTGGCTGAGTAGATATTTATATTAATAAGCCAGAGTCCAGGTTTACCTAATAAAGTGGCCACTGAGTGTACAACCACGGGAAAAAATTAATGCAAACATCCAAGTAATCCTTCAGTGCCAATACCACCATCCCAGCTTCAGCAGGCTTGGCTCCAAATTTCTGCACGATGGGCTTGAATACAGACCTAGGCAAATATTCCACGCCAGTATGGTAGTGTAGCCGTTCAATCACTCAATCACTTAAAGCTCAATCACTTTAAAGTGCCAAGTGTAAGACAGCTCGATTCCCACCGCTGTCTGTCAAAAGACTGCACATTCTTCCCGTAACCCCCCCAGGATTCCTCCAGGAGCTCTGGTTTCCTCCCACATCCAAAAACATGAGGGCTACAGTGGCACTGGAAACACGGGGATATTTGTGGGCTGCCCAGCACAATCTCACTGATTTGATTTGATGCATTTCACTGTATGTTTCAGTGTAATATGACAAATAAAACTAATCTTTACTTCTTTTAGCAAAGAAAATCATTGAAATTCCTGAGACCTGTTCCTGTGCGGCTCTCTTTCCTGGACTCTCTTCAACGTCCTAGGTGAAATATCAAATAAGTCAAATGTCCCATTGCACTATTCAAACAGAGAACATCAACACTGTCAGAGGTTAAAAGACTTATAACATTGTGTCTCAGGCTTTTACAATCCTGTGAAGTTCTAGATACACTGGTGAGATGATTTTGAGTTTACTGCCCTGAAGTTCAAAACAAACAAAGATACTAAGAGCATAAGACCATAAGATAGAGGAGCATAATTAGGTCATTTGGTCCATCAAGTCTACTGTGCCATTTTATCATGTCTGATCCAATTTTCCTATCAGCCCCGATCTCCTGCCTTCTCCTCATATCCCTTCATGCCCTGACCAATCAAGAATGTATCAACCCCTGCCTCTAGTATACAAAAAGACTTGGCCTCCATGGCTGCTTGTGATAAAGAATTCCACAGATTCATCATCTTATGGCTAAAGAAATTTCTTCTCATCTCCATTCTAAAAGAATGCCCCTCTATTCTGAGGCTGTGTCTTCTGGTCTTAGACTCTCCCCACCATAGGAAACATCCTCTTCACATCATTTCTATCAAAGCCTTTCACCATTCGATAGGTTTCAATGAGGTCACCCCTCATTCTTCTGAATTCCAGTGAATTCAGGCCCAGAGCAAACAAACACTCTTCATATGACAAGCCATTCAATCCTGGAATCATTTTTCGTGAGCCTCCTTTGAACCCTCTCCAGTTTCAGCACATCCTTTCTAAGATAAAGGACCCAGACTGCCCACAATACTCCAATTGAGGCCTTACCAGTCTTTTATAAAATTTCAACATTACATCATTACTTTTATATTCTAGTCCTCTTGAAACGAATGCTAACATTGCATTTGCCTTCCTCACCACTGACTCAACCTGCAAATTAACCTTCAGAGAATCCTGCACAAGGACTCCCATGTCCCTTTGCCTCTGAGTTTTTTTGTGTTTTCTCTCCATTTAGAAAATGGTCAATCCTTTCATTTCTTCTACCAAAGTGCATGACCATACACTTCCCAACACTGTATTCCATCTGCCATTTCTTTGTCCATTCTCCTAATCAAAATGTCCTTCTGTAGCCTCGTCATTTCCTCAAAACTACCTGCTCCTCCACCTATCTGTATATTGTCTGCAAACTTTGCAACAAAGCCATCAATTCCATCATCCAAATCATTGACATATAACATAAAAAGAATTGGTCCCAACAGAGATCCTTATGGAACACCACTAGCCACCAGTAGCCAACCAGAAAAGACTCCCTTTATTCCCATTCTTTGCCTCCTGCTGATCACCCACTGCTTTGTCCATGCTAGAACCTTTCCTGTAATACCATGGGCTCTTAGCCTGTTAAGCAGCCTCATCTGTGGCATATTATCAAAGACCTTCTGAAAATCCAAGTACACAACATCAACTGATTCATCTTCATCTGTCCTGCTTGTTATTTCGTGAAAGGATTCACACAGGTTTGACGGGCAAGATCTTCCCTTGAGCAAACCATGCTGACCACGGCCTATTTTATCATGTGCCTCCAAGTACCCTGACACCTCACTTTTAATAATTGACTCTATCTTCCCAACCACTGAGGTTAGACTACCTGGCCTATAGTTTTCTTTCTTCTGTCTCTCTCCCTTCTTGAAGAGTGGAGTGACACTTGCAATTTTCCAGTTTTTCGGAACCATTCCAGAAACTAGTTGAAAGATCATTACTAATGCCTCCATAATCTCTTCAGCCACGTCTTTCAGAACCCTGAGGTGTACACCATCTGGTCCAAGTGACTTATCTACGTCAGACCTTTCAGTTTCCCAAGAACTCTCTCTATTTGTGGTAATTTCACATACTTCATGATCCTTAACATGGAATTTCCACCATACTCTGGTGTTTTCCAGTAAAAACTGATGCAAAATATGTATTCAGTTCATCTGCTATTTCATTATCCCCCATTACTACCTCTCCAGCATCATTTTCTAGTGGTCTAATATCCACTCTCACTTCTCTTTTACACTTTATCTGAAGAAACTTTTGGTACCTCTTTAAGACTATTGGCTAGCTTACTTTCATATTCCATCTTTACCTTCTTAATGACATTTTAGTGCCTTCTGCTGGTTTTTAAATACTTCCCAATCCCTTAACTTCTCACTAACCTTTGCTCTATTATATGCCCACTCTTTGGCTTTTATGTTGGCTTTGACATCTCTTGTTAGCCATGGTGGTGTCATCTTTCCTCTTAAATACTTCTTCTTAGGGAATTATATATTCTGTGCCTTCTGAATTGCTTCCAGAAATTCCAGCCATTGCTGCTCTGCCACCATCCCTGCCAGTGTTCTTTTCCAATCTATTCTGGCCAACTCCTCTCTCATGCCTCTGTAATTCCCTTTACTCTGCTGCAATGCTGATACAATCTGACTTTCACTTCTCCTTCTCAAATTTCAGGTTGGATTTGTTCATATTATGATCACTTACCCCTAAGAATTCTTTTACCTTAAGCTCTCTAATCAATTCTGGTTCATTGCACAGCACCAAATCCATAATAACTGATCCTCTATCGTGCTCAACCTTGAGCTGCTCTAAAAAGCCATCTCATTGGCACTCCAGCAACTCCCCCTCCTGGAATCCAGCACCAACCTGATTTTCCCAATCTGTCTACATACTGAAATCCCCCATGACTATTGTAACATTGCCCTTTTGACATGCATTTTCTATCTCCTATAGTTTGTAGGTCACATCCTTACTACTGTTTGGGGGTCTGTATACAACCCCCATTAGGGACTTTTTACCCTTGCAGGTCCTTAGACCTATCCACAATGATTCAATACCTTCCGACCCTATGCCACCACTTTCTAATGATTTGATTTCATTTTTTACCAACAGAGCAATGCTGCCCCCTCTGCTTTCCTGCCTGTCCTTTCAATACAGTGCTTATCCTCGGACATTAAGCTCCCAGCTATAATCTTCCAGCCATGATTCAGTGATGCCTACAACATCATAGCTGCCAATCTGCAACTGTGCAGCAAGTCCATCGACCTTATTCTGTTTACTACACACATTCAGATACAACATCTTCAGTCCTGTATTCATGCTCTTTGATTTTGTCGCACCATGCTCAACCTTTTGCTTCCTAACATTGTCTGAGATTCACTAACTGTTCTGGCACTCTGGTTCCCATCCCCTACAACTCCAGTTTAAACAGCTCCATGCAGCATTAACCAACCTTCCCGCTAGGATATTATTGCCCCTCCAGTTCAGGTACAAGCTGCCTCTTCTGTACAGGTCCCACCTTCCCTGGAAGAGACACCAATGATCCAAACATTTTATGCCCTCCCTTCTACACCATTTCCTTAGCCACGTAATAATCTGTATAATCTTCCTAGTTCTAGCCTCTCTAGCGTGTGGTATTGGTAGCAATCCTGAGATCACAACCCTGGAGATCACAACCTTTAAATTAGCAGAGAAAAAAGTATAAATGTAAGAGAGCCATCAGTCTTGTTAGGAATGGCCCCAAAACATCAATAAGATGATTTGCTTGTCTGCAACTCAATAGTATGTTTTTATAGGAATTTTACCTGTGCTTGTTTGTAAGAAGGTGCAGCTGGATGAGCTTCTTGCAGTTGTAGTGGTCAGAGATGCTGAAGGTCTCCCTGCCTTCCCACATCCCACAGGAGGAGCATTGCACTATCCAGCTTGTCATTTCTGCCTAGCTCAGCAGATATAACGAAGAGAAGGAAAAAATCAAGCTTTCCTTTCCCTGAGTGAAGCCCTATCTGACATAGATAGCTTTGGGAGGTTGTACTGTAATCACCCAATCTTCAAAAGCTAGTTCACTTCGCTGTTTATCCTCTGTAGTGAGTTCAGCTGCGCGTGGCTCATGCATTATCTGAGCGTGGCTCCCCCATCCCTACCGAGGAGGGGATACCTCCAGCTAACAAAGTAGTTCAAACACAGTTCATTTATACATGTTTAATTTAAAATAAAGTTCTTAAAACACTTTTAAAACACTCAGCGGGTTTCTATATTATAAAAAAATTTCCAAATTGAAAACCATTTCTAAAACACAAATGATTTCCAAAACAGGTACAATTCCTATAAAATAAAAAGACATACCAAAGAGTTGCAGACAAGCAAGTCATCTTCTTGATGTTTCTGTCTTAACAAAACTGATGGCTGTCTTCCATTTATACTTCTTTCTCACCCACGTGATATCTTTTCAGATACCTTTTCAGACAGGTGGTCTAAAAGCTTCTGGGGACAGAGATTCCCAGACACCTACAATTAATGCTGTGAACCTGACTCACCGAGCACACGAATCTTCAAACTATTAACAGATCAGCTATTTGATATGCTAAGTGATCAATCTGGTCTGCAAGCCTCCTTGAACTAATTAACTTACCCAGTGTTGTCTGGGTTGAAACAAGGCAATCAATGGACAGCTATTGTCTTACGCCGCACCTCTTCACCAATAAGCCCCATGCTACGGGCAGAATTCTGTGCTATATTGACAGTGCTGTTTGCTTGCTGAGCTGTCCTTTTAAACTCACATTGATTATTGCGCCCATACTACTGGGAGACAACTGGTCTTGGCTTCTGCCAAGCCTCGCAGATAAGTCTGGAGCTCTCAAAGTAACAGAAATGTTTGTTTGTTCATCATGTGCCATGTTGTATACTCCCATGGCTACACGTGACCGTGATCGGGGGGCTTAGCAGGCTCTACACCTTACCCAAGGGGAAAATGCAGGCTAGCAGAGGGTCACCTTACATCTCCTTTGGTAGAGAAGTATCTTCACCCCTCCACCCGAACAGTATTATAGAGATTGGATAAAGACCCTTCAGCCCACCAATCTCTGCTGTACATAAAGCACTTATTTACATTAAGCACATCGTTTATTCATCCCACAATGACATATACTCTCCCCCAAATTCTACGACTTGCCAAGCACTAGGGGTAAATTACAGCAAAGAACTACTTACCAAACTGTATAACTTTAGGATGTCAGGCGTAATGGAACCAACCAGTGGAGACCCATAGGAGTGGGTGTAGACTCCACACGAATGGTAGCAGAGGTTAAGATCAAGCCTGGAGCAGATCCACCAGCAGCATCACTGTGATGCTCTCAAATGAAATCCCTAAGCGCTATTCAAAATGAGAACTTCAGAGGTCTTTGAAGACCGCCAAAAAAATTCACCTCAGAACTCAACAAAAATAGAAAGTTCTAGTGACCACTAGGAAATTATTGGTTGTTGTGGAACCAGTCTTGGCTGAGGCCATGTGGAACTGAGGCCTGTCATGGCGCTTGGAATCCATGAGGCACACAGCTTTTCAATTCCATGTAAAATTAAATTCCACAATGCCTTCAGTATTCTTTTAAAGTCTACTGCTTAGGCTTCTCAGAGACTGGGAATCCCAGTTTGCATGAGAGTAGTGAATCTGTGGAATTCTCTGCCCAGTGGAGGCTACATCAGTAAATATATTTAAGACATAGTTAGACAGATTTTTGTACAACAGGAGAATTAGAGAATAATGGGGAAAAGTCAGGTAGATAGAGTTCAGTCCATGGCCAGATAAGCCATGATCTTATTAAACAGTAGAGTAGGATCGACAGCCAAATGGCCACCTCCTGCTCCTGTTTCTTTTATGTTCTTATTTGTATACATGTCTAAAAGTCTCTCTACCTTACATCCTTGGGTAGCAGGGTGAAGATACATCTCTACCAAAGGAGGTGTAAGGCACTCTGTCCCTCTGCTAGCCTGCAGGTCACCCTTGGGCAAGGTGTAGCACCTGCTTAGCCACCAGATCAGGGTCACGTGAAGCTATGAGAGTAGGTGATGGATGGTCGTATGAGCAGCTGGTGCTCGTCACAATTCATGGTTATGCAACCACTGTCATCAGACAGACAATCTCTGATGAGTATTGATAATGGCTGGAGTCACCCGTCTTGTAAAGACACTGCCCAGAAGAAAGCAATGGCAAACCTCTTCTGCAGAAAAACTTGCCAAGGACAATCATGGTCACAGAAAGACCATGATCGCACATGTCATATGACACGGCACATAATGATGATGATGACATTATACTCTCCTCACAACTTACACAGCCAACCAGTTTTAAATGACCAGCAAACTTGGATTTAGTGTCAATTTCCTTGTTAATATTATTGTCCATCTTTCCAAATTTCTAAATTTTCCCAATCCTTTAGTTTATTGCTCTTTCTGGCAACAGTATCAGCTATTTCCTTTGATTTAATATGTCCTTTCTCTTACTGTGTTAGCTATGGTTTGTTTCATAGCAAAAAAGTAATTGAAGACAAATCAATACCTTTTGTTAGACAACAATTTATGGGGAGGTGGTAGGAGTAGAATAAATTCCTTCCACTATTGCTTAATATGACACATCAATTTTCAGCATTTCACATTATTTTAAAGAACTAAATCCAATCAGAAACAAATCAGTATTACAAGTTTTTTTCACTCATGGAATCATTCATTTTTCATTGCTCTAAACAGTAACCACGTCAAAAGGCAAGAAAAGCTAAGGACCAGTTGCAACACTTAAGTTCTGTGCACCAGAGTGAAACAAAGGTTCGGATTAAAGCTGCACTTTCCAATGTACTAATTGATGCGTGGTTACCGCAGAGTTAAAATGAATTGTACTACCACGAAAAATTAAACAACATGGCCGTGCTTATTACCAAATGGGCTTCTACTGAGAATCAATGTATCATTTGCAAAATATTGACCAAAAACTCTAGCAAATTTCTACAGTTGCACTGTGTGGAGTTCTGACTGGCTGCATCACCATCTGGCATGGAGGTGCAATGCACAGGATTGGGGAAAAAGCCGCAGAGGGTTGTAAACTCAGTCACCTCCATCATGGGCACCAGCCTCCAAACCATCAAGGACATCTTCAAAAGGCAATGCCTCAAGAAGACAGCATCCATCATTAAAGACCCCCAACACGTAGGACATGCCCTCTTCTCAAAGAAGAAGAGGAGCCTGAAAATAAACTCAGTAAGTTTATCATTTTTCAGGAACTTGAGTTCCTTAAACTCAACGTTTTAGGAATGGCTTCTACCCCTCCACCATGAGATTTCTAAACAGTCCATGAACCCATGAACACTACATTACTATTTTGCTCTCCCTTTGCACTACTTTTCCCCACTGTATCACCTTTTGAAGGGGCCCTCGATGCTGAGGAGGCTAGTGCCTATGGCGGCACTGGCTGAGTTAACAACCTTCTGCAGCTTTTTCCAATCCTGTACATTGGCACCTCATCTTCATCAATGGACGTCCGCAAACCAGATACTGTCACCTTCTCAAGGGCATATATGGACAGCAGTAAATGTTGGCCTCTCTAGTGATGCCTAGATTCTATGAAAAATAATATAAAAAAGCAGGTGTCCAATAAATAGATTACCACATTGATTTTTAACAGCTCTGAGAGTGAAGTATTGATATTACTTACACTGCACAAAAGCATTTCACTTGTGATATTTTGTTAAAGAGACGAAACAGGCAGAAGTCAATCCACTGATAGAGTATCCAGACAAGGTGTGCACCCCCACAGAGAGGAATTTTATCTTGCTTGTTTCCTTCATCCAGATTTCAGAACCAGGTCTCTGCTTTAATCTTGTCTATCTTTTCCAAACAAAACTAAATGCAAGAACACCGTCTGTTTTGTAACATATGGTACACAAGAATTTTTGGCAGGATAATTATTTGGCTAGCACAACAATTGTGTTTGATACGAGAACTCAAGCACAGGTATCCATTCTGCATTTGCACATTCAATCATTTTCAATTAATGTAAATGAACACCAAAAAACAATTGTGCAGCTGAAAAATATAACCAATCTATTTCTGCATTCCATTCGATATAAAATCTCTTCCAACATTATTCCAGATAAATCTTTCTTGCTGCTGTGTAGAGACTGGTAGAATGATGTTTACGTTTTGTGAGCAGCTTTTTATCCTGTTTTTATGGTCCCGTTTCCTGGTGGTATTAATCACGTCAGTGCAGTGTTTTATATTCAATCATTATCACAATAAATCACAAACAATGTGTTTCTACTTAATAACATATTTTACACTCTGCTTGCTGGCAAAGAATTCCCTTATGATGGGGCTATTCAAGGTGGTAAATATACCAGAGTGCTGAAGAAATCAGATGGTCAGGCCATATTAATCACTTCCCTTCATTTCTAATACTTTGGACTGCTCAACAAAAAAAATCTCTATTAATCCACTTCTGCTCTCTGTATATTGTGTGCACTGGAGTAATGTAATAATGCTGATGAAACTGTAATTTAGAGAGGAGAGTTATTAGATTATGAAATTGTGTGACCTACTTCATCAGTATCTAAAGCAACCTATTTCCTGTCTTTTGTACAGATTTTGGAAATCTTCCCACATTCATCTCTGATTCCTCTGTAGACATCTAAAATTAAATCCATCACTGAGGATAATCTTGTGACTGACAGCTGGCTATTATCTCTAAAGATGTTATATCCTCCACCATCAGGTTTCTGAATGGTCCATGAACGCTACCTCGTTACTCACTTTCTTTGCAATATTTATTCATTTTTGTAATTTATAGGTCTTTACGCCTTTGTAGTGTACCGCTGCTGCAAAGTGACAAATTCAGGTCATATATCAGTGATAACAAACCTGGTTCTGACTTGAGTAACACACACAAAATATTGGAGGAGCTCAGCAGATCCTACAGCATCCATGGAAAGGAATAAGCAGTCGATGTTTTGGGCAGAGACCCTTCATCGGAACTGAAAAGGAAGGAGAGGAAGTCAGAATAAGGAGGTGGAGAGAGGGAGGGAGGGGAAGGAGTACAAGTTAGAAGGTGACATCTGAAGTCAGGTGAGGGGAAAGGTAGGTGGCTGAGAAAGGAACTTATCCCCCTTCCTTTCCAGTCCCGCCTTAGCCCGATATGTTGCCATAGATGCTTCCTGACCTGCTGAGTTCCTCCAGCATTTTGTGTGTGTTACTCTGAATTTCCAGCATCTGCAGAATCTCTTGTGTTTATGACTCTGATCTGAATTATGCAAACTATAGGACTACAAAATTCCAAAGCACCTCCTGTAACCGTAAACCAGAAATTTGGCAAAAACCTCAGAGAATGAGTATCAAAGTATTGAAAGCTTATGCTTACTCCACTTCACTAGTCTCCCTAGTCTCTTGCCAAACCTGTAGTAATGCCAATGGAATAGCTCTGTTACATGACTACTTCCCATTGAGTTGGTATCATAGCTGAATATGTGACAGCTACACTGTGACCACTTTATTCTTTACCCCCTGTACCAAATAAATTGGCCACTGAATGTATGTCCGTGGTCTTCCACTGCTGTGACCCATCCACTTCAAGGTTTGACATGTTGTGCATTCATAGATGTTCTTCTGTGCACCACTGTTGTAACATGTGATTATTTAGATCACTGTTGCCTTCCTGTCAGCTTGAACCAGTCAGGCCATTCTCTTCTGATCTCTCTCATTAACAGGGTATTTTTGCCCACAGAATTGCTACTCACCAGATGTTTATGGTTTCTCACACCATTCTCGGTAAACTCTAGAGATGGCTGTGCTTGAAATTCACAGATCAGCAGTTTCTGAGATACTCAAACTATCCCATTCTGCACCAACAACCATTCCATAGTCAAAGTCACTTAGATTACATTTTTCGCCATTCTGACACCTGGTCTGAACAACATCAGAACCTCTTGACCATGACTGCATGCTTTTATGCATTGAGTTGCCACCACATGATTGGCTGATTAAATATTTGCATTAACAAGCAGGTGTACAGGTTGTCGTGCATTCAATATTTTAGTAATGTTTGAGTCATAGTGTAAATATATTGGTTGATTAAGCATTCTTTGTTTGTTTACATAATCCATTATGGGTTATAAGTACTTGGCATACTTTATTACACCACTACATCATAAGTGAGTGCCTCACTAAAAGGAAAATTAAGTACACAAGTATTCCAGGCTCCCATGCTTTTCTTTTGATTAGTTTCTGGAGCAACAAAACATAACAATAGCAACAAGGAAGTAAAATTGACCCAAGACAACTACCTACCTGATGAAGTGCCGCATGTATGTTTCTACAGAAGTGGAGAGAGATTTTTGAATTTTTTAAAAAGGCAGAAAACAGATGAAACTAGCAAACAACGTGCATAGTCAAAGTTTTATAAACAGTGAGGACCGGATAATAATAACAATAATTTTTTTTAAAGCATAAATGGCTGGTTACTTTGGAAATGTAGACGTGTTTGGTTGCACAACAGATAACCAAATGATGTATACTGAACAAATTGAGCAGTATTTTAAAGTAAATGGCCGATAAGAAATTAGTGCCAATATTGCTGAGTGTAGTAGGTGAAAATGCAAAGTGTCCTTCGAGGTTTGTCTACTCCAACCAACCCAGACAAAAAGAACTTTGCTGGTATCATAAAAGTAACACAGGAACATTTAGAACTGAAGCCATTGTTGACTGGAGAACACTTTACATTTCATAGTGGAATCTAAAGGAAGGGGAATCCATTTCAGCTTATGTGGCTGAATTGAAGAAATTGTCCAAACATTGTAAGTTTAGAGATGAGCTTAATGGTGCACTATGTGATTGTTTAGTTTGTGGAATCTTACAAGAAAGCATTCAAAAGAGGCTCCTGTCTGAAACACAACTCAAATTTAAAAGAGCAGCTGAAATCACGGTACCAATGGAAAAAGCAGCCAGAGATGTAACTGAGTTGCAGTCAGGAATGGAAGCGAGCGTAAACAAAGTTGCAATGTCTGAACAGAATCCTGCCCGCCTGACCGAACAAACTGTGTTACCATTGTGACGAGGACTCACCTACACCAGACCAATACAGGTTTAAAAGCAAAACTTGCAGAAAGTTCAACAAAGTAGGACACATACAAAGTGCATATCAGGCAGACAGAAATAAATTGGGCTGCATGGGAAAGAGAAGAAGATATAAAGTCAAGTTGCAGTTTCAAAAAGAGCACTAATCTGCATGCTGTTGATGAAAAATCTGATAATGATGAGAGTGACACGGAACTGGATAACCTAACAGAAGACAAGCACTGTGGCTTACAACTGAAGTGAACAGCAAGTTAATTAAAATAGAATTGCACACTGGCTTGACTGTTTCAGTCAGTCCACAAAATGAGTTCGAGCAGCATTTCAACGATACTGAACTGAATGCTGCAGATATCTAACTAAGCATAAACTAGAGAAAGATAACTCCTATGGGAATGACATTTGTAACAGTGAAATACAACAGCCAACAAGCCACATTGGGCTTGTGTGTGGTAAAAACAGAACAGCCAGCTTTGTTGGGCCATGATTGGTTGAGACATCTACAACTTGATTGGAGATCCATCCATCATTTGCCTCCCCTAAACCCTGTAATAGGGTCAACTGAAAGTGAATTAAGAAGTAGCACCTGCACCTCCACCCTGACAGAAAGTTGTGGACCAAGTACTGCAAGGCTTTCAAGACACTCGGTGTCCTCTAGGTGACATCACTGTTACCAGTGAGGATGAAAGAGACATCTCCAGAATCTCAAGACAGTGTTAAAAGATGAGAAGATTATGGCCTCAGAGCACAACACAACAAGTGTGAATTCTTTTAACCAAGCATCATTTACTGTGGTCACAGCTGAGACAAATAGAGGCCTCCTCAATCAAAAGGTACAATGTTTCACTCCTGGACAAGCAGTCCTGGCATGGGACTAGAGAGATGATCAAAAGTGGGTACTAGGAAAGATTAAAGACAGGACTGGACCACTCTTCAACACAGTGAAAATTGCTTCTGATGTCGCTTGGAGACAATGCATCGATCAGCCAAGGACAGCAGTCAACTGTTAGCGAAGAAAGGTGTCCAGAGCTATCAGAACCACTTCCTGCAGTCCCAGAGTCAACTCCTGCAACCACCACGGAGGAAGCCCCAGATCCTGAGGTTGTTTCACGGCCACAAGTCTCCTGTCAAGCAGACTAACGCCCCTGCCCCTTATCGGGAAGGAATCCTCCACAGCAATTAAATCCTTATGTTCATATGGGTCAATTTTAAATTAACTATGCTGTCAATGTCTGTATAGTAGTTGTATTATGTCGTATACAGTGAATATACACAGGTTGTATACATTCTATATGAGTTGGAGTTTATAGCTAAGCAGAGAGGATTGTAGTGTATTCAATATTTCAGTAATATTTGAGTAATATTCAAAATATATTGTTTGATAATTTGTTTGTTTACATGTCATTATGGGTTATATGCAAGACGTACATGAATGGCAGATGTCATTATGCCACTATGACACACGTTTAGCGCCTCACTAAAAGTAAGGCTAAGTGCTCAATTATTCCAAGCTCGTGTGTTTTCCTTTTGATTCGTTTCTGGAGTTTCAAAACATAACGTAGGTGTACTTAATAAAGCAGTCGCTGAGTATAGACACTGGTATTCGAAGGCAAAAATTTTTCAGCCTTTTTATAGCCAATGAAGTGACAAAAAACTGCTTAAGATACCATTCAAAGTGATTTCATTCTCTCTAGTTCTCATTGTCCCTGTCTAGTTCTTGCCAATAATATCATTTGCTGATGAGAATTTTCCATTACAATCCTTAATTGTTTTTATAACTGTACATTTTGTTCCCATTCCAAATGTTTTAATTGGTACATTTCAATTATAGTTTGTCACTATTTTATGAATATCACGTATTAGCTAATTAAGGTCTAAAATGCATTCACTATAAATTGTAACTAGAAATGCAATGGGCATTGTGTGACTGAGATCATAATTAGACCATAAGATAGAGGAGGAGAATTAGTCCATTTGGCCCATCAACTCTGCTCTTCCATTTCATCATGGCTGATCCATTTCCCTCTCAGTCCCAGTCTCCTGCTTTCTCCCTGTAACCCTTCATGCCCTGACGAATCAAGAATGTATCAACCTCTGCCTTAAATATACCCAATGACTTGGCCTCCACCATCTCCTGGGGCAACAAATTCCACTGATTCACCACTCCCTGGCTAAAGAACAAATGCATTCAGCTGGAAACCTAATTTCCATAGATGGAAATATCAGTTATACCATCTTCCCTAACACAGCGTTACACCATTTCTTCAAAATATTGTATACCATGTTAGACATCAAATTAGTACATTCATTAAAAATGGTAAATTGAGTATCATATCATAAGCCATATTAATATCATCTGATACGTAGGGAGCGGGATCCTGGAGATAAGTTCTAAGCCTATTAACTGGTGGACCCTTTTAACAATGACAGTTCGATCACAGACTGAGGATACACCACAAGATGAAAAATGTACATGAACTACCCAAGGTAAAGCATAGAGTAATGTAACGGTTAGTACAACTACTATAAAGCTCCAGTGATCAGTACAAGGAGAGGAAGGCATCCAGGTGCCCTCTATCCTGGATGATCTATTTTAAGAGCAGCATGGTAGCGTAGTGGTTAGTGTAATGCTTTAAAGTGCCAGCGAATGAAAAATCGGGGTTCAATTCCTGCTGCTGTCTGTAAGGAGTTTGTACATTCTCCCCATGACCGTGTGGGTTTCCTCCCACATTCTAAAGATGTATGGTTAGGGTTAGTGGGTTGTGGGCATTTTGGTGCCAGAAGAGTGGCAACACTTCCCAGCTGTCCACAGCACTGTGTTGGTCGTTAACACATATGACACATTTCACTGTATGCTTCAATGTACATGTGACAAATAAAAATAATCTTAACCTTATCAAGAAATGAATGGTAAATGGTAAACTACTGAAAATTTGCAACCCTGAAAGTTGTGGTTAGACCCACTAAGTTGATGCCATTTGAAAAGCTTCTACCCAGTCCAACCGCACATTCCAAAACCAGGCCCCATGGTTCCTCTGATCAGAGATCTTCAAATTCAAGTTCATCACATCCCTCCTGTAATATGGTGACCAGAACTGAATGCAGTGAGTCAGTTGCTGCCTTACTGATGTATACAGTTTCACCTCACTCTTCTTGTATTCTGTGCCCTGGTTAATAAAGGAAATCATATTCTCGGTCACTATACTCATCTTATTGACCATTCTACTTTCTTTAAGTCTCTGCAGTACATTTCCCTTGATAGAAAAATCCTACCAGAAGTATTGGATCCAGCCCAGTGCATCATGGGTAAAGCCCTCCCCATCGTTGAGGACATCTGCATGTTACACTGTCGTAGGATACCAGCATATATCATCAGGGACCCACCACCCAGGACATACTCTGTTCTCACTGCTGACCGTCAGGAAGAAATTACAGGAGCCTTAGAACTCACACTACCAGCTTCAGGGATAGTTATTACCCCTCAACAATCAGGGTCTTGAACCAAAGAGGATAACTTTACTCAACTTCAGTTGCCCCCATCATTGAAATGTTCCCACACTTTCAAGGATTCTTCATCTCATGTTCTCGATATTTGTGCTTATTTATTATTATTGTTATCATTTACTTATTTATTTTAATACTTGCACAGTTTGTTGTCTTTTACACACTGGTTGAACATCCAAGTTGGTGCGGTAGACATTCTGCGATTACCATTCTATGGATTTATTGAGCATGCCCACAAGACCATGAATCTCAGGGTTGGATATGGTGCCGTATATGTACTTTGATAATAAACTTCCTTTGAACTTTGATATACTCCAAGGCCCTCTATTCCTCCGCACACTCAATATCCTTCCCAATTACTGTGTATTTTCTTGCCTTTTTCTACCTCTCCAAGTACGTCACCTCACACTTCCTTAGATTACATTTCATCACCCTAGCAGAACAGACCATATCTTCCAGCATTGTGATAGTCTCCGGCTTACAATCAATCACAATCTGCAAACCGCTTCGTCATCAGCATCTGTTATCAAAGATGTCACCTTCCAGGACATGCTCTCTTCTCACTACTACCATCAGGCAGGAGGTACAGAACACTTAGGTCCTGCACCTCCAGGTTCAGGAACAATTATTACCCTACAGCCATCAGGCTCCTGAACCAGCGTAGGTAACTTCACTCACCTCAACACTGAACTAATTCTACAACGTACATTCTCACTTCAAGGACTCCTCACAACTCATGTTAGCAGTATTACTTACAGTTTGTCTTCTTTTGCACATTGTTTGTCCCTCTTTGCTTATGTATGGTTTTTCATGAAATTCTCCTTTTTTCCTTTTTTTAACCACTGTAAATGCCTGCAATAAAATGGATCTCAAAGTAGTATATAGGAACATACATGTACTTTGATAATAAATTTACTTTAAACTCATCAGAACTATACTGAATGCTGAACCAAATAGAAACTCTCTTAGCAGCCTATGACCCACAAGAGCCAATATTCTTTCCAGCCACTGACCAACTTTTCATCCCGATTTGCAACTATCCCTTAGATAGAAAATCAGAGAAAGCTGGGAAAGTTTTCCAGCAGGTCAGGCAGGGTCAGTTGAAAGAAAAATTGTTAATGCTTTAGGACTGTGACTCTTCGTGAGAACCTGATGAACTTTCCCAGCACTTTGTTTGTAGTTCGCACTTTCAAAACTTTTGCTTTTCATTATCCTTTGGATCCTGTGGTCTTTTCTTTTCCAAAAGCTGAACCCTCCCAAGCCATACCACAATCTCTTTTGACCTCCAACCGTGATGCAGAAAGTACCACAGCATAAGAACAAGGACCGTTAGACTGGGTAAAAGCTTCTTCCTTAGGCTCTGAATGCCCGGCTGCCACCCAGTACACATTATTTATGACAGCGCCAATAGCATTATACTGTTGTACATTTAACTGCATGTCGTATGAGCACTTTATACCAACTTTTACATCTGCAGAACACTTTTTTATCTGTTAATATTATTGTGTTAATATTATGTTATGTGCTGTATGTGATATACTGTAGGTACTGGATTTTACACCTTGATCCCAAAGGAACGTTGTTCTGTTTAGCTGTCTACTCGTGAATGGTTGAATGACAATAAACTTGAAATGGAAATAAAATTCCATACAGACTGTATCCAACAAACTGTCTTCAGCACACACTCTTATTACTGTCTCAGAAAATTCAGTCATCTGGAGGGAATTGTTTTGAGAACCGACACAGCCTCAATAGGCCACATGGATTTCTTCAATTTTGTACAAAACTGTGAACAAAACCCATAAAAAGTTTAAATTAGCTGATCATACATAAAATTCTCTGCTGCTAGTCCCTGATTAATTAGCACCTTTCTGTGTTAATTTTGATAATATTGCCTATAAGTAATAATGAACGAGGAACAAGCCGATGTCTGACCGATTTAAGCACCAGGCCAGGTTGGAAAGATTGAGTAGGGGTGAAATTGAAGCAGCATGCCGAAGGCCTAAGAGCATTTCAAAATGGCAGGACCCAGGTCTGAGAGCGAGGAACAACCTACTGTTTGGCCGATTTAAGCTCTGGGCCGGACTGAAAATGGTACCTGTTAGCCGAGCATTCTGAATCCCATCCACCCATTTCACATTTATATTGGCCATTGCTTTATGGAGATGTTTCTCTAACATAGGTCTGCACTTCCATCATCATACATAATAAAATCAAAATATTTTAGGATGAGCACTTACACCATCTCGAACACACCACATCTCATATGCTCCTTAAGGCTACTGTTACCGCATCATGTAGCCTCAAAGGGGTTTCAACAAAGCACAGTGGGCTGATTGCTGATGTAGGAAGGATAACCAATGAAAGCCAAGTCAAAATATTGGGCTCCTTGTCCTCAGGAAGAAACATTTTACAGGTGACAAGGCAGTGGATGGAAAACGCACGTAACCCTGGACCAATACTTCCTAATATATTGGCCCAGGAAGACAAAAAGGTTCTGAAAGATGAGCCAAGGACAATTTTCGGTAAGAATTTCTATTTTATTTCAATATCCTCGTGCCGTGATCATTCTGTAACTAGAATGGCTTTCTGTTCATTTATGTTAACTATTCTGAGGTGGAATGAAAAATGGCATAAAGTAGAAAAATGTATTTCCAAAATTCTGATAAACGACTACCACCCATATTATATTTAATCTCAAAATTGTTTTTATATAAGAAACACTAAGGAAACTCAAAGCCCTCATACTGATACTGTATTTACATAATTCAAAGATGCAAAATATTCTGCCAAACATGCAAAAAACTCATTCATTCCTTCCAATTTTATACTTAGAGAGGGAAAAGATATTTGGGAATTCTTGCGTTTATAGGCAAGATCTTCTGAACATAGGAAAACACCAATGGTTCTTGCAAATGTAAACAACTTCCAAACATCCACCTTCAAAAAGGACAATGTCCAAGGCGTTTGATAATTGAAAGGAGAAAGGAACCTGAAACAAAAGATTCTGCAGATGCTGGAAATCTAGAGCAACACACTCAAAATGCTGGAGGAACTCAGCAGGTCAGGCAGCTTCCATGGAGAGGAATAAACAGTCAATGTTTCGGGCTAAAACATTCAGGTATGTTATAATAAATGTTAAGATTATTCCAAATTGAAATATTAAGATTATCCTGTATTTTACAGTCAAGAAGAGAAAGATTGCTAGAATCTGAAGGAAATTGAAGGGGCCAATAGGCTGAGAAAAATCACTAAATTTGGTAACTATTGTGCCAATCCATGTGCGTCATTGTAAAACAGATTAAATGTAGTTTGATTGGACTGTTAACATAACATTAAAACAGTACAGATTGCAGATGCCTTTCATTATGTGATGTAGTAGCAATAAATATAAATGTACTGCATGCATGATGTGATTACGAACATGATGTAATACACTCTTGATCTGTTAACACTGGTGTCCCTGGGCCATCTGGAGACCAGGGACAGAAAGAAAAGCACAAGTGTCACAATTAGGAACATCCAGTTCAACGTATGGAGTGAGGTCTCTTTGTCAGCCGGTACCAATAGCTCTTAAAACTACCTCGGGGAACTGTGCCATTACGGTTACTTTGTCGCTTGGTATTTCTGTGCTAAATTGTAATTGGTGGTGCTAATTTGACAACCTACATTACCTAGACACTGACCCATAACAGTTGGTTTGGAGGATGCAGCATTTTCAATGAAAGAAGATACAGAAGAAAATTTAGTCTTGATCAACTCACAAAGCACAGAAAAAGGTCCCTCGGCCCATACATGCTCATGCCAACCAAAGTTCAAAGTAAATTTATCATCAAAGTACTTCTTCGTCACCAGGTACAACCCTGAGTTTTGTTTTCTTGCGGGCATACACAGTAAATTCAAAAAACACATTAGAATCAATGAATGACCACACCCCACAAGATGGACAAACAACCAATGTGCAAAAGACAACCAACTGCACAAATACTAAAATAAAAAAATAATAGTAATAATAACGAACAATAAAGACAGTATCGAGAACATGCGTCCATAGGTTGTGAGAACATTTCAATGATGGGGTGAGTGAACTTGAGTGAATTAACGTCTCTGGTTCAAGAGTCTGATGTTTGAAGGGTAATAACTGTTCCTGAACCTGGTGGGGTGGGTCCTGATACTCCTGCACCTTCTTCCTGATGGCAGCAGAGAGATGAGAACTTGGCCTGAGTTGTGTGGAGTCCTCGATGATGGATATACACAAGAAATTCTGCAGATGCTGGAAGTCCAGAGCACACACACAAAATGCTGGAGGAGCTCAGCAAGACGGGCAGCATCTATGGAAATAAATAACAGTCGACATTTTGGGCTGAGACCTTCTTGGAGACTGGAAATGAAAGAGAAAGGTGCCAGAATAAAAAGGTGGGGGGAGGGGAGGAGGATAGCATCTTGATGATGGACGCCACTTCCCTGTGATAGCACCTCTTGCAGATGTGCTCAATGGGGGTGAGGGCTTTACCCGAGACGGACTTGGCTGTTCCATTACTTTTCGTAGGATTTTCCATTGTAGGTTATTGGTGTTTCCATGCCAGGCTGGAATGCAACCAATCAATATGCTCTCCACCAAACTTCTATAGAAACTTCTCAAAGTTTTAGAAATGCCAAATCTTCACAAACTTCTAGGGAAGTAGAGACGCTACTGTGCTTTCTTCATAATGATACATACGTGCTAGTCCCAGGGCAGATTCTCTGAAAAGATAACACCATGAAATTTAAAGGTGCTGACGCTACCCTCCATGACTGGCTCATGGATCTCCAGTTTTCTCCTCTTGAAGTTAATAATCAGCTCCTGGATCCTGCTGACATTGACTTAGAGGTTGTTGTTGTGGCATCACTGTCAGGTTTTCAATCTTCTTCCTAATGCTGATTTAGAAACATAGTAACATAGAAAACCTACAGCACAGTACAGGCCCTTCGGCCCACAAAGCTGTGCCAAACATGTACTTAGTTAGAAATTACCTAAGTTTGCCAATAGCCCTCTAATTTTCTAAGCTCCATGTACCTGTCCAGGAGTCTCTTAAAAAACCCTATCCTATCCACCTCCACCATCGTCAGGGCAGCCCACTCCATGCACTCACCACTCCCGACAACTCCTCTGTACCTACTTCCAAGCACCTTAAAACTGTGCCATCTTGTGTTAGCCATTTCAGCCCTGGGAAAAAGCCTCTGACTATCCACACGATCAATGCCGGTCATCACTCGTCACCACCTTTAATTCAGCCAGTGACAGTGGTGTCATCAGCAAGCTTAAAAATGGCATTGGAGTTGTGCTTAGCCTCACAGTAATAAACATAACATGAGTAGAGCAGCAGGCTAAGCACATGGCCTTGTGCTGCTCCTATGCCGATGACGATTGTGGAGAAGATGTTCTTGTCAATCCAGACCGACTGGGGTCTGTAAGTGAGGAAATTGAGGATCCATTTGCACAAGGAGGTATTGAGGCCAAGGTCTTGAAGCTTATTGATTAGTTCTGAGCGGACGATAGAAAAGAATGCTGAACTGTAGTCATAAAGTGCATCCTCACTGTCCAGGTGTTACAGGGCTGAGAGAAGAGCCAATGAGATGCCATCTTCTGTGAACCTGGTGTGATGGTAGGGAAATTAGTGTGGACCCAGGTCATTTCTCAGGCAGGAGTTGATATGCTTCATCATCAACCTCTCAAAGAAGTTCGTCGCAGTGGATGTAAGTGCTACTGGATAATGGTCATTGAGACAGGTTACCATGCTCTTCTTAGGCACTAGAATAATTAAAGTCTGCTTGAAGCACGAGTACTTCAGACTGCCGAAGCAAGAGGTTAAAGATATTGGTGAGCATTCCAGCCAGTTGATCAGCACAGGTCCTTAGTACTCAATCACGTACTCCATCTGGGCTGAATACTTTCCTTGGATTCACCCTCTTGAAGGATGCCCTCACATTGGCCTCAGAGGCTGAAATCACGGGGTTATCAGGGGCTGCAGGAGTTCTTGAAGGTGCTTCCATGTATTGATGGTCTTCGTAAGAGGTGATAGCATTCAATACCTGCCACAGCTGCCGAGCATACTTCAGAGATCCAAGACCAAGATGTAAGTTCAAGATCATTCCATTTCTCAACATGGCTCATATCCCTCTAAACCAGGGGTTCCCAACCTTTTTTAATACCATTAACCAAGGGGTCCATGGACCCCAAGTTGGGAACCTCTGCTCTAAATTTGTACCATTCATATACCTGTCCACATACTTCTTAAATATATTTAATATACCTGCCACAAACACTTCTTCAGGCAGCTGGTTCCATATACAGTATCTATCACCAGCCGCATTAAAAGAAGCTCCCTCAAGTTCTTATTAAATTTTTCACCTCTAACCTTAAAGCTATTCCTCTGGTTTTTGATTCCTCTAAGCCTGAAAAATGGACCACACATCCTACAGTAAATATGGCCCTCGTGATTTGATATACCTCTGTGAGATCACTCCTCAATCTCTTACACTCCAAGGAGTAAAGGAGTCATTCTGACTACTCTCTCCCTATGACTCTGGCCCATCAGTCCTGGCAACATCCTTGCAAATCTTTGTTTGCACTCTTTCAGAATGCTGTGGTTCTTCCAGCATTTAAGGCCAAATAAGGCCATGAGCCGTCAGCAACACAGGAGCAGTTGTCCCAAAGTGATGCAACACCAAGCCAGTACTGGGGTTATAGTTTTAGTAGAACAGCTCATTCTTCCGGACATCATTGTGCAAGCATATTGGATAGTTTCATCATACAATGATGGTGCTAGACAGCAACTTCTTTGAGCTCATCTGCAGAAACAGGCAATTTCTACTTTTAACATCTCTTTTTCTTTTTCAAGGTGGATGGGGTTCTGTCAAAGACTCTGACCTAGCGCTACACTCAAACTTCTGTTCTTTACGGCGAAGGGAGCCACTTCCAGGGCTCACCAACTGGCTGTTTTCAAAGGACACAACTTAAAAGGCGAGCGTGCCTTCAAGGTTCCAAGGCTTTGCAGCCCAGGGGATGAGTCAATTCTATGCCAGTGCCGCTGACTGAACCATCACAGGAGGAAACGGAACATCAGTAACAGCAGATCAGCTGTTGGAGTCAGTCTCTCTCTCACTCACTCACTCACTCAGTGGTGGGGGAAAGCTTGTTGCCAATTCTCAAGTCAGAGAACCCAGGGCAAGAAAAGCAACACGGCAGACTTTAACACTGTAAATTAGCAAGTTTTTTTTTCTTTCTTGTTTGTTTCCCATTTCACTATGTGACACCTCTCTGTCCCTTTATCAGAGAGGGAGAGAGCCTGTGGTATGTCGAATTGTAGGGTGAATGATTAGTTTTTGTTGTACGGCAGATGATGGTCTTTCTTGGGGGCTTTGCTATTGCTTGCGTGGCGGATGGAGGGTGCTGATGCTGTAGTAAGTGGGGGAGGGTGGTGCTCTGCTACTGCTTCAGTGTGGGAGGCAGGAGTAGGGTACTTTGGGCTGTAAACATTTTTACTGTCACTCATTCTTTGGGGTACTCTTTTGTTTTCATGGTTGTCTGCAAAGAACAAGAATTAAGTTATATATTTTGTGCATTCTCGGATATTAAATTGAACCATTGGAACTATTGAAACATATAGCTGGAAGTCCAAGAAATTGGCTAGCATCAGGGATTGATCAAATGCTATCCTATAGAGCGGAGAGCTAGGACCAGAGGGCAACTCAGAGCAGAAAGGAGTCCCTTTAGAACAGAGATGAGGAAGTATTTCTTCAGCCAGAGGGTCGTGAATCTATGGAATTCATCGCCACAGATGGCAGTGGAGTCCGACTCATTGGATATATTTAAGATGGAGATTAATAGTTTCTTGATTGGTAAGAGGATCAAAGGTTATGGGGAGAAGGCAGCAGAATGGGCTGAGAGGGACAATAAATCAGCCACGTTGGAATGGGAGAGCAGACTCCATGGGCCGATTGGCCTAATTCTGCTCTGTTGTCTTATGATAACACAATTCACTGTTCACCTTTCTCTTTCTCCATGAAAAGGGGATTAAATCTATTAAATTTCACAGGGTGGGGAGAAGAGATCATACAGTCTGCAAATTTCTTAACAGTCTGCTTCTGTCAGATTTGTTGAGGGATTTTAGCCAAACAGTAAAATATTTTTTTAATATTGGGAGACACAGCATGGTAATGCCTAATTACACCCACGTGACCAATTAACCTACTAATCTGTCCATCTTTGAAACATTGGAGGATGCTAGCGTGTCTAAAGGAAGCCCCCACCAACACTGGGAGAACTTACAAACGCATCACAGGCAGCGGCAGGAATTGAACCCGGATCACAGATACTATAATAGCGCTACACTATAGCAGGGAAATAGTGGGATCTCTGGGCTTCTCATTGGTAATTTAACAAGACACTGACTCAAGTATTTCAATAAATGCTAATATATTGCCATCGTTCATTTCTAGTCTTGTGTCATTGGGAAGAAATTCAATATAGGGGCAAGGTGGCATGAGTTCACGAGCATGTAGAGGAGCTCAGTGAGATCAATGCCATTGTCATCAGTTTGTGAATTATTTCTTACATTAGTATTCACACAGAAAAGCAATAAATGCTCCTTTGCGATGATGAGATCATTGTGCATTTGCCCTTTACTCTCAGCAATATCTTTGTGTTTTTTTTTAAAACTGCGATGCATAGATTTGAAACATCCACATTGTATATTGTCATAGCTGAGCCTGGCAGCATGTTTTATGAAAATTTGATTATTGGTAGCTGACATATTCGCAGCCAACCTCCATTTGTCTGAGAGAAATCTCGGACATATAAAAAGAGAGATTCACTGTCGCCTGTTTGAGCTGCTTCAGGACGTAACTCTGCTGTGACCATCGACGGGTCTGTAAACAACAAAGAGGTGCTCGTCAGGAGAGATTACTACAAAATCAATTGTCTGCATTTTGTAACCGTCTGGGAAGCTTTTAACTGAATTCTGACTCCACTTTTATGTGACCACAAATCCTCACTGACTATACATCAGCTGCCAGCATTGGTCTCCTTGTCGCAGGTAAAGAAGAACATCTTAGTTGACACCACTAGGGAATTTGTGTTGAAGAAACTGGATGCAAAATTGGGCGATGAAACATTGCTTCTGGTGATGCTATGGGTGTTGAAGTGTCTCCAGTGTTTTTTTAGTACATCACAAGGCCACATTTTTAGGTTTACTCGTCCTACAGAGGTCTGGCGGTCGTGTACCCATCAAACACACATACCGGCATATTACGTAGATGGTTGGTGATGATGGTCTTCATACAAAACTGGTTGGACCCCAGAACTGACAAAATGGGCCACAACAACTCCCACCCTAGCAGCTCTCCCTGAGTCTTTCTGAATTGATTTTAAATTTCTCTTACTCGTTTTTAGAGCTCTTAATGGTCAGGGACCGATGTACATCACAGAATCGCTTTTGTTTTATAATCCTGCTCGAGCTCTCAGGTCTTCTTCCGCCGGTCTCTTAAATCTAAACAATCTCCCTCAAAAGATAATGGGCAGGTCAGCGATTTTGAACTATGATCCTAAGCTCTGGAATTGAAAACCTAAAGCTGTAAATGATACAGACTCAGCTGACACTTCGCAACACCAGCTCAATACATATTTATTTAAATTTGCTTTAACTAACATCATTTTGCCTTTTTTCATGCTCTGTTTAATTTATTTTCATGTTTTTACTTTATCCCATTGTAAAGCATGTTGTCTGTATGAAAAGTGCTCTATAAATAAGTTATTATTACTAAGAATCTAGCTAAAGCTAAGTGCATATCACGCACTTTCAACTCGATGTTTAGCAGCAGGAAGAATCCCAGCCCATACCTCAGGGAGCTTCCACAATGTGCAGGTTTGTCATCTGGTTTGTTCAAAGGGGGGTTGTGTGGTGATGACAATGAAGTAAATCACCTCCAGATAGAGCTACAAACAAGGCAGAACTTGGAATCCTCAATTCCAGTTTTTGCCAGTCTCCACAGTTAGCACAGATGGGGCCTTACTGACCATTCTGGATCAGTGAGTAGTCTGGCCTACATGGGCCTGTTGCTTCTGGTACTCCTTGGGACCATCACTTTGGAGCAGAACCAACTGATGGAGCTCGTTGTTGGAAGGCTGATCGGTTTGTGTACCACAGAGCAAGGAAGAGTGGCTTCTGATGCACTTATTGGGTTGTGGTACCGTCATGGTTATTTTACTGTACCACCATCTAGAGCGGGTATTTATTCACAGCCATGAACCAAAACCATTAAGCAAGGGTCCATGGACCCCAGTTAGGAACCCCTGATCTAGAGGCATGTGTTGTAATGTGAACAAGGTTACCAGAGAGGTGTAGCTGGCAGATATGAAGTAGTTTCTTCCTTGGAGGAAGAGACTTGCTTGACCCAACATTACATGACACTTAACATGCTAAAGATCAAAGAACAATTCTATTTTTACAGTGTTATCTACAAGGCCTTCTTTGAATTGCATATAACTTTCACACCTTCTTCGAACATGCCCTTACGACATTCAAATGTATTTTAAATCGGCATTATTTGGTCTTCCAATTAACGGCAGTTCACAGATCTTAGGAACTCATTGTCCGGAGCTGCATTTTAAATTTAATCTACAGTCCATATTCAGCTCTGAAGATTGGTGGCTGAAGTTAGCTGTTGAAGCTACTGCTTTGCTATACACTCCAGGTCCAGAATGTGCTCTAACAGCATGAACCAATGATCCAGAGATGCGAGCTCAAATCTCATCAAAACTGCAGAAGGTCAATTAAATAAATGAAAGTCAGAGTAAAGATAGCCATGACATCTGTGATGTTGTAAAAACTCAACTGGCTCTCTGAAGTGCTTCAGGAAAGAAAACCTTACCCATTTTGCCTCATGAGATTCCAGGTCCAATACGGTAGTTGACTCTTAATCATCACATTGTAAGGGAAATTAAGAATGAACGATAAATGTTGGCACTACCAGCAATACTAGCATCCTGTGAATGCTTAATTTTAAAACTGATATCTTCAATGGGCTTGATCTCAGGTGCAACATCATTAAACTGTTTTACCACACTGTAATTTTCCCATTGGAGATTCATTCCCAGTGTCGTCTTGGAGCATGACACTATCTTACTGCCAAGAGGTTATGGATTTAGGCTCTGTAGGCAAGGGCCTTCACTCCCCTCCATCTTATCAAGCAAGGCATACAGAGCCACATCCGTAACCTGGGACTGCCACTGTCTCCTATATGTTTTTATGGTTTCCAGGACTTATGTAATGCGTTCCACCACTGGCCATAAACAACCACCACCTCTTTTAGAGCTGTGGTCATGGATTCAATCCACAGTGACTTGTTTAATCTGGATCTGGGTGTTTGAAAATTTGGGCCAATTGTAAATATGTCTGAGGTTATAATGAGCACAATTAAGGATACTCAAAAGCTAAACTCTGAATAATGAGGAAGAATACACTCCCTGCACATCCTGCACCAGATCAAGTTAATTTTCCATCACAATCTCTTCATTTGCATCCTGCACAACCCTATTAAGCCTCACTTCCCTGCCCCCCCACCCCATGCCCAACACAGACCTCCCATTCCTCTGTTTTTTCCCTAATCCCTTTATCAACTTCCCCCAAGAGTATAAACACCCTCTCCACGTCAAGGAGTTATTTCTGTATGGACCTCCCCTTCCAGAATTTATACCCTAAAATATTTTACTACTTTTTTAAAAAAGATAATTGTCCAAATTTACATGTAATAAAGAATAAACACAAACAAATTCAAAAATACATTTTATTCATCTACATCATCTTGACTGCTGTATAGAGGAATGCTCAAAAATTCTAATTAATTCATGGTTAGGAAACAAGTCTAAAATCCTGTGAAAAACTATATCATATTATCTACTAACTGACAGCCCATAATGGGTATCTGACTTCTATTGTAATGTACATTTTCAGTTTTATCTTGCAATGAATGAATTATGAATTAGGGTCATTATATTTAGGTCTCTTTCTAAACATTTTAAGCTTGAAGCATTTATAATTTCCTCTCTAGAGATTAATTTCAGATACAAGTCTAGCTAAGATCTCGAGATGATTGAATTTCATTTTTGGCACCTTTTATTGATCTGATTTTGCAGTTGGTATCGTTGTCAACTTAATTATATGAGGGGGAGCAAGCATTTTCTGAATTATGTCTCTTGACTGACATACAGTTAATGGTGAAGACATAATTGAGCTACAGTAGCACTAACCTTTATAACATCTTGTCAACAGTGAAACAAGTAGCAATATAGCTATAGTTAAAGCTGTCTATATTAAGCACTTACTTTTAGGTCTGATCCATGATGTTTTTTGCACATCAGGCATGGTGAAACCATCATTTTATTTAATTAGAACCTGCAAAAGATCTGAACTGAACACCATTCAAACCCGCATAGAAATGAGAAGTGGAAAAGACATGAATTAATCAATTCGTTTAATGGTATTACTTCTATTTAAAAATGTAGTACCGTGAACTACCTGTCTTAAGCATCATATATTACATTCATTTATTGCCTTATTTACAAGCTTGCTCAAGCCACCACAGCTATAAGGACTAATTTTCATCACATGATTTATTTCAATATTTGTTTCTGTCACTCTTCTCCCCATCACATCATTAAGCTTCCATGTGCCTGAAACGTTTGTTTGGTAGGCATGCTTTATTTCCAATTCAGAATCAGGTTTAATATCACTGGCAAATGCCGTGAAATTTGTCAAATTTGTGGCAGCAGTACAATACAATAAATAATAGAAAAGAAAAACTGAATTACAGGAAGTATATCTATATATTAAACAGTTTAATTAAATAAGCAGTGTAAAATAGAAATTAAAAAAATAGTGAGGTAGTATTCATGGGTTCAATATCTGCTCAGAAATCAGACAGCAGAGAGGAAGAAGCTGCTCCTGCATTATTGAGTGTGTGACCTCAGTTTTCCGTAGCAATGAGAAGGGGGCATTTCCTGAGTGATGGGGATCCTTGATGAACACAGAGTTTTTGAGGCATCATGCCTTGAAGATGTCCTAGATACTACAGAGGCCAGGGCCCATGATGGAGCTGACTAAATTTACAACTCTCTGCAGCTTACTTCGATCCTGCACAGTACCCCACCCCTCATACTAGACGGTGATGCAACCAGTTCGATCACACTCCATCGTTTATTTATTTATTTATTTATTGAGTTACAGTGTAGAACAGACTCTTCTGGTCCTTCAACCCATGCTGCCCAGTAACCCCAGATTTAATGCTAGCCCAATCATAGGACAATTTACAGTGAACAATTAACCTACCAACCAGTAGGTCTTTGGACGGTGGGAGGAAGCCAGAGCACATGGAGAAAACCCGTGCAGTGATAGGAAGAGCATAAACTCTTTGCAGACAGCAGCAGGAATTGAACCTGAGTGACTGGTACTGTAAAGTGTTGTGCTAGCTGCTACACCACCGTACCACCCCTTGATTCAGTGAATAAGCTTCAGAATGTCAAGCAGAAATGGTCTTCGGTGCAAATCAGGCTTCGGCAAACCTTGCCACGGATTTTACGCTCAAAGCTAGCCTCCTCTCAAAAGAGACCCTGCTCCCTGGATTGTTTTGCTCAGAGTTGCCTCCGATTCAGGCCTTTGCTCAAGTACCAGAAATGAAGCTGGATCTTTTGAGAGCATGAGTAGGAAATGTATGTTAAAGACTGATTAAAAATGGGAAAAAAGTTTGCAATTTGCCAATGGCCTGACAGGTGTACCTCAATCCAAACAGAAAAAACTTTTGCATATTTCTCTATAATTAATAATTTGATTGCAACTGTCATTTAAAATAACCAATTCAAAGTATATTTATTACCAAAGTACTGAGATTCATTTTGTAGCAGGCATTCACAGTAGAACAAAGACATACAATAGAGTCAATGAAAAATTGCATACAAAGACTACTACGAGCTGTTTTTGGCCCCTTATCTAAGAAAAGATGGGCTGGCATTGGAGAAGGTCCAGAGGAAGTTTATGAGAATGATTCTGGAATGAAAGGGTTAATGTAAGAGGAGCACTTGATGGCTCTGTACTCGCTGGAGTTTGGAAGAATAAGGAGGGATATCAATGAAACCTATCAAACATTGAAAGGCTCTGACAGAGTCAATGTGGAGCGGATGTTTCCTATAGTAAGTGAGTCTAGGACCAGAGGAACTCAGAATAGAGGGTCGTCTACTTAGAACAGAGATGACGAGGAATTTCTATAGCTAGAGGGTGAGGAATCTATAGAATTCAGTACCATGGATGGCCATGGAAGCCAAGTCATTAAGTGTATTTAAAGCGGAGGCCGATAGGTTCTTGGGTAGTCAGGATGTCAAAGGTTATGGGGAGAAGGTAGAAGAATGGGGGCGAGAGGCATAACAAATCAACCTTAATAGAATGGTGTAGGAGGCCAGATGGGCCAAGTGGCCTGATTCTGCTCCTGTGTATAAAAAGACAAATTGTACCCAAAAAAAAAATAAATAATACTGAGAACACGAATTGTAGAGTCATTGAAAGTGAGGTCATAGGTTGTGAAATCAGTTCAAAGTGGAGGTCAGTGAAGTTGTCCACACTGGTTCCTGAGTGGTAATCTTCTTTTCGCTGTGTTTATTCAGCTTTAGAGAGTACATACGTCAGTGAAACTGCCAGGACATGCTCCAGTGCGATTGTCCCGTTGATGTCTCCCCTGTGCCAGTTACACAAATAACGGCATCACAAGGTCATGTAACACACACCTCCTCGACCGCAGGCAGATATTAGAGGCTTGTGTATAACCTATGACCTTTGTAAAAGAACAGCAGCAGGCTACACAATGTTCAGGAATGGGACAACGACTAAATTGCCCGTCTACTTCCTGTCCACATCAACTGCCGGTCGCACTTCTCAATGCCCAGCATTACGTTAGGTAATCCCCTGGAGAACCCTTCGCTGATCGCAGCTTTATTTTTTAAAAACTATTTCTTGTGGCCTGCACGCTGTGCTCAGTGGCCATTCATCTACTGGCAGCTCATAGGAGTTTGGGGGTAACTCATGACAAAGGGAAGATTGGGCCATCCCATTACATGGTAGAGGGTGGACAGCTTCATGTCCTTCTAACTTCAAACCCTCCCCAATTTTCCTTCACCACGTTCCCTGTCGGGGTGTCAAGACAGAGTTTGAATGGTATAATAAATCATCCATGATGGAGCAGACTCGATGGGCCAAATGGCCTAATATTGCTCCTATGTCTTCTGAAACAATACCAAGTGAACCTCAGGAGCAGACGTGCGTCTCAGCTGAGGTAGTACTCCGAGACAGAGATTTCGTCATCATTTCATGTTGCTAATTGGTAAGGGGTGGCATTGCAGCCAATGCCAAACCTCCTTTCATCTAACAATGCAGGCATCTATTTACACATGCAAGTTCAAGTCTGGATTTATTGCCATTCATCTGCACACAATGAAATACAATGGTGGGAAGTGTATGGCCATGCATTTTGATGGGAAAAAATAGACAGGCAGACTACTAATTAGATGGGGAGAGAATTCAAAATGCAGACATGCAAAGGGACTTGGGAGTTGGAAGGATTCAGAGAAGATTCACCAGAATGGTTCCAGGAATGAAAGGGTTACCATATGAGGAACGTCTAGCAGCTCTTGGGCTGTATACCCTGGAGGTTCAAGAGAATGAGAGGGATCTCATTGAAACATTCTGAATGTTAAAAGGCCTGAACAGATTAGATATGGCAAAGTTATTTCCCATGGTAGGGGAGTCTAGGACAAGCCAGCATGTCTTCAGGATTGAAAGACGTCCATTCAGAACAGAGATGTGGAGAAATTACTTTTGTCAGAGGGTGGTAAATATGCGGAATTTGTTGCCATGGGTGGCTACGGAGGCCAAGTCATTGGGTGCATTTAAAGCAAAGATAGATAGGTTCAAAGAGAGAAGGCAGGGGAGTGGGAATGACTGGAAGAATTAGATCATCCCATGATTGAATGGTGGAGCAGACTCAATGGGCTGAATGGCTTAATACCCCTATATCTTCTGGTTTTATGGTCTTATATGTAAAGACCTAAATGAAACAACGTTCCCCGGGATGAAGGTGCAAAACACAGTAAATACAGTCCCTATAAAAAGATTTCACCCTCCTTGGAAGTTTTCATGTTTTATTGTTTTACAACATTGAATCACAATGGATTTAATATGGTTTCTTTGATGCTGATCAAGACTCTTTTGTGTCAAAGTGAAAACAAATTTCTGCAAATTGGTCTAAATTTATTACAATTATGAAACACAGAACTCATTGATTACATAATTACTCACCCATTTCAAGTCAGTCTTTAGTAGATGCACTTCAAGTCTGTGTGGATAGGTCTCCATCAGCTTTGCACATCTGGACACTACAATTTCCCCCCATTCTTCTTTACAAAATTGCTCAAGCTCTGCCAAATTGCATGGAGATTGTGAGTGAACAACCTTTTCAAGACCAGCCATAAATTCTCAATTGGATTAAAGTCTGGGCTCTGACTTGCCCATTCCAGGGCATAACTGTTGCTTTTAGCCACTCCTGTGTAATTTTGGCTTAATGCTTGAGGTCATTGTCTTGCTGAAAAACAAACCTTCTCCCAAGTCACAGTTCTCTTGCAGACTGCATCAGGATTTCCCTGTATTTTGCTGCATTCATTTTACCCTCTACCTTCACAAGCCTTCCAGGGCCTGTTGCTGAGAAGCATCCCCACAGCATGATGCAGTCACCACCGTGCTTCGTGGTATGGATGGTGTGTTTCTGATGATGTGCACAGTCACTCAGTTTTTGAGGACGGCCTGCTCTCGGCGGATTTACAGCAGTGCCATATTCTTTCCATTTCTTGATGATTGACTTTACTGTACTCCAAGGGGTATTCAGTGACTTGGAAAGTTTCTTGTATCCAGCTTCTGACTTGTGCTTTTCAATAACCTTTTCATGAAGTTGCTTAGAGTGTTCATTTGTCCACATGGTGTAGTTTTTGCCAGGATACTGACTCACCAGCAGCTGCACTTTCCAGATACAGGTGTCTTTATACTACAATTAGTTGCCTTGACTACACACATGAGATCTCCTTTTAACTAATTATGTGACTTCTAAAACCAAGCAGTGATGATTTGGTGTGTCGTATTAAAGGGGGTGAATACTTATACATTCAATTATTTTGTGGTTTATATTTGTAATTAATTTAGACCACTTTGTAGAGATCTGTTTTCAATTTGACTCAAAAGAGTCTTTTTCCATTGATCAGTATCAAAAAAAGTCAAATTAAATCCAGTGTGATTCAATAAAACATGAAAACTTCGAGGGGGTGAATTCTTTTTACAGATACTGTATATCACACACAGCACATAAAATAATATTAACAGTAACATTAACAGGTAATAAAAAATCTGCAGAAGCACAAGTTGACATAAAGTGCTGATATGACATATAGTAGTTAAATATACAATTGTATAATAACATATGGGCTCAGAAATAGGCCATTTGTCCCATCAAGTCTGCTCCGACATTTCATCATAGCTGATCCATTTTCCCACTCAGTCCCAATCTCCTGCCTGCACCCCATATCCCTTCATGCCTGACTAATCAAGAACCTATAAACTCTGCCTTAAATATACCCAATGACTTAGCCTCCTGTGACAACAAATTCCATAGCTTCACACTCTCTGGCTGGAAGAGTTATGCCAACTGCTACACAACAGTAGTGCCTAATTATTAATTTAAATATCTAATTAGCCAGTTGTGTTGGCCACTCAATGCATAAAAGCATGCAGGCATGTCAAGTGGATCAGTTGTTGTTCAGGCCAAGAATGGGGAAAAAATATGATCTAAGTTACTTTGACCATGGAATGAATATTGTGATAGATGGGGTGGTTTGAGTATCTCAGAAACTGCTGATCTCCTGGGATTTTCTGGGATGACAGTCTCCAAAGTTTACATAGAATACATGAAAAGCTAAAAAACATCCAGTGAGCTACATTTCTCTGAGTGAAATGCCTCGTTAATGAGAGAGTTTGGAGGAGAATGGCCAGACTGGTTCCTGCTGACATGAAGGTGACAGTAAATCAAATAATACGCATTACACCTGCTAATAATTAATGAGCAGCTGTACGGGGATACTGGAGTATATGTGGTGTCCGAGGAGGGGTGGCACCTCTGGTGAAGGGGCTTGTCGTATCCACTCAGAGATGCAGAAGAGCATCTCTGAAAGCACAGCGCATCGAACCTTGAAGCGGATGGGCTGAAGACCATCAACACACACTCAATGGCCACTTTACTAGTAGAGTAGGTGCCTCAGAAAGTGGCCATTGAGTTGGACGTGAGTGATGTGGGAGTGATTTAAATGCAGCTGAAGATGCAAAATGTATACTAGTGAATAGTGAAGCAATCTTATAAAGAGGAGATATTTAACTTCATTGGTCCTCCTGCAAAAGACTATCAACCATGATATATAATGTGTAGCCAACTTCATCAGATGCATTTAACGCTTTGGCTCAGTGTTAAAAATAATCCCGTTATTTATCTCTCTGTGCTGCTCTTAGTGGAGTATTGGGTTCAGAAGTCTACATACTGATCAGAAACGATGGCGCCATCCAAGAGTGTGGAGAGAGAGAACTGAAGATGAAGAGCAAAGAATCATAAAGGTTAAACCCACCCACGTTGTGCCCATTCATAACAGCAGTGTCACTGTGAGGCAGGAAACGCTGTGAAGCTTATTATTATGTTGACTACTTCAAAAATGAGCATTTGCCTATAAATTGATTGCATTAATTTACTTTGCCATAGATCTTAATATTGTAATGACAGCTCGGCATTCACAGTGTTGAAAGTTTTTAACCAGCCTTCCAGTTAATGTGGGATCATTCGAAACTCTAAAGCAACACACACACGGAGTGCTGGAGGAACTCAGCAGGTCAGGCAGCATCTATGGAAATGAATAAACAGTCAATGTTTCGGATCGAGGTCCATCTTCAGGACTGAGAAGGAATAGGGGGGATGATAGGTGGGTGAGAAGGGTAAAGGGCTGGAGAAGAAGGAATTCAATAGGAGAGGAGAGTGGAACATAGGGGAAAAGGAAGGAGGAGGAGGCCCAGAGGGAAGTGATAGGCAGGTAAGAAGAGGTAAAAGGCCAGGGTGGGGAACAGAAGAAGAGAGGAGGGGGAGGATTTGTTTTTACCAGAGGAGAAATCTATATTCATGTCATCAGCTACCCAGACAGAATATGATGTGTTTCTCCTCCATCCTGAGGGTTGTCCTCATGCTCTCCTGTCGTAACGCATTCCCTTTTCCCTGCTGACATACACTCAATGGCCACTTTATTAGGTACAGGATGGAACCCCATGTGGTCTTCTGCTGTAGCCCATCCGCTGGCAAGGTTTGATGTGTTGTGCATTCAGAGATGCTCTTTTGCACATTACTCATGATTATTTGAGATACAGCTGCTTTCCTATCAGCTTGGACCAGTCTGGCCATTCTCCTCCAATCTCTCTCATTAACAAGGTGTTTTCACCCACAGAACTGCCACTCGCTGGATGTGTTTTTTGTTTTTTTATCTCCTTCTCTGTAAACTCTGGAGACTGTTGTGCATGAAAATCCCAGGAGGTCAACAGTTTCTGAGATACTCAAACCACCCTGTCTGGCACAAACAATCATTCCACAGTCAAAGTCACTTAGATTACATTTCTTCCCCAATCTGATGTTTGGTCTGAAGAGCAGCTAAACCTCTTAACTATGTCTGCAGGCTTTTATGCATTGAGTTGCTGCCACATGGTTGGCTGATTAGATCTTTGCATTAATGTGCAGTTGTACAGGTGTACTTACTAAAGTAGCCGCTGTCCACTTCCTAAATTTTCTCTTTTATTTTACTTTGCATTCAATAGATGAGAACTTTTCCAAGAACATGTGGTGAAGGAGGATTTGCTAATAATCAATATTTACTGCAACTCAGATGTTGTTCTCCACACCACGTCCAAACTTAAGTTGACGTATGTCCTAATTATATGTCGCAAAGGAGCCTTTAGTGAAGTGGCCAAGTACTGAATGCCACTCTATACCAACAAAATCTCACAAATAGCTCTGAGCGTAATGATCTGCCAATCGATTCTGTCACTGGTATTGTCTGAGTGACGAGCAGTGACCAAGGAACTGAGAACTATCTTGTACTTCAGATGTCGGTGTCGGATTTTTAAGCATCATTTAAGATCGCCTGGAGTACATTTTTGCACATTAAATATGGGGCCGTCTATGTTATGTGCGGTTCTGCATTGATTCTATTGTGTTTCTTTGTTTCATGGGTGCCTGCAAGAAGATGAATCTCAAGGTTGTATAGGGTGCCACGTTAGTGTAGTGGTTAGCACAACACTATTACAGCTCAGTGCACTGGGGTTCAAAGCCCAATTCGAGGGGCAAAGCAGGTCCTATACTTTGCTAGCAGAGAGAAAGAGCACCTTACACCTCCTTTGGCAGAGACATAGCTCCACGCTACGCACCCATGATTATATATTCCCTCTGAAAGGTCAAATCTCAGCCTCCTCTGCTCCAATGAAGAACCTCCAATCACAAACCAGTTTATTGTCATTGTTATGATGTGAAATTTGTTGTTTTGGGGAGCCATGCTGTCCAAAGGCATAAAATTACTGCAAATTACAAAATAAATCAATAGCATGAAACCGTGCTCTCATCTCCATTGTGAAGTGGATGCAAGAGCCTTAGGTCCCACACCACCAAGTTCAGGAACTGTTACTGCCCTTCAACCATAAAGCTCCTGAACCAACATAGATCACTTCTCTCACCTGAACACCGAACTGACTCCATAACCTATTGTCTGACTTTCAAAGACTCTATGACTCATGCTTTCAGTGTATTTACTTATTTATTTATTATTATTTTTGTATTTGCACAACTTATCTTCCTTTGCACATTGTTTGTCAGTTCTTGTGTATAGTTTTTCACTGATATTATTGCCTTTCTTTGTTCTACTGTGAAAGTCCACAAGAAAATGATCCTCAGGGTAGTATATGGAGTCAAAAACGTACTTTGATAATAAATTTACTTTGACTTCGAAAATTAATTTGAATAAGGAATAACCTGCTTAACATCTCTCTGCATCTCAGTTCCTGGAGTCCTAGCAACATCCCCTTAAATCTCTTCTGTACTCTTTCTATCTTAATGGCATCTTTTCATAGCAACATGACTAACAGTAGACAAAATATTACAAATGAGGCCTCACCAACCTATTACACATCATTAAAATTAGTTTACTGGAATAATTATAATAGATGGAATGATCTGAGTGACTGGGCATGCAATGTCGGCATGCTGGAACATTGGCGACTCTCGCGGACTGCCCCCAGCGCACCGTCCATTGCGATAGGTGTTAACACAGATGATGCATTTTGCTGTATGTTTGGATGTACACATAACAAATAAACCTGAATTTTAAATCTTGAATACTCAGCATGAGGGACAATAACTTTTCCTGTCCGAGACGTGGGATGAGCTGCGGCTCAGATTGAGTGGATGAAAGTCTCCTTTTTCTTCTTGGTTGGACATGATTCTAAAGAGGAAGGTTTGAACCAGCCCAGTTCAGCTCGCGGTAAATGGCTCTGCACTGCTCATGATGGGTGCTGAATGGCACCAATCTGACAACCTCACTACTGTGTGGGAAATGGAAATGTCGCAATCGTGTTTTATGGTGTGCTGTTGGGGCAGCACAGAGAGATTTATTCTCAACCTAACTCATTTAAGAGTGCTTAAGCTGACACTCCATGGACAAAGTGGACATTCCTCCACACTAACATTTTTCATACTCAGTCTATTTTTTCTTTAAAAAGTAAATCTTGGTTAGCTCAAAGTTCACCCACCACACCAAGGCAATTTTAATTGAATCATCAGTGGAGGATATCGTGTACTATTTCATATTCTTAACTCTTTTCATGCCTGTATAGGTTTAGCAAACAGTTGGATCTCTACAAATCATATTCAATGGTATAATATTTGCAAACTCTCATCCTATGAATGACACAATAGGTTTTGTAATGTTATGGTTGAATTTATGGACAATAAGAAACCTGTAGAACATTAAAAACACACTGAAATTGCGGGAGAAGCTCAGCAGGTCAGGTTGCATCTATGGAGAAGTCCTGTTGAAGGGTCTCAGTCTGTTTATTCTTCCACCATAGATGCCACCTGACCTGCTAAGTTCTTCGAGCATTTTGTGTGTATTGCTCTGGGTTTCCAACATCTGCAGAATCTCTTGTTTTCAAACATTAAAAATCAGTTTGTACAATTGTATACAAACTCCAGTTTATGAGTCTATGGTTGGAATTAAGTGCTAAAAGAGTACACTGCCAGTGATGATGCATTCTTTTGTACAGGTGCTGTCAAGTGTTTGGGTGGCGGAGTGGAGATGCACCTCAACCAAAGGAGGTGTAAGGTGTTCCTTCCCTCCATTAGCCTACAGGTCACCCTTGGGCAAGGTGTAGCACCTGCTTAGCCCCTTGATCAGGGTCACGTGAAGCCATGGGAGAAGGTGGTAGGTGGTTGTATGAGCTGCCGGTGCACATCACAAATCCTGGTTATGTGACCACTGATGCCAGGCAGACAATCTCTGAAGAGTATTGATAATGGCTGGGGTGACCTGTCTTGTAAAGACACTGCCCAGGAAAAGGCAATGGCAAACCACTACTGTAGAAAAAAGTGCCAAGAACAATCACAGTGATGGGCCCATGATTACCCACATCATACAACATGGCACATAATGATGATGATTTTATAATATCAGGTGCACAGATAGGGTGAAAGCTCTCAGCTTTTCCGCAGGGTTGATGAATCAAGAACTAGTGATCATTGGTAGAAGATGAGAGTGGAGATAATTCACTGGAACCTGACGAGCAACTTCCTCACCCTGAGTGTTGTCAGTACATAAGAAGACCAGCCAGGAGAGGTTTTGGAAGCAAGTGCATTTGCAACATTTCAACAGACATATAGACAGGCAGGGAATGTAGGAAGAGAGATTCCATGCAGGCAGGTGGGAAGAGTTTAATTTGGCATCACAGAGGGTATGGGTTGATGGGTCTGTGATGCACCATCAATAACTCACTCTGAGACATAAGGTGAGATATCGGCTTTTATTGACTGGAAGAAGGAACAAACAGTGAGTGACCACCAGACTACATCCTGGAGACTGAGAGGCCGGGCTCAGGCCTTGATCGCCTTTATACCGGGGTCTGTGGGAGGAGCCACAGGAGCAGTCAGCAGGGGGCGTGTCCAGACAGGTATATGTAGTTCACCACAGTCTGTGCTTTACATTTCTCAGAATCAGGTCTATTATCCCTGGCATGTTGTTTTGCGACAGCAGCAGGGTGCAATACGTTTAAAAATTACCGTAGGCTACAGAAAGAACTATTTTTGAAAATAAATAGATAGTGCAAACAGAAAGAAAAATAGTGAGGTAATGTTCATGGACCGTTCAGAAATTTGATGGCAGAGGGGAAGAAGCTACCTGCTAAACTGTTAAGCGTGTCACTTCAGTCTCCTGTACCTCCACCCTGATGGTAGGAATGAGGAGAGGGCATGTTCTGGATGGTGGAGGTCCTTAATGGTGGATGCTGCCTTTCTTGAGGCATCTCCTTTTGAAGATGGCCTCACTGGTGGGAAGGCCAGTGCTCTGTGAGTCTGCTTCACGGCAGCTTTTACTAATTCTGTGCATTGCCACCACCATTCCATTCCTTCTCTGCTTTATTATCATAAAACAGGCTCTAAAATAGGCTTAATTAAATGTTTACTTAATGTTAATGAGAACTAATATGACTGGGAAGGACATTTTAACTGTTCTCATTAGCTTGCGTGAACGGTCCCTGTGACCTCTCAGTCGCAGACTGATTAAGAATCTTGTTACATGGAAATTAAGGGTTCAATTCCCAGTGCTGCCCAGCACTGCCCATAAAATTATTTGTTTGAGTAGTAAGTCACAGAATTGATGTCAAGTTTTAGCCCAGTGATTCAGTATAATATTGTTGTTAAATACACCTTCTGATTTACTGTCAGCCTAGATGCAGAAAGAAGGCCTTACCTCCCCCCTGCAATCCCATATCGATGTCACCCAAGAAGCAGTCATAACAACTCTACTGATGCTTTAGAAATTACAAAATTATAAGACCATAAGACATAGGAGAAGAAAAATAAGGCCATTCAGCCCTTTAGATCTGCTCTGCCATATGATCATGGGTGATTTATTATCTATCTCAAACCCATTCTCCTGCCTTCTCCCTGTAACCTTTGACACCTTAATTTATCAGGAACCTGTCAACTTCCATTTTAAATGTACCCAGATACTTGGCCTCCACAGCCTCCTGTGGCAATGAATTCCATTGATTTGCTACCCAGAATTCCTCTGGCTAAAGAAATTCCTCCTTACCTACGTTCTAAATGGACATTCCTGCATTCTGAGGCTGTGTCTTCTGCTCCCAGCATCCCCCACTTTTCAAAACATCCTCTCCATGTCTACTCTGTCTTGGCCTTTCAATAGTCAGTTATGGAAATCAGTTCTATTCTTTCAGATATACTGCATATACTATCGGAATTCCTGCCCTCTATAGGAATTGGAAGAAGGATTGAGAATGCTAAATGCATGTTCGTGTGTTTGAGCAGGATACTAAAGTATAACATAATTTCTAAGGGTAGGAAACTCAGAGTGTCACAGTGCTACATTCATTCCACACTAACATCTGTAAGCGAACGATGGACAATATCGAAACAAAATGGGGGGAAGCCTCGAAGCTGCAAAGATGTTGTTTTTGACAAGAGTGCTGAAAATATCATGGAAGGGCGGGGTAACGAATGAAAGAGCCCAAAAAGCCAGAATAAGAAGAGAGCTGATATCGTCAATCAGGAAACCCAGCTGGAATTTGTGGGACACGTACTGAGGGAAGAGAAGCTCAAAGATCTTGCAGTGATGAAAAAAAAACTGATGGAAGAAAAAGTCGCGGTCAACAGCGCAAGACATTCATGAGCTACGTCGGGGATAGGCAGGCAAAAGTTTTGAACAGCTTATTCGAGCTTCTCAGGTTAAATATTGATGGTGGACCGTGACTGCCCACATCATGCAACATGGCACATAATGAGGATGAGGATCTGAGTAGTGTGAAACAATTTTAATCAGCATGGGAGAGGGTGGCATAGCAGTTAGCATCAGGCTATTACAGGACCAGCGACCCAGGTTCAGTCGCTATGGCCATCTGCAAGCGGTTTGTGTGTTTTCCCTGTGGAGGTGGGGTGCTCTGGTTCTCCCCCCATTCCAAAGATGAATGGGTTCATAGGTTAATTGTCACTTTGGTGTAATTGGGCGGCATGGAGTCATTGGGCCAGAAGGACATGTCAGCATGCTGTACTTTTAAATAAAAAATTTTTTAAACTCAGATGTTTGATACAGTGATTCACTGGGATTGCTTCCAGCCTACTTTCCATAAGAGTATGAAAAATGACCACCAGTTCTCTGCAAAAATTAAAGGGAGCCCTTCAGTACTGTGCCCCGGTTGACATCATTTTTCTGATGTGTGACAGGAAATACAACATTCAGAAACTAGGGGAGCACCAGCGGCGTGTTCTGGTCCAGTGATCTTGAAGTGAGCAATTATGTTACAAACCTTGTCAACAAAGAAGCTGCACATCATTCACGCCAGGACCACCAGAATCAAAAGCAGTTACTTCCCCTGAGCTGTCAGACTGATCAACACGTCCACCCATTCGCCCACCCCACCACCACTGCGCTAGCATTTCAAATCACATCAAATTTATCTATCACTCAACCATGCATGTACAGTCATATGAGACAGTGTTCCTCTGGATAGCGAGAAAAAACAAAACAAACATTACACTAGAAAATACATATTTAGTCCAAGACCCTGGGTGGCATGCAAATTGGCAGTACAGCTCCCAGTAATCCAGCCTGTCATTCCAACTGCCGAACACTAGAGGACAGCAGTGACGGGGAGACCAACCCATAACTGAGCACAGATGCTACGCTACCCCACCTCCAGCGTCTCCTCGCCTGCAGCAGCAAGTAAGCACGCAGCTTGAGGCCAAGTCCTTGCTACCACCGAGGCCACGCTGCTGCCTCGTCACCTGTCGTGCCGCCAAACAAGGGAAGCAGGCCTGTGGCTTCTTACATTAACGGTGTTCAGCAGGGTCGTGCGATCGCAAGAGAAGTATCCAAGACAGTCACTCACCGTTACACTACGCGCCACTTTCGCACACCAACTCTGATGGCTTGGAGTAGCAGACGGCAACACGGTCTGCGCCCAGGTCAGCTCCTCCGAACCCAATCCGGCCCACCAGCCTGTCTCTCCTCCTCCTGCGACAGTCCATCAGCTTCACCTCCTCCGACACGTACACCAGCGTCACCTTCTTCGACACAACCGCCAGCTTCTCCTCCGACCCTTCCACCAGCTTCTCATTCTCTGACCCTTCTGCCATCCCAGACAGCTTCTCCAAACAACAAGCAGTTCACTGATGCCATAGGCCTGCTGTGCCCATAGTTCTTGGAGTCCAGTAAAATCTTAGAATCATAAAAAGCAAATTTAGAAAAGAAAAGAATTTCCTTTCAAGTCACCTTATGTATAGATGCTCCTGTACTTAGTGTCACTTTATGTAATGCACTCAGTCTATGTATATAAGCTAATCTTATGTATTTGCAGTATATTTATTGTGTATTTTTATTGTGCTCTTTATGCTTAGTGTGCTTTTTTTATGCTGTATCAGATCCGGATTAACAATCACTTCATTCTCCTTTACACTTATGTACTGATAAATGACAACAAACGATCTTGAATCTTGAAATTCAAGCCGCTTTTTTTTCATCTTGCTCTGTGTGTGGAGCGGGAGAGAGGAATGAAATCAAGAGAAGTACAATGGACTGAATGAGCAAAGAAAATGCTTCAAGCATCCTGGTAAAGACAAGCAAGCTTTTTCCCACCGGAGTTCGATAAGAGTAGATCTGGAGGTCATAAGTTAAGGGTGAAAGGTGAAATATTTAAAGAAAACCTGAGGGGAATGTCTTCACTCAGGGGGATGTGAAAGTATGGAGTGAGCTGCCAGCAGAGGTGGTGCATGTGGGTTTAATTTCAATATTTAAGAGAAATTTGGCTAAGTATATGGATGAGAAGGGCATAGAGGACTGTGGTCTAGGTGCAGATCGGTGGGACTTAGCATGGACTAGATGGGCTGAAGGGCCTGTTTCTATGATGTAGTTGTCCATGACTCCATGACATCCACTCCCAGAAAGTTAAAAATTGCAAAGGGTTGAATTTTCCTTAATTTCATGAATTTTGCCAGCATAATTGTTTCAAAATTGGTGTCACTCTGGGAAAGGTCCTGGAATTTTAGGTGTAAATTATATTTACATAAAATCAAGCCTTTGGGATGTTTTGCATTTTTTTTCTAAGTACAAAATTATCCAACCCACAAAAGATGACTAAACTTCAAGAAGAATCCAAAAAAATTGTCGACAGAATTGTTAAAAGGAATACTTTAGATTTTTTTAAGTTATTTAATAAACAGATTACTCCAACTCAATAGAATAGAAACATTTTGCCATTCTATTGAGTTCCCACAATCTATGGACTCACTTTCAAGGACTTTCATGTTCTCGATATTTACTGCTTATTTGTTTTTCTATTATTATTATTTCTTTTTGTATTACCATAGTTTTTTTGTCTTTTGCTCACTGGCTGAATGTCCAAGTTGGTGTGGTCTTTCATTGATTCCATTATGGTTGTTATTCTATTATGGATTTATTTGGTATACCCACAAGAAAGTGAATTTCAGGTTAGTATATGGTGACATATATGCACTTTGATAATAACTTACTTCGACTTTTGAAGATTGAACTTCTGTGTAGTATCAGTAATTTTGAAACTGAGTTTCAAAGTTAGAAATTTGAGACTAGGATTAATATATATATAAACTTATCACGTTGATCTTCAACTGCATTGGTAGTACTGCAACCATACTAAAATCTAAAGAAATTCAAGATTCAAGATTGTTTAATATCATTTCCTGTGCACAAGTATTATTTCCTGCTGCTGTCTGTAAGGAGTTTGTATCTTCCCCTTGTGACCACATGGGTTTCCTCTGGGTGCTCCAGCTTCATACCGCAGTCCAAAGATGTACCCCATCGTAGGTTAATTGGTCATTGTAAATTGCCCTGTGATTAGGCTAGAGTTAAATTGGGAGATGCTGGGAAGCACGGCCCGAAAGGCCAGAAGGGCCTATTCTGCGCTGATCTCAATAAATTAATAATTAAAAAGCAGAATCAGAATCAGATTTAATATCACTGGCATATGTCATGAAATATGCTGTTATGCGATGGCAGTAGATTGCACTATATAATCATAAAAATTGTAAATTACTGTAAGAATATATATATGTGAAATTAAATAAGTAGTGCAGAAAGAGTAAATAAGTGCAGAAATAAATAGATAAATGAGTTACAAACAAATGGAGATTTGAGACTAGGATTGAAATATACAATGTGTACACTTGCCATGTTGATCTTCAACTGCATTGGTCAAATTGTAACCATACTAAAATATGAAGAAATATTTTGAAAGCTGTATGTAAAATGGTGCCAGAAGAACTGGTTCAGGTCAGAAAATCCGACCAGTGAGCTGGAAAAAGTAAATCCTTACAAAATGATAACAAAAAAAGTAATCAGAGAAAAAGTAAACCCCTACAAAATGAATACAGTTTACATCTATTCTGTTGATCACCACCCTGAGCCTTTGTTCTGTGTCAAAATGTTTCCAGATGCCTGTCCCTTGCTGCTCACAATTAGGTTTCAATGACTACAAGATGATTTGTCGCAAATCTCCCTTGCTACTTCATAATCACGACCGGAAAATCACAAGAGGTGCCAGAGAAACAATATTTTTCATCAGCACATCCTACATTTGATAAAAGAGGTATTATTAGATAATAAGCCCAGGCTAATAAATGTGTAATGTTATTTTGATTTAACTATATTATTCATAAGGGGCAGCAGGATAGCATAGCAATTACTGTAACACTTCACAGGGCCAGCGACCCAGGTTCAATTCCTGCTTCTGACTGTAAGAAGTTTGTACGCTATCCCCATGACCGGTTTCCTCCGGGTGCTCCAGTTCCCTTCCACGTTCCAAGCAGGTACAGGTTAGATGGCTGATTGGTCACATGAGTATAATAGGGTGGCAGAGACTCAGTAGGCAGGGAAGGCATGTAGCCGTGCTGAATCTGTAAAACAATAAAAATAATACTCATAAGATTTCAATAAGCTGGCTTGCTTTAATTCTGTGGCAGAGAAGTGGTCTCATATTCTTGCTTCATATTTATGCAGGCTTTACTTTCTGCACTTAGTGAATCGTGTTATTGCCTCAGCCGTTAGATCGACAGTGGAAGCTCGTTCTGTACTTTCCCCCATTAAAGACAATAAGGAGCAAGATGAATCTCACCGTCCCTTCATTCTCCCATTGTTAGTCAATGAGATATTGTGTATAGACATATGTTATATGAAAGAAAGCAGACCCAGGAGTGATTGCGAAGAGTAATCGCTCTGAGTTCAGATGATGCCATAAACTACAGACTGAAAGCCAGCTGTTTATAACCTTTATCTGAACTCTGTGATGAGATTACAGCCTTGGAATCACTTTCATTCATCTGAGAGTTTTATTCTTCTAGTTGATCCCCCATGGCATTGCTCTGTTGCTGGTGAATACTGTTTCATCAAGCCATGATTGCAAGTAACATCTTTGGTTTCTCTCTCTCTCTCTCACACACACACACACACACACACACTTTACACCATTCCATTTCGTATTCTCCATTTTCTCAAGCAGTTTCTTTCAAGTCCAAGTTTATTGCCATCTGACTGTACAATATAGACAACCAGATGAAACGATGTTCCTCTGCACCACAAAACATCACATACAGCACATAAAACAAAATCTTACTATAAATTAGTTACCAAAATATAATTCAAAATGCATGTAGTGTGCAGCAAAGATCAACAGTAAACAGTACAGTAAGCTGTAAGTAGCTCGCTGTCCTACTGACGAAACCTCGGTGGTGGCAGGGTATTCATTAGTCTCACAGCCTGAGGGAAGAAGCTGTTCCCCAGTCTGGCAGTCTGAGTCATGATGTTCTGTAGCTCCTTCCTGACGATAGTGGCTCAAACAGAATGTGGGATAGGTAGTAGGAATCCTCTTCAATGCTTTGGGTCCTTTACCTACAACGCTGTCAGCCAATGTCAGAAATAGACGGGAGGGAGACCCTGGTGGTCTTGTCGGTGGTGCTTGCTGTCCTCTGTAGGGTCTTGCAGCTTCCGTACCTCACAGTGATGCAGCCAGACAGGACACTCTCGGTGATGCCCCTGTAGGAAATTGTTAGAATGGGGGCGAGGAGCCTTGCACACTTCAATCTCCTCAGGAAGTGTAGGAGCTGCTGTGTCTTCTCGACTGACGAGGAGGTGTTGTGGGTCCAGGTTGGATTGTCCATTACGTGCACACCAAGGAACTTTGTGCTATTTGCTCTTTCCATGGCAGAGTCATTGATGTGCAATGGAGAGTGCTAATCATTATTCATAATCTTCTCTACTTCAAAGTGCAGCACCTTTCTCTCCTTTCAGTCTATGAATGATCCTTCCTAAACTCAAAAAGCTGGAACTCCGAAATAAAATCACAAAATCTAGGAAACTCTCAGCAGCATCTGTGGAGACAGCAAAGGAGTTAACATTTCATATCAATGACCATAAGACCATGAGACACAGGAGCAGAATTAGGCCATTTGGCCCATCAAGTCTGTACTACCATGCTGATTTACTATTCCTCTCAGCCCCATTCTCCTGCCTTCTCCCCATGACCTTTGATGCCCTTAATAATTAAGAACCTATTTACTTCTGCTTTAAATATACTCCAAAGACTTGGCCTCCACAGCCACCTGCAGTAATGAATTCCACAGATTCACCACCCCCGGCTAAAAAAAAACTCCTCTTCATCTCTGTTTTAAAGATGTGTTTCTTGTATTCTGAGGTTGTAACCTCCGGTCCTAGACTCCCCCGCTATAGGAAACATCCTCTTCACATCCACTCTATCAAGTCCTTTCAATATTCAATAGACTTCAATGAGAATCCCTCACCCACCGTTCTTCTAAACTCCAGTGAGTACAAGCCCAGAGCCATCAAATACGCCTTACACATTAACTCCTTCGTTCCCGGAATCAGTCTTGTAAATCTCCTCTGGACCCTCTCCAATGCCAACACATCCTTTCTTTGATAAGGGATCCAAAACTGCTCACAATACTCCAAGTGCAGTCTGGCCCATGCCTTATAAGGCCACAGAATTGCATCCTTACTTTTATACTCCAGTCCTCTTGGTCTTTCATCAGAGAAAGAAATTGCTTCTTCAAAGTGAAATTCCTGGAAGAGAAGCAGCTGTTAATTAAAAGCAACAAAAGCTGCAGATATTCTGAGATCTGTAATGAATATGGAAAATGCTGGAAACACTGGGCAAGTCAGTCCTTACCTTTGGAAGTGTAAATAAAGTGCAGATTGCAATTTGATAATCTTTCCTCAGCATGGTTCATTAAGATCAGGCCAACGGAATGAAGGGTTTTCAGTCTGAGATGTTAACTCAGATGTCCTTCCACAGATGTCGGTAAGGTATTTTTTCCAGCACTTTCTGTTGTTAATCCAGATTTCCAGCATTTGTTCCTCCTTCACGCTGAAAAATTGGCTTTAATTCTTCCTCTGTGACACTGCTTGCCATGGTGAGCATATTCAAAAGCTTCTGCTTTTGATGTACCTTTCTTATCGTGTTCCTTAAACAAGCAACGTGTAGCTTAGCTTTATTTGTCACATGTACATCAAAACATACCGTGAAGAGTAGCGTACAGTGAGGATTGTGCTGGGTAGACCACAGTGTGCAAAGCTTCCGCCACCAACACAGCAAGCCCACAAATCACTAACCCCAACCTTTTGGATTGCAGGAGGAAACGGGAGCATCTGGAGGAAACCCGTGCAGTCAAAGGGAGAAGATACAAACTCCTTTCAGACGGTGGTGGAAATGGAATTGAATTGAGTTTACTTAAATCTTACATCCATCCCACAACATGAGGGAGTAAAAATCTTTGCATTATGACTCCGTCAGAATGTGTGGACATGTGAATTTATAAATCTAATGGCTTGTAGAAAGAAGCTGTCCTGTTGGTCCTGTCTTTTATGCTGTGGTACTGTTTGCCAAATGGAAGCAGCTGAAACAGTTTATGGTTGGGGTGACTGGTGTCCCCGATGATCTTCCAGGCTTTCTTTCTGCACCTGCTGCTGTAAATGTCCTTACTGAAGGGAAGATCACATCCACAGATGCGCTGGGCTGTCCATGCCACTCTCAGCAGTGATCGAGGTTGGTGCAGTTCCCGTACCAAATGGTAATACAGCCATTCAGGATGCTCTCAATGGTGCCCCTGTGGAAGGTCTTGGGGGCTTATGCCAACCTTCTTCAGTCGCCTAAGGTGGAAGAGACGCTGTTGTGCTTTTTTTGCCACAAAGTCAGTGTGTACAGTCCAGGTGAGATCATTGGTGGTGTGTACACCAAGGAACTCGAAACTACTCACCTGCTCAACTGTACCCTGATGTTGATCCGTCACTCCTGTAATCTATGATCAGCTCTTTCATTTGCTGGACATTGAGGGAGAGATTATTATCTTGGCACCTCTGTAGGCTGTCTCATCACTGTTAGAAATAAAGCTGATCAATGTTGTGTCATCTGCAAATTTGATCAGCAAATTGGAGCTGTCTGTGGCAGCACAGTCATGGGTGTAAAGGGAGTAGCGGAGGGGACTCAGGACACAACCCTGGGGGACACCTGTATTGAAAGGCAGAGGTGAGGGAGCTGATCCTTCCCACCTGTTGGCAATCCAATAGGAAGTCTAGGATCCAGCTGCACAAGGCCAAGGTCTCTGAGCACTCTGTCAAGTCTGGAAGGAATGATGGTGTTGAATGCTGAAGTGTGGTCCAGGAACAGCACTCTAGCAACACTGAACCCCAATCTTACAGCTAGTGTAGTGGTTAGCACAGCACTTTACAGTACCGGTGACCCAAGTTCAAGTCTCACTGCTGCCTATAAGGGATCTGTACATTCTCCCTGTGACCGCGTGGGTTTCCTCCTACAGTTCAAAGACGTTCCGGTTGGTAGGTGAATTGGTCATTGCAAATTGTCCTGTGATTAGGCGAGGGTTAAATTGGGGGTTTGCTGGGCAGTGTGGCTCAAAGGGCTGGAAGGGCCCATTCTGTTCTGAATCTCAGTGAATAATAAATTACCACTAAGGTTGTGAATTCAGATTTGCACAACATTTGTGTTATGTTTTGTAACTCCAGAAACTAATCAAAAGAAAATCACAGGATCTGCGGATACTCATGTATGTAGTTCCTTCATCAGTGAGACACATATGATGTGGTGGCATAATGGCGTATGCCATTTACGTACTTCTTACATACTGTATAACCTGTAATGAATTATGTAAACAAATAAAGGATATAAAATAATATAATCAAACAATATATTTGCAAAATTACTTAAAAATGACTAAAATATTAAATACACAATATTAAATTTGGATTATTTAGGCACCATGCCACAGTGTTGTGACATTCTAACTCCAAGACTCTTTTTCCAGCTTTATTGCGGCATTGGAACTTCACACACACAGTGCCTCCCTCAGGTTTTAGAAGTGCTGAGAGATGCAGCCTGGATACCACTGAAAATGGTGGAGAGTGAGCATGAAATCTGACGGGGAGAGGACACACTCGAGACAGGAACCTTGCTGAAGAGCCGTATTCAGATACTGGCATGCGTATTGCCCACAGCACAAGTTAACCAAATTGATAATAAGGGTAAATGTGTAAAATGTACTAAACCTGGGTTCTGATCAGATTAAATTTGATGAAATTAATGTTTCTAAAATTTACTACACTGCCCAGTCCATCACAAGCAAAGCCCTCCCCAGCATTGTGAACATTTACATGGAGGAAGAAAGCAGCAGCCATCATCATCCAGACTCACTCTGCCACCCGGTAAAAGCCTTAGGACCCATGCCGCTGGGTTCAGGAACAGTTATTACCCTTGAACCATCAGGCTCCTGAACCAGAGTGGAGAACTTCCCTCACCTCAACACTGAACTGATCTACAGATTCACTTTCAAGGACTCTTTACAACTTCTGTTCTCAGTATTCCTTTTATTTGCGCAGTTTGTCTCCTTTAGTTCATCTGTTTTCGTCTGTTTATGTGTTGATTTTCTTTTTTCCCTCTAAATGTCTGCAAGAAAGTGAATCTTAAGATACTAAATGGTACTTTGAAACATATATTTATTTCAGACTTTATATTTACTTTGAACTTTGAGAAGCAACTTTGTCTTATAGAGGATTTCCAGAGTTAGAACTCTATATGTAAATGAGATTCAGATCAGACTCGGTCTAACCAAATGGTGAAGCATACTGGAGTCCTGAGTTCTCTAATCCTGTTCCTGTCTTCCCCTGTGGAGAATTTAAAAGTCCAGCTCCAAGGTGGGAACTCAAAGACTCAACTCATTTTGCTTTACGTGATTATAGAACAAGGTTGAAAGAGGACAGTGAAAATATACAAGGATGTTGCCATGGGACAGCTGAACTCCCTGCCACCACCTGGGTCTCTTCATAAAGGAGGCGCCAGTCGCATTACACCATTTACTTTTCAATTTGTGCCATAAATGCGCCTTATTGCTCGTAAAACTTAGTTGTGGCGATATCACTTTATGTGTTATCAACATATTTGAGTTCTAAGTACCATGTCATGCACCTAGTCCATTGTTTTGTTTGATGGAATGCAGGTGTATGGTTAAAAGACAATGAATTTGAATTTGACCTTGGACTTAAGGACATAAATTATAAGGGAAAGTTGAATAGGTTAGGAGAATGACGGAAGAGGTAAACAAGATTATGAGAGTATAGATAGTGTAAATGCAAGCAGGCTTTTTCCAGTGAGGTTGGGTAAGACTATAACTAGAGGTATTAAGGATAAAAGGTGAAATATTTAAGGTCAACCCAAGGAGGAACTTCTTCAATCAGAGTAAGGAACGAGCTGCCAGCGGAAGTGGTGGCTGCAGGTTCGATAGCACTATTTAAGAGTAGTTTGGATAGGTACATAGCTGGGAGGGATGAGAGGGTTATGGAGGGCCATGGTCCAGGTGAGGTCCGATGGAACTAGGCAGAATAACATCTCAGCATGGACTAGATGGGCCAAATGGCCTGTTTTAGTGCTCTATGACTATGACTCAATAAACTTGGTAGGTGAGTGGCTGTCTTGTGAATGCCTTCTGTAAGACTGGCAAGGAAGAAATTTGAAAGTAGGGGGAATATCGGTATAACTTGAAGGTCTTTCATTGATTCTATTATGGTTATTAGTCTATAGATTTATTGAATATGTCCGCAACACTATGGATCTCAGCATTGTACACAGTGACATATCTGTACTTCGGACTTTGAGAAAGGTTCCACTCTTGGTCCTTTTGCACTGCTAAATGATAAATGTGTTTTAGAAAACCATTGAGTTTTCAAAACACAGGATTTCCCTTTTAATGATGAAAACTTTAAAGATAACAGAAGTAGGAAATAATCAAGTAGAAATGGGAAAAATCTGGAAACTTGAGCACTTAATTAATAATGGAAAGGAACGGGTGGTGTTGTGGTAGAGTTGATACAGCTGCTGCCTCACAGTTCCTGTGACCCCGCTTCAATCCTGCGTGGAGTTTATTCCTTCTCCCTGTGACGGCCTGGTTTCCTCTAGGTGCTCCAGTTTCCTCCCATATCCCTACAGAGGTATAGGTTGACCAGTTAATTGGTGAATTAAATTGTCCCCAGTGGGTGGGTGGGTGGTAGGATACTGAGAGAGTTGATTGATGTATGGGGAGAATAATTTAGGATTTGTATACAATTAGTATAAATAAGTGCCTGGTATCTGACACAGGCTCTATGGGCTGAGTAGCTGATGTATGATTCTGTGTCTCTATAACTGTAAAATTGACAAATGAAATTCTTAATACTTAATTTTTCAGAGACCACAATGGGAAAACGGCTCAAGAATTTTGAAAACTGTGATAAATGGATGAAGTTATATTCAGCTTTTGTAATTAGCAGAAGATATAACAAATCTTACTACCTGATATGCTCTGTGAATTTTTTGAGTCATAACTTATATTTGATGTGGAGCGCATATTATAACGTCATTATAAACTTTCCCACTCTTCCTTCAATTCACTGATAGCAACTTCAATTTGCTGAAATAGATAAATATGTTTAAATTATTTGTCAAAATTCACTATCAATAAGAAATCATGCATGTTTACCATTGATTTATGAATAGGCCCTCATTTATGTTGAGTGCAGTCCTACCCCCTCCCCTCCTAAGTGCCAGTTTCTGCTCTCAATTTGTCCTGATCTATATTTATGACAGGGATTTACGAGCCTAAATATACCCTAAATGATGAACAGATAAATTCTAATCCATAAAACTGCTGATAAACTCAAAGCAAGACACCTAGCTTAGCCAACTGTCAAGATTCTAAAAGCTAAGAAACAACTTGAGTATCTCTGAAAAGCATTCAAAGTATAATTTCTTCAGTAGAACTGCTTTAAAAGGGATCTGAGGGTTTTTTTTTCTTATGCAGAGAGTGGTTCCTAATTGAACCAGAAATGGTGGTGGAATCTGATTCAATCATTGCATTTAAGAGACATTTATTCAAGCACTTGAATCAGCAAGGCATACAAGGATACTGTCCTACAGGGAGCAATTAAGACTAGCGTGGATGGCCAAAATGTTTGGCATTGATGAGCTGGGCCAAAAGGTCCATAACTGTACTGTACAATTCTATAGCTCTGTGACTTAAATAGACTTATAAAAATTGAAGATAATTAAAAACCCTTACATAAATTAAAACAATTCCAGAAAATGCAAATTATTTCTGTCTCTCTTTGCTCCTTACATCAGTCCTTGCTGTGTCAGATCTAGTGGCACATTGTTCTGACAGACTTCAAAATGTGAATGTTGGGGTAAATGCAACAACAGATATTACTTTTTATTTGTATTTTATTGGCAATAATGTCTTTATTTCAAGAGTTTGGGGAAAAGTGATTCTAATAGCGTGCCTATTTGAATAAGTTTAGTTTCTTAATTATTAATTATGGTCATAGTTGTCTTGTGTTTAATTGTTCTAATATGCCATGAGATTTGATGGGACCATGGCTTTGAACAAGAACATGGAACATAGAACATTACAACTTTGTACAGGCATTTCAGCTCATGATATCATGCTAACCTTTTAACCAACTCTAACATCAAACTAATTGTTCTAACACTTCCATCCTACATATCCCTCCATGTTTCTGTCAGCCGTCTGTCTATCGAAGGCTTCTTTAAATCCCCCTAATGTATCTGCCTCTACTACCCCCCCAGTAGAGGCTGATACATTACAATTCTACATGCACACCACTCTCTACGTAAAAAACTTAGCACTGACATCTCCCCAAAATTTCTTCCAATCACCTTAAAAATATACCCCCTTGTATTAGCCATTTCCACCTTTAGGGATAAAGCCTCTGGCTATCCACTCTGCTTCTTGTCAAGGCTTTTTATAGGAATCTTGTGGGAAGAGACTGCTCTTTTCTTGTCAGTCCGTGCTCGTCAGTTGGTTCCTAAGTTCCTAACGGCACTCGATGCACCGCTCCAGAATGGTCTTTGCCAATACGGTTCCTTTTCCAGATTCAGGAAAGGAAAATAAGCAATAGTTGTTCTGTAGCTATGTATCCTCACTCTCAATAATTTCATTTTCAGCTGCTCCCACTTCCTTCAAACTAGAGGCGTAGCCATGGGCACTCGCAAGAGTCCCAGCTTTGCCTGCTTTTTTATTGGCTACATGGAACAGTCCATGTTCAAAGTCTACACTAGTATTGCTCCGCAATTCTTCTTCCTGCTCTGCATTGATGACTGCATTGGTGCTGTTTCCTGTACCCATGCTGAGCTCTTTGACTTCATCAACTTGGCCTCCAACTTGTGCCCTGCTCTCAAATTTACTTGGTCTACTTTCAACATCTCCCTCCCTTTTTTTCTGATCTCTCTGTCTTTATCTTTGGATAAAGTATATCCACTGATATCTTTTATAAACTCACTGGTTCTCTCAGCAACCTAGACTATACCTCTTCCCATCCTGTCATTCATAGAAATGCCGCCCCTTTCCTCAGTTCCTCCATCAGGATGAAGCTGCTCATGAGATGTCCTCCTTCTTCAAAGAAAAGGCCTTTCCTTCCTCGACCATCAACACTGTCCTCACCTGCATCTCTTCTATTTCATGCATGTCAGCCCTCACCCCATCCTCCGCCCGCCATACCAGGGATATGGTTCCTCTTGTCCTCACCTACCACCACACTAACCTCCACATCCAACGCATAATTCTCCAAAACTTCCCCCATCTCCAATAGGATCCCACCACCAAGCTTATTTTCCCTTCCCTCTACTTTCTGCTTTCAGCAGGGATCACTCTCTGTGTGACTCCTTTGTCCACTTGTCCTTCCCCACTGATCTCCTTCTTGGTACTTACCCTTGCAAGTGGAACAAATGCCACACCTGCCCCTACACCTCCTCCCTCACTGCCATTCAGGGCCCCAAACAGTCCTTCCAATTGAGACAACTCTTTACCTGTGAGTCTACTGGGCTTATTTACTTCGCTGAGCACCTGCACTCCATCTGCCAGAAAAAGCAGAGTCTCCAACCATTTCAATTCTACTTCCCATTCCCATTCTGACATGTCGGTCCATGGCCTCCTCTATGGCCGCAATGAGGCCACGGTCAGATTGGAGAAGTAACACTTTATATTCCATCTGAGTAACCTAAAATCTGATGGCATGAACATCAAATTCTCGAACTTCCAGTAATTGCCCCCTCCTCCTTCACCATTCTCTGGTTCCCTCTCTCACTTTATCTCCTTAATGGCCCATTACCTCCCTCTGGTGCTCCTCCTCCTTCACTTTCTTCCATGGTCTCGCCCCTCTCCTAGCAGGATTTCCCTCCTACAGCCTTTTATCTCTTCCACCAATCAACTTCTCAGTTCTTTACTTCCCAGCTTCACCTATCATCTACCACCTTGTATTTCTTCCTCCCTTTCCCCACCTTCTTACTCTGACTTCTCAGCTTTTTTAACAGTCCTGAGGAAGGGTCTTGGCCCAAAACGTGAACTGTTTACTCTTTTCCATAGTTACTGCCTTGCCTGCGGAGTTCCTCCAGCATTTCGAGTGCTTTTCTATGGATCTCCAGAACATGCAGTTTTTCTCCTGTTTGTGTTGTCTATCATGTTATGATCACTGCCTCATAGGGGTTCCTTTACATTAAGCTCCATAACCAAATCCAGTTTATTACACAACACCCAGTCCAGAATAGCTGATCCCCTAGTGGGCTCAGCCACAAGCTGCGCTAAAAAGCCATCTCGTAGGCATTCTACAAATTCTCCCTCTTAGGAACAGCATCAAGTTGGTTTTCCCATCATATCTTTGTATTGAAATCCCCCATGAATGTCATAACATTTCCCTTTTGACATACATTTTCTATTTCCCATTGTTATTTGTAGCCCACTTCCTGGTTACTGTTTGGGGGCTTGTATGTAACTCCCATCCCGGTATTTTTACCCTTGCGGTTTCTTACCTCTACCCACAACGATCCTACATCTTGCAATCCTACTGTATGTCACCTCTCTCTAAGGATTTGTTTTCATTTTTTGCCAACAAAACAACCCCATCCCCTCTGCCAACCTGCCTGAATTTTCAATAAACTAGCCGTGACTCAAAGATGCCCCCACCGTCATACTTACTGATCTTTAACTTCGCTACCTTATTCCATATACTGTGTGCATTCAAATACAAAACCCTTAGTCCTAGATCCTTCCCCTTTTTGACTTTGACCCCCTGTTACATTTTAGCTCATCCTATTGACTGCAATTTTGCCCTATCACCCGCCTGCCCTTCCTGACATTCTCAATGCATGCTGCATCTCGTTCTATATCAATGGTCCATCTTCAACTCTATCACTCTGGTTCCTGTTCCCATCTCCATGCCAATTCTACTTAAAACCCTCCCTAACAGCTCCAGCAAACCTGCCAGTAAGGATATTGGTCCTCCTCAGGTTCAGGTGTAGCCCATCCCTTTTATACAGGTGGTACCTTCTCCAGAAGTTTTTCCACAGCGCAAGACTCAGTGCCAGAGACCCAGTTGCTCTGGCTACCCCTGGTAGGTTGTCCCCCTCAACAGTATCCAAAGCTGTATACTGATTATTGAAGAGAACAGCCACAGGGGTACTCGATACTGGCTGCCCATTTCCTTTCCCCTCTCCAGACAGTCACCCATTTACCTGCCTCCTGCATCTATCTCCCTGTAGCTCCTATCGATCATCTCCTCATGTGCCCAAAGTCATCAAGCGGCAGCTCCAGCTCCTTAGCACATTCTCTAAGGAGCTGCCGCTCAGTGCAGCTGGTGCAGATGTGGCTGTCCAGGAGGCTGGAGGTTTCTCGGAGTCCCCAGCTCACACAATGAACGCAACACAGCCCCTGGAGCCATTCTCACTGCGCTGAGTGATGACAAATGCAGCAGAGGAAACTTACCTCGTCCAAACCCGTTGAGCCAAAGCCTCACCACTCTTACACTGGTCCACTCGAGCAACAGCTGCTCTGTCTTTCCCTAGTTTAGTTTTATTTGCCATTGCTGATGAATTATGATCTGATTGGGGCCACCAGAAAAAACTGAAAACCCATGAACACTCCTGTTTAAAGCTCTCACCCCAGCCCATGAGAGGCCTTCTCTCTCAATTTGATTGGGCTGCCAGAAAAATAAAATTCCCTCTGGGCAGCCTCCTACTCCTCAGTATCAATATTGATTTCTCTAACTTCCGCTAATTTCTCCCCTTCCCCTTCTCTCTTTTTTCATTCCCCATTCTAGCTCCTCTCTTACCTCTTCTCTTCGCATCAGCTGCCTATCCTTCTTCCCCTTTCTCCCATAGCCCACTCTCCTCTCCAATCAGATTCCTTCTTCTTCAACCTTTTACCTTTTCCACCTATCCCCTCCCAGATTTTCACTTCATCCCCTTCCTCTATCCACCCACCTTCACCCTCGCGTGGTCTCATCCGTCACCTGCCAATCCTTTCCCTCCCACCACCTTCTTATTCTAGATTCTTCCCACTTCCTTTCCAGTCCTGATGAAGATTCCTAGGCTGAGACATTGATTGTTTATTTCTCTCCACAGAGCAGGTGTTCACAACCTTTTTTGATGTCATGGACCAATGCCATCGAGCAGGGCCTCTGTGGACCCAGGTTGGAAACCCCTGCCTTTGATGCTGCCTGGCATGCAGAGTTCCTCCCGAATTTTGTTTATTTCTCTCTTAACTGCTGTCCTTGTTCTGCCTGCTGGTTTCTGGGAGGTTCAATTGGAGAAGCTTAGCCAGTTTGTGTGTGTTAACAATAACTGGGTTTATCATTACTTTCTCTTCTAGATTATAGTTCTATTGTATCAGCAAATGATGCAGCATCTTATCCAAATAAATTTCATGTCATTTTTATTCCTTAATTTTAAGATATCCACTGAAACAAAATTGTTCATAACCTGTTAGCTACTGGCATTGTGTCAAGATCCCAGTTAATCTTGCACTACTCTGCCCTGTCTGTCTGTTGGATATTCGGCAGGCTCCAAAAGTATGCTCCATGCAACCAATAGAATGCAAAGTATTTGGGACACTGCTGTCAATTTTTAGGCTAAATATTACTTGAACAGAACTTTGCTTGCATTTAGCAGCCAAATTTACAACAGTATCGACTGGGATAACTCACATGGAATAATATATTAAAAATCTAAATGGCTTTTGACATAGCCAGTCATAACATACTGAGCAATAAAGTGCATGAAAGTTGCCCATCAAATAATAAAGTGGAATGGCTTCAATCTTGTCTTAGGAGATGACTTGAAAAGCCGCTTTTAATGGATTATTCCGTAACAGCAATGTGATTGACGTTTGTGTCCCTTTGGGCTCTTGGCTGGTTCCTTTACTGTTCTCCTGTTATATGACCTGCCAAAAGACCTAAGCTCATTCTAAAGTCTATTTGTATGTACTTGACATTGTTGTATTTTATGCCCAGAAATGTGTGGCGCCCATTGGTACTATTTTACCTTAACATATCTAGTTAAAGTTTCACAGTGCAATCAATTTCGCGTAGATACAGTCTTGATAAAAGCAAATTATGGCACTGTCTACAAATTGTTGCTTGGTGCCAGTTTTGGCCCTGAGGGAGTCAGTAATGATACAGTTGCTTTTAAATCTGTCTGCATTTGAGTCTGGATTCAATGCAACTTTTTTTTATCATTCACAGAGCATTGTAATTCGTGCTACAAGGGTCAGTGGTCAGAGCATTTGCGGCTAAATACAGGAAAAAATTAACAGTTTTGATCAGATACTGTGAATTCATCTATATTTGTTGTGGTTTCTTTCCAAGATGGTAGAGGATTCTGGAATTCTTGGCTTGGTTGTATACTCAGCGTTGAAGGATCAGAACAGGTCAGGCAGCATCTATGGAAAGGAATAAACAGTCAATGTTTCAGGCCAAGACCCTTCATCAGGTTTCCCCGAGCCTGTGCACTGGAGCCTCCATATCAGACAGTGATGCGACCAGTCAGAATCTCCTCCACAGTTCATCTGTAGAAACTTGCAAGAGTCTATGTTGACATACCAAATGTCCTCAAATTCCTAATGGAATAGAGCTGCTGGCGTACAGACATATTTTATTCCATGCTGGAGTAGCCCATGCAAGTGCCCATAAATATGGGGCGTGTGTCCAGGGATGGCACTGTAACGCTGCTGTCTCATGGCTTCAGCGACACAGGTTCAATCCCGACCTTAGGTGAGATCCATGTGGAATTTCCATGACCTCTCTGTGACTGCATGAGCTTCTGCAGGACACACTGATTTTCCACCCACATCCCCCCCTTGTGTAATTAGTTATCCTTTATTAGTTAGTTAATTAATTAATTAATTAGGATTTTAGTTATCCTTTGGTGAGCAGACTTCCCTTCAGAAAATACCTTCCTCGTATCTAAGGTCCATTATTTTCTGGAGTCTGAATCCTTCAGCAAAGCCACAAACCTGCCAATGCCAGCATTGCCAAATCATATGTTAGTAGCCAAACAACTTGTGCAAAGCACTGGTAAGTTTATTTAGTTACTGTAAGTTGTCTCTAGCTGTAAATGCAGCAATAAAATGAACTTGAGTCATGGAGTTATACAGCACAAAATTATAGAATTATACAGCACAAAAACAGGACCTTTGGCTCAACTTATCCAGGGTGTCCAAGGAGCCTACCTGAGCTAGCCCCACTTCCCTATATTTGGCTCAAATCCCTCCGGAGTTTTCCTTTATGTGTACCCTGTCAAAATGCCTTAAATGTGTTTACATCAAAATAGTATCCATTTCCTCTGACAACTTGTCCCATCTACCCAGCACCCCTAAATGAAGTGCTTCATTTGTGTTAACAGCCAACACAGCCTAGTTGCTAAAAAGCCAACAATTTACTGGGGCGTGGCCACAGATGTCGCCGCACGTTCCGGCATTGATATAACGTGCCCAGCATGTTCAGTAGAATAACGCAAGCAATAACAGCTAAGTGAGCCCCTTTCCCACCCACCCATCCACTCATACAGACAGGCCTCCGGTCCCACGATAGGCCGCATCCAGGTCTCCAGTCCTTGGCCCTGTACTCTCAGATCCCAGGCATCAGGACTCCAACCTCCAGTCCCTGGTTCAGACATAGACCTCGGGCTTAGACCAAGGAGTTTGGTCTTTCAGGCCTTGACCTTCGGAATCGCCAGCTTTAGTTTTTGACCTCTGCTCTATTTATGTCACGGTGTGTATTGGCAATGACTGCACCTGGTGCGGAGGAAAAGCAGACTCCCATGTAGAGATGGAAACAAGAGTTTATACATGGGTGAACATCGGTGGCTTGACTAAGCAACACTGTAAAATAAATCATTCTCAAAACAAGGACCGTCTGTGGTGAACTACATATACCTGTCTGGACACGCCCCCTGCTGACTGCTCCTGTGGCTCCTCCCACAGACCCCTGTATAAAGGCGATCAAGGTCTGAGCCCGGCCCTCAGTCTCCAGGATGTAGTATGGTGGTCAGCCACTGCTTGTTCGTTCTTCCAGTCAATAAAAGCCGATATCTCGCCTTCACGCCTCAGAGAGAGTTATTGATGGTGCATCACCGTCCTGATAAGTACCAATCTGGAGTCTACTTTAAATAATCACAGTACATGGAAAACCCATGCCAGTCAAAATAAACTTGACCAGATTAAACAGAAAACTCAAGGGCTTAATGACGCTGGTTAAGGCAGCAATTAATGAATGCAGGTTTTCTAAGAACCTCAGTGCCCACCGCTCTATGGCTCACCACATAGGCCAGCAGGGCTCATGATAATGTATTTTTAGTTCAATTCCACATCCAGTCTTACTGCCACCCTAGCCAACAAGAAGCTCAGCAACCATACAGCAACAAATAAACAACAAGCAGATGGTTTCTCTTCTGAAATTATAAAAGCTGGCAGAGAGGAACTTCAATTGCAAACTCACAGTCCCATGTCGTATTGCTGGGATGAGGTTTCTATGCCAGGGCTGTGCAGAGACAGCAGAATCATCTCCATCTTCAAAAAGGGAGTGAAATCTGTCATAACTGCAGAGGGGTGCCCCTGCCCTCCACGTCTTCTGTACGCTTCTCATTTTCATGGGATCATGAGCCCATGCTGTCTTCTTGCTGTTGCCATCAGGAAGAAGGTACAGGTACCTCAGGACTCACACCACCAGGTTCAAGAACAGTTGTTACCCCTCAACCATCAGGCTCTTAAGCTAAACGGGATAACTTCACTCAACTTCACTTGCCCCATCGTGGAACTGTTCCTAAACCTATGGACTCACTTTCAAGAACTCTCCAACTTACGTTCTCGATGTGCATTGCCTATTCATTCATTATTATACATTTTTTGTAATTGCACAATTTGTTGTCTTCTGCACTTTGGCTGTCCGCCCTGTTGGGTGTGGCCTTTCATAGATTCTATTCGGGCTATTGGATTTATTGAGTATGCCTGCAAGAAAACAAGTATGTACTTTGATAATAAATTTACTTTGAACTTTAAATGAACCAATGTCAGTGTCCTTGTCCAGGCCAGTATCCCTAGTATTGTGGCTATAACTCCATACTTACAATCTATCACCAGATTCGAAAACAGAACTCTGTCATAGCAAGAGAGGACAAAGGAAAAGATTTGAGGGTGTTGTCAAAGTCTCCTTTGCAAAGTGCAGTATCCCAGGTGACTCATTTGGGAACCCCAGGCCATGTCACTGAAAAATGATGGAGCAGCTAAGGTGGTATAGAAAGCCTCATATTGGTTGGAAGGCCAACATGAATTATGGAAGTAATGCTAGCCACTCCTCACCCACCAGCCCTGGCAAATCACCTCCTGACAAAGGACCTCCGCAGTCCAGGTCTCCGCTCGTGCTTGAAGTCCATGGGAGCAGGATGCACGAGGAGTCCGAGACCGGAGTCCAGGGCTCTGCCATTAGTCTGGGGGTTGATACCAAAGAACAGAGCCCATAGTTTAATCAAAAATCTGGAAGCTGAAGCCTAAAACTGGAGGCTGGAGTTGGAGGACTCTCGATGTACATAGATGTGTGGGAGGGAGGAAAAGAGCTTATTTTGCTGTTGTTGCTTTATTTCCTTGGGTTTTTTTTTGTGCGTGTGTTTTGCTGTGATCCTGCACTGTTCGGCTGAACATTGTGGACATGCTGAGCTGCCACCAGAAGGTGTGCGGATACTTGCGGGCTGTCTCCACCACATCCCCACATTGCGTTGGTTGTTTCACATTTCACTGTATGATTGGCAAGTGATGCATTGCACCGTATGTGTCGATGGACATGTAATAAGTAAACTGGAACCAGAATCTGAATCGCCTATCCAATCTGTGAATGGGTGTGACAGTTCCAACATTGGGCTCATCAGCCGCCTCAGACTCACTTAACAGGAATGGAAGCAAGTTTTCCTGATTCTGGGTGCTGATTCATAAAACCGTAAAACATGGGAGCAGAATTGGGCCATTCGGCCCATCAAGTCTTCTCCACCATTCGATCATAGCTGATTTATAATCCACCTCAACCCCATTCTTCTGCCTGCTCCCTTTGACCTTTGACACCCTGACTATCACCTTCTACTTTATATACCCAATGGCTCGGCCTCCACTGCCGTCTGCGGCAATGAATTCCACAAATTCACCACCCCCGACTAAAGAAATTCTTCCTCATCCCTGTTCTGAAGAGATATCTTGTACGCTGAGGCTGTGCCCTCTGGTCCGAGACTCCCCCACTGTAGGAAACATCCTCTCAGCGCCCATTCTATCTGGAAAGAAGATGATGATTTCTACAGTGCTTTTAACATGAGTCTGTGTGCAATGCAGCATTTCCTTCTGCGACCACACAATCTAACTGGCCTGTCTTAAGGTCAATTAGAAGGTTCTTCCCCATTAGATCAGGAGTGTCGTTTTTAAATCCCTTTCTCCACTCCACTGACAGAAAAATAAAAGAAGAATAAATGGCTTTTGTGCTTAATACTATTTTTATAAAGCTTGCCTTCTAAGGAATTGTGAGGTAAGCAATGCTACAAATAGCATGAGATCACTGCTATTGGGAGGCCACTAAAAATGTTTAAAAAATGTGGCTTTTTATTTTCATATTACAGATTACTTCATTGAATGGCCCACTATCAGAATTTGGAGTCTCAATAAGAGAACCTGACAAAGTTTATTAATCAAATAAAATTTGAGTCAATCTGATCTCTCAGCGGATAGAACTCAGTTCAACTAAATGACTAACCCTGTCTGTTTAATAATGGAGTTATGGATAAGCGCCCTAGTTTTAGTATCAGTCGTTGTTTTATATAACCTTGCTTCCTCAAATGGTCAAAGGGTTACCATGTGACATATGCAATATGTCAGTATAAATCCCACGTGCAAAGCACGGGCAACACTAAAATAAGAAACAAAGAAAGAGGGAGCACGCTGACAATCTGCGTTAAAAATTAATTTCCTTGATAATAAGACCCGTTTAGGATAATTTGTCAGTAACTCGAACTGCATGAGTGGCAGTGAGACATAGGGCATAAACAATCTCAGCAAGCCTCTGGATTTGTGGCTATGTCAGGCAAATTTAAGTTCATCATAAAAGAATTCTCTGCAACTGTATTTCAATATGACGTTTTTATGGTTTCTTATTTTCTAGCCCATTGCAGTCCCGGAGCCTTGGCATGATTTATGCAGCCTGGCAGTGGATAATCTTCTGTATAAGATATACTGGCCTCTGGAGATTTAATTTCTTCCCTCACTTCTGTTGACAGCATTTGCGCTTTCTTTCTATTCTATTTTCATTTCTAATGAGATATTGGACTTTGTTCAGTGAGAGGTGATATTTCCACATTTGCAGTCTGACAGGGAAAATCATCCAATCTCAATGGTGAGGATACAAAACCATTTAAGCAGTGTCAAAATATTCATGGAAATCCATTGATTTGGTCAGTGAGAATTAAGAAGCTATTTGGTGAGCTCAGTTTTAATTTTGGTGGCATTCTGCTGTGGAATTACTCAGTTGCATTACGAACATCAAGGGACTCTGGTCTCCACAGTTACTGCTAATGGTTTTAACAGTCTGCATTTCTTAGAATTATGCCATGACATTAAATCATATTTTATTGTGGAGTACATGGCAACTTATGTTTATTTTACAGAAATGAAATGTGATGGGCAGGGCACCTAAAGAAACACAATCACACTATAAAAGTATACCTTTTATGTTTATGACACTTGTAAATGGGAATCACAAAGACAACACTGCTTCCCGTCTTTAACCCTTTCGTTGCCATTGAAAGCCAATTATGTCACCTTCCACGCACACAAGTGGGTTTGCTTTTCCTATGTGTTCATGCAGATGTTACTCTGTCCATCTGGCAGGTGACATTTGCAATAGGAGTGCAGAATTTGACTGCCACAGTCATGTAGTGATTAGTGTGACTCTAATACAGCTGGGAGCATCAGCGTTCGGAGCTCAGTCTTTAAGAAGTTTGAACTTTCCCTCCATTAGAGTATGGATTCCTCCAGCTGGTCTTGCAGTCCAAAGACGTACTGGTTAGTAGGCTAATTGCTCATTGTAAATTGTCCTGTGAGTAGGCTAGGGTTAAATAGGTGGGTTACTGGGCGGTGTGACTTGGGCTGGAAGGCCTGCTCCATGCTGTATTTCTTTAAAAAAAATAATTTATTAAAGATAACATCAGAGAATTTTAATCAGGCCTTTCCAGCACAAAAGCACATAGTAATTGGAACGACAATACAAGTTTAAATACATGTAGCCTTTTTGGACTCAAGCATAAAATAAAGTGTTTCGGTGGCCAGGGGAGTACTATTAGGTCCAATAGACATAACATCAAGTTTTAATTAAATATTGATGTTGGAATTGGTTTATTATTGTCACATGTACCAAGATGCAGTGAAAATCTTGACTTTCATATTGTTCATACAGATCAAATCATTACGCAGTGCATTGAAGGAGAACAAGGTGAAACAATAACGATGCAGAATAAGAGGTAACAGATACAGAGAAAGTGCAGTGCAGATCAATAGTAAAGAGCAAGATCCTAACGAGATAGATTGTAGGGTCAAGAGTCCATCTTATTGTACAGGATGTTCATTCAAGAGTCCGATAACTGTAGGGTGGAAGCTGTCCTTAAGCCTGGTGGCATGCCCTTTCAGGCTTTTGTATCTTCTGCCTGATAAGAGGGGGGTATCTGGGGGGAGTATCTGGGGGGGGGTAGGGTCTGTGATCCTGCTGGCTGCCAACTCTCTGCAGTGTCTTGCATCCACATGCAGGGCAGTTGCCATACCAAGCCATTATGCATCCAGATTGAATGCTTTCTATGATGCATTGATAAAAATTGGTAAGCGTAAGTAGAACTCAACTATTGACCCCTATAATCAATCGCTCCTTCCTTCAAGAGGCATCAAATTATCTATTGAACATGTTTCTTTCCAACAATGAGTTTCATTTGCTGCAGGAACATTTTGAGAACCCCAGCTATTCCATTGACCTAACTGAAATCCTGATGGCTCCTATAAAGATTAAGTCTGAATATATGGTTTCCCTCAGTAGCTGCGTTTATATATTAGTTATCCGTTAGTGAGCAGACTTCCCTTCAGAAAATGCCTTTCTCATATCTAAGGTCCATTATTTTCTGGAATCTGAATCCTTTAGCAAAGCCACAAACCTGCCAATGCCAACATTGCCAAATCATATGTTAGTAGCCAAAGAACTTGTGCAAAATGCCAGCAGTTCTGCACTGAGCCATTAACTTGAATCTCTGTAACTAAGAGGGGTCAGTTCTGTTTACATAAATATGAAAGCACTTAGAAGGAGGCTATTTCCACCCACAGACCCCATACTGATGAGTAGATCAATCCCACTCTATTACATTTCCATTTCAGGACAAGAGGGGTGGGTATACAGACAAGGGAGGGCCAAGCAGAAGGTGAAAGAAACGTGCAAGTGAAGGGTTTTTACAACAATAGATAATTTTCATTTGTACTGTAGGCTGCACTTTAAATCCATTTTTAAAATTACTTCAAATTCTTAAATTACAATAATGGCTATTTTAACTCACTGGATTATTAGGGTTATGAATCCAGCAACATAATGATCATACTGTGCTCTCTGATCACCTTGGTTACATTAGACCCCTAATGTGGTCCATTTGCCCATTACTAAATAGTCTGCCTTACCTCAGACTTCCTTCTCTGATATAAGAGGTTCTTGTAATAATTTCATGGTGTGCTGCCTCCCACATGCTTAGTCCTTAAATGGAACTTTACTTATTCTCGCATGACTTCCATCAACTTGCCCCAGGTTGTACCACACACCTACAAGCTAGTGGTAACTTGCAATGGTCAATTAACCTACCGATGCACAGGTGTTTTAGGATATGGGAAAAACCAGAGAGCCCGGAGGAAACTCCAGCAGTCCTGAGGTTAGCATGCAAACACTACACAGAGAGCAGCAGCATTCAACCTACAAGGCTGCAGCTGCTCTGGCTAAACCGAGACTCAACAGATTTGATCACTGCCATCACTTGACTGCTCCAATGTCGGAGTCCTCATGGGGTCTAACCACGGAGACAAACTTGCTGCAGTTTCCCGTAGCTGGACTGGGAAATCTGCTCCCTGATCTGGCCCCAGGGAGAACAATCTAATTCACTCGAACAGAGCCAAACAGCAAGCAGGTCTGTTCAAATAACTTACATTTTTCTGATCTGGTTGAAATGTTTAAATACACTTAATATTTTAAGTAATTCATATTTTAAGGGTTTTAACAATTTAGGTTATTTTAATACTTATAATAACTTCCTAGTGTGTTCATTGGGATTCTGTTGGCAGTTATATATCCTAGAGTAGATGTGGAGTAAACTGATAATAAATATTTGTAATAATTATTATTAGGATTATTTCCTCCCTCTGTCCTGATAATAACTTTTATTATGATTATTAGGAATATTTATCATCAGTTTACTCCACATCTTCTTTAGGATATATAACTGCCAACAGAGTACCAATGAACACACTAAAAAGTTCTTATAAGGATTAAAATAAGCTAAAATAGTTAAAACCCTTAAACAGATGAACTATAATAATAATAATATATTAGTATTAGAGTTGCTCTGTGGCTGTCGTTGTTTGTGTTATTGTGCAAACACTATGGGCGTCTTATGTTGGTGTTGGAATGTGAGGTGACACTTGCAGACTGCCCCCAGCGCACCCTTGGATTATGTTGGTTATTCACACAAACAACAGATTTTGCAGTATGTTTTGATGTACTTGTAGTAAATGAATTAAATAGTATTGATTTGAATCAGGTTTGCTCAGCCATTTGAGAAGAAAGAGACAAATTAATTAATTGTTGGTGTTAAAAAACAAGAAAGAGATATAGACCAGAGAGGTCAAGACAGAAGGTGCCTTTCCCTAAAAGAAATTTTCAAGTGAAGGGTTTTACAATAGATAATTTTCATTTGCACTGAAGGCCACGCTTTAAATCCAGTGTTTAAATAATTTCAAATTCTTAAATAGCAATAATGGTTATTTGAACTCACCTGATTATTAGGGTTATGAATCCAGTAACATACCACACTGTGTTCTGTGTGGTATGATTTCTGTTCATCACACTTGATTTCTGTTCGTCTTTATTATGTAAGACTCTTAATGTTGGCAGTTTACCCATTATTAAATAGGTTGCTCTACCCCAGACTTGTTTCCCTGGTATGGCTCACTGTCTCCCACTTGCTTATTCCTTAACTGGAAAGAAATCAATGCACTTAAAGAAATAATTCTTGAAGATTAGCGGATATGTGCTCCTGGAATGATTCAAAAGAAAAAAAAATGTCTGGAATCAGCTGCAAGCAATTCCAAAAATTCCTTTTTATTCACTGCTTAAAGAAGGTCACTTTAGTTTTAAATTATGACATGTTTGGCAAGTCAGGGATTCCTAAACATAATCTTAAATATCCCAGAGCAATTTATGTCAGAATTGCATTTATTGCAGTGTTTAAAATTTCAGCCTGGATGGCTAGGTAATAAATTCTCACAGCAGCACTTTGTGGCATCCATTTTGAGCTCAGTGGCTATGTTTGGCCAGCTTTTGCTGGGGCAGAACTTATCATGGACAGCCCCATTAATTGAGGCTTTTCTGTCTGCTCAAACTGCTTTTCAGCCACAAATTGCTGGAATTGTGAACAGCTAAGATTGCAGTGAAGACAATAAGGAACCTGGGACCTTGGCAAAAGATGGGAACAACAATTTATCTCAACAAATGAGATACAAAATACATCCTCACATCACTGTGTGGTATGGAAACAGCACTGCAGGGACAGGAGGGTTCTACAACGGGTGGTTAAAACTGCCCAATGCATCACTGGCACCACCTACCCACCACCAAGGACATATATACAGGAAGGTGCTGGGAAAAAGGCCAGCAATATAATGAAGCATGAAACCCACTGTTCTTATGGACTGTTTGTCCCAATCCCACCAGGGAGGAGGCTACACAACTTCCACATCAAGACCACCAGACTCAAAAGCAGTTACTTGCGCCGTGCCATCAAGCTGACTAACACTTCCACCCATGAACCTTTGAATTGGCTTCGGTCTAGTACCCCACACAAAGCCTTTCCCACCACTGAGCACATCTACATGGTGCTGTCATAGGAAAGCAACATCCATCATCAGAGACCCCCACCACACAGGCCGTGCTCTCTTCTTGCTGCTGCCATCAGGTAGAAGGTACGAGAGCTTTAGGTTCAAGAACAGTTACTAGCCCTCAAACATTAGGCTATTGAGTAAAAGGGGATAACTACACTCTCTTGCTGCAACAATGAAATGTTCCTACAACTAATGATCTCACCTTAAGGACTCTTTATCTCATTATCTCATGTTCTACTTACTTATTGCTATTTATTTATATTTGTACTTACACAGTTTGTTGTGTTCTGCACTCTGATAGATCTTTCATTGATCCTGTCCTTCTGCTCTATAGGTTTGCTGATTATGCCCACTGGAAAATGAATCTCAGGGTTGTATATGGTGACATATATGTACTCCGATAATAAAATTCACTTTGTACTTTGTACCCCTCCACCACTACATACACATCACCTGGTATCCCTTTATGTGCATACGTTCAGTTTGTAAACAACAGTTACTTGTACATTGTGTTTCATAGGATAGTTTTTATATTTATATTTATTGTGTTTTTATTTTCATTGTATTCTTTATGCTTATTGTGATTTTTTTATGCTGCATCACATCCGGAGAAACAATCATTTTGTTCTTCCTCACACTCAATGTACTGAAGAATGACAACACACAATCATGAATCTTGATCTTTAATCTTAAGGATTGAGAAAGAAACAAGGGAACAACAGAAATAAAAACAGTTACAGAAAGACAGACAAATAATTATTGGATTAAAAGAGCAAAGCAGATGAACAGAAAAGGGGAAAGAAAACAAATGGTTAATTTTTAAATAATTACCTGGAATTATTTCTTATTTATGTGCATGTGAAGTTTCATTTGTTACCGTTCTGGACAGGTGAGATTGAGAAGCCTCGTGTTTGTTATGAGGTCTGCTTTGATGTTAGCTCTGACTTCATGTGCCCAACGCAACCCTTCTTTTGCAGGCAGATGCAGCATTTCCTTTAGAAAGCAGGAAATGGCTGAGGAGCGGCCATTGTCATGAGCCAAATGGCAAAACAGCATAAACTGTCTAGCGGTCTGTGACATTACATGTATGTCATCTTCACCGTAAGCTACCATACAATTTATGTAGCAATGCACAGTGGCTGAACTTCACAGGAAGTGACCACTGCTGTCTTGGAAGGGCCTTAACCATAACATTGTTTGTGGCACAGAACTAAACTTCATTCTGGTGCTGGCTATAAGGACTTCGAAGTGGCCAGCAATGAGAACTTTATCAAGCAGATTGTGCAGTTAATCACACTGAATTAGTCCTAAAGACAGCAAGCAGACAAATAATAAGGCAATCCTTCCCTCCACGAGCCCGTAGGTCACTCTTGGGTAAGGTGTAGCACCTGCTTAGCGACCCCCACCCCTGGATCAGGGTCACATGAAGCCATGGGAGCAGGTCTTTTCACACTATACGTCCGTGATTTGGATGATGGAATTGATGGCTCTGTTGCAATGTTTGCAACCGATACAAAGATAGGTGGAGGGGCAGGTAGCTTTGGGGAAGTAGAGAGGCTACAGAAAGGCTTAGATTAGGAGAATGGGAAAAGAAGTGGCGGACAGAACACAATGGTCATGCACTTTGGTAGAGAGGTTATTTTCTAAATGGAGTAAATTACAAAAAGGGATTTTGGGGTTCTTGTGCAGGATTCCATAAAGCTTAATTTGCTGATTGAGTCAGTGGTGAGGAAGGCAGATACAATGTTAGCATTTATTTCAAGAGGACTGGAATATAAAAGCAAGGATGTAATGTTGAAACTTTATAAAGCACTGGTGAGGCCTCACTTGGAGTATTGTGAGCAGGCTTGGGCCCCTTCTCTTAGAAAGGATGTGCTAAGGCTAGAGAGGGTTCAAAAAAGTTTCATGAAAATGATTCCAGGATTGAATGGCTTGTCATATGAAGAGCGTTTGATGACTCTGGGCCTGTATTCACTAGAATTCAGAAGAATGAGGAGTGACCTCATTGAAACCTATCGAATGGTGAAAGACCTTTATAAGTCTCAGATACATATAAGACTTTTGCACAGTACTGTAGTCATTTTACGTATTACACTGTAGAGCTGCCACAAAAAAAAGCAGCTTTCATGACATATGTGAGTGATGATGAACCTGAGTCTGATATGGGTCTCTGTTGTGGACTAAGAGTGGGAAGGAGACAGGAAGAGAGGAATTATCAATGGGAAAGGGGGAAAGGGAGAGGGGGGAGAGTGGGAAGCACCAGAGAAACATTCTGTAATGATCAATAAACGAATCGTTTGGAATCTTGCCTGGTGTCTCAGGGCTGAGTGTGCCTTGGCCTGCACTATCCACCTCCCCCCCCCCCCTAAACCCCGGCACTCATTCTCTGTCTCCTGTCCACACCTCACCCATGGCCCTCCATCCTCACCATTCCCAAAGTCCTTTACCAGATAAACCAGATTTATTAATCCACTTTCCGCTCCACATGGACAAACACAGGACTGTGCAAAAGTCTCAGGAGCCTTAGCTCCGTACAGCAGATGGGGGCTCAGACTTTTGCACAGTACTGTCTATATTGAGAATACATGTGAGAAAGTGGCAAATGAAATACAATGTTGGAAAATGCATGGTCATGCACTTTGGTAATAGAAATAAGTGTGCAAACTATTTTCTAAATGGGAAGAAAATCCAAAAATCTGAGATGCAAGGGGACTTGGGAGACCTTGTGCAGAATATCCTAAAGGTTAACTTGCAGGTTGAGTTGGTGGTGAGGAAGGCAAATGCAATGTTAGCATTCATTTTGAGAGGTCTAGAATACAAGAGCAGGGATGTGATGCTGAGGCTTGATAAGGCACTGGTGAGGCCTCACCTTGAGCATTGTGAACAGTTTTGGGCTCCTCATCTAAAAAAAGATGTGCAGGCATTGGAAAGGGTTTAGAGGATGTTCACAAAGATAATTCTAGGACAAGAAGGCACAGCCTCAGGATAGAGGAATGTCCATTTGAAACAGAGATACAGAGAAACTTCTGTAGCCAGAGGGCGATGAATTTGTGGAATTTCTTGTCACAGGCAGCTGTGGAGGCCAGGTCGTTGGGTGTATTTAAGGCAGAGATTGATTGGACGTGGCATCAAAGGTTACGGGGAGAAGGCCGGGGAGTGGGGCTGAGGAGGGGAAAAAAGGATCAGTCATGATTGAATAGCAGAGCAGACGATGGGCCAAATGGCCTCATTCTGCTCTTATGTCTTATGGTCTTACATATAAAACTGATTAAACTTTCATCAGTTTGATGACTTCAAAAGGATTTCCATTGATAAGGACATTAACAGCCTTCTGTGAAAGAATATTGTACCTCTGACCAAATGTCCTCAATTTCTGTGTTTAACCCCACGTGTTTGGACTCCTGAACCCTTGAAGTTGTACAATGGAAAGACAGCAGAGGCATAAATGGAGAATGCTCCCAGAGACTTCCACTCATGTAAAACTCGGTCATTAAATTCACCATTCATTTTAACTGCAGTATTTGGGCCGCTCTTCTCAGCTGGTCCACCTGCTAAACGCAGGAAGATACTTCTTGGAACATTACTGCACAGTACAGGTCATGGCACCAACAATTTTGTGCCAACCTCTTAATGCACACTAGTATCAATCTAAACCTTCCCTCCTACATAGACATCGGTTTTGCTATCACCCATGTGCCTATCTCTGATTATCTTAAATGTTCCTAACATACAGTACTGTGCAAAGAGTCTTGGGCATATTCATTTATGTAGCTAGGGTGCCAAAGATGTTTGCACAGTACTCTATTTGTCAATGTGGAACGGAGAGCGAGTTTGTAAGTCTGGCAGGAGCAAAGGATGTTGGGAATGGTGAGGCCAGAGTGTGCAGGAAGGGTGTGGGACAGGTGGCAGAGAAAGAGTGCCAGGGAGGGTGGGTTGGCAAAGGTGTAAACAGTCCCAGCCCTGAAACACCAGGAAAGACCATTTCATTCCAAACAATTGGTTTATTGATCACTACAGACTGTCTTAGTGGTGCTTCTCACTCCCTCCCCTCTCCCTTCCCCTTTTCCCAGCCATGATTCCCCTCTCCCTGCCCCCTTCCCACTCTTAGTTCACAGTAGAGACCCATATCAGAATCAGGTTTATCATCAACTACAAATGTCCTGAAATCTGTTCTTTTCTGTGGCAGCAGTACAGTGCAACACAAACTTACTACAGTACTATGCAAAAGTCTTAGTCTATATATATATATATGAGTCCAAGACTTTTGCACAGCACTGTTTCTGCCTCTACCACTGTCCCTCCCAGTGCATTCCATGTACCCACCACTCTCTGTGTAAAAAGCTTACCTCTCAGAACCCCCAAATAATTTACTCTCGTCACCTTACTTGTAATATTACTGAAGGTACCTAGACACTCACACCATATTCATTTTACTGGTAAATTTGTGGAAAGAAATCAATTGAAGGATTAAATGCCTGGTTGATCAAAGATTCTATCACAGCAGTAATGATTGGCCAGTTAAATTATTAGGTCCAACCCTACTACTAAGTGTTTGTCATTCAGTACTTTTATTTCAGGCAAACCTACCTACAATAAATTACCGAGCACTTACTTCAGAGTAGCATTCAATCGTTCCACTCGTTCATCCAAATAGTCTTGTGCCATGAAAGAAAGCATTAAGGAAGGCATTATTTATTGTCAAATGCATCTCCGAGTTGCAGCATTGCATCTATAACTGATCTGAAGAGTAACATGTCCTTCATGCTGTCAGCTTAGTGGGTTGGCTCTAACTCATCCTGAAGTTATGTGAAATGTGAAAGCTTAAGCTCTACTGATAGCATTTCCTCTAAGGGAGCAAAACCTTTCATGCTAGTCCTCCAAGCATGCTGTCTTTCATGCTGACATTAATACTAATCCATGTAAAGATGACAACTGCCATTCATATATCAACATTAATGTAGCAAAATGTCCAAAGTCACATCATGCCAGATTAATCAGAGAAAATTTAATACCAGGCCAGAAGTGGAAACATTAAGTGGACTCAAATAGATCTTAAGGAGGGTCCTATAGAAGGAGCAATAGATGGGAACTGCTAAGTTTAAGTCACAGAGAGTTGAAGGCACAGATACCATCATGAAAGAAGCGCCAGTAACGTTAAACCGTTAGTGCAAATGCACCCATTATCTGTTAATTTATTTGTGGTGATGTTACTTTATGTGCTGTGTGTGAGCTCTATGTACTGTGTTGTGCACCTTAGCCCGGAGGAACCTTGCTTCATTCAGCCACATACATGCACAATAACCCTGAACTTGGAACATCAAAGGAGGCAAGAAGATTGTGTTTGGGGAACGCAGCATTTTTCAGGGGGAGAGGGAGTGCCGGGAGGTTTTAGAAATATACATGGCAAAGGCAGCACTGGAATATATAAGTGGTAATTTTACGTCATAAGAGTTAGAATAAGAATCGATGAGATTAGCAAGTATAGTTTTGAAGAGTTCTGCACTTAGATTTACATCAGATGAATTAGTCATCTGATTGGAATTGACAACTTAGAGGACACAAAATAGGATTTTGAACATAGTACAGCACAATTTAGCCATTCCCTCCCCCATAATCCTCCATTTTTCTTTCATCCATGTGCTTCTCTAATAGTCTGTTAAATGTCTGTAATGTATCTGCCCCAACCACCCTCCCTGGCAGCGCGTTCCACACACTCACCACTCTGTGTTTTACAATGAAACCTTCCTCTAAATTCCACCTGTACATTCCTCCAAACACCATAAAATGATGCCCTCTCATATTAGCCTTTCCTGTCATGGGAAAAAGTCGTTGGCAATCCGCTATAACTCTGTCATTTTATATGCCTCCATGAAGTCTCCTCACATCCCCCTTCACTCCAATATAAAAAGCTCTAGCTCACTCATAAGACATGCTCTCCAATCCAGGCAGCATCCAGGTAAATATTCTCTGGACCCACATCCTTCCTGTAATAAGGTGACCAGAACTGAACACAATAGCCCAAGTGCGATCTAACCAGGGTTTTATAGAGCTGCAACATTACCTTGTGGCTCTGGAATTCAACCCCCAACTTACAAATGCCAACATGGTATTGCCTTGTTAACCACTCTATAAACTTGTATGGACACACACTCAACATTTTAGGAACAGCTTTTTTCCTTCTGCCACCAGCTTTCTAAATTGTCCATGAAGCCGTGAACACTAGCTCAATATCTTGCTCTGTACTTGCCATATTTATTTAGTTTTTATAAATTTCTTATTGTAATTTATAGTATTCTTTCTGTATCACACTATGCTGCTGCTACAAAAAAAATTTGCTGACTGACAGAAAATCAGTAATAATAATATACTTGATTCTGAATTGATGTTGAATTGATGATCTATTTTCTCTACTGTACGGTATTTTCTATTTTCTATAATACTTGTTTCTATGTTGTATGGATCTATGGCTAATAGTACAAGAGGTGGAAGAGAAGTTTTGTTCGTGATTCTCACCAAGTGGAACAAGATGGAGCAGTAAGGCCCAACGATAAGCAACAAAAACACAAGATGATGTTTGTCCACTTTCCTGCACTTCAGGGGTGAAGACATTAAGAGGAAGAGGAGTGAGTAAGTGCGTTACTGGGGAGTGAAAACATCAAAGGTGGATGCGTGGAATGACTGAGCAGATGAATGGTTGTCAAAACATCTTTATGCTCAAAATGTCAGAAGGCCAGATTGTTGGGAGACTCGATGATTTGGTTGAAAGCTTTTCTTACAGCAGTAAATTTGAGCTTGAAAGTGGGAGGAATGTAGTTCGGATTATTGAAATGATGGGAGTAGAGGTCCCAAGAGGTGGCAGGCTTAAGGAATTGGCTGTGCTATGAATATGAAAACATGTTATTAGATTGGGAGAGAGGTGAGTAACTTGCCATATAGTTCAATACACGTCTGTTCTTGTTCTCTTTTAGGTTAGATCAAACTAACCTCTTCTTTTGTCTGGGACTTCTTTGCATGTTTTTTAACTAACGTCATCTAATTGTTATCTCCTTTTTAAAATCTGTTCCAGAAGGAAATGCAACCTGCAATTTAAAGAAGACCTGGCACTGTATTTTGATTCTCTAATTGAAACTTCCCAGACTTTAAACACAAGAGAATTTGCAGATGCTGGAAATCTTGAGCAACACACACAAAATGCTGGAGGAACTCAGCAGGTCAGGCAGCATCGATGGAGAGGAAGAAAGAGTCATGCTTTGGGCCAAGATAAAGTTCATCAGGACTTGAAAGGATGTGGAAAGGGAAGTAGTACAATCCAGTAGGGGAAATGAGAGAGAGTTGAGCTGAGGAGGAACATTGGTAGATGCAAGAGAAGGGATGAAGTGAGAAACTAGGAGGGGATAAGTGGAAAAGTTAAAAGGCTAAGAAGAAGGAATCTAACAGAAGAGGACAGCGCATCATGGAAGAAAGGGAGAGTGGTAGGTCACCAGAGGAAGGAGATGGGTAGGTAAGGAGAAGAGAAGGGGTAAGAAGGGAGACAGAATGGGGAATGGGAAAAAAGAAAGAAGGGAGGGGAGAGAAATTACAGGAAGTTGGAGAAATCAACGTTCATGCCATCAGGTTGGAGGCTACCCAGACGGAATATAACATGCTGGACCCAAACTTCTCTCACAGCCTAGGTGCAGGTAAAAAACTGAACAGAAATTAGCTGCAAATTGAACATCATCCCTCCAACTCACCATTACTTTGCATGTCGCTCAGGGTCTTGGACTGTACAGTTTTATTGCGTAACGATGTGTGGGTTTTATCTTGCTATTTTGAATGTATGCTATGCATGTTATGTTATGTAAGTTATGCACCTTGGCCCCGGAAGTTCACTGTCTCGTTCGACTGTATACATGTATAGTTTGAAAGATAATTAAACTTGATTTGATTTGATTTGAGAAAGACAGATTATTAGATAGATCAATAGATAGATAAATAAGTAAATTCCTGTCTCCTCTTGCAATAGGTACCTGAGAAAATATGCAAATTTAAGATTTAACCTGGCATAATTAAAGCATGTTTGTAAAAAGATTTAATAAAAATATTCAGATTTCATTTTACTGTTGCGTATCAATGGAAATCTGTGTCACTTAATATTTCAGCTGCAGCATAGGAATAAAAAATTAAGTAAAAAGCCACTTACCTTTCTACCCTAGAGCATTTTATGGATCTTGATGTAATCATATTTTTCCCAGTCTTGTGATTTGTGGTTATAGAGGTTTATTGTACAACCATTAATGTAAATGGTTGCTTGCAGGACTGCAAATTGTGCTCACACAGCACCTATACCAGGACCACCAGACGCAGAAACAATTACTTCCTCCATGTTCCTGATCAAAACCCCCACCTACTAACCCACCCCACCACTACTACAATCACATCAGCCAGTCCTCTCCACAGCATCCTTCATCCCACCCCCCAAAAACTACCACTTTACGCTGATACTCTGCACCTCGTACCAACACTGATACAGTCACTGCCCTGCTGTGTTTTCATAAGCCATGCTGCTACCTTAAAGAGATCCTCTTGCCCGGAGTCACTTTGCAAATTATTATTTCCTATCAGAGACACCCAATAAACTGAATGTGAAGGCTTTGGGCCTACTCTGGGTTGCTCCAGGGATTGGGATCTAAGGACTCAGTTTGGTTTGGAATGCTATTGTTTGCATGATTTGTTTTGGTTTTTTTTTCCTCTATGGGCACTGGGGTTGGTAGTATATTTTTTAATTTGGTTCTTTCAGGTTCCTTGCTTTGTGACTGCCTGTAAGCAAACAAATCTCAAAGCCGTATACTTCATACATGCTTTGATAATAAATGCACTTTGAATCTTTTGAAGATACTCCTGCATCTAGTGTTATGTTAGGTAGACACAATCACTCATGCATATGAACCAATCTTACATACGTAACGGGCACACTCAAACAGCTAGTTGTACGTTGTGTTTTATAAGATTGTTTTTATATTAGAGCTCTTGTGTTTTTATGTTTACTGTGTTGTTTTATGCTGCATAGGATCCAGGGAAGCAATTATGTTGTTCTCCTTTACACTTGTGTACTGAAGAATGACAATAAACAATCTTGAATCTTGAAACAGAGGACAAAGTTTTCCACTGGGAGTATCAATTCAAACATGAGGTCAGCTTTATTTATCACAGATACATCGAAATATCAAAACATACAATGAAATGTGTCATTAGTGTCAACAACCAACACAGTCCGAATATGAGACGGTGGCAGCCCACAAGAGTCACCATGCTTCCGGTACCAACATGGCATGCCCACTATGTATGGGAGATTATTTCAGTTGACATACAATCATCTCAGTGTAGGAGGTATTCCGGACCCAAATTCTCAGTGGCAACAATTATACTGAATCGTTTGCAGCAATGGACTAAGCAACGTGGCTTCGTACCGCCTCTGTGAGTGGTGCTGGTAAGGCTAATTCATTAACATAATTGGATCAAGCACCAGGAATTCTACTGGGAAGAAGCAGAAAAGTTGGATCTGAAACTCGGCAGAGGGTGGTGGAAGTGATTATCAGGGATCCTGGTCACAGCATTTGAACTTGAAGCAGCACACAGGTGGATTAGAAGTTCAAAGGAGAAGCCAGAGCTGAATCAAAACCATGGATCAACAAAGGAGCTGGTTGTGGACCACAGGAGGAATGGAGACAGGCTAGCCCTTATTGGCATCAATGGATCTGGGTTTGAGACAATAAACAGCTTTAAATTCCTCAGCATACACATCACCAAGGATATCATGTAGTCTGTACGTACCAGCTGTGTGGTGAAAAAGCACAACAGCGCCTCTTTCACCTCAGACGGTTGAAGAAGTTTGGCATGAGTCCCCAGATCCTAAGAACGTTCTACAGGGGCACAATTGAGAGCATCCTGACTGGCTGCATCACTGCCTGGTATGGAAACTGTACTTCACTCTATCACAGGACTCTGCAGAGAGTGGTGTGGACAGCCCAGCGCATCTGTATTTGTGAACTTTCCACTATTCAGGATATTTACAAAGACAGGTGCGTAAAAAGGGCCTGAAGGATCATTCATGACCTGAGTCACCCCAACCACAAACTGTTCCAGCTGCTACCATCCGGGAAACAGTACCGCAGCATAAAAGCCAGGACCAACAGGCTCTGGGACAGCTTCTTCCACCAGGCCATCTGACTGATTAACTCACACTGACACATTTGTTTTTCTATGTTATATTGATGGTTTTGTTGTACATACCATTGATTACAAATTACTTAAAATTGCACATTGCACATTTAGACAGAGACATAACATAAAGATTTTTACTTCTCATGTATGTGAAGGATGTAGCGAATAAAGTCAATTCAACTCAATTCACCATACACATTTACATGTATTAGGAATTCCTGTGTTGTGTGGGTGTGACATGTAACAAAATGAGCACCATTGAACAATAATAAAGCATAAAGAAATACATAAAAAATAAAGTTGGAGGGTAAAGTACAGCTATGGAATAAAATGTGCATAAATACATCAATACCAGCATGAATATCAACTGTTCTTTATTTGTCAGGAAATTTGTTGTTTTCTGGTGGCAAAAGAGTATTAAAAAAATTATGTTACAATTTTAAAAAATTAGAGGAAGAGTGAGGTCATTTTCATAGGTTCGTAGGCTGTTCAGAAATCTGACAGTGGAGGGGAAGATACTGTTCCTAAGACTTTGTGTCTTCAGGCTAGTGTACCTCCTCCCTGATGGTAGGTAATCAGAAGTGGGCATGTCCTGGGTGGTGAGAGCCCTTAATGATGGATGGGACCATTAACTCTCACACCGCTTGAAACATAATTCAACGAGGTGTATCTGAGAAAGAACCAGAATCAGGTTTATTATCATCGGCATGTGTCAAGAAATTTGTTTCCTCAGTAGCAGCAGTTCAATGCAATACATGATATAGAAAAATAAATAGATAAATGTAAATAAATAAATAGATGGATGGATGAATAAATAGATAGATAAATAAATGGATGGAAGGATGAATAAATAGATAGATAAATAAATGGATGGAAGGATGAATAAATAAATAAATTAAATAAATGGGTGGGTGGGTGGGTGGATGGATGAATAAATAGATAAATAAATAAATGGATGGATGAATAAATAGATAAATAAATAAATGGATGGATGAATAAATAGATAAATAAATAAATGGATGGATGAATAAATAGATAGATAAATAAATGGATGGAAGGATGAATAAATAAATAAATTAAATAAATGGGTGGGTGGGTGGGTGGATGGATGAATAAATAGATAAATAAATAAATGGATGGATGAATAAATAGATAGATAAATAAATGGATGGAAGGATGAATAAATAAATAAATTAAATAAATGGGTGGGTGGGTGGGTGGATGGATGAATAAATAGATAAATAAATAAATGGATGGATGAATAAATAGATAGATAAATAAATGGATGGAAGGATGAATAAATAAATAAATTAAATAAATGGGTGGGTGGGTGGGTGGGTGGATGAATAAATAGATAAATAAATAAATGGATGGATGAATAAATAGATAAATAAATAAATGGATGGATGAATAAATAGATAAATAAATAAATGGATGGATGAATAAATAAATAAATAAATAAATAAATAAATAAACAGATAGATGGATGGGCGGATGGATGAATAGATAGATAGATAGATAGATAGATAGATAAATGACACAAAGATGGGAGGGAGTGTAATGAGTGCGGAGGACATTGAAACCCTGCACGGGGCCATAGATAGGTTGAGTGATTGGGCAGACATTTGGCAGATGAAATATAATACTGACAGGTGTGAAGTCTTGCACTTTGGCAGGAAAAATAATAGAGCAAGTTATTATCTAAATGGAGAGAAACTGGAATGTGCTTCTGTGCAAAGGGATCTGGGGGTCCTGGTGCAGGAAACACAAAAAGTTAGTATGCAAGTGCAACAGGTGGTCAAGAAGGCCAATGGAATGCTGGCTTTTATTGCTAGGGCGAAGGAGTTTAAGAACAGGGAAGTCTTACTGCAGTTGTACCGGGTATTGGTGAGACCACACCTGGAGTACTGCATGCAGTTCTGGTGTCCATATTTAAGAAAGGACATACTGGCTCTCGAGGCAGTGCAGAGAAGGTTCACTAGGTTAATTCCGGGGATGGGTGGGTTGATGTATGATGAGAGGTTGAGTAGATTGGGACTCTACTCATTGGAGTTCCGAAGAATGAGAGGCGATCTTATTGAAACATATAAGATTGTGAAGGGGCTTGATCGGGTGGATGCGGGGAGAATGTTCCCAATGATGGGTGAAACTAGGACTAGGGGGCAGAATCTTAAAATAAAGGGATGCCATTCCAGAACTGAGATGAGAAATTTCTTCACTCAGAGGGTAGTGGGGCTGTGGAATTTACTGCCCCAAAGAGCTGTGGAAGCTACTACATTCAATAAATTCAAAATGGAGATAGACATTTTCCTGGATAAAAATGGTATTAGGGGATACAGTGAGCGAGCAGGTAAGTGGACATGAGGCTAGGTTTAGATCAGCCATGTGATCTCCTGGACCAGTTTTCGATAGCCTGGATGGGTCGGAGAGGAATTTTCCAGATTTTTTTCTCCTCAATTGGCAAATCGTTTTCTTTTTCCCCGGGTGATCACATGGGTTTGGGTGGGATGAATAATAAAATAAAATGGGCGGCATGGTGCCCTGTTGGTTGGCACTGTTGCCTTGTGGGATTCAGTGAAAACTAGAGTTAAGATTGGATCAGCCATGATCTTGTTGAATGGTGGAGCAGGCTTGAGGGGCCGATTGGCCTACTCCTGCTCCTATCTCTTATGTTCTTATGTAATAAATAAATAAATAAACAGACAGACGGATAGATAGATAAATAAATAAATTTCAGTATATGTGAATTGAATAGATTAAAAAGTCGTGCATAAACAAAAATATTATATATTAAAGTGAGGTAGTGTTCATGGGTTCAATGTCCATTCAGGAATCGGATGGCAGAGGGAAAGAAGCTGATCCTGAATCGCTGAATGTGTGCCTTCAGGCTCCTGTACCTCCTCCCTGTGGTTTCAAACAGGACCTAAATTATTAAAGGTAGCTATCCAGAGCAACAGCAAGCCAACGAGATGGAGATGGGAATTGGTTTCAACATAGCAGCAAAAGATCATGCCTGCACCCTCTCCTTGTCTACCAAAAGAGTAGAAAAGTGTTTATCTTTGACAATAAGTTAATGGTTGTAGAATATTTTGTTTTAAATCAATTGATAATAGGTTGAAGGAAGCTGATGATGGATTTTTCTGTCAATATTTAACCAAAATGGATTGTACTTGAGTCAGTGATAAAATTTTGACATTTTATTGAATTACAGACACAGGGTGGCGAGCTGGACATACGCCTCTATCAAAGGAGGTGCAGGCACACCTTCCCTCCGCTAGCTTGCCGGTCACCCTTGGGCAAGGTGGAGCACCTGCTTAGCCCCTCCCTGGTCAGGGTCACATGAAGCAATGGGAGCAGGCGGTGGATGGTTGTATGAGCAGGTTATCGAGAACTGGTTGTACAACCACTGTCACCAGGCAGACAATCTCTGAAGAGTATTGATAATGGCTGGAGTCACCCATCTTGTAAAGACACTGCCCAGAAGAAGGAAATGACAAACCACTTCTGTAGAAAGATTTGGCCAGAGCAATTATAGTCATGGAGACCATGATCGCTCATGTCATACAACACAGCATATAATGATGGTGAGGCACAATTACTTTGTGATGTATGCACCAAATGTGTTTTAATGTCGTGTAGCCTCCTTAGAGTATAGGTAAAAAGTTTAGAATAAAGCTGTGAAGAATCCAAAATAGAATACTGGTCTCCAGACCTAAATTCCTGAAATGGAAGAAGGGAATATTTAAAGCATCCACCCAGCAATGTAGTCCCTCCCAGCCATTTCACCAGGTTCATAATCATCATTCTGTGCCATGTCGTATGACATAGGTGATCATGGTCTTTGACTATGATTGCTCTTGGCAGATTTTTCAATACCCAACCATTATCAATACTCTTCAGAGATTGTCTGCCTGGTGTCAGTGGTCACAAAACCAGGAATTGTGATCTGCACCGGCAGCTCGTACGACCATCCACCACCTGCTCCTGTGGCATCACATGACCCTGATCAGGGGGCTAAGCAGGTGCTACACCTTGCCCAAAGGTGACCTACAGACGAGTGGAGGAAAGAAGCACCTTACATATCCTTTGGTAGAGACATATCTCCACCCCACCACCCAGGTTACCATTTGTAATTATACCAAGACAGTCTTACTACATTTATGTCCCTTTGATACCTACAGTGTGATCAGGTTTTCCCAATCATGTGTGTATTAATCATATGCATATTCATCTGGATGTGTGTGTTTGCGTGTGTGCGTGTGTGTGTGTGTGTGTGTGTGTGTGTGTGTGTGTGTGTGTGTGTGCGTGTGCGCGCGTGTGTGTGTGTGTGTGTGTGTGTGTGTGTGTGTGTGTGTGTGTGTGTATGTGTGTGTGTGGTACAATGACAAATGTGATAACAAACTCCTTACCTGGTCCCGGTGGAAGCTCTATTATACAGCAGTCTGCGAAGAAGCAAAGGATCAATAGAATGAAATGCTGATAAGAAGAATGGTTGTAACAGTGACACAAGTTGTTAATAATGACCTTGAGTGGTCCACTACTTAATATTATAATAGCTGTATTATTTAGGTGTGTAAGTTAAAAAGTTGCAAGCTTTGTAAGGTCCATTTTTTTTTAATATTGTTCCTGTTACTTAGACACTCAGACTGAGGCAATCCCTTGTCTCCTTACCTTGTTTCTTCTCAAACTGGAAGAGAAAACAAGTTACATTCATTGAAAATAAAAAAAAACCTGCTGATCATCAGGCAGCATCTGTGAAACAGAGATAAAGTTTCGTGTCAAAGCCTTTCAATAGAACTGATGTTCAGTCTAAATGATGTTCAGGTCAAAGAGCGTTCATCAGTTCTGATGGATCTGAAACATCAATTCTGCTTCCTCTTCCACAGATACTGCCTGACCTGCCAAGTATTTCCTCTTCCACAGTTACTACCTGACCTGCCAAGCGTTTCCTCTTCCACAGATACTGCCTGACCTGCTGATTATTTTCTCTTCCAAAAATGCTGTTTGATTTGCTGAGGGTTTCCAGCACTTCTATTCTGATTTAAAAACCTGTCCCCTCGGCCTGGATCTCTATCAGTGAAAGTTTCGCTTGCTTGTCCAGGATTAACTCCTCGTTTAATATTCATTCTCTGTGACAACTATCAAGATTCCCTGTATCATTGTCTGCTGAGATCAGGCACTTCTACTTTGATAATCCTTGGTATTGAAACTGCACTGAGAAATACAGTATTTTTGCTTTCCATCCTGATGCACCCTAACAGTTAACTTTTAAGTTTTATTAAAAGGCAAGTTACAATAGATCAAAGATCCTACTATGGTGTAAAAAACACAGAAGATTATAGAAACATTTGGTGAGATGGTAAGAGAAACGGAGTTAATGTTTCAGGTACAAGACCCTTTCTCAGAACTGCAGTAGAAACATAACAAGTTAGTTTTAATTTCCTGATAGAGCAGGGAAGGTGCAAAAGAGAAAGGGAAATCTCCAGTGGGGTGAGGGCCCGGTTGCCATGTGATAAACTGCTGATGCTGCCCTCCGACTGATGAAAGCATGTTATTTCTTTACCATTTTTCACCATTTAATTCTGAAAGTTAACAAAATCATTTCGAGAGGGACAGAGCAAACAAAGGAATGTGTAATATCTGTGAAATACAGAACTTGAGTTGGTCTGTCTCCATCCATAACCACTCCAATTTAACTGTCTGTGCCCATTTGTTCTAATGGTAGCCAATATAAATCTGAGAAACAGCACCTCATCTTCCATCCAAACCCCTGCAGCTTTCCAGGTTCAACATTCATTTCTCCATTTTCAGATATCTAATTTTCTCTGTTAGTATCAGAGCTGACCATTTTGAGTATCGATTATCCATCTATGATAATCTCAGTTATGCCTTCTGCACTAACACTGGCCACATCCTGCTCCCAGACTTGCATTTTGCATAGGCCAGTTCCCAGCTCAGAATACAGACCTGCCAAAGGTCTTTGAAACCAGGCAATTAAAGCAACTCAGTAAAGCACAAGCCCTGTCCTTGCATTAACAGACAATTGCTCAATAGCCCTTCAACAATATTATCCTCAGGACTTCTTCACATATTGTTGATTATGTCATTTACTGTGACTTACCTCTGCTCTAACCATAAAAGGTCGAAGGTAAAATTAAAAAAAAGACATCAATGCATTTTTATGCAACTCCAGCGTGGTATTCTTATAAATGTGTGGCTAGGCACAGCTCAAATGATATCTGATGACACAACTATTGTTGGCAGAAATTCAGATGCTGACGAGAGGGCGTACAGGAGCGAGATATATCAGCTAGTTGAGTGGAGTCGCAGCAACAACCTTGCACGTAACATCAGTAAGACCAAAGAACTGACTGTGGACTTCAGGAAGGGTAAGACAAGGGAGCACACACCAGCCTTCGTAGAGGGATTAGAGATGGAAAGAGTGAGCAATTTCAAATTCCAGGGTGTCAATATCTCTGAGGATCTCTCCTGAAACTAACATATTGATACAGCTACAAGGAAGGTACAACAGTGTTCATTAGGAGTCTGAGGAGATTTAGTATGTCATCAACGACACTTGTAAATTTTTACAGATGTACCACGGAGAGCTTTCTAACTGGCTGCATCACCGTCTGGTATTGGTGGCGGGAGCTATTGCATGGGATCAAAGTAAGCTGAAGAGAGTTTTAACTTAGTCAGTTTCACCATAGGCACTGGCCTCCATAGCATCCAGGACATCTTCAAGGAGTGATGCCTCAAAACAGCAGCATCCATCATTAAGGATCCCCAATCACCCAGGACATGCCTTGTTCTCATGGCCACCATCAGGAAAGAGATACTGGAGCATAAAGACACACACTCAGTGACTCAGGAACAGCTTCTTCCCCTCTGCCATCTGATTTCTGAATGGACATTGAACTCATGAACACTACCTTTTAGTGTTTATTTTTGCACTACTTATTTCATTTAGTTATTTAATATATACAGAACATACTGTAATTTTTAGGTTTTTTCTATTATTATGTACTGCACTGTAACACTGCTACAAAGACAACAAATTTCACAACATATGCCAGTGATACCAAACCTGATTCTGATTCTGATCCTGACTGATTGTTTTACAACTTCTGTGAAGTGTTTCCCCAGTGATTACAGTGAGTGAGTCAGCTGACTACAGGATTACCCATGGGTGTTTCTGTAGTCTGATTGTAGTCCGGTTGTAAGATACCTGTTGTCATGGTTATGGGCCATTTTTGATGACTGGCTCATTCACTTTGGAGTGAAAGTGGAGAGGAAGAGGTGAGACAAGCGTTGTCTGAAACTTGATATCATTCTGATGGAGTTCTACTTGATGCATACACACTTGATCCAAGTCACCTGCCACAGACTGTGTCTGGTGACTCCTGTGGATACAGGTATCTGGGCAACATGGGATTGGGTGACACACACACAATATGCAATCACCATTGACCTCCTCCAGCACCCATGATTGAACTGGCTGAGTTTACAACTTTCTGCAACCTTTTCCAGTCCTGTGCAGTACCCCCTCCATACCAGATGGGAATGCAATCAATTAGAATGCTCTCCGTGGTACATCTGTAGAAATTTTCAAGTGCCTTTGGCGACATATGTACCAATTCTCCTCAAACACCTAATGAAATACAGCTGCTGGTGTGCATTCTTCATAATTGCATCAATATGTTTTGCCCAGTATAGATCTTCAGAGATATTGACACCCTGGAACTTGAAACTGCTCACCCTTTCCACTGCTGATCCCTCGATGAGGACCAGTGTGTGTTCCTTTGACATACCATTCCTGAAGTCCACAATCAGTTCCTTGGTCTTACTATTGTTACTACACCAATCAACCAGCTCATCTATCTCACTCCTGTACGTCTCGTCATCACCATCTGAAATTCTTCCAACGATATTTGTGTTGTCGGCAAATTTATAGATGCCACTTGAGCTGTGGCTATCTGTATACATAGCCATACAGATGTGGGCATAGATAGAGTGGAGCAGTGGGCTAAGCACACATCCTTGAGGTCTGGCAGTGTTGGTTGTCAGCAAGGAGGAGATGTTATTTCTATGGTCTCCTGGTGAGGGAGTCAAGGATTCAGTTGCAGAGGGAAGTACAGAGGCCCAGGTTTTGGAGCTTGTTGATTAGGACTGAGAGTATAATTGTGCTGAACTTTGAACTGTAATCAATGAACAGCAGCCTGACAGAGGTACTGCTATCGTCCAGGCGATCTAAGGCCAAATGGAGATCCAGTGAGATCGCATCCATTGTAGACCTATTGTGGAGATAGATAAATTGTAAGTTGTCCTGTGATCAGGCTAGGGTTAAATAGATCGGTTGCCAGTCAGTGTGTCTCAGAGGGCCAGAAGGGCCAGTATCTCTAATTAATTAAATTGTTGGGAAAGAGCTTTAATACAAATATTACAAAGAAAATATAACATGATCACAAAACTGAACTAATAAAATAACACCCATTAGCTAGAGAATATCTGCAAATGCTGGAAATCAAAGCAAATCACACAAAATGCTGAAGGAACTCAGCAGGCCAGATACCATCTATGGAAAAGAGTAAACAGTCAACAGTTCAGGCCATGGCCCTCCTTCAGAACTGGAGAAAATAGATGAGAGGTCAGAGAAAGAATGTGGGGAGAGGGGAGGAAGAGGTACAAGGTGAAACCAGGAGAGGGGGAGAGGTGAAGTAAAGAGCTGGGAAGTCCATCGGTGGAAGAGAAGAAGGGCTGGAGAAGGTGCAGGAGAAGAAGCCTCCAACTTCCCCCAATGAACTTGCAGTTCTTCAGTTTCAGCCATTGGGCCTCGCCTTCTAGTACTCTTGGCTTAGAAGTCTAAATTGGTTGGAGCTTACTGACTTTTTTTTTTACGATATGCACGTGCTTAATCAGACTTGATAAATCACCCTGTCAACTTTAACTGTCTATACTCAAGAGTGAATGATGGCTCTTTCAATATTGTAATAGAGGGCACTTGGTCCCAAGGAAGTGTTTCAACGAGGAGTCCATGACTTCAAGGAGAAGGAAAGAAAATGCAGTTTTGTGCATAAGGAAAGATAGAAATCTCTCTTAAGAGAGAGATATGAAATAAGGAGAATAAACGTTGACTGTTCAGACTGGTAAGAAATTGCAGCATGCTGCCGTGCAGAGGGACTTGGGAGTGCTTGTGCATGAAGCACACAAGGTTGATTTGCAGGTACAATGGGATATTGGCCTTCATTGCTGAAGGGATTGAATTTAAGAGCAGGGAGGTCATGCTGCAACTGTACAGGGTACTGGGGAGGCCGCACCTGGAGTATTACTACAGTTCTGGTCTCCTTACTTGAAGAATGATATGCAGGCTTTGGAGGCAGTGCAGAGGCTCACCAGGTTGATTCCAGAGATGAGGGGGTTAGACTATGAGGAGCGATTGAGTCGCCTGGGACCATACTGGCTGGAATTCAGAAGGATGAGAGGAGATCTTATAGAAACATATAAAATTATGAAAGGGATAGATAAGATAGAGGCAGGAAAGTTGTTTCCACTGGTAGGTGAGACTAGAACTAGGGGACATAGCCTTGGGATTCAGGGGAGTAGATTTCGGACGGAGATGAGGAGGAGCTGCTTTTCCAGAGAGTGGTGAATCTGTGGAATTCTCTGCCCAATGAAGCAGTGGAGGCTACCTCAGTAAACGTATTTTAGGACAAAGTTGGATTGATTTTCGCATAGTAGGGGAATGAAGGGTTATGGGGAAAAGGCAGGTAGGTGAAGATGAGTCCATGGCCGGATCAGCCATGATCTTATTGAATGGCGGAACAGGCTCAACGGGCCAGGTGGCCTACTCCTGATCCTATTTCTTATGTTTCTTACGTTCCTATGTTCATTCATCTCCGGAGATGTTGTCTGACCTGTTAAGTTCCTCCAGCATTTTGTGTGTGTGTTATGCATCCTGCGGACCTGTGCACCTCTATTTCTTAATTGTTGTCTTATCTAGATTTATTAAGCCCTTGCGCTTTCTGTTAACCTTGTCGAGTTTATTTTGACTGGCACAGGTGTTCCGTGCACTGTGATTATTTAAAGCGGACTCCCAATTAGATCTTATTGCAGGTCCTTGTGTGTTTTGAGAATGATTCATCTCATGGTGTTGCTCGGTCAAGCCACAGATGTTCTGTGAATAAACGCTTGTTTCTGTCTCCACATGGGAGTCTGTCAGTCCTCCACTCCTAGGTCAGGTTGTCTAAAGTACAAAGAATTACTTTTGATGTTGAGTCACTAGAGACATACAGACAAATGTGGCAGCCAATTTGTGCACAAACAGGCACTGAGGCAGTCTGCTTTTAGCTGCTGATTCCTGTGGGAGGAATATCAGGAGGGCAGAGGACAAGCTCCACACTCTCCTCACACATAGAGTTTGATGGGAGCTTGAACAAGAGGACCACAACCTTGTTGTGATTTAGAGGCTTGACTGCCTCAATGACCAGAGAGCTATGTTGGCTGGAATCAGGGCTTTATGCCTTGGCTTTTGGTAGGTCATAAGCTTGATAGGAAAATAATGCACAAATGTTCTCCCAAACATGGGGCGGAGTGTTCTGCTAATGCCCTGTCACCGAATCAATCTCGTTTAGGTCTAAGTCTCTACCATGAATGTACTGCTTTGTAATTAATAATAGATTCTATATGACTTGATTAGGAAAGGGATATCTGTAACACAAGAAATTCTGCAGATGCTGGAAATCCAAAGCAACACACAAAACCCTCCAAGCGGACCACAACCTTGTCATAGGGTTTGAAGGCTTGTGTGCCTCAGTGGCCTGGAGAGCCATGTTGGCTGGAGACAGAGCCTTGTGCTTTGGCTTCTGGTAGGCCAAACAGGTCAAAGAGTAGGGGCCAGACTAAGAGTGGTCCACTAGTCCTTCGGGTTTGGAGGTTCTGCTCGGGCCTGACAACCTTGACTAGTAAAACAAAATTGTTACAGAAATTGCAATGAACAAACTTCCTACATCAGCATGTGACAGTTTTCCTGAGTATCCACCTGAGCCTTGCATGTCACTCAATAGTGAAAACAGAGAGGAAGCTACTGACGTGACAAGTGAAGCTCTGAACACCGCCAGAGATGGAGGACCTTCATTGCTGACCTAAACGCCAGAGGCATAACAGGCAGTAAGTAAGTAAGATAAATAACCATAATTATTAGAAATTCATGCATCCGCCACAGTTGCTCTCAAAGGACTGAACAGCCCACTCCTCATCTCATGTCCAATTTTCATCCTATGTTCTTAACATTTTTACTACAGCATCCACCTCCCACATCTCTAATGCAGATCGCCAAGTGAATCCATGTCTAACATGCGCCTCCCTATTGAGGAGTTTGCAATGACATAATTGGTGGTGGAGTATGATTATAGTACGACATTTACACATTTACAGCTTCCATTAGATTCAGCGCCAGAATTACAAGAGGAATATTAAAGCAACATGGTCAGATATGTAATTTGACAAATACCTCTCGCTGTAGTCACATCTGACTCTAAACCTGTTTTCTCATCATTTTCTGTAAGATTGAAAGAATGCAGAGAAAAATTACAAGGATCTTGCTGGGGACTTGAAGACCTGAGTCTAGGACTTTATTCCCTGGAGGGGGCAGAATGAGGGGACATTTGATCGAGGTATATAACATTATGAGGGGTTTAAAATGGGTAAATACCAGCAGGCTTTTTCCAGCGCGGTTAGCTGGGACTAGAACTGAGGTATTAAGCCAAGGATAAAAGGTGAAATATTGAAAAGGAACATGAGGGGGAATTCCTTCACTCAAGGGACAGTGAGAGTGTGGAATGAGCTGTGAGCAAAGTGGTGGATGCAGGTTCGATTTCAACATTTAAGAGAAGTTTGGAAAAGTACCGTCCATGGATGGGAGGGGTACAGAGAGCTATTGTCCATGTGAGTGCGACTCGGCTGAGTGACAGTTTGGAACAGACAGGATGGGCCAAAGGGCTTGTTTCAGTGATGTGATGCTCTCTGATTCTAAGACTATTTCACCTGTACTTGGTCATGATCCACATAAGGACCAACAGAAAGATCACAAATATTGCATTTATGTCCCTGTCCCATGAGGCTGAGTGGTATTGCTGGGCCTTAGTGTATTTTCAACTCAGTGTCATAATCTAGGGGTTACTATGCCTTCAAGACATTCCCAATAGTTTTCCATATTAATGGTGTGAAGGAAGATTAAATTATATTAGTTTACATTAGATCATTTTAGCTTTATTTAGCTATATCAAAAGTGAAATGCCATTGGCTGTGTCCTTAACCAACACAGTCCGAGGACGCGCTGGGAGTAGCCCACAGCTGTCACCATGCTTCTGGGGTCAACATAGCATGCCCATAATTTACTAACTCTCACTAACGTGTCTGTTTTGGGAATGTGGGAGGAAACCGGAGCTGTTGGAATGTTATACACAGCTTGATGTACCTGCAATAGAATTACATATTTTTTTAGAGACGCAGTACAGTACCAGGCCCTTCTGACACAACGAGCCAATACTGCCCAATTACACCCATGTGACCGATTAACCTACTAACCTGTGTATCTTTGGAATGTGGGAGGAAACCGGAGCACCCGGAGGAAATCCTTGCAGTCACGGTGAGAAGGTAAAAACTCCTTACAGACAGCAGCTGGTTTGAACCCAGCTCACTGGCATTGGAATAGATTAAGTACTATGCTACCGGGCCACCCTCAGAGAGTTATCAGCGATCTGAAGATTTTCTGCATGTTTGGTGGAAATTATAGGAGGGATTCCAGAGGTAAGTTTTTTACAGGTTTTTTTTTGCATATTTGGAGTAGGGATAGGAACTTGCCTTAAAATTAAGTTGCAATTTGGTGGCTTAAACTCACAAGTCCTGAACAGCATTAATAGGTACATGCAACGCACAAAGCAGACGAAAAGTCTCCCTCATGATTCTCCAACTACAGATTTGATTGCTTCCCAGGTTTGCCCACAACCACCACAGCTGGGCTGCAACAAGTCACCTGCTGTCCCACTCATTATAAAGACCTCTGCTTGGAAGGACCTGTCAAGAGAAGGAAGGAATGAGCCCATGGTGGCCAAGCGTTCTGCTGTCAGGACCTGTGGATCTTCTGAAGAGTCAGAACTTGCAGGAGAATAGAGCATGGAATTGGGTGACGGGGAACTGGCTGGAACAATATTCATGCCTCTGTGCTGATTTATTTCAAATAATTTGTGTATGTCAGCTTGGCCGTACACACAAAGAAAGCTCATTTTCCAGAACTCATGCAGTTTAAAACGCAGATGTGACATTTAAGGTCTGATTTTAAGGCTGAGCATACTCTGTCTCATCAGTGCCAGCACCGAGAGGGGGGAGAAAAACAAATAACCAGATGACAGAATGTGACTGGATCGAGAAAAGTATGACACATCATCTAAAAGCCATTCCCTAGATGGAGATTGACAGTCCCTTTAATGTGGAATAAAACAGCTGAGATGAAAAGTGTCTTTGAGTACATGTGCCTTGAGCACTGATTGACAGAACCTCTGTGAAGCTCTCTGTGTTTGCAAGCATTTTCATCACAGCAAGATGATCGAATGACAGATACTGTGAAAATATTTCAAGCATTTTGAATTGGGGAAAGATCATAAAACTCACTAATTGGTGTTTAGGCAGACATTACAGATAGATGCGTTGTTGTGATGCCTTCACAGTGAGATTAGATAAACGCACTGTAGATCAGAGCTTTATATTAATATTGAAAGGCTGCAAACAGGACTGAGTAAGCTATAGATACTGTGGAGTGTGCCTGTGGGAGCACACAGAGTTCCTTTTTCAGATTCTACTTGGGTATATCAGCTCACCTTTTTACTTAATTACAATAAGTCTGTCGACAGTTCTTGATGATATAATCCTTTTCTGGAGCTGCAGCGAATGCATCAGAATATCTGAGCTGCCGGCACATTATCTGCTGAGCCACTCTGGCAGCAATGCAACAGTTCAGGAGTCACAAGCAGTCGGTGTCACTTCCACGTTAGACAACTGGGCGAACAAAGCATACTGGAGTCACCACCTCCATAGAGGAAAATCAAATTATATCTATTACTTCAGCGTGCAAATTATTAAAAATATGTTGTCATATATTTCAGAATCAGGTTTATTATCACCGACATGAGTCATGAAATTTGTTAACTTAGCAGCAGCAGTTCAAGGCAATACATGATACAGAAGAGAAAAATAATAAATAAGTAAATCAATTACAGTATACCTATATTGAATAGATTAAAAATCATGCAAAAACAGAAATAATATATATTTTAAAGAGGGAGATAGTGCTCATGGGTTCAATGTCCATTTCAGAATCGGATGGCAGAGGGGAAGGAGCCGTTCCTGAATCACTGAGTGTGTGCCTTCAGGCTTCTGTACCTCCTTCCTGATGGTAACAGTGAGCAAAGGGCATGTCCTGGGTGCTGGAGGTCCTTAATATGAAGGCTGCCTTTCTGAGTCGTCAAGTCAAGTTTATTGTCATTTAACTATTTGCAGGCATACAGTCAAATGAGACATCTCTCCATATCGGGGTGTAAAGCTGTGGACATACTGTAATATAATAACATTTAAATATTATTAATATATATGTAATATATTATTTATCTATATTAACTTATGACACTGAAATGTTATACTCTGGTCACCTATCATCAGGAAAGGTAACAATAAGATTGAAAGAGTACTGACAAAATTTACAAGGATGTTGCCTGGAGTTACAGGGAAAGGTTGAATAGGTTATGACTTTATTTCCTGGAGCCTAGGAGAATGGGGGGGGGGGGGAACGATTTGTCAACATATACAAAATTATGAGGGGGATAGATAGGGTATTTACAAGCTTTTTTCCACTGGGTGAGACTTGAACTGAAGGTCATAGGTTAAGGGTGAAAGGTGAAATATTTAAGGAGAACCTGGGGGAGAACTTCTTCACTAAGACGGTGGTGTGAGTGTGGAACGAGCTGCCAGTGGAAGTGTTGGATGCCAGTTTGATTAAAACAGTTAAGGGAAGTTTGGATAAATGCATGGATATGAAGAGTTATGGCTAGGTGTGGGTCAATAGCACTAGGCAGACTAGCAGTTTGGCATGCCCTGGAGGGGCCAAAGGGTCTGATTATGTGCTGAAGTGCTCTATGATATGAATCTATGTTGATTTGAATTTCCAGTTTCCAAACACTTACTGGGTACTTTCTAGATTCGGCAGGCAGAGCTCTGAAGTAAAGTTTACCACCCCCACCCCCCCACACCAAATGGTTTTTATTCCCTCATTTCCCTTTCCTGTCATTTCTGTGAAACTGCCAGCTTGATTGCCAGGTTTAGCTCACAGACTCTCCCCTCCCACCACAATCTACCTGCGTTTGAACGCAAGTCCGTGATGAAATACCTCAAAGTTCAAAGGTCAAAGTAAATCTATTATCTAAGTATGTATATGTCACTATATTCGACCCTGAGGTGCATTTTCCTGCAGACATTCATAGTACAACGACAAAGCACGATAGGATCAATGAAAAACTGCACATAAACAAAGACAAACAGCCAATGTGCTAAAGAAGACAAGCTGTGCAAAACAAGAATAAATAAATAAATAGATAGGCATAAATAAAATGAATAGATAGATGGATGGATTAATGGATGAATGAATAAATGAATATAACTGAGAATAAATATTCTCAGTATTGTTCGTCTATTTATTTGTTTGTCTGTTTTGTTACTTTTTTACTTTGAGATCTTGAAAATGAGTCCATAGGTTGTAGAATCAATTCAGAGTTGTAAGAACCTAAAAGTGACTTCATAGGTTGAGGTGAGTTCAGGAGCCTGGTGGTTGAAGGATGATACCTGTTCCTGAACCTGGTAGTGTGGACCCTAAGGCTCCCATACCCCCTTCCCAGTGGCAGCAGTGGGAAGAGAGCAGGACCTGGTGCACCGAAAAGGCACCAAGCCCTCTTTCTCTCATCTGTCGCATGCTTCCTCACGTGGAAGGTGTGTGCAGCCATTTTTCTCCAATAGAGTTTGCAGGGTACTATTTCCTGTCCTCCCCTCATCCTCAAAGACTGCACCTTACATTCAGTATTCATTAGATTGGACCGGGAATTTAGCACTAAGGCCGCGGTTGTGACAAACCAAATAACAGGCTTAGCTGGGTGGAATCGAGGGAGGTCAGCCTGCTTCCCTTGGTGAAACTGGGTCAACCTTCCGGTCTGAGAACACAAATGGAAACAGATCAGATTAGAGCAATAGGAGTTTCCAGGCTGTTTATAGCCTGAATCAAACCATCCAACATAACACACCGTTATGTCAACGGGCTGTATTTAGGCAGTATGGTTAAGTAAAATATATCTGTGGTTCAGGTGATAAACACGAATGTTCAGGATGCCATGTCAAATGGTTTATTTCACAATTTATACCCACTGAGGGACTAAACACAATAAACATTAGACAGACAATTGCATGGGAAAATAAGGTATAAAGCATGAAATCTGAAAGGGCTTTGACAATGAATTATGCCACATTATGCATTTCCCAGTTTGTAAAGCTACAAATAGTAATTTTGGCATTTTAATAGCAATTTTGCAAACCAAATCATGATATCCTGCATAAGATACAAAATAATCTCTTTTCTCTGACACGGCACTAGAGCGACTAAAGATTATGAAATATCTTTGACAGCACTAAGGTTATCTGAACTCTCCTCTCCTCGCACTGTCAGATCAGCACAGATTTAAAATGTGGCATTGTTTTTCTTCATAACCCATAAAGAAGCGCACACACGGGAAAAGAAGGAATATAAATAATTCCAATGTGTGAATATTAGTCTTCTCCACAGATGCTGCCTGACCGGAATTTGCAAGACACATTTTAGATTTCCTGCGTTTCTTCTTGTACTCATAATTTTAGAAGAACTATTTGGATACTAGTCGAATGCTCTGTATATTATTGTATTATATATTAGTCTAAACTCTATAGTTCACATTATGCTGTGTGTCTAGTTTCCAGTTGCTCCTTTTTTTTGGTGCTATTTTGGGCATTTTCTATGAATCAGGGCAGCCTGCCGATAATGAACACTGAGCTGAACTGAATATGCCAGGACCCATTTGACGTTTTATATCCTGTATTTCGCACTATTTTGTTTTTGATGTTTTTCTTTGAAGAGATTCCAAGGCTTCACTTTGTTTCGTGGCTCTCGGATCTCAGGTTCATAAACTGCAAACGTACTTTGAATCTTTGCTCAGTTTCTTTTTATGAATTCCTCACTTTGGGCTTTTCCACAAAGCCTGTCCCGCAGTTAGTTAGTTAGAGATACAGCACGGAACAGGCCCGTTCAGCCCATCGAGTCTCGCCACCCGCCAATTTAACCCTAGCCAAATCACAAGACAACAATCATTTAACCTACTAACCAGTACGTCTTTGGACCCGAGGAGGACACCGAGGCACACACGGGAAGAACCTAACGACTTTCTTTAAGAGGACACGGGAATGGGACTCCAAACTCCAATGCGCCAAGCCGTAATAGTGTCACATTACCGTGGTGACCGGGGTTGAAGGACTGTCTGAACATGGGTGGGAGGGAGGGAGGACAGGCGCTTGTTCTGCTGTGGTTGTTTTGTTGCTTGTTCTATTCTGTTCGGGTGTGCTCTGTGTTGTTCTGCTCCCTGTGGGAAGACAGATCTCACGTTTCTTCTTATGAATTCCTTTGGGGGCATGCTATGCTGGTGTAGGAATTTGTGGCCACACTTGCGGGCTGCCCCCCCCTTCCTTAGTCAGCTTAAGAAGGTGGGGGGGGGGGAGGGAAGAAGCACAGGTTGGCAGATGATAGGTAAAGCCTATAGTTGAGTGGGGGAAGGAGGGGCAAAGCAAGAAGCTGGGAGGTGATAGGTGGAAGAGATAGAGGGCTGAAGAAGAAGCAATCTGATAGGAGAGAACGATAGACCATGGAAGAAAGGGAAGGAGGAGGGGCACCGGAGGGAGGTGATGGGCAAGTGAGGAGGAGAAGGGGTAAGGGGGAGCCAGAATATGGAATGAAAAAATAAAGAAGGGAAAGGGGAAGAAATTACTGTAACTTAGGGAAATCTCTAATATGGATACAACTTACTCCTGGCTGTACTGTGGGGAGCAAAGCAGCTGATCATTTGTTTGGAGTGGCAGGTGGTAAACTGAACTCCCAATGTTACCTGCCAATCAGGGTGTCTTCTGCTTTTACAGGACACGCTTTGTTCTGGAAGCGTTCAATGGAGCACCGTGCGGCTGGAATGCTGGAATCTGCTTCATTTTCTTTACGTCCACTTTGATTACAGAAGGTAATTTGTGACTGTAAGGAGACTGGCTGTGAAACTACTTACGCTGACAGCCTGTGGAAGGGACTGCAAGGAGAAGAAAGAGGACACAGTCCACCAGAAAGCCCCACTAGCTTCAGTAAAACCAATAATTGCCAGCACTGGGACCTGAAGCTGCAATAGATGGTTCCTCAGTGTGTAGTCTCTTACTACTTGTACCATACATCTTTCAGACACGACTGTAAGATATACCGTAGCTAGAAGTCTCGCTGTGCAGGCCTGTCTCTAAAATTATTCAATCTGACCAATTTCATAATCCATGAACACAGGGGATCACTGGCAAATGGGATTGTCCCAAATTGCGAAGAACGATGCAGAATGATAAACGGCCACTACCGGCATGATCCCTTATCAGGGAAACAAAATGGAAGCTTTTATGTGGCTATTGGGTGGCATTGATAATGGACATTGCAGGACTCATCCTGTCGAAATAGCTCTGTCAGGACTGGAAGGCAAAGGCAGGCAGGGGAGAAGACCAGCAGGGGGTCCATGGCAGAAATCATTTCAGTGTCAGGGCAACACAAACGTGCCGGGTCTCTGTTTGGCCATTGGAGGAAGTGACAGCTCCAGGTAATAGCAAGGGGACAATTAAGAATGAGGCTAAACATTGCAGTGCTCCATGAGAGCGTTTCTTGCAAAATGATTCTGCTGCATTGTCGAGAGCTTTGCCGTTCACCTTCAGTGTTTTATATGCTGTGGGGCTACTCTGATCTTCATAATCCCTTTCGTTTTTCAGTGGGCTAAAATGAAGAAATTCAGGTTACGAGACTGAAACACCAATCGTCTCGGTGATTTGTTCAATGAGGGCGTTTAGTTCATTTGTGTTTCTATGTCGTTGAGAATTCCAATTACAGACCCAGCAGCGGAACCCCGGCGAGTATGCACCGAATGTGCATTACATATTAACAAAGACAGACAGAAATACAGTTTATTATCCAAATACCTTCAGACGCAGTAACACACCGGCAAACTAGCTGTAGGTCACCTGCCTTAGATTATTCTAAACCAAGGCTCCCCCCCCCCCCCGTTAAAATATTTGATTCCTTCCCTTCTGTTTAATTCAGTACCAGTCTTTTAGGAAGATAACCTATAAAATGTGCAAAGACTGTAAGTCAATTAGAATAATCTCAGCAAAAAAAATTTACAACTTATGACCTCCTGTGTGCGATACTTCAATGTGAAGAATCAGTCCGCCTAAAATGTACCTGAAATTGCCTGTGTTAGTTTTTATCTGCGTTTTCTTTGTCTCTGCTATTCGTGGCCAAATGCTCTCTGAAAGGTTAGAAGCATGATTGAATCATTAAGCTTGTGTACGTTGAAGAATAAAAGAAATACGTGATGTAAATGAGAAGTTGCAGCTACATTATAAAATATCCGTTTATTTAAAGGACAAAAAAAAATACAGCATTGAGACATCTGAATGCTTCTCCGCGGCACTGATGTATTTTTCCCTCATAGCCTATGTGTTGCATATTCGTCTTCGTGCGGCGCAGCGTTACTTACAGTTATTTCACTACCTTGTCTTCACCAAGAGAGCAGGTTGCCACGCACTTTCACATGAAGCATTTATCACCAAGGTCAAAAGGTGAATATTGTAATCTATTACACCCCAAGAAACCTAATGAAAAGCCCCATCATTATCCAATTTAAAGGAAGGCATGTACTATAATTCAAATTGTTTTGTTTCCCTGAAGCTAAATTTGCTACATGACTGACACCTCTTGATGATAACACTTATTGATATGGTGATGTTAATTGTGTAGATATTTGAGCAACCCTATATTCTTGAGGTAAATGCATGTTCTTAACCTAAGCCTGAACCTGATTTTGCAGTGTGATTCAGGGATGAGGTGGATACAGATAATTGAACACAGAAGGATTTTCAGTTTCATACAGTGGAATGGAAAAAGAATATATTCTGAATTTATTAGGATACCAGACCTCCGTCTCTTGATCATGTTTACTTCGCTATCAAAAGAAAATTGCTCCTTTTTCTTCTGATGCAACAAGAGTTCCATTTCTATCTGCATTTTGCACTCTGCAAATGTTTCCGTTCTTTGCCTGCCTCCTTTCCCTTACATTGGTGAGTCGGGACACCTACTGCCCGTTTACGCCGCTGGTGTTTTGGCTTCCTTCATTGTGTCAGCAGCTTCTTCTCGGTTCCCACTACCATCAGTCATGCAAGTCCCAGATGGAGACTCGGGAATACTATCACACTCAGATGTAGGGTTCTTCATTGCTGTCTCCATAACATTGTTATAACACAGATGATCAGAATTTCAATCAATACGCACATACTTTAGTTATACATTTCATTTCAAACATCTGCATATATGCAAATCTGAGGAAGGAAACACCCTTGTAAATTTCTGCAAACCAATTGTAATTTAAGATCTTGTTCAATGTCATCGGCAGCAGTGTAAGAACATTTTGTGTTTACAAAGAAGTTACATTTCTGACAAAAGCTTTCCTCATTTCAGCTTTGTTATTTTACAATTATACTTATCCTGAATGATAATGGTACTAAAAAAAAATCAGGTAATGACAATTCTTCAAACCTGTCCAATTACTTGATGAATTTGTTTTATTGACATTTAATATGTTGTTACAAACAGAAGGCACTTTGCAATGAGGAGCACAGGTCAACAGAGATACAAATGGCTTAATGTTCTTTCACTGGGATTTGGTGATCATTGAGGTAACAAGTACCAAAACCATCTTTTAACCAAGCTCACCCCATGTAGTAATGTTAAAGAAGAACAAAAAAATAGCTTCAGGAACAGATATGCCTGAAATCAAAATCACATCAAAGTGAGAAAATGACGTTGTGGACAGATGAACACTGCTCTCAACCTACCATCATTATCAGTATCAGAAGCAGGTTCAGTATCACCAACACGTCATGAAATTTGTTGTTTTGCAGTAGCAGTAGAGTGCAATCCAAAAAGTGATTACAAATTACAAGAAATATATATTAAAAATAAATTTAATAGTTAGTGCAAAAAGAGAGCAAAAATAGTAACCAACACACACAAAATGCTGGAGGAGCTCAGCAGGTAGTATTCGTGGGCTGGTTCATTGTCTGTTCATAAATCTGATGGCAGAGAGGAAGAAGCAGTTCCTAAAACATTGTGTGTGCGTGTGAGTGTGAGTATGAGTGTGAGTGAGAGTGAGTGAGAGAGAGAGAGAGAGAGAGAGAGATCAGGCTCCTGTACCTCCTCTCTGATGGGAACAATGGGAAGAGGGCATGTCCTGGGTGATGAGGGTCCTTAATGATGGATGCCGCCTTTTTGAGGCATCGCCTTTTGAAGATGTCCTTGATGCCGGGGAGGCTCGTGCCCAGGATGGAGTTGGCAGTCATTGCAACTCTGTCTGTAGAAAGGAACTTGGAAAGGAGAACTAGGTGATGCAAGAGATCCATGTTTTATAGGTTAAAAGTTGGAGTCCTGATTTCAGCCCTAGTTTCGTAAACTCTTAGAATTGGGCCCTTGGGGTAAGTATTGCTTGACACCCATGCCTTCCTGAAGAAAATTAAATGAAATAGAGATAAAATAGAAATGTTTTTGTGGCTTTTAGAATGCAGAGCTGGTAGATTCACAGTCACATCCTACTGAACTGATCATAGATATTTGATCATTGTCTACATAAGGAACATATTGAAACCTTTTGATATACTAACCTTCACTGTTTTGTTTCCTAACCTTTAATATAAAACAGTGGACAATCTGTAAAAGATAAATCTATAATTAATACTAAATTTTAAAAACTCAGAAACAAATTCATCATATATTTATATTGAGCATAATCACAGCAAGTACAAAAAGTACTTTGTTTAGAATTTAAAGAATGCAGTAGAAATCTTTAATATAAAATAGGGAGCAATTTGTAAGAGATAAATCTAGAATTAATAACAAATTTAAGAAATCAGAAACAAATTAATCATATATTTATATCACGTATAATCACAGCAAGTAAAAAGATCACTTGCTTACAATTTAAATAACAGATTACTAAGCTTTAATCTAAAATAGGAAAAAATTGTACAGGATAAGTCTAAAATTAATAACACATTTAAGAAATCAGAAATGAAATAATCATTTGTTTGTATAGTGCATTATCACAGCAAGTACAAAAATTGCTAAGTTTAGAATTTAAAGAGTACTTACAAAACCTGCATTTAGTATCCTGCACAGCAGCAAATTAAAGCTCTCTAATAATTGTAAATGAACTTTAGCATGTTGATAATGTTAGTTAAAAACAAGTCAATCTGACTAACAACATTTTGCTGGAAATGATTGACAAGAAGAGTCCGATTCCTGTGCCGTAGGATTATGGGGGACAAGTAACACCAGCACCTGCCAGTGATAATTCAAATGACCTAGTGGCATTCAAAAAGACAGTCAATTATTTGAATTAAACTGTGCAAATACCATAGCAATGTGAGAATTTAGTAGTTACAATTAAATTATTTGCTCAAAGTGATTTTGTATTAAGACTGCAAACAAAGAAAAGATATTATTTGGAAAGCGGTCTCCAGCATCTCAATCATTCCAGTAATCAGCATTTACACAGGTACTGTTATTGTGTTTTCAAACCATATGGGCAGCCATCCATTCAGGGAGAAATTTATGACAATAACAATGCCTCTATTAGATGGAAGGTTTCAGCAAAATTTCTCATCTTCGTGTAAGGATCCCTCAGGTCACTGTTTGTTGTATTATTAATGCCCTGGAGAAGATTTTCTCTGTATTTTTATGTCCAACAATATGATAGACATAGTTGTTTAAAATGTGCTTGAAATTTAATTAAATATACACAATAAGACAATTACAGTTTTGTTAAAATAGCAACCACAGAAATATCTATTCCTGGCTTGCTCGACTTCAAGTACATATCACTTTTGATTTGCAAACTGTAATCAATATAATCACATAAAATCTGAGTAGAATGGACTATTCCTGTATTTTAGTTTCTACTAATTGTTCTCTGCTGTCATGCCATTTACTTGCATATTAATACATGAATCTATGCCTGTAACCTGGTGCCAGAAGCATCGTAACGCCAAATTACAAAGGGAGTGGTTTTCCTAAGCGCTATATTGATTTCCATTTTTGCTCGTAAGTCAGGTGGAGGATTTTGCATAACTGCAAAGGTCTGGAAATTAGTGATCTTGTTACAGACAAGAGAACTCCTGTTGTATGAATATTCAGAAGGTTTACTCTGTCACCATGCAACAAGCCCAGCGTATATTCGTGAAGTTGTATATCAGTGCTTAATGGAGAGCTTTGAATGATCGAGTGAAGTTAAAAAAAGCATCCACATGGGGCAGCATGCCAGCGTAGTGGTTAGCACAACACTTTATAGTACAGGCGACCAGGGTTCAATTCCTGACGCTGCCTGTAAGGAGTTTGTACGTTCTCCCCGTGACCACGCGGGTTTCCACCGGGTGGCCCCGGTTTCCTCCCACAGTCCAAAGATGTACCGGTCGGTGGGTTAATTGGTACATTGTAAACTGTACCATGACTAGGCCTGGATTAAATCAAGTGATTGCTTGGCAGCATGGCTTGAAGGACCAGAAGGACTTGTTCGGTGCAGTAATTCAAAAAACTAAAATTAATAAATTAAAAATTCACTCTCCCCACCACCCCCCCCCCCATTTTGTGAGCTTACAGACTGTCACAACTAGTAATGGTGATTGTGTTATAAAATAGATCCATTGCCTATAATAAAATGTATACAACCAATGAATTATGACTATAGTGTGGCAATACAGTCACATAATGTTTAGTGTAAGATGATTACAGCTCCACGGATCAGCGATCGGGGTTCAATTTCCCCCACTGTCTCTAAGGAATTTGTATGTTCTCCCCATGCAGATTTCCTCCCAGTGCTCCAGTTTCCTCCCACATTCCAAAGACATTTGGATTGGTGTTGGTAAGCTGTGGGCATGTTATGTTGGCACTGAGTGCAAGGTGACACTTGCCAGCTGCCCCCAATGTGTATTTGGACTGCGTAGGTCGTTGATGCGTTTCACTGTATGTTTCAATGGACATGCCACAAATAAAGCTAATCTTTTTTTAAAAAATCTCTCATCTATTTGGTTTCTCTTTGAGTTCCGTTTTCTGTTTTGTATTTGTTTACTTTGTTTTATTTATTTGTTTTATTCAGAGATGTAGCGTGGGGACAGGACAGCAACCCACCTATTTAATCATAGGACAATTTACAATGAACAATTTTAATCTACTAACCAGGACACCTTTGGACTGTGGGAGGTAACCGGAGTACCCAGAGGAAACCCCCACCGTCACGGGGAGAACGTGCAAACTCCTTCCCGACAAAGTCGGAACTGAACTCTGAACTCTGACACCCCCAACTGCTGCCGTGGCTCCCTCTTCTATTTGTAAAATTATTCCTTTCTTGCTCAACTCAAACTACATTTCCCAAATGACTTTCCAAACGTGTGTTTATGCAGACTTTTCAAAAGGTTCCAACGTTATGGAAAGAGTTCACAGCATAATACATAATTTAAAACTGTGCAGCTATGATGACATTATTATCCAAGTCGCTTACAAGCCACTATTTGGATCTGCTTAGTGACCGTAATATACAAAATTCACGATGACTTTTTTATTTCTAGGCCATGGGTCAATTTTGTCTAAACCCACACTCGTGACCTATGATGCACCATTACTCATTTCCTACTTAATGGTCTGAAAATAGGAGCGTGTCACTGCATTTTGAAACATGAATCAATAAGCGGAATTCCACAAGCACAATGCTTCAATCTATATTTTCTCTTCTTATTACCGCCCACCATCAGTTTTCCGTGATAGTAGGAGGGTGGAGCGGTGCAAGGCAACAGGAGGTGCCTGTCCACAGGTCACAGTCGGTCCTGCGGGGAGGCATCGCCGTGTCCCCGTCCCGTCCCAAAGTGAAGCGATATTATTGCTACCAGGTGCGCCACCTAGTGGCTCTGCTTTCAGATGAATTTTGTCCCTAATGGGATTCAAATATCAGAAATACTTGCACTACAACGAACATTTCCTAGCCTACGGAACCAAAGTACTCACTTAATTAAAAAAAAAATAATTTCTTTAGTTTTAATTGTAGCTATAGATGTGCTTTTAAAATAGAGAAACAGTTGCGCGCTTCCATTTTATTTCTGTACTGTTGTAGATCATTTTCAGGAAAAACAATAATTTCTAAGAGGCATTAAGTTCCTGGGTGCATTAATTTTCATTATATTACTGAAGTCGACGTTTTATCGAATTCAAATTACAGACAACGGTGGAGCCACATTTACCTGAGAAGCAAGCCGATCCCCCTGTTTACCGTTTGATTTTTTCTTGTGCATACAAAGATCTAATTAATTAGCGTCACCTCAGTGCAGAGGCTGGGTGGAAATTGAATAGGGTTTCATGTCTTTCAAAGGGAGGAGTTCTTATCTTGCAGACTGCGACCTTGTCACTTTCTCACGTCGCCGGAGCTGAATATGATATTATCTGGGGATTCGGCTAACTCCTGTGCGAATCAGAGCAGCTGAGTTATCAGAGCGGTGTCAGGTAAATCTTCCCTCAATTCACTGAAAACTCCCTGTTCAGGTAGGCAGACGACCGCATCGGAAATGGCCTCGGCATTCAAACATAGTGTCTCCCCCTGGGTTGAGGTGAATTCATGCAAATTGGACTTGGCTCACAACGCATCGAGACTGAAATGTAGAAAGCGGAGCGGCTGAACTCAAAATTCACACTGCAGCTGCAAAAAAAGAGAAAAAAAATAATTTTGATGAGAATAGGTCAAAATATTTCAGCGGATCAGGCCTGCCGAATCAATTTAAACATTCTTTGTATCGTATATCTGTGGTACCAGACGTGCAGAATAGAGAGCCCTTACAAAACACTAGTTTGGAATAATTACTGCACTTTCTGTCGTTTAAAGCAATTGAAATTCATAGAGTTAAATAATGTCTTATTGCAATGAAGATTAACTTGACCAAAAGTAAACAGATAGAAGATGATGAATGCAAGGGAAAAAAATTAAAAAGTTCATTCATGAATGATTTTGGAAGCTCTTTTCAGAGTTCTTGGTCTTTGGGAATAACATTGGGAAGGGTAAATCCAGATTCACACTCGGTGACCACTCTATTAGCTACCTCCGATATCTAACAAAGTGCCCGTTGAGTGTACTGTATTTGTGTGACCTGCTGCCCTAGCTCATTCACTTCAAGGTTTGACTTATTGTGCATTCAGAGATTGTTCTTCTACACACCATTGTTTTAACACATGGTTATTTGAGTTACTGGTGCCATCCTGTCATTCTGAACCAGTCTTGCCATTCTCTTCCGCTCTTTCTCATGAGCAAGTTGTTTTTGCCCACAGAACTGCTCCCCACAGGACTTCTTTTTTGTTTTGCCACACTGTTCTCTGTAAACTGCAGAGACTGTTGTGGGTGAAAATCCCAGATCAGCAGTTTCTGAGATACTCAAACCACCCCGTCTGGCACTGACAATCACCTAGATCACATTTCTTCCCCCATTTTGATGTTTAATCCGAACAACAACTGAACCTCTTGACCATGTCTGCATGCTTTTGTGCAGTGAGTTGTGCCACGTGAATGACTGATTAAAATTCTGCAGTAACAAGCAAGTGTACCTAAAAAAAAGTGGCTGCTGAGTTTATATCATCAATTCACTCGAGTCAGGAAACTAATACTACTCAAAGAGTAGCATTATTAAATGAAGAGAGTTAATTTTCTATTGCTATCATACATTGTAAATACATGCTGGTATTTATGTATTTATGCAGATTTTATTCCATATCTGTACTTCTAATTTTACTTTTATGTAATTATTTATTCTGCATAATTGTTGAATGTTGACATCCTTTTGTTGCATGGTGTGCAAACACACTACAGCAAATTCCTATGTATATGTAAATGTATATGTCAAATAAAGTTGATCCTTGATCTTTTCTATCTGAAAATATGGTGTGTATAAGTTTACTGAAGCCACATGAAATTCTGAATTATATATCCTTAATACCTTTGGCTATGCTTTACAAGACAAAATAGCTTCTGACCATGAAGTGAATGAAACCACCACAGGATATAAAGTTTGTGCCTGCTCCACTGGTTACCATGACCAAGATCCATGCAGCACATCTCTTTCATGGTCTACGGTGGCAAAAACTGAACCCAGGTATAGAGGAATGACAGACTCCCATGTAGAGACAGAAACACACATTAATACATAGGAGTTCCAACAGAACATCCGTGGCTTGACCAAGCAACACCACAGGACAAATCATTCTCAAAACAAGGACCCCGCAATCAGCGCTAATCAGGAGCCCGCTTTAAATAATCACAGTATGCAGAAAACCCATGCCAATCAAAGTAAACTTGACAAGATTAAACAGAAAGCACAAGGGCTTAATGACTCTAGCAATGAACAAATGCAGTTGCTCAAGAAACCTCGAAGCCCAGCACTTCTACAGCTTGACACACAAGCCCGCAGGGTTCATGACAGTTCCCCTGTAACCTGTCTACTCTGCCAACTCACTGAGCTTTGGAACTTGTGACCCAACAGCATAGCAGGAGTACATTCCTCAAGGAGACAGTAAAAAAGGTGAACCCCCCACCACCACTCTGATCTTATATATCAACAATATATTTTTATTATCTATTAATATTATTTTATGTGCTGCATGTGATATATGCACTGTGTTTTGCACCTTGGTCCCAGAGGAACAATATTTCATTTAGCTGTAGACATGTGAATGGTTGAAAAAGAATAAAGTTGAACTTGAAGCATGTTCAGTGCACATCAATAAAACTAAAAAATTCTCTCAGTGATTTAAATTTGGTTATTTTGCAGGTCAAGAACTAGATATTATAATGAAAATATATTTAAAATTCAACGTTCAAAATTTAGAATAAACTTATTGTCAAAGTACATATATGTCACCATATACAACCCTGAGGTTCGATTTCTTGCAGGCATTCACAGTAAATACAAGAAGCACAGTAGAATCAATGAAAGTCTGCGTGCAACAGGATGGACAACAGCCAATGGGCAAAAAAAAAAACAAGCTCTGCAAATACAAAAAGAGGAAAAAAACAAATACAGTAATAGTATAGATAGATAGATAGACAAGCAAGCAAGCAAGCAATAAGTATAGAGAACATGAATGAAGAGTCCAGTTCAGTGATGGACGAGTGAAGTTAAGTGTTAACCTTGGATCTAGTCCCATCTTCAGCAGTACGAGAGAATAGTTAACACGATAAACATGGGCATGTTGTGTTGGCTCCGGAATGTGAGGCAATACTTGTGGATTGCCCGCAGCACGTCCGTAGGTTCTGTTGGTTGTTAATGCAGATGAAGCACTTCACTGAATGTTTTGATGTACGTGATAAATAAATGACTGAATCTGAATCTGACAATTAACAAGAACTGCTTCTTACTGCAAAGCACTAATTGATTATGTTCAACTGCACTGACTCATCAAATAAATTACATTGCAAGTTCAAGGATCAACTTTATTCACCAAATACATTTGCATATATTAGGAATTTGGTGTGGTGTGTTGGTCAGGGCGTGACATAACACAAAAAAATAAGGTTCACCAATTATAAAGAATGAAGAGTTATATCAAAGTAAGTTAGAGGGTAAAGTATGATTACAGAGTAAGAAGTGCATGAATACATAAATTCCAGCATGTACTTACAATGTAAATACATTCCAAGCAGTGTTTTAAAGTGCTTGCAGTGCAGTGACTGAGGTAATAGATAGAGGGGGGTGGGGTGGCTAACTAGAACAATGGTTGATCAGATTAACTGGGGAAGAAGCTTTTAAGATGGTGTGAAGTTTGGTTTTAATACCTCTATAGAGCTTTCCGGAAGGGAGCTTTTGGAAAAGGCAGTTTACAGGTTGGGTAGTGGACAGAGTGGCTATTTAAAATGCTGCAATGGGATTTTGTAGGGCTTTCTTTGGAAACTTTATCTGTGGCCTGCCAACACAAGTTTGGTCTCATTCATGTGCCCATGGCAAAAACTTCAATTCTTTTATTCTTGTAGAAGTCCAAATCAAGTTGATGCAACATTGTCCAATAGATGCACATGCATAAAAAGCTGGAGGAACTCAGCAGTTCAGGCGGCATCTATGGAGAGGAATAAACAGTCAGCATTTCGAGCCGTGACCCTTCAGCCTGGAATGTCAGCATTTTTTCTATTCCTCTCCATAAATGCTGCCTGACCTGCTGAGTTCCTCCAGCATTTTTGTGTGTGCTACTCAAGATTTCTAGCATCTACAGATTATCTTGTGACTATAACATGCATTACTGAACTAGTAATCCCGTGGTCAGGAATGTGCTCAAAGATTTTAATATCTGATGGACATCTCAAAATTCAGTTAATTTTTGGATCAAATTAACTCCACTACAGACGATCCCAAGCCCAGCTGAGAAAGGAGAAGGGTTGCACATGAGGCCAGCAACCCCATCCTGTAAAACTCAGAGCTACGGAAACACCAGCCGAATCTCCAAGGACCTTGTCCTTGGGAGAGGAAAGATCTTTACCTAGAAGGCATATGAAGTCATGTAGTGAAAGCAGAAGCCACAGGGCACAGGATCGATTAACCTTTGGCCTCGGACTGAGGACTCTAGTGAGCTGCTGTCGGTAGCCTATGCCCCAATACAAAGTTCAAAGTAAATTTATTATCAAAGTACATATATTACACCATATACAACCCTGAGATTCATTTTCTAGTAGGCATACTCAGTAAGTCTATAGAATAATAAAATCAATGGAAGAGCACCCAAATAGGATGTTCAACCAGAGTATGAAGACAACAAACTGAAAACAGAAAAGGAAGAAATTATAATAATAAAGAAATCATGAGAACTTGAGATGAAGAGTCATTGAAAGTGAGTCCATTGGCTGTGGGAACAAGTCAACGACAGGGCGAGTAAAGTTGAGTGACATTATCCCCACTGGTTCAAGAGCCTGATGGTTGAGGGGTAATAACTGTTCCTGAATCTGGTGGTGTGAGTCCTGAGGCTTCTGTACCTTCTTTCTGATGACAGCAGTGAGAAGAGAGCATGACCTGGGTGGTGGGGGTCTCTGATGATGGATGCTGCCTTCCTGTGACAGCACTTCTTGTAGATGTGCTCAATGGTTGGGAGGGTTTTACCCATGATGGACTGGGCCATATCCACTACTTTTTGTAGGATTTTCCCTTTAAGAGCATTGATGCTTCCATACCAGGCTGTGATGCAGTCAATCAATATACTCTCCACCACACGCCTACAGAAGTTTGTCAAAGTTTTAAATCTCTTGCCAAATCTCCGCAAACTCCTAAGGAAGTAAAGGCACTGTCATGTTTCCTTTGTAATTGTACTTACATGCCAGGCTCAGGGCAGGACCCCCAAACTAATAACACTGAGGAATTTAAAGCGGCTAACCCTCTCAACCTCTGATCCTCCAATGAGGTCTGGCTCATGGACCTCTGGTTTCCTTCTGAAGTCAATAATCATCTCCTTGGGTCTTCTATGTTTCTATGTTTCTAATCAGAAATCAGCCCAATATTCAGCCCAAGAGTGACCTGCAGGCTAGCAGAGGGAAGGAGCACCTTACACCTCCCTCAGTAGAGACGTATCCCCACCCCACTACCCTATCCAATTCTGTATACCCCCATCAAATCTTCCCTCGTTCTCCTACACTCCAGGGAATAAAGTCCTAATCTATTCAGCCTTTCCCTATAATTCAGGTCCTCGAGTCCCAGCAATGTAAATTTCCTCTGCACTCTTTCAATCTTATTGATATCTTTCCTGCTGCAAGCTGGAGCACCCAGAGGAAACCCATGCGATTACACAGAGACCGTACAAACTCAAAGACAGCAGGAAATGAACTCGGGTTGCTGGTGTTGCCATGGTGGTTGTCCATCATGTCCGCCGATGACAGGATACCTGTGTAGGAGAATTTCTAAAGTGGAAAAGCCGTTGCGCTGGGGCAGTTCCACTCTCTTGAAGTCCGGGTCCAGTGGTCTGAACAAGCACCACAAACTGGGGCCTCCCTCAGTCGCTGTGGATGACCATAACGTCCCCTGTGCCCTCGCTCTCCATGGAGCGTTGCAGAGCTGTCTTCTTGACCATTGGATCTCACTGTAGATCTCACTTGCCAGACCTAACTGTACATGCTAGGCTAGGCATGTCCCTATCTCACCAGGGAAAGAGGCCACCAGCCTGCCTGTCAAAGTGGTGTACTGGGGTGTGGGTGCTGGTGCATGTACTTGTAGCCACAGGTGAGAGCTGAGAGACCAGTGAGGACCAAGGTTCAGTGAACTACCCCAGAAAGGGCACAACAAGCACCTTGAACAGAGGTGCTTCTTCTCCCTGGATACCCCATACAACCCTAACAGTATTACACTAGACACTGTGCCAACCCACGGTATCCTCTGTGCATGTGCGTATGGTACTTTTGCATCAGGACACAGAGAATTGGTAATGGTCACCTCACCATAGAAAGGGTGCAGAGGAGATTTACAAGGATGTTTCCTGGATTGGGGAGCATGCCTTATGAGAATAGGTTGAGTGAACTCGGCCTTTTCTCTTTGGAGCGACAGAGGATGAGAGGTGACCTGATAGAGGTGTACAAAATGATGAGAGCTATTGATCCTGTGGATAGTCAAGAGGCTTTTCCCCATGGCTGAAATGGCTAGCATGAGAGGGCACAGTTTTAAGATGGAAATGGAAGGTGGAGATGGAAACAACTGGGTCTTTTAAAAACTCCTGGATAGATACATGGAGCTTAGAAAAATAGAGGGCAATAGGTAACCCTAGGTAATTTCTAAGGTAGGGGCATGTTCGGCACAGCTTTGTGGGCTGAAAGGCCTGTATTGTGCTGTAGGTTTTCTATGTTTCTAATCAGAAATCAGGCCTTAAAAATGGAGCACAAACTCAGCAATTCAAACACAGACCAAGAGTAATACCTGTCCCCAAGCACACAATTCTTTCAAAACGTAAAACCCCTGGAAAATGCTCCTTTAATCTGCTTCAGCTTTCTGCAGGACAGTGATGTCAATACTGTACCTTCCAGACACCCAGTTTGTGGGGCTGCATTCTAAAGCTCCAATGTTCCTCACTATAGCAAGTGACAGAGGAACATTATTTATTTGAACAGTTTGGTTATTTATAATTTTTCATAACTTCCTGGAAACTTGAGGGTTTAATCCAAATTCTGAGTTATATTCAGCAACTGAACATCATTCAGGAGAATTGTCTCCTGCTGGAGACAGCCTCTGTCCACGAAGGAAGAGTAATCCCTCGTCCATAGAGAGATAGAAAATGAAAGTGAAGTATTAAAGGCATGAATAAAGGCAGAAACATGCTGATTGGAGGGAGACACACTCCTTGTCAAGGAGGTGGCTGCAAAGACAATGCAACTGTCGTCTGGTCATGTGTCACAACCAGCAATCATTTTTAAAGAAAAGTTTTTGTTGTCATTTAGTATGTGGACTGTATTTTTCTCAATGCCACCTCATGGGTATGTGTTGTCCTTGGATTGCTTCCCTTTTATGTCTAATTGTCTTCTCACTAGCTCTGGTTTTCGCTTTGTTTTTCAGGTCTATCATTTGGGATCATAGGGAGATTGTTAAACTCTCTTTGTTTTAATCACTTTTTATTCAATTTGGGGTGATTTAATTAGCACTGTACTGTCAATATCCAGAATCCTTACGTGCTCCAGGGTGTACTTCAGGGGGGCAAACCAATCCCTCTTTGCTGGGTCATCATGGTTCCTAGTCTGGTGAAAGTCAGACCGAGTTCTTTAATGTATCATGAGAAATTCCAGTACAGTTTGTCTGAGCTCTTGTTAATTTTTGTAATAAATCTTTAGTTTTATTTTAATTGCCTAAGTCTCCTTGATTCCTGCACTTGAGTTTACAAGTGACCTTTACACCACATGCAATCTTCAGATTGCAAACATTACATTGTTAGGGAACATAATGGAGTTATGTTCATATAGCAGATATTAATAAACAAGAACCAGTCTTCAGTTCTGAAAGTAAATTGTAAACTGCAAGCAGTAATTCAAAGTTAAAACTCACCTTTGCGAATGAACAACACTGTCCGTGGAGCACTGGTGCAGGCTGGTTAGAGATATGGTTTGCAAAGTGAAGTGACCTTGAGATGTTCTCATATGCAAATGTAGGACAATGGGGTTATGTTAATTGGCCTGCATTAGGCCAGATAACATGAGATGAGTTATTTTCATCATTGTGACTTGAGTTGAAGCTGGCAGACCAGACTGATATGCAGAATATCAAAAATAAGTTGCAATCAATAGTTGGGATATTTGTGTACTCAGAGTCAGCCCTGACAAAATTTATTTGGGTGTCAGGGTCCTCTGTCCCCAAAAACATTTAGATCATCTGTGTGAAATACTTTGTCCCAGCAAAGGTATTTGAACATTCAGAAGATATCTGTTGTTGCAGAGAAAGCACTGTTAACCCAAAATATTGACATAAACAATGCCATTGTAGCTATTAAAATTGTATTGAATCACCTTTGATCTTAAGAGTATAAAAATGTGATGTACTCTGGGTTTGTGAGACTCTACCAGGAGGGTGTCCAGAAGAATGCCTGGTGTTGTGATGAATAAAGACTTCTATATCACCAGCTTCAGTCTCTCTCCAGTGACAAAGATAAACCTGTCTTCCATGCAATGCCCTGAAACCTGACATTGAAACTTGTGCAATCTGCCCTGTTAGAAAAATAGAAACTTAAGTCACTTTGAATGTGGCACATTAAAGTTGCAATGGGAGGGACAGGCTTGACAGTATCTCTCATAAAAACCTCTCAGAAATGAAAGATACTGCTGAATTTGTTCCTATGAACACTATAACAAATCACACACGGGTGATTTCTTACACAACATTTAGACTATTCATCTCCCACTGCAGAAATATTGAACTGGACAAAGCACAAATCCTATATAAAGTCAGCTAAACCTTGTGCTAACATATCTTAGCATTATATTTCCCTTTTTTTGAATATGTAGATCTCCTAACATTTTCTAGACCATGGACCCCTCCGTTAATAGTAAGGGTCCTTGACGTAAAAAAGGTGGGGAAACCCTATTCTGACCACAAGTCTTGCAGGGGTGGAAACTGAGGTGGTTTGATTAATGCATGAAAGAGTTTCTTGATATTGTAGCAACAGCATAGTTCCTTTCCCAGGTGAAAAATTGGCCCCTTTGCTACCAAAACCACCACACACCATATCTGAGACCTTGTTGCCTGCCTTGATCAGCTGCCTTTCTTAGTAAGTGCAGCTAGTCATCGAGCACTCTAACAATCTTCTGCAGATGTGTTCTTGAAAGTATCCATCATGGTCTGGTACAGCAAATCGAACACAGAGGAACATCTGAAGCTGCAGACAGCGGTGGATTCTGCCCAATATGAGCACGTGCCAGTTGGACCAACTTGCACTAAGATGTTCTGATCTGATTTCTTTTAAAAACTGTAATTGAAAATCAGAATCAGGTTGACTATCACTGAAGTTTGTTATTTTGTGGCAGCAGTACTATGCAAGACATAAAAAATCACAAAGTTTAATAACAGATAGATAGACTGACAGGGGATAGAGTGAGATAGTGTTCATGGGCCATTTATGTCTTTCTTCTGAATGCTGCTCATATACCTCTAGTTGAATACCCATGTTGGATGGCCTTCCATTGATCTTGTTATAGTTAATATTCTATAGCTTTGTTGAGTAAAATCTCATGGTTGTATATAGCTACTTTAATAATAAGCTTTACTTTTACCTTTGTGAAGCAGGCAACACTGATACCTTGCTGCTCAGTGATTCAGGTTCGATTCTGACCTCCAATCAACATTCCCTCTATTCTTTTTACAACTCTTTGGACCAGCCATTTCTCTGAGCTGGAAACCTTTACATGGCCACTAGGTTGCATAGCATTTTAAATGTCCAGCGGGTCTGCGACTTATTAACCATGAGCTACCAATTTCCAGTCTGTGGTTATTCTTACAATTTGTAACTTCAAACACTGGCAATGTAAATACATTGAAGCTCTAAAATGTTTAAAAGTAAAAGTTGTGGTTTGTTTATTATTTAGAAAATTTATAGATTATACTCATTAGCACATAATTAATTACAGGGTATTTCACAATTATATTAACATAGGTTTCAAAATTATGTTAGCTCAATTTCAAACTTGTATTAATATTATATAAAAGAAATCTCCATCTGCATGGCAACAAAGGCTATGTACAAGGGAGCATTTCACTTTTTGCCAGGCCACACAGCCACACAGCTTAGAGGAAGTGCCTCCAATGCTGCCTATCGTCATCTGCATTCCCCTGGCATTCTCCAGTATCCTATCCCATCCAGAGGTGTGCTGACCAGTAAATTATGTGAATTCACGTGTGTAGGTGGGTGGCTGGAAAATTAGAGAGCACTTGAAGGGCAGGAAAGAGGGAATAGGTCACAGGGATGAGGGGTATAGTTAGGGTAAATGCACACAGGCTTTTTCCACTGAGGTTGGGTGAGACTAGAAGTAGAGGTCACGGGCTAAGGGTGAAAAGTGAAATATTTAAGGGGAACCTGAGGCTGTTTCTGTGCCGTAGTGCTCTATGTCTCTGTGATTCTATGGAGATGGGAGAGCTGGAAGTTCTCTGTCAGCCAACAGAGTCTTAATGACCTTCTAAACTGAGACGATATGTAAGATGTGCCAGCTGTAATATACCACAGTGCTTTGGTCTGTGAGGCTTGTCACAAAAGAACTGTGAGGCAGTATTGAATGGACACCTCCATTTACTGTATCGGAGCAGGTAGATATGGAAGGATATCAGGGTGCGAGCCCCTTACAGAGAGATTCAACAGTGTGGCAAGGTTTGCTGAGATATAGGCCTTGTTCAATATAAACCTGTGTTATGCCACCCAATAAGTTCCCTAAAAATGAGCATGTTCCCCCTTAGAATGCATGCACCAGATGTCAATGAGAGCCTGTGTCCTTTCCAAAAGCCTGAGATCCCACACTCCCACATTCGGGAACAGTTATTTCCCCACAACCATCAGGCTCCTGAACCAGTGTGAGTAACTTCACTCAACTCTACACTGAACTGATTCCACAACCCACAGATTCTCTGTCAAAAACTCTACTGTTCATGTTCTTAGTCTTAGTTATTTGATTTATTTACTTTTATTTTTCTGCAGCTTGTCTTATTTGTACCTTTTGTTGTTTGTTTGTGTCAGGAGTTCCCAACCTGGGGTCCATGGACACCTCAGTTAATGGTAGGGGTCCATGGTATAAAAAAGGTTGGGAATACATGGGTTATGTGTAGTTTTTTTTTGTAAATTATATCATATTTCTTTCTTTTCCTGTAAATACCTGCAAGAAAATGAATCTCGGGGTAGTATTTGGTGACATACAGTATACGTACTGTTGTTACATGAATGAAATCACCAGAGAGAGTTACTGGTAAATACAAAGCAGTTTCTTTATTCAACAAAACAAGGTACAGCAGGCATCATACGGAGACACTTTCAGTGGGGCTCAAAATTTATTTGCTAAACACAAAGGACAATTCCATATTTACAAAGTATAGACAATGCTTTCTTTTGAAGCTACATACAAACTTCACACCTTCTGATTCGCATCTATCCCACGGGCGCCAGCAGCGTCTGGACTGGGCTTTTAGGAATCCATCGTTCCAAACTGAATTCACAATACATTTATTTGGTATTTTACGTGCTAAACATGAAGGATAATTCCATATTTTTGAAGTATAGATAATGCTTTCTTTAAAACTACATGCAAACTTCACACCTTCTGGATCATCTGTGGACTGGGATTCACAGCTTTTAGGAAATGCATTGCTCCAAATTAAATCCACAATAAATTATCAAGGAACAGAAGACTGGTAGCCAAAGCTATTTCCTAAATGTAAATGACCTAAACCCAAAAATCACTCTAACACTTACTTTGATGATAAATTTACTTTGGCTCTGACCAGCAGAAGGGGGTAACTTGCTCCATCAGATGTTTTTCTTAGCAAACTTCATCACGATATTGGCCAGCTGGTTATGTATGAGTCAGAAACCTCTTGCTGGCACACACCATATTGACCTGTCTCATTCCCTGGCCTGAGAAGTCAATGGCAGCTGCCTCCCGAGGGGTGGTACCCTCCGAGCCAAGGGCATCATGCCTACCTTCCATTGAACACTATCAGCATGCTACGCGTGGCTCTTTCATAGAGCGAATGTCCCTCCTCTCTGTATTCTTGCTGTCTCAATCAGACATCCTGCCAAAGACGAAGCCAAAAATTATTGGCAAAGAGCACATACATGTCCAGTGAGCGAAGTGATATCACAGTTTTACAGTGCAGCTGCTGTTATTTAATGGTCCGGACATTGATTTCCAGATCTGTACCCACAACAGCCAAATTCACGCAGAGATGCTTCATATTCATTGGACTGAGCCAGGCCCAGAGATTAGTGGTGCCTGCTGACCCAGACTCATGGCTGCTGCTATTGGTATCGCAGTGACGCTCCATCACCATTTTGGACTCATGCTGTGTTAAAATGTTTCAGAGATGATGAAAGAAAACTGGTGGTTTCACTTACAAAAAAAGGACTTGAAACCCAAAGCTAAGAACAGGAATGAAAGATTAGATTAAGAGACAGAAAAAGAATGCTAAACCAAAAATACCTGAAGTTTCTACCAACTCTGAAGAAATTCAACTGTACACTGGCAAGAATTCAATGTCAGACACGTTGGGCAGAAATTATGATTTACCGCACAATTAAAATTCACTTGTCCCTGAAATATTCAAGCCTTAGAGTTTCAGGTCAAAGAATATTCAAAAAGAAAACTGCAGATGAAACTAAAATAATGGAAACTCAAGCAGCTAAGCGGAGAGAGGACCAGTTAACATTTTGGGTCCAGGCGCTTTTGTCGGGATTGACGAAGTGTCCCAGATCCAAACCAGCATTTTCTATTTCTGTTTAACTTCCTAGTGTGTTTGATGTTTACCCAGCAAATAGGTACCACAACTTCATAAATTTCCTTCTTTCAGTCCCTTGCAGCATACTGGGCTGGATCTTATTGATCCCTCTGGCCATTCTGAATGGCCAGAAGGAGAGGCAAGGAGGGTATGAACAAAATGGGTTTGGTTCCAGTGGACAAAGGGTCATTTTCTACCCAACTTTTCTCAACTAGATTTGTTCATTCTAGTAAAAAATTTTTGGTGAAATTGCTCTTTAGCAAATCAATGCCAATTTTACCAACCAATTAATCTGGTTCTGACTTCTTTATTGTGCCAAACCTTGCCAATCTCCAGCCTAACTGTCATTGTTCCATCATGCCAGTAATCTTTTCACATTGCCCTCTGATCCACTTATTCTGTCCATTTAGTTGCCAAGAACTCTGTCCTGGAATGCCTATTTTCTTAAACACAAGAGATTCTGCAGGTGCTGGATATTCAGAGTAACACATACAAAGTATTGGCAGGTCAGGCAGCAACTCTGGAGAGGAATAAAGGGCCAATGTTTCAGGCTGAAGCCTGTTTCCTTGTTACATTAAATTCCACAACTCATGGTAATAATGAATTTTATCCACTGGTATAACATTCATTATAGCTGAAAAAATCCAACAGTAATGGATTCTTCTTCCTGAAAATGTTTACAAGTCCTGGTTACGGGACCACTGATGTGAGACAGACAATCTCTGAAGAGTATTGACAATGGCTGGGTAACTCATCTTGTAAAGACGCTGCCCAGAAGAAGGTAATGGCAAAGCACTTCTGTAGAAAAAGTTGCCAAGAATAATTATGGTCCTGGAAAGACCATCATCATTCATGTCATTCGAATGAACTAACTGACTTGCTTATTTGTTTGCTTGGATGTTTATTTACTTACTTGCTTGCACTGTTTGTCTTCTCGTGCACATTGATTGTATGTCTGTCTTTGCGTGTAGTTTATCATTGACTCTATGGTATTTCTTTGTTCTACGGTGAATGAATGCAAGAAAATGAATCTCGGGGGTTGTATATAGTGACAGAGGCAGAATCTGAGGGGAATTGGGGGAAATGTGGGGATAGGTTGGAATTAGCGTAAAAATCCCCGGTTAACGGTCGATACAGACTCGATGAGCAGAAGGGCCTGATTCCATGCTCCGTGACTCAACAAACTGAAAGGTTATTTCCGTTTCTCCGTCGCAGATGCCACTAACCTGTTGAGTTTTCCCAGCAATTTTGACAGTGCCGCGCAATATTTTGGAATAATCTATCTTCGAGTGGTTCATTAGATTTCCACAAGCCTTCAAAATCAACGTCCCCACAGCCACCCAGAATGGACCAAGAAGGTACGAAGAGTGAAATACAGTGAGTCTGTGCTCACAACCTGTCACATTAGGTGCACTCTGTGGAGAAGCAGGGCCTTTAATTAATATATTTAAACTAAAGTCAATTGGGAGCATGATTTGAAATTCACTGCCACTGAATGGGTTTCCCAGGAAACGGCACATTTAATAGCACTATTCATGACCCAGAGGAAGCAGAAATATATTCAGTGGCCACTTTATTAGGTACACCTGTATACCTGTTCATTAATGCAGATGTCTAATCAGCTAATCATGTGGCAGCAACTCAGTGCATAAAAGCATATAGACATGGTCACGAGGTTCAGCTGTTATTCAGTCCAAACATCAGAATGGGGAAGAAATATGATCTAAGTGACTTGGACGGGGGAATGATTGTTGGTGCCAGACAGGGTGGTTTGAGTGTCACAGAAACTGCTGATCTCCTGGGATTTTCATGCACAACAGTCTCTAGAGTTTACAGAGAGTGGTGGGAGAAACAATAAAACATCCAGTGAGTGGCAGTTCTGTGGGCAAAAATGCCTTGTTAATGAGAGAGGTTAGCAGAGAATGGCCAGACTGGTTCAAGCTAACGGGAAGACAGAAATAACTCAAATAACCACGTGTTACAGTAATGGTGCGCAGAAGAGCATCTCCGAACACACAACATGTCAAACCTTGAAGTGGATAGGCTGCAGCCACTGGGGACAGAAAATAGCTAATATAGTATATATCCCAGGCCCTGGAAGAAAACAATCTGTTTCAGAACCCATGCTCAGTCACCTGCGATTGATGTAGTCGATCTCATGCTAAATTATCCTAACCGAAATTATCACAGCCTTCCAGTCACTGACCTCTTTCCTGCCCTCCCTGTTATTGCCCTCTGCACCAATAGAGATCACAACCTCCCTTACACCTCTCAGCTGTGGCTCCATGCTTCCTACCGACCGCCAGATAGTTTACCTTCCACCCTAAACCTATGACCTCTAGTTCCGGTGTCAGCCAACTCAAGGAGAAAAGGCCAAACTGTACCCCTCATGATTCTGAATAAGATCTCCCCTTATTCTCCTGCACTCCAGGGAATAAAGTCCTAATACATTCAACTTTTCACTGTAACTCAGGTCCTCAAGTTTCAGCAACAGCTATTTAAACTTTCTCTGTACTCTTTCTAGATTATTGATAAACTCTCCTGCAGGTTGGTGACCAGATATGCGCACAATACTCCAAATTTGCCTCACCAGTGTCACCTCTCCAATGAAATTAACACTGACCAATTAAACTATTACTAGTTGGCTTGAGGACAAATATAAAACAGTTCTGTCCTAATAAAAACAGAACACACAGAGCATTCTTCAATTCTGAAAAGCAAATGACCTAAAACAATCATTCTGTTTCTCTCTCCCCAGATGCTGCCTGTCCTGCTGAGCGCTCCAAGCATGTTCTGTTTTACTCAAAGTTCGAAATTCAACATTCAAAGTAAATTTATTATCAAAGTACATATATGTCAGCATGAGATTCATCTTCTTGTGGGCATTCACAATAAATGGAAAGAAGCACAATAGAACCAATGAAAAACCTCACATGACAAAGATGGTCAAACAATCATTGTGTAAGAGACACAAACTCTGCAAATGCAAAAAAGAAAAGGAAAAAAATAATAAATAAGCAATAAATATTGAAAAGACAAGTCATAGTATGCTTAAGATTGAGTCCATAGGTTTTGCAGTCAGTTCAGTGTTGGGGTGAGGAAAGTTAACCCTCTGGTTAAAGAGTCTGATGGCTGAGGGGTAATAACTGTTCCTGAACCTGGTGTTGTTGCCCTTTAGATGCCTGTATCTCCTTCCTGATGGCAACAATGAGAAGAGAGCATGGACCGGATGGTGGGGGTACTTGATGATGGATGCTGCTTTCCTGTGACAGGGCTCCTTGTAAACATGCTCAAAGGTGGGAAGGGAATTGCCCATCATGATGAACTGTACTGTATCCACTACTTTTGGTAGTTTTTTTTTCCATTCGGGGGCATTGGCGGTTCCATACCAGGCCATGATGCGACCAGTATGTGTACAGTACAGTTTCTCAAAGTTTTAGTTTTTATGCAGAATCTGCGAAAACTTCTAAGAGAATAGAAGTGCTTCCATCCTTCTTTGTAATGGCATTTATATATTGGACCCAAGACTGATCCTCTGAAATTATAATGGCAAGAAATTTAAAGTTGCTAACTCTCTCCACCTCTGATCCTGCAATGAGTTCATGGACATCCACTTTCCTCCTCCTGAAGTCAATAATCGGCTCTTTGATTTTGCTAACATTAAGTGAGAGGTTGCTGTTGTTCTTCTTTGGCATTGTTATAATTGCAGCCTGCTTGAATCAGGTGGGTACTTCAGATTGCCAAAGTGAGAGGTTAAAGACCTCAGTGAACACGCCAATGAGTAGGATAGCACAGTTCTTTAGTCTTGGGTCAGGTATCCTGGTCTGGGCCCAATGCTTCCCTTGGGTTCACCCTCCCAAAGGATGCTCACATCGGCGTCAGAGGCTGAAATCACAGGGTCAATGGGGGCTGTGAAGTTTGCGAAGACGCCTCCATGTTTTGATGGTCAAAACAAACATAAAATGCTTTGAGGTCATCTGGGAGCGAAACCTTGTTGCCACCCATGTCACTTGGTTTCACTTTGTGGGAAATGATAGCGATCAAGCCCTGCCGCAGCTGTCGAACGTTCCTCAGTCATTCAAGCTTGGTCAAGTTTATTTCAGTATCAGCTGATTCTTGCTTTTTGGTCTTTTCTGTATTTATTTGAAAAAAGCACTAACATGCAACTTCGAATCATGATATTTTCTCAACTAATTCTTAACTAAAATTCAATTTGCACCATTGAAGATTGCGCCAAGGAGATTATATGTTTAGTGATAGTTTACACAATAAATTAGTAATAAGTTGCATGTACAGTAACAGTCTAGTAATAGTTTTGTAGGCCATTGTTAATTCCATTAAAGATTCATTACACTTGATAATAAAGTTTTTGCTTCCTCTGTACTTTTGGATATATCTTATGGATTTTGGGCTATTGTTCATGAAATTTCCCAATCTTGCAACACTTTCCTGAATTCATTTATATTTGTTATTTCAATTCATAATTCAAGTCAATTAAAATGTTGCCCACAATGAAAGCTGAAAGCTGTATCTTGTCCAGGTGTGCCTGGGCATACTGAGGCAGTGTTGATGCTGAATAGAGGCACATATTTTAGAAAACAGGACAGGGAGTCCATAAGAAAATAGATCATAAGACATAAGGAGCAGAGTCAGGCTATTTGGCCCATCGAGTCTGCTCCACCATTCAATTATGGCTGATCTTTCTTTTCCCCTCCTCCACTCCATTCCCCGGCCTACTCCCTGTAACCTTTGATGCCGTGTCCAGTCAAGAACCTATCAAGCTCTGCCTTAAATACACCCACTGACTTGGCCTCCACAGCTGCCTGTGGTAATAAATTTCACAAATTCACCACCCTCTGGCTAAAGAAATTTCTCCAGATCTCTGTTTTAAATGGATGCCCCTCTGTTCTGAGGCTGTTCCCTTTTGTCCTAGACTCCCCCGCCATGGGAAACATCCTTTCCGCATCTACTCTGTCTAGGCCTTTCAACATTCAGAAGGTTTCAATGAGATCACCCCAATCCTTCTAAATTCCAGTGAGTACAGACACAAAGCTATCAAACGTTTCTCATATGATAACCCTTCCATTCCCAGAATCATCCTTGCGAACCTCCTCTGAACCCTCTCCAATGCCAGCACATCTTTTCTTAGATGAGGAGCCTAAAACTGTTCACAATGCTCAAGGTGAGGCCTCACCAGTGCCTTATCAAGCCTCAGCATCACATCCCTGCTCTTATATTCTAGACCTCTTGAAATGAATGCTAACATGGCATTTGCCTTCCTCACCATCAACTCTACCGAAAAGATAACTTTTACGGTGTCCTGCACAAGGACTCCCAAATCCCTTTGCATCTCAGATTTTTCGATTTTCTCACCATTTTGAAACTAGCATGCACATTTATTTCTACTACCAAAGTGCATGACCATGAATTTTCCAACATTGTATTTAATTTGCCAGTCTCTTACCCATTCTCCTAAACCGTCAAAGTCCTTCTGCTGCCTACCTGTTTCCTCAACACTACCTGCTGCTCCAACAATCTTTGTAAAATCTGCAAACTTAGCAAAATAGCCAGCTATTCCATTTTCTCAATCACTGGTATACAACATAAAAAGAAGCAGTCCCAACACTGACCCCTGTGGAACATCACTAGTCACAGGCAGACAACCAGAAAAGGAGCCTTTCATTCCTACTTGTAGCATCTTACCAATCAGCCAATGTTCTAACCATGCCAGTAACTTCCCTGTAATACCATGGGCTCTTAACTTGGTAAGCTGCCTCATGCATGGCACCTTGTAAATCTTAAAGTCTAAACATACAACATCAACTGCATCCCCTTTATCTATCCAATGTGTAATCTCCTCAAAGAATTCCAACAGGCTCATCAGGCAAGATTTTCCTTTAAGGAAACCATGGTGACTTTGTCCTATCCTGTCCAATGTCAACAAGTACTCCATAACCTCATCCTTAACAATTGTCTCAACATCTTTCCAATCACTGAGGTCAGGGTAACCAGTCTATAATTTCCTTTCAGCTGCCTTCCTCCTTTCTTAAAGAATAGACTGACATTTGCAGTTTTCCAGTCTTCTGGCACCATGCCAGAGTCCAATGATTTTTTTTTTTGAAGGATCATTCACAATCTCTACCACTACCTCTTTCAGAACCCTAGGGTGCAGTTCAACTGGCCCTGGTCTCTCAGCTTTTTGAGCACCTTCTCCCTTGTAGTAGTAACTGCACTCACTTCTCTTCCCTCACACCCTTCAACACCTGGCACACTGCTCGTGTCTTCCACCATGAAGACTGATGCAACAATCTCATTTAGTTCATCTGCCATCTCCTTGGCCCCTGTTGTTATTTCTCCGGCCTCATAGTCTAACAGTCCTATATCAACTCTCATTTCTCTTTCATATTTTACATACTTGAAAAAGCTTTTACTACCCAGTTTGATATTGTTTGCCAGCTTGCCTTCATATTTCATCTTTCCTAATGATTCTTTTAGTTGCTCTCTGTAGGTTTTTAAAGGCTTCCTAATCCTCTATCTTCCAACTATTTTTGTTTTGTTGTATGCCCTCTCATTTGCTTTTACATTAGCTTCGACTTCCCTTGTCAGCTCCAGCTGTACTATTTTGCCATTTGAGTATTTCTTCTTTTCATCCAGCACCTTCCTCATTTTTTCCCAGAAACTCACGCCATTGCTGCTCTGCTGTCATCCCTGCCAGCATCTCCTTCCAATTTACTTTAGCCAACTCCTTTCTCATCAGTGTAATTTCTTTTACTCCACTGGAATACTGCTACATCAGAATGTTATTTTCTCCCTATCAAATTTCAAGTTGAACTCAATCATATTTTGATCACTGCCTCCTAAGTGTTCTTTAACTTTAAGCTTCCTAATCTCCTCCAATTTATTACACAAACCCAATCCAGTACAGCTGATCCCTTAGTGGGCTCAAGGACAAACGACTCTAAGAAGCCATCTCATAGACATTCAAAAAACTCTTGCTCTTGAGATCCATTTCCCACCTGATTTTCTCAATCGACCTGCATGTTGAAATCTCCCATGACTATCATAACATTGCCCATTTGACATGCCTTTTCTATTTCCTGTTGTAATCTGTGGTCCAGATCCCAGCTACTGTTAGAGGCCTGTATATATCTGCCATCAGGGTCCATTTCCCCTTGCATTTTCTTATCTCAACCTGCAAGTATTCAACATGATCTGATTCTATGTCACATCTTTCTAGTGATTGATGACATTCTTTACCAGCAGAGCTACGCCACCCTCTCTGCCTACCTTCCTATCCCTCTGATACAGCCTGTAACCCTGGATATTCAGCTCCCAACTACAACCATCCTTCAGCCACGAGTCTATAAGTCTGTAGGAGGTAAACAAAGATACCATGTTGCATGAGCTAGGAATGGAAAATGACACTGATTCTGATACAGATTTTGAATCTTTTATGTCAAGGGAGTCTCAGCTGATAATTCAATCTGAGTTAAACGACCTGATCAGAGACTTGGGTTTGTAAAAGGCTAAAAGCAGAATTACTGGGTTCGAGACTGCAAGGATGGAATCTGCTGTCACCAGGCACGAAGAATTCTGTGAAGTATTTCAATATTTGAGACAGATTATTCCCAGAATAACTGATGCCAAGATTAAGGAAGTCATAAATCATACAGGTTATCAATAACAGGCAATTCAAAGAACTTCTAGTGGGACCGGAGAAAATCACATGGAAGGCATTCAAATATGTTGTTGAAAATTTTCTTGGCAACTACAGAGCACCCAACTATGTGCAATTGGTTGACAACGTGCTTGAAGCATACAAAATCATGAAGTGCAAGATAAGACTATAGGACATAGGAGCAGAATTAGGCCACTCAGCCCATCGAGTCTGCTCTGACATTCCTCCTTCATGGCTGATCCCGGATCTTACTTAACCCTATACACTCGTTTTCTCATCATATCTTTAATGTCCTGACCAATCAGTGAACAATCAACTTCTGCCTTAAATGTACACGCGGACTTGGCCTCCACCGCAGTCTGTGACAGAGCATTCCACAGATTTACTACTCTCTGGCTAAAAAAATTCCTCCTTACCTCTGTTCTAATAGGTCGCCCCTCAATTTTGAGGCGGTGCCCTCTAGTTCTGAAGACCACCACCATAGGAAACATCCTCTCTACATTCACTCTATTTAGCCCTTCCAACATTTGGTAAGTTTCAATGAGATCCCCTGCGCATTCTCCTAAATTCCAGTGAGTATGGGCCCAAAGCTGCCAAACAATCCTCAAATGTTAACCGCTTCACTCCCAGAATCATCCCCATGAACCTCCTCTGGACTCTCTCCAATGACAACACAGCCTTTCTGAGATACGGGGTTGACAATACTCCATGTCATAAAGATTTATTTTCTGCATTCACATTTAGACTTCTCCCCAGCAAATCTTGACACTACCAGAGGTGAGCATAGTGAGAGGACATTGCAGTCATGGAGAAATAGTATCGGGCAACTGGAATCTATCAGTGCTGGCTGATTATTGTTGGACACTTCAGTAAGAAGTCTCAAATATTGAGTACAAATGAAAATCATCCACAAAACATTTTTCACTTATTTGAACTATTGCATATCAACACCACCACTACGCAGTTAAATTCTTTATATTAAATTTTTAAAAATAAATCTTGTTTTTCTGAATTCCTACGTGATGCAAGTGGTCTGAAATTATACTTGTGTTTAGCTTCAAGCAGCCTATCATGAATCAAAAGAATTCTAGGAAGCAACAGTTCTGAAAAAAATTTTTGTCCACTGTTGTTAATGGCTCTTCCAGGCAGCCAATGCATCAATAAGTCACTAAAAACACTGACACTTTAGCAAGTTGGCACTTACAAATTTTATGTAAAATGTTATACACTTTGTTTATAAGAAGTACAGTATCTGAAAGGGGATCAATATTGTAATCAACCCCATGGTTCAGGTAAGATTCAAGGAAGAGGATCAGCGGTGGAGAGGGTCAGCAACTTTAAATTCCTCGTTGTTATCATTTCATAGGACCTGTCCTTAGCCCAACACATTAGTGCAATTATGAACAAAGGACCGCAATACCTCTTTTTCCTTAGAGGTTTGCAAAGATTTGGCATGACATTATAAACCAACAAACATCTATAGGTGTGTGGTGGTGTAAATTGACTGGCTACATGACAATCTGGTTTGGAAACACCAGTGCTCATGAATGAAAAATCCTACAAAAAGTAATGGATATGGTCCAGTCCATCACAGTTAAAGCCCACCCCACCGTTGAGCGCATCTACATGGAGCATTGTTGCAGGAAAGCAATATCAGGCCATGCTCCCTTTTCACTGCTGCCATCAGGAAGGAGGAACAGGAGCCTGATGTCCCTCACCACCAGGTTCAGGAACAGTTACTACCCCTTAAACATCAGGCTATTGAACAAAAGAGAATAGCTTCACTCAACTTTATTTTTCCCTTCACTGAAATATTCCGACAACTGATGGACTCACTTTCAAGGACTCTTTACCTCATGTTCTTGATATTTATTGCTTATTTATTTATTATTTTTGTATTTGCACTGTTTGTTGTCTTTTGCACACTGGTGCAGTCTTTCAATGATTCTATTAATGGTTATTATTATATTATGGATTTATTGTGAATGCCCACAAGAAAATGAATCTCAGGGTTGCACATGGTGACATATTTGTACTTTGATAATAAATTCCCTTTGAACTTGGAAAGGATGTTCTCCACTAATTAGGTTAGTGCTTCATAACACCCTTATACTTATTGCTGTACTTTTCTGCAATCTAATTGAAAATGATCAGATCACGATGTTTCTTGTTTGCTGAGCAATTTGTTTATTACAATGGTTATGAACATCATTTAACCACACAGACGGCTCAGACCTAAAGTCCGATTATTGTGCTTTTTGCCACACTTCATTTCTCTCGATGATTGCATTAAATAGATCTAGAATGGATCATTCAAACCACCAAAAGATGGAGACTATTTGTTAATTTACTGTTACAATTATAAAACAGATAGTGAAATTCTGATTTGAAATATGTATTAATAATTACTTGTAGACTTAATAATGTATCTGTACTAATATTTGATTAAATACTTAATCTTGTGACTATAATTAATAAACAAATAAAAATTAAAGTTCCATATGAATCAAGCATTGTATCCTGACTGATTCAGCTGAAGGAAAATGAAACTAGATTAAATAATCCTTCATGCTGTGCAAAATTTTAATATCCTAATATGTTTGGATAATTTTCCTACATAATTGAAAATATTCATTGTTAAGAGCATTTTTAAACTATCTATTTGAGTAAGGGCCCTAAACATTTTTCAGAAGAACTGTTTGCCAGCTGCATCTTTTTTTAGAGTATAGGCAGTACTTGGTACAATAGAGCAATTGTTTTTAATATAATTTCTGGTCTTAACACAATCAACTACCATTTAACTGAGTAACAAATTATGCATTTGAATGAAATACAGAGCAAATTAGAACACTATCAATACTACTACAGTACTATAAAGCTGTATAATAGCTCCTAACGGTTATTGACAGAGGAATTTATCCAGTGTATGCTGCTCTGCAGTGCCTCTGGTGAAAGGACTTCTCGTGTCCATTCTGGGGCAGCTCACTCACCTTTGGTCCTCACTGGACACTCAGCTCTCACCATACAACAGTGGCCACACCCCGCTACCCTGCTTCAATGGGCTGGTGAGAGTAACTGACGGGCCTCATACCCCGGTGGAATAGGGACATGCCTGTCCTAGCATATGAAGCCAGCTCTGGCGGACTAGACGGATGAGATCTACAGTGAGATCTATCTGCCAGGGAGGCCGCTCTGCGAAGCTTTGTGGAGGGTGAAGGCATGATAAGGCACAGAAGTCATGGTCATCCTATGCAACCCAAGAAGACCCCAGCTGTACAACTACTCATACTACTGGACCCAGACTTCTGAGGTCAAGAGAGTGGAACAGCTTTTCCACTTTAAAAGCTCTTCCGTACAGGTTTCGCTATCATCGTTGGATACGACAGACAACCAACACACTGCCATGTTCTTTTGATTGACTGTAAATGGAATAATTAGCACAGATAATGGACTGCCTTCATACAATGCTTTCTATAATTGCATCCTTCAAATCTTCATTATCATTGTAACATTCAAGATGATTGCTGATACCTTCGAATTCTTCATAGCTCCTAACTTATTGAAATAGTGAAGTCATTTCATTTTCACTCCTGGCCATTTCTGACATCTTCAGGCTTGAAACTGCAGTGAGCAAAACAGTTCTGAATTGTCTTACTGCTTATGTCTCACTAACTAACAGTGACAAAAATCACTGCTTTTTGAATACAAGCACACACAGCTGATGCTATTTTAAAACTGTTTGCTCTGAGCATGGTGTAGTGTCTAACAGCCACACAATTGTGCATGACAGGTGCTAGTTAGAAGCTGTTTGGCAACAGTCTCTTGTCCCAAATAAATGAAGGGAATCCTGATTATTTTTACAATTAGTTTTTGCAGTGCCAAATAAGCAGCTGCCAATGGACCAATTAACCGGAATCCACTGCACTTTCATTGGAAAAGTCTAACTCTTTCAGGGTCATTTGATATAACGTTATCTGTAGTGTATTTGATATTTATAAAAATATCTCTCAAAATGTTTCCAGTGGAAAAGCTTACATCCTTTTAATGTCCATTGGTAAATCATTTTAATTAGCTTTGTGTAAGCACTGACACAGATATACATGAAGTTAAATCTTGAAGTGCTGCAGTTAACCTTTTCCATTTACGTATAGTCAGTTCACCCACAAGCAGCTTTTTTAATGCAATGTGTTCTCACTTTCACCTCCACGTCCCCGTCAATCCATTTCTACTGGTGTGAGTTGAACGGAGACATGTGGCGTGGGGACTGTTTGACTAGAAGCTGATCCTGATCTGTCTCATCCTTGTCAGCGCCTGGCGATGCGGTGTGACAGGAAAACCCACATCTGCAGCTGTTCAGATCTTCCAATTAGCGTGTTTGTTTATGGCTTCTCACACGCTGGCGTTTGCCACAAAATTGCGTGGACACGAGGGGGTAGACACATTTCCCCATTGTTCTGAGGGCATACTTAATCAGCTGCTTCCTTTGATTCCTCTTTGCCAGTATTCCTATACAACAATATATCTCGGGATACACTTACACTGTGCTCAATGTGCAGCCCAGCATCCTCACTTCAAAGGTTTAACAAACTATTTTATGGACCTGGGAAAAAAAAGTCCTTATTGATTTAAGTTGAAGGAATGGCTCCTGTCAGTTTTACCTGTGGGGGATATGTGATTAAGTATCCTGCTGTACAAATGACAGCAGCATATCAGTTCGAAAATTATGTGTATTTTGAGATGACCTCAGTGCAACTACAGACGACAAAACAATAACCTACGCTTACTGTTCTGACTGCCTAGAATTTTGTCACAGAAGATTGACATTACAACCATCAATGCATTAAAATTGTTATTAGAAATGTAATTTTTTCCCTCTTCTTTATTCTTATTAGACGTATATTGATGCAATTTAGCAAGAATGGCATTCTGGAAAAAAAAGGTCAAATTCATTTCTTTCCTTTTATGCTTTCTTCTTACTGCGATATAGAATAAATGTTTGAGTGGAGAACACATGGCAGTGTGGTGAATGTGCTCCATATTACCATTACATGATCGATTTTCACAATACTGGAGCCTTTCTCAACTATGCATTGGTTAGCTGACATCTGTCGTGGTTGTCATGGTAGCATCCTCCCCAGAACCGCAAGAGGTCAGCCTGGAGAGTATTCTGACAGAGCGGGTCCTGCCTGCTTTACCCCAGTCACTTCAAGGTTAACAGCCAATGGACCATAGAAATAGGCAATTATGGTGGCTGAAGGAAAATGATTTTTTTTAAACAGTACATTTTGTGTCCATTATATTGTTGCTGCTATGGCAACATTTCTCAGATACACAGAATGCTTTCAAATTTTAATCACGGAAAACCTTCGTACTCTCATTCTTCTGACATTTTCTTATTTAGCAGGGAATTTGAAGCATGCTGTTCCTTTACCTCAATAAATAGATAGAACCACACTGCAGACTTTCCTCTGTGATCTGTCTCCAAAATAAGCGGCAACATCTCGACATAGAGATTTGAACACTTAAAATTCCTGGTTATTTTCCTCGTTTCCAGTTCTAAATTATATCTGAAGTGCTGTACATTATTTTTAAATTCGTAAAGATTCTATTTTTTTTATTACCGCAGCTGCTGTACCTGTATACACAGGAAATTTGCAAATGAGTAATAAGGGACCTACACTCCCATGTTTCGTCCTTTCTATTAGTATTCACAAGAAGCCTCCCATAACCACATTGGCTTTCAGCACAGTTCTCTGGTCCTATGGGCGATTACACCTCATATATTGTAATCACCTTCTTTTACTGAATGTTCCAGAAAGAATCAGAAAGTCACCCTTTATCAGCCGTCATCCATTCTAGGCTATATCCTCTCCATTGACAAGTTAAATTAGGCCTAAAATTACTTACCCCGACCAATCCTTTTGTTTTAGAGCTGTTACAAAGTTAAAACCGAGGGCAGACCTTGCCCTTCTGTTCTAATTCCTTTGCTTTCCCTTTTCCAGGTGCCCCTTGCTACTGGGTGTATTTAACCAAAGGTTAAAGAATTAATTCAGGCAACAAACTGGGTGCTGGGGTTGATATCAGAGGTCAAAGCCCGAAGGTTGTTCAGAAGTCTGGGTGTCAAGGCCCATTGACCGGAGCCGCTCGTCTGCAAATCTCTGCAAGGCCGCGAGGGAAGAAGAAGGCCCAATGGCTGGGAGTCCGAGACCACTGGAGGCTGAAGGCTGAGGACAGCCTGACCTCGAGTTGGAGGACTGTGTGGGTTGGAGGGAGGGAGGGAAGGGGCTTGTTTTCCTGTTGTTTGGTTACGTTATGCTCTGTGTTGTTCTGCTGAGCACGGTGGGCATGCTATGTTGGCACCAGAATGTGTAGCCATACTTGCAGGCTGCCCCCAGCACACCCATGGGCATGCTTGTTGTGAACATACATGACACATTTCACTCTATATTCCCATGTACATGTGATAAGTTAGTCTGGATTTGAAACTGAGTATTACACATCATGTTTCAGAATCACGCACGTATCTCAGGAAGAGTGAAATGCACAGCCAATGCTGATCTTTCCATCTTTCCAAGATGGAGAAGCCCACTGTTATGTGAAGTCTCCTCTAAAGCACCAGATCTGAAGTCAGTCTTGCACGATCCCCAACAAACACACAATGTGTGTGTCTACTCAATGGATCCGCAGGCAGCTCTACAGCAGTGAACCTATCTTCTGCCAGAACTAGATTAAGTTGGCACACAAGCAACCTCTGCTTCCTTACAAGGGTGCCACCACAAACTTCGACAAACTTCTGCAGACACACGTTCTATCTGGGTGCATCACAGCCTGGAAACACTAATGTCCAGGAGGAAAAGGTCTGCAGAACGCGGTGGATAGGGCCCAGTCCATCACAGGCAAAGCCTTCCCCACCATTTAGTACGGGTACACAGAGCATTGCCACAAAAAAGCAGCATCCATCATCAAGGACCCCCACCATCCAGGCCACGTTCTCGTCTTTCTGCTACCATCAGGCAGGAGGTACAGAAGCCTAGATCCCACACCACCTGGATCAGGGATAGTTATTACCCCTCAGCCATCAAGCTCCTAAACTGGCACGGATAACATCAATCACCTCATCCCTGAACTGATTCCACAACCTACCAACTCACTTTCAAAAACACTTTACAATTCATGTTCTCAGTATTATTTTTATTTGTATAATTTGTCTTCATTTGCACGTTAGTTGTTTGCTAGTCTTTGTCTGTTTATATATAGTTTTTTGCAAATTTTATTGTATTTTTTTTGTTTCCTGTAAGTGCCTGCATGAAAATGAACCTCAAAGTAGTATATGGTAACATACGTATACTTTGGTAATAAATTTCATTTTGAATAATTATAGATTGCCAGAATGGCAGGATTAAGGGTGTTTTTAAAATTCTTGTGTTCTTACTTACCTTCTTTCACTGTATATATTTTTTATTTTAGAGATACAGCATGGCCTAAAGAGTACACCACTCAACAATGCATTTACTCAACATTAGTCGAATTGCGGGATAATTTACAATGACCAATTAACCTGCTACCTGGTACACCTTTAGAATGTGGGAGAAAACCACACAGTTCATACAGAACATACAAACTCGTTACAGACGGCACCAGATGTAAGCTCCAATCTCCGGAACATCCCAAGCTGTAATAGCATCACGCAAACCAGTACGTTACCATGGCGACTCACAAAGCAAAATTCAAATGCAGATGAGCTTATAAAAGAGCATTAGGTTTGCTATCATGTATGATTTAAACTAGAGTTCTAAATGTATCCCTTTTCAAATCTGTTGAACAACATCTACTCTACACAGCATAAATGTATTTTTTTTCATATTTTAATAATTTTTCATATTTTTCCCACATATCATTAAGGGTTTGGTTTAAAGATGTGGAAAGAGTGAACACCTCCAGTTAGATTTAATTTGACAGGATTTAGCTTTGGCCAACACTTTTTGTTCTTGTGTTCTCTCGTGGTTCCCAAAACAAAGCCAGTTCTAGTCAGAGCAACAGTCGCAAAATGCTGGAGGTACTCAACAGGCCGGGCAGCATCTATGGAAAAGAGTAAACAGTCAATGTTTTGAGTCAGAACTCTTCTTCAGGAATGGAAAGGAAGGGGAGAAGTCGGAGTAAGAAGCTGGGGGAGGGGCGGAAGAAGTACAAGGTGGCAGGTGATCATTGAAATTTCCAGTTCTAATCAGGATATTTAAGTGCCTGAGATGCAGAACAGTTTTAAGTATTAAAGCAAATATTGTCAATTTAAACAAATGAGGACAGACAATACAAGGTGTATGATGACATTTCAAAAAGAATGTGGGACTGAATTACAGGCAGCACAACTTCAAGGTCATAGTGTCATAGTCATAGAGCACTACAGAACAGAAACAGACTCTTCAGCCCATCAAGTTTGTGTCAAACTATCATGCTGCCTAGTCCCATCAACCTGCACCCAGATCATAGCCCTCCATAGCCCTCCCATTCAAATTTCCTTAAATGTTGAAATCAAACCTGCATCCACCACTTCGGCTGGCAGCTCGTTCCACACTTTCACCAGCCTCTTCTCCGAGTGAAGAAGTTTCCCTTAAACATGTCCCCCTTCACCTTTAACCCATAACATCTAGTTCTAGTCTCACCCAACCTCAGTGCAAAAAGTCTGCTTGCATTTACCCTATCTATGCCGCTCATAATCTTGTATACCTCTATCAAATCTCCCCTATGCTACAGGGAATTAAGTCCTAACCTGTTCAACATAGCCCAGATGGATCAGACAAACGTCCAACATCTCTTGCTGCAAAGATATAATCTGAAATGTTTTGCATTACAAGAAAGGGACTTTATTGTACATCAAGCCTGCATAATCATTGATCACTCAACATTAGAGGGACGCATTCTTAAATGTAATGGTATCGAGGTTAATATAATTTTATTGATACAAAGTAGTAATTGACCCTTGAACTCATTCTAGGCCTCATCCCTTACCTCCAACCACTTCCCCACTACCTGTCATAAACACAGTGCACTGACAATTTAAAGAAATACTCCAAATAAGGTGTCCCTCTATTTAAAAAAGGGAAAACAGAACTATTTATTAAGACAAGTTCAGTAAGCCGGCTCAAGGAAGGACCGAGCACAGGCCAGTCGGGTTTAATGCTTGCTCTTATATCTCTAGTAAATATTTAAAATTTTAAAAATTATCTTATAAGCTGTTTGAAATATCCAAGGAATGGATGCCCAAATAAATATTTAAAAATTAGAACTTTGCATTAATTGTTAGCATTCATTACCATTTCCAGCTATTAAACAATCTCTTCACAGGAAAGAAGTTTTCAAATGGTATTTTGACTGAATTCAGAGAGATTCTATATTTCACTTACACACTTAAACAATGTAAGTGGCCGCACTTAGATAAAATTAGACCAAACTGTTGCTGACCAAAACTAAAAATCCATTTTGCACACCCTTGCAGAAGTAATTAAGAATGGCCATTAAGACAGACTAAACAACTTACATATAACGCTTTAAAGAGTTCAACATATATTGATATCTGGTTCTTTACATTACTTATTCATCACTTAATAAATAGATTTTTAAAATATATTTGGTCCTCTGCTGTAATTTAACTTGTTTACCTGTTTCTCCATACTAAATTTATATGCAACTTGCAGGTACAAAGTTTACTGACAAGATATTTCCTAAATATAATCCAGCATTAATAGTATTTATCCATTTTTATGACAAGCACATAATTTCTGACACAACATTTGGACTATTCATCTCCCGCTGCAGAAATAAAACTCGGCAAAGCACAAATTCTATATAAAGTCAGCTAATTCTTGTGCTAATATATCTTAACATTACATTTTCTTTTTGTGAATATGTAGATCTCCTAACACCTTCTAGACCCAGGTGTAGAAACTGAGGTGGTTTGAGAGCATAAGGTCATAAGAAATAGGAACAGAATTAGGCCATTTAGCCCATCGAGTCTGATCTACGATTTCATCATGGCTGATCCATTTCCCTCTCAGCCCCAACCTCCTGCCTTCTCCCTGTATCCCTTCCTGACTAATCAAGAATCTATCAAACTCCACCCTAAATATATCCAATAATTTCGCCTCCACAGCCGCATGTGGCAACAAATTCCACAGAGTCGCCCCTCTCTGGCTAAAGAAATTCCTCCTCATCTCCATCCTAAATGGATATTCCTCTTTTCTAAGGTTGTGTCCTCTTAGGCTCCCCCACCATAGGAAACATCCTCTCCACATCCACTCTATCTGTGTCCTCTGGTCCTAGACTCCCCCACTATAGGAAACATCCTCTCCACATCCACTCTATTGAGGCCTTTCAGCATTAGATTGGTTTTGTGTGTGTGTGTTTGTGTGTGTGTGTGTGTGTGTGTGTGTGTGTGTGTGTGTGTGTGTGTGTGTGTGTGTGTGTGTGTGTGTGTGTGTGTGTGTGTACTGCATATGTACATATTTACACACACTAACTTATACATATATATATATTTATGAGTCTGTGTGTGTATTATACATACCTATGTAATATGTATATATTGCATGTATTTGTAAAAGTCTACGGTATTTCTTAATTCCTGTAAATGCCTACAAGATGACGAATGAATCTCAAAGTGATATATGGTAACATATATGCACTTTGATAATAAACTTACTTTGCACTTTGATGTTTGGTTTCTTAGGATCCACTGAATTTCCATCGGCAGAAAATCTAATGTTAGCACTCGTCCAATCCGGCCCCCTTCAAATTTTGGACTTATCAAAAAGAGGCAGACACAGGTTCAACAAATAAGTACTCAGAAGGGTTAATTTGGCAGCAGATTGTGGAGATTCAGTGTGACAGACCAAAATTAATTGAGGACTGAGGTGTCTGTTAGCTGCCACTATTCTGTCTGTGTGGTGCCTCAGCATCTGTGCTGGCAATGCATGCTGGGTATTCTCACAATGGCACTTTCCATCTGTAATTACTGAAACAAACAAAGAAGCTGCCTTTGGTTGGACTTCGCTATAAGCACATTACCAAAAAAATATCCTCGTTCCCAATTACCCTTCACCTTTATCACACTCAAGCTGATGCTTAATAGGGTGATTGCTATTTACTTTGAACTAACAGCTAATCTGTTAATGATTGATTTTAAATTTCTAAAGCCATTTGTCTCTGGCAGGAGTGTGTGGCAGTGAGAAGCAGCCTTAACCCCGCTGATGAATTGGCATGGTAAAGAGGCAAGATTTGATTCCAGTGTACAAGACTGCCGATGAAAATCACAAAGTCGTTGCCATTAGCACTAGCTGACAAAACATGGGTAAATTTTTTAGTTCAAAAAGAAGGAGAAAACGATTGGGTTACGGGTAGTCGAACAGAGGGTATTGATAACTTGATTTGTTCCATTAATTTTTCAGAAGCTGGAGCTCTGCTCCCACTTGGCCCGGCAACGCAGCCCTGCTCCATCTGCTGACAGTCATGGCAGGCAGAGCAGTGGGCCAGCTGGGGGCAGCAACCTGGAGGCCCCACAATGGTCCATTGACCTTTCCGTGAGACAGATATCATGTGACAAAGATTGGCGATCCCAGCAGATGCACTGGAAACTGGAGAAAGTGTTAAATATAACCAGGTGGACGTTGATGAATTGACACTGCAAAAATCGAACGCTTCAGTAATCAGCCAATAGATCTGATATTACCAACATTTTTCAGTTTTGTCCGAACCCATTGAGACTGGCACCTCAGTCACATCAGTTCCTATTGGGCGGCCTTTTCATCTTTCCACAGATGTCCTGATTGAAATCTTTATTCTCTCATTGGCTTTGTAATTCTTTGTATAAGGTGGACAGAAACCAGTTTTGAATAAATGTTTCTCAGAACCAGCAACGAGCGCGGGCAAACACAGAAAAACGCACGTTTGCATTTGAAACACACACGCATACATACGTATACATATATAAATATATATGTATGTATATACAGCATGACTCAGCTACGCTCATTATCAGTCAATGGATTAATTGTATGGTAGCATTCAAATCCCAGGGTGGACATATTGTCAGCTACGTAGAAACAAAGCTACAGTTGGTGTGCATAATTGGATCATTCTGTTGGTAATACAAGGGCTTACAGATCAGCTGGGGACACTCCATTTGAATATCAGTACTGCCATACTGAGGCACCACTGACAACTTCATTACCTTCACATATAAATATGACTGCAGGGTAATGCAAATGGCTCTCAGTCATACACGCAGTTTGCATGCAGGCAGAGGGCATCTTGAGACATCACCAGGAGCGAGACAGCTTTTGTCCAATTTAATAAGCAATATTCAAAAAGTATTCCTCCTACTCTCAATTTATTATGAAGTCCGGTGCCCCAGCTTTTCAGAATTTTCAAGGGGGGTGACATCCCCAGGTGCCACTTGCTGTCAGTCAGGGAGAAGTGGAGTTATTGTTTCTGCACTCTGAATTGATGATGAATATTAAACAAATTTCTTGCTGCCTGACATGCGAATACAATTACTATTACAGAAATGTCAAGTGAATATCAGTATAAAGATAATATTTATCACCTTTGGACTTGCAAATCGATGATAGGGGGAAAAAGACACTGTCTTTGTGACTGTTGTTGATTAAATGAGACACAAGTATCAATATTTTACTTATTTCAAAGTAGAGACTTCATACAATCGCATTTCACTCAATCATTTATCGTGTTCCTGAAAAGAATGTATCAGACTCCCAGTACATTCTGATTTATATACAGATTGAGGCCGAATATGTATTCAGCATGTATGACTCTCTTTTCATGGTACAAATGGATGTTACTGTCAGCCTTCTTCCATTCAAAGAACCCGGTAGAGCCCCCAGCTGGTAATAGTCCTAGTACATCACTTTCATATGATATATTGATTCTAATCCAGCATACCTATTTTATCTTTTAAAGAGACTATGTCCTTTCTTGTGACATGCAACACACTGCGATTTTCATTGCAATTCTAAAAATTACCAAAGCATTTAAAGGCTGAGTATTGCAGACTGTATATCCGGCATTAAATATGAGGTAAAATGAAGACAGTTCATTAAAAAAGGACCAATGCAGCAGTCGTTTATCAGCTTCTTTTGTCACTCTCTAGGGTCCCTCAGTGACGAAAGAAACTGATAAATGACTAATGCTAAACCAGGAACAAAATGCTATTTGAAATTTTTATCTCAATTTATTAAGACTTCCTTAACCAGGGTGTCTAATGTTAATGCAGTACTTACCAATCACATTTTTATTTTCCATGTGTACGGTAAAATATATTTGCAATGAACCCAATGATCGAATTCCTTTTAACTTGCCTGAATCAGAAGCAATTCTAACCAAGAAGGAGTGGAATTTGACTGGATCAGACTGTGCTGTGTCTGAGCATCATCACTTTGCCATGGTGGGGAGGCTTGCGAGTTCCTGGGATCCAGAAAGCAATGGGGTTTAGCCATCTGGCATTTAGGTCCTCGTAGGGTCACCCATGGCGGTAAGGTCAAGGGGGAAGTTCCAGACAAAAAGCAATCCAACTGAGACCTCAACGGTGCATCTGGCGGAAGGTGGTGACACATCACAACGGCCCTGAAGGCAGACAAAGGCCGCAGTGGTGAAGGGTCCCCAGTCGTCTGGTATTCCATGCGGCCAGACTCTAACCTTGACCTATCATGGTCACTGCCCATGCATCAGCCCCCACATATTAAACAAAATCACGCATGGCGTTCTCCATTAAGGGAATCTACATTAACATACCAGATTAAGTCCTGTGGCAATCAGCAAGTGGCAAAGGGGCAGGATTGTGAGCTCTGGTAGCTCCTAGTCACCAGAATATGTGGATCCTGGATCAGTCTCTACAGCCAGCTGAAGACTGACCAATAGACAACACCTAAGGAGAACATCATAGTTAACTCAAGTGATCGCACACTCGCGCTACTCTGTCATTTGAACTAGATGGCTAAATTGGCTCAGTGGAGATGGTTTAATTTGGGTTGTGGATGGCTTTTCAACCTGTACTAAATATTATTCAGTCACTTAGGGCTTCCAGGAGATCATATTCCTTCTTACAAGGCAGATCAATGGGACCAGCCCTGGCGCTACTGAAGGCCCAGACAAGTGCTACTCTCATGCACTGGTCATCCAAGCATCACATCACTGGACCTCCGCTCTGTCCGCCACAGCAGGCGGGGTCATGCGGTGATCACCCACTTCAATTCGACTTCCCATTCCCAATCTGACAAGTCAGTCCGTGGCCTCCTCTACTGCCACGATGAGGCCACTCTCAGGTTGGAGGAGCAACACCTCATATTCTGTCTGGGTAGTCTCCAACTTGATGGCATGGGCATCAATTCCTCTAACTTCCAGTAGTTTTCCCCTGCTTCCCCTTCTCTCTTTTGACCTAATTCTGTTCCTGTGGATTATGATCTTCTGATTCCCCTCTTACCCCTTCTCTTCTCCTCACCCAACCATCACCTCCCTCAGGTGCCCCTCATTCCTCAGCCTTCCCATGGTCCACTGTCATCTTCTAACAGATCCCTTCTTCTTCTACCCTTTACCTCTGAGCGTCAACACTGAGCATCATAGGAAGTCATTCCTGCCTGTGGCCATCAAACTTTACAACTCCTCCCTCGGAGTGTCAGTCACCCTGAGCCAATAGGCTGGTCCTGGACTTATTTCCACTTGGAATAATTTACTTATTATTATTTAATTAGTTATGGTTTTATATTGCTATATTTCTACACTATTCTTGGTTGGTGCAACTGTAACAAAACCCAGTTTCCTTCAGGATCAATAAAGTATGTCTATCTGTCTGTCTGTCTTCCACCTATGATCTCCCAGATTCTGACTTCATCCCCCCCCCCATCTACCTTCCCCCTCACCTATCACCTACCAACTTATACACCTCTCTGTCCCGCACTTTCTCACTCTAGCTTCTTCCCCTTTACTTCCCAATTCTGATGAAGAATGTTGGCCCAAAGCCTCAACTGTTGATTCTTCTCCATAGGTGCTGCCTAACCTGTAGAGTTCCTCTAGCACGTTGTGTATGTTCATCACTGGAACTTTGGACAGACGTAATGAGCTTTGATATTCCCTTAGGCTGATGGAATTAGTTGATAGTCAGTTAGTGCTATATAATAAATCTTAATTTTTTAGGACTTCCTCAACCAGAGGGTCCAATATTGATGCAGTACTTACCAATTACAGTTTTTGTTTTTCATACGAAGGGCAAAATATTTTTGCAATGAATCTAATTATCCAATTCCTTCTAACTTACCTGAATCAGAAATAATTCTAAGCAAGGAAGGGTGGAGTATGGATTGTCCAGACTCTGCTGTCTCACTCAGAGTCCTCTATGGATCATCAACTCATCGTTGGAGAGGCTTGTAAGTTCCTGAAATCCTGAGAGCAATGCTGTCCAGGGTTTAGCTATTTAGCTCTTTGTAGGATTACCCATGGTGGCACGGTCAAGGGAAAGGTTCCAGACAAAAAGCGATCCAACCAAGACCTCAGTGGTGGAGCTGGTGGAAGATGATGACAAATCACAACAGCCGTGAAGGCCAAGGAAGGCTGCAGCAGTGAAGTGTCCCCAGTCTTGCACTCCTTGTCACTGGATGCTGACCCTGATCTGTCAACTTCCACCACCCCCTGAAGCCGAGAATTCCAGTGATTCACCACCCTCTGCGCGAAGACGTTTCTAAACACCTCAGTTTTAATGATCAATGCTCACCTTGTAGCCATGCTCCCTTGATTAATCTATCTTTTCAATCCACTTTTGTCAACACTTCCTTAATATCATGATCATTATCATTACTTAATTTAAAACACTAGCTTTTTTCACGCTAAGACTGAATACATAATTCTATCATGTTATGATCACTCTTTCCTGTCCTTTATTATCTGATCATTAATTAATCCTGGTTCATTAGATATACCTAATGTGGAGCTGGATAAATATTGTGTCCCAGTAGTCTACATGAAGTGCAAGCAGTACACAAGCCGGGGTAATGCGATATCTTTCAAGATTTTCCTCTTCTTCCACCCATTGAACCTGTTCTTCATCCTCCATCTCCTCATCCTCCTCTCACTACCATAACCTCTGCCTCCCCGTGCTTGCATCTATGATAACAATCTTGACTTGACTTTCCTTGACCTGAGAGTGACTTTCTCCTCTATGGGCAGAACTGTCCTAGAAGCTCTGCCTGTGGAAAGTCTGTGGAAATATTTGATACCAGAGGCTCTGGAATCCCTAACCTTTGAATGGATTGTTGTTTGGAAAGCTGGAAGTATGATGGAGGATCCTTCACCTTTAACTACTGTGAATGCCCACAAGATAAAGGAATCCCAGGTAGTATCTGGTGACAATGAATTTACTTTGAACTTTGATCTGTGAATGCTCTAGGTACACACTGAGGACAGGAGTCTACCCATAGGGACCCGCGGCATGCCAGCCTGCTCTTCAATGCTCGACCTGCAGCTCTAGTTCCCGAACATGGCAAAAGGGAACACAACAGAAGAACAAATGATATTCTCTCTTCCCCACTCTCCCAGCAGGCAGAAGATACAAAAGCCTGAAAATACACACCACCTGTTGGCACGTGGCCTAGTGGATAAGGCATCGGTCTAGTGATCTGAAGGTCACTGGTTCGAGCCTCAGCTGAGGCAGGGTGTTGTGTCCTTGAGCAAAGCACTTAACAACACATTGCTCTGCGAAGACACAGGTGCCAAGCATTTGGGTCCTAGTGCCCTTCCCTTGGACAACATCGGTGGCGTGGAGAGGGGAAGGATTGCAGCATGGGCGACTGCCGGTCTCCCATATAACCCTTCCAAAGGCGCAAATCTATGGTCTCATGAGACTAACAGATGCCTATATAACACACCACCAGTTTCGATCTCAGCTGTTATCTCAGATGAAATTTGCTGAAAGAACATTCAACGTAGAACAGTACAGCACAGAAACAGGCTCTTCAGCCCACATTGTTGTGCTGAACAACATAATTTAGTAATTAAATGGCCAACTAACGTAATCCCTTATGCCTACACAATGTCCATATTCTGAAAGACAGTCCGGACATGTAGCACCAATCAATGTACTACACTGGAGTATCAGCCAAACATATACTCAGATTTTGTATTTTCCTAATGACACAAAGGGAGCCATTGGTCTATGCTGGTTCCCAGAGCATTCCCACAATTATATCACTGCACATATCCTCTCCAACTTGTCCATCAGCTCCCTTCAGTGTCTCCTAGCAACCATCTAAAACAAAGGGTAATTTATTGTAGTCAGTCAACCAACCAGCACGTCTCTGGGGTGGTCAGACTGCACACAATGTCAGAATCAGAATCTAGAACCAGGAGACACAGATTCAAGGTTCTGGGGAGTAGACTTAGGACAGAGATTAGGAAGAATTGCTTTTCCATAAGAGTACTGAACCTGCAGGACTCTGCCCAGAGAAACAGTAGGGACAACCTCATTTAATGTAATTAAGGCAGGTCTTTGCACAGCGGGGAGTTAAGGGCTTATGAAGAAAAGGCAAATATGTGGAGCTGAGCCCACAGACAGATCAGTCATGATCTTACTGAATTCTAAAAATGGGCCAAGTAGCTTTTTCTCTCGTTCCAACAAAACTTTTTTGAAGTTGTGGGACAGCCGCAATCCCTACTAATCATTACATGACCCATTACCAGCTTCTGTCCCTGGAGTGGGCCTTGAACACTTGAACACTTCTGATTTAACAGTAAGCGTGGTGAAAACCATGGGAACTTTCCTTCTTCCTCAGTGTAAACTCCTTTTCTTCTTTTTACAGTGCTTTTGTCTGCCTCCTGCGAGATGTGGTTGAGAAGTTTGCAGCAAGTCTGCATGTGCCATTGAGCCCGCTAGGCCTGGTGGGTTGCTGGCGGGTGAGTGAGTGACGGGGTTGCAGTGCAGTGTTCTCGGGGCTAGTTCTGCCACCAGGCACTAAGATTAAGTGGTTGAAGATGCTTTTGTGGACTCTTATTGCCACTGTGAGGCCATTTGCAGCCCTGCATTCAGGTTATCTGGGGCTTAGCACCTGGCACAACCTTTAGAACCATCTCCTCACACCATTGTCACATGGGAGGGTCCTGGTCCTCTCTGGAAGCTTCTTCTCTCCATATTACTAACAGCAGAAAATCTGCAGAAGCTAGAAGTCCGAGCAACAGACACAAGATACTGTAGGAACTCAGCAGGCCCGAAATGCCAACTGTACTTTTTTCCATAGATGCTACCTGGCCTACTGAGTTCCTCCAGCATTTTGTGTGTGCTGTTCACCATATTACTACCAAAGGCTTCTGTGAATGTTGGTACCAGAGAATGATTTATTTATTTATTTATTTAGATAGATAGATAGATAGATAGATAGATAGATAGATAGATAGATAGATAGATAGATAGATGTATTATCTATTTGTCCATTTGTTCATTTGTTTATTTCTGTTTTGAGGCCCTCCATTGGTCGAGGTCGACCGTGGATGCCACATCCCCACTGTCTATGTGATAAGCAGGCCAGAGCAGTATGATACAGAGTGTGAGCTGTTGCCCCTGCAGCAGGCTGCCCTTCTCCACGCAGCTGACGAATCCAATGGAACGGCTGAGACCAAAACAGTTTGCAACCAGCAGCATCTCAGGAATTGCCAGTCAGTATTCAGCGCAACGTAGGACCACCTTAGAGACTCCAGCTCTGGGTATTTCCTCGGAGTTTACTAACAAAGCCTCACCCATGGGTAGGTACAGCCGCAGGGCAGCGGAGGTTTGAGATCAGAGTTTTCCTTCTCCTCGATGAGCTGCCAACCACAGCTGACGAGCCCCATCTGCCTAAATCAACTAATCTTACGGCATCTGTACCCCACATTTGCACCTTTGCCTGTCAGTAGAAGTGGTTTCTCTAGACTTAGTAGCTGAGCCACATGTGAAGGCCAGGAGCTGGACCTGGTTGTTCGAGGTTATTTGAGGAACATGCCATTGGGAGCACTTAATATGTACTGGGAGCTTATTTCCATTACCCACCCTCCACCCTTCCAGCCATGATAACTTTAAGGAACCTTTATTGATTTAAATTTATTAGTTGTTTGTTTATTTATTATTTATTATTCGCATGTACATCAAAAGCATTAGCAACCAACACGATCTGAAAATGTGCAGGTTCAGCCCACAAGTGTTGCCTTGCCACACGCTCAGCATCAACGTGGTATCCCACCATGTTTAGCAGAGCAACGTGCAATCAACATACAACACACAGCAGGTCAGGCAGCGTCTATAGGGAGAAGTACTGTCGACGTTTCGGGCCAAGACCCTTCGTCAGGACTAACCGAAAGGAGAGCTAGTAAGAGATTTGAAAGTAGAGGGGGGAGGGGGAAATGTGAAATGATAGGAGAAGACTGGAGGGAGACTGGATGAAGCTAAGAGCTGGAAAGGTGATTGGCAAAAGTGATACAGAGCTGGAGAAGGGAAAGGATCATGGGATGGGAGGCCTCAGGAGAAAGAAGGGGGGGGAGCACCAGAGGGAGATGGAGAACAGGCAGAGTGATGGGCAGAGAGAGAGAAAAAAACAAACAACTAAATATGTCAGGGATGGGGTAAGAAGGGGAGGAGGGGCATTAACGGAAGTTAGAGAAGTCAATGTTCATGCCATCAGGTTGGAGGCTACCCAGCCAGTATATAAGATGTTGTTTCTCCAACCTGAGTGTGGATTCATCTTGACCGTAGAGGAGGCCATGGATAGACATATCAGAATGGGAATGGGATGTGGAATTAAAATGTGTGGCCACTGGGAGATCCTGCTTTCTCTGGTGGACCGAGCGTAGATGTTCAGTGAAACGGTCTCCCAGTCTGTGTTGGGTCTCACCAACATATAGAAGGCCACACTGGGAGCACCGGACGCAGTATACCACACCAGCCGACTCACAGGTGAAGTGTCGCCTCACCTGGAAGGACTGTCTGGGACCTTGAATGGTGGTGAGGGAGGAAGTGTAAGGGCAGGTGTAGCACATGTTTTGCTTACAAGGATAAGTGCCAGGAGGGAGATCGGTGGGAAAGGATGAGGGGGGCGGAAACAGACGAATGGACAAGGGAGTCGCACAGGGAGCAATCCCTGCAGAAAGCAGAAAGAGGGGGGAGGGAAATATGTGCTTGGTAGTGGGATCCCATTGGAGGTGGCGGAAGTTACGGAGAATTTTACGTTGGACCTGGAGGCTGGTGGGGTGGTAGGTGAGGACAAGGGGAACCCTATCCTGAGTGGGGTGGCAGGCGGATGGGGTGAGGGCAGATGTGCGGGAAATGGGAGAGATGCGTTTGAGAGCAGAGTTGATGGTGGAAAAAGGGAAGCCCCTTTGTTTAAAAAAGGAAGACATCTCCTTCGTCCTGGAATGAAAAGCCTCATCCTGAGAGCAGATGCGGCGGAGACGGAGGAATTGGGAGAAGGGGATAGCATTTTTGCAAGAGACATGGTGGGAAGAGGAACAGTCCAGGTAGCTGTGAGAGTCTGTAGGCTTATAGTAGATATCAGTAGATAAGCCATCTCCAGAGATGGAGACAGAAAGATCAAGAAAGGGGAGGGAGGTATCAGAAATGGACCAGGTAAATTTGAGGGCAGGGTGAAAGTTGGAGGCAAAGTTAATGAAGTCAACTAGCTCAACATGCGTGCAGGAGGCAGCACCAATGCAGTCGTTGATGTAGCGAAGGAAAAGAGGGAGATGGATACCCGTATAGAGTTGGAACATGGACTGTTCCACAAAGCCAACAAAAAGGCAGGCATAACTGGGACCCATGCAGGTGCCCATGGCTACACCCTTGGTTTGGAGGAAGTGGGAGGAGCCAAAGGAGAAATTATTGAGAGTAAGAACTAATTCCGCTAGACAGAGGAGAGTGGTGGTAACGGGGAATTGGTTAGGTCTGGAATCCAAAAAGAAGTGAAGAGCTTTGAGACCTTCTGGGTGGGGGATGGAGGTATATAAGGACTGGACGTCCATGGTGAAAACAAGGCGGTGGGGGCCAGGGAACTTAAAATCATTGAAAAAATTCAAAGTGTGAGAAGTGTCACGAACATAGGTGGGAAGAGATTGAACAAGGGGGGATAAGACAGTGTCAAGGTATGCAGAAGTGAGTTCGGTGGGGCAATCAACATACAGTGGTTTAGTATTGTCATATTACAGAGAAATAGAGAAAAGCTTAATTTCTGTTCTGTTCATGCAAATCAATTCATTACACTGCGCATTGAGGTAGAACCGGGCAAAACATTAACAATGCAGAATAAACAGCTTCAGAGGAAATGCAGCATGGGTACAAGATCGGTGCAAGGTCGATTGTGAGGATGGAAGTCTATTTCATCATATGAGGGAGACATTTAAAAGTCTTAGGGATAGAAGCTGTCCTTGGAAGATGGTGGAGCCAATTCCCTCCCGCGTTGCACCACTCTTAGATATATTAAGATGCTGGAACTTGCTGTTTCCCTTTAAGAAGTGCTAGCCAGCTTTAAGTGGAGCAGCCAACCTTTAATTTGGCCGCAAAATAATTCCTCCAAAGGCTTATGATTCATGTTGATTGTATACTGAGCCATTTAAATGAGCATACAGCACAAAGCTCCAGCAGCTCTGGGTGAGAAGGCTACAGGCTAACTGCCCATTCTAATCTTCACTCACATTTGCAGGGACTGTCACGTCTGGCCTACACAATTCCGGATTAAATGCCTTGGCCACATTCTCCAAAAAAAAAACTCATCAATATTCTTCAATGAGTACACGCAAAAAAAAAAAATCACAGCTGTTCTCCTCAGTTTACGGTTTTGGAGATAATCCCAAGGTATTTCTATTTTGTGGAAAAATTGTGGCATGTAATAACTATTATGGTTTTTAAAAAAATGAATGGGGTGGAAAATCCAGAGGCAGACCACGGCTTTGAACTCTACCCTGAAAATAAGACAAACAGTGTGATTTTAACATGAATCAGCTGCAGGGGAGAGGTTAATGAAAATGCTGCTTTAATCAGAGCTTTGTGGATATGAAGCAGATGCCACTGGAGTTCCAGGCTTTCTCAAAGAAAACTCCCCACTTCTTTTGAATGTGAGGGAGGGAAGAAATTGAATTCTCTGCTGGTTGCTGGGCTTGCAGTGCTGGTGGGCCTTAGAGTCACAAATTACAATTAGAATTGGTTTATTATTGTCACAATGTACCGATGTAATGAAATACTTGTCTTGCACACTGTTCGTACACTACAGTGCATTGAGGTAGAACGGGGTAAAACAATAACAAGGCAGAAAAAAGCGTTATAGCTACAGAAGAAGCGCAGTACAGTTATACAATAAGCTGCAAGATCTCAGTAAGGTTGGTTATGAGCTTTAGAGTCCAACTTACCATATTAAGGAACATTCCCTGCTGCCTGATGGAAAATGCAGTAACTGGCAAAGCATCTGTGAAGGGACTTCCTCCAGATTCAAGGCCAGGAGATCCTACCTTACAGAAACTGATGACTGGGAGTTACTCAGGTGAGTTGTGTAATCTGTTTTGATGGAAGCAGCATGATCATATTCATAAGTATAAGAACTTGAGAATGGAAAAGCTTGATCCTATCATCATTATCATTGTTATGTTCCAGGACTTGGTCCTTTCCATGACCGTGATTGTTCTTGACAATTTTTTCCGACAGAAGTGGTTCACCATTGCTTTCTTCTGGGCAGTGTCTTTACGAGGTGGGTGACCCCAGCCATTATCGATACTCCTCAGAGACCGTCAGAAGTCGCATAACCTGGTTTTGTGATCTGCACCAGCTGCTCGTACGACCATCCACCACATGCTCCTATGGTTTCACGTGACCCTGATTGGGGGGCAGGAGGCAAATCAGGTACTACACCCTGCCCAAAGGTGACCTGCAGGCTAGCGAAGGGAAGTAGCATCTTACTCCTCCTTTGGTAGAGATGTATCTCCACCCTACCGCCCAATACAACGTACAAAAGGTCAAAGTAAATTTATTATAAGGTGCACATCATACAGTATCTTGCAGTTTATTTAACTGCAGTCAGGCACAGGGGATAAAAAGAAGGAATGCAATCAAATTTATGAAAGACTATTTATGACAAAAACTGACAATTAACATACAAAAGAAGGCAAACTCCAAATAAAAATAATACTGACAACATGAGCGGAATAGAGTCCTTGAAAATGACTCTGTAGGTCATAGAAACAGACTGGAGTTGTGGTCAGTGAAGTTATCCACAACATTTCAGGAGTCTCACACACAAAATTCTGAGGAACTCAGCAGGTCAGACAGTATTCATGGAAATGAATAAACAGTTGATGGTTCAGGATGAGACCCTTCCTCAGGACTGGAAAAGAAGGAGGAAGACACCAAAGTAAAAAGATGGGGGAGGGGAAGGAGGATCGCTGGAAGTTGATAGGTGAAGCCAGGTAGGTGGGAAAAGTAAAAGGCTGAAGAGGAGGGAATCTGATAGGAGAGGAAAGTGGTCCATAGGAGAAAGAGAAGATGGAGGGGCACGGGTGGGGGAGCGGTGCCTGACAGGTGAAGAGCAGAGTTACTGAAACAGGGTGGGAAAAGATGTGGTCGAGATATCCGTGGAATCACCAGGTTTATAAAAGATGCCAGCTGACAGTTTGGCTTCTGCGATGGAGATAGAGAGGTCGAGGAAGTGGAGGGAGGTGTCAGAAACGGAGCAAGTGAATTTAAGGCTTGGTGGAAGTTGGAGGCAGAGGTGACGAAACTGTCGAGCTCAAGACAGGAGCATGAAGCAGAACAGGTACCGTCGTCAATGAGGCGGAGGAAGTGTTGGGGAGTATAACCATGGAAGGTTTGGAACATGGACTGTTCTACATAGCCAACAAAAAGCCAGGCATAACAGCAGCCAATGTGGGTGACCACGTTTATTACATGAGTCAGGAGGAAGTGGGAGGAGCTGAAGGAGAACGTATGAACTCTCACAGACAGCGGGGAGAATAGATCTCCAGTCAGTGATCACTAGCACTGTAAAGTGATTCTGCTGACTGCTACATCCCCATGCCGTCTGAAAGCTGCCAAAACCTGGGTTTGAACCAGAAAAGATTCTGAAGGTTCTTTATATCTTCGTCTAATGCTCCCTCAACTGAAATATTTCAGCTTTGTTTATCTAAACTATTTTTCTCTCTTTCAAATGTTTCAATATGATGTTTCCTTTGAGATTCTTAAATAGTCTTTTATGTGATAAGAGGGGCTCTTTTTGTTTTAATATCAGAAATGTTACGAGGAACACTGTGGTTTGTAATATTGCACTATTCAAGTCCAAAACTGAGCTAATCACCCAGACTGAGTTATTCCTCTCAACAATATGACCCAATGAATATTTCCTGCTGTCACAGCGAATTGAAAATTCCAGAAGTATTGGCAACTGGTGAACAGCCAACATATCAGCTGCCAGCAGACTTTACACCCCTCCCCACCTTTAACTGGAAAAGATTGTCTCAAATGGTGAGCAGAAAGCTTAGAATTGTGGGGAAGGGCTATTACCGTCAGAGGACAAAATCCCAGCATGGTTCTTCAGGTAATAAGCATATTGAAAAAGGAAAGAAAATCCATCAGTCTTTTCTCTTTGTTTTTTTACATCTACTTTCCTGAACTTTGAAGTAGGAATCATTATGTTAATAAAGCCTTCAGTCGGTGCTTCTGAACAATCTTTGAGGCAGAGGTCCACACGCTCACTGCCAGTGGCTGTCACCAGCAATGGACTGACACAAGAAACCACCAGTCTCATTCATCAAATAAATTGCCATTTTATCAAGTTCTAAATGTTTTATATTTGTTTTATTTTCCTAACAGCCATCCAATTTTAATTTAAATAATCAAATTCAGCATCACGTCTAAAGTACTCAACCCCAAGAAACAGCAGGATCTATCTCAGAGGGAATTTTAGAAAACCTTTGTGCAGACTATTGGATTTAGATGAGCGTAATTAAATTGAAAAGACATTATTAAATGGTCTTGTACTATGAAACATTTTTTGTGTCAAAGCTTGTTAATGCTTTAGAAGCCAGTGGGACAAATAAGAGCACACAATCACATTCATATTTTCTATCTGATAATACAAGGGCTATTTACTGGGCATTAATGACTGGCTGCCACTCCCCCCATTGTGTGTCACTGCACTCGCAATATTTTAAAATAAATGTCAAGAAAATTAATAGTTTGAATATTGCTGTCATTGCAAGTAACATTAATGATGTTATTCCACTTGCTTGAGAATGTTAAACACAAGGGATTCTGCAGATGCTGGAAATTCAGAGTAACGCATACAAAATCGCTGGAAGAACTCAGCAGGTCAGGCAGCATCTGTGGAGATGAATAAAGAGTCGATGTTTTGGGCCGAGACCTTTTATCAGGACTAGAAAGGAAGAGGGAAGAAGCCAGAATAAGCAGGTGTGGAGAGGGGAAGGAGTACAAGCTGGCAGGTAAGAGGGAAGGTGGGTGGATGTGGGAGGAACAGTGAGATAAGATACTGGGAGGGGATTGGTGGAAAAGGTAAAGGGCTAAAGAAGAAGGAATCTGATAGGAGAAGAAAGTGGATCTAGGAGAAAGGAGGAGGGGTACAAGGGGGAGTCAATAAGCAAGTAAGAAGCAAAGAGTAGGAACAGAGCCAGAAAGGGGATGGAACATAAAAAAGTGTTTTATGCCCTACTTTCTAGTTATTATAAACTAAAGTTATAACTGAAAGTTAGATAGATAAGCAAATGAATAAATAGTTCTAAAAAGGAATAGTGAAGTAGTGTTCATGGGTTCATGACTCATTCAGAAATGTAAGGTGGAATGGAAGGAGCTGTTCTTAAAATGTTGGATGTGGGTCTTCAAATTCCCATACTTCCTCCCTGATGGCAATAATGAGAACATCTTTGGGACGGTAAGAGACCACATGCTGCATTCTTGAGCTCCACCTTCTGAAGATGTCCTCAAAGGCAGGGAGGATTGTGCCTGTAATGGAGCTGGCTGATTCTACGACCCTCTGTATGGATAGAGGATTGGTAAAGGAAAAGAGAAGGAATAAATGGTTCATTTCAGGATGGGAGATTATTATACCTGAGGTGCCACAGGGTCCTGAGTCAAAGAGTCATAGAGCAGTACAGAGAGAAACAGGCCCATGTTGAACTGTTACTCTGCCAACCCACACCGGGAACCATAGCCGTCAGTCCTTTATATCATAGTAATATTAGTAACTGGGCTGGTATTGGTGAATATAAAATGCAATCAAAGCAAGCAGTTAAGAAGGCTCACACTATAATCAAAGTTCAAAGCATATTTATTATCAAAGCATGTATATGTCTCCATATACTACCATGAGATTAATTTTCTTGCAGGCATTCACAACACGACAAAGAAATACAATAGAATCAATGAAAGACCACACACAAATAAGGACTGACAAGTACCCAATGTGCAAAAGAAGGCAAACTGTGCAAATACAAAAACTAATAATAAATAAATAGATAATGCTGAGGACACGAGCTGGAGAGACCTTGAAAGTGAGTCCATGGATTGTGCTCAGTGATCGGTTCAGAGTTCAGGTGAGTGAAATTGTCCGCGCTGTTTCAGGAGTCTGATGTTGTAAGGTAATAACTGTACCTGACCCTTTTAGAATCAGAATAGATTTATTATCACTGAGTTAAGTAGTGAAACTTGTTGTTTTGCGGCAGCGATCCGGTGCAAGTAGGGACAGGTCTGTGCTAGGCATGCGAAGTCAGCTCTGGCAGACTGGGCGGGTGAGATCCAACAGCCAGGAAGGCAGTTCCATGGAGAGCAAAGAGCAAAATAATAATAGTGATTCCTTATTGATCCCGAGATGGAAAATACATGACAAGGCACAGCAGATGTCATGGTCAGCCACTGCTGCCAGGAAGACCCCAGTTTCTGATGTTTGTTCATACCACTGCACCCAGACCTCCGAGGATGAGAGAGTGGAACTGCATCAATTTTAAAACCTCTCCCACTGAGGTCTCCTGTCATCGTTGGACATGGCAGACAACCACCACCATGTGCAAGATATAAAAATGACTAAATTACAATAAGAATATATAAATTATAGTGCAAAATGAGAGCTATAAGTTAATGGACTGTTCAGAAATCAGAGGGTGGAAGGGAAGAAACTTTAGGGTTGTAGTTAACTCAAACTGCATGCACTAAGTTAGTACAAGATTCAAGATTCAAGTTTGTTTATCCAATGTAATCAAGAAATGCAATGACATGTGTCATTTGCATTGACAACCAATACAACTAAGGGTGTGTTGGGAGCAGCTGCAAGAGTCACCACAAATTCCAGTGTCAACTCAGTATTCCCACAATGCTCAGCAGAGCAGCCCATTGAAAACAAAGTCAAGCTTTTGCAGTATGGTTCAGTCAGAGTACAGGGACCTTTATTCTTTATTGGTTTGTGGATTTATGGATTAGCAAGAAGAGAGTGTGAGAAAGGTACCTCAGTGGGTAATGGGACAAGACAAACAGAATGCAAACATAGAGGCATGGCAACCAGTGCAGAGGATAGAGGCCTCCTCTCCTGCCACACTCAGGTTGGAGGAGCAACACCTCATATCCCATCTGGGTAGCCTCCAACCTAATGGCATAAACAGCAACTTCTCTAACTTCCAGTAATTTCTTCCCCTCCTCCCCTTCTTTCTTTTTTGTAATTCCCCGTTCCGACTGCCCTGTTAAACATTTCCTACTCCTCACAAGTCCATCCCCTCCTCCTTCCCTTTCTCCCATGGTCCACTCTCCTCTCCTGTAAGATTCCTTCTTATCAGCCCTTTACTTTTCCCACCTATCACCTCTACACTTCTCACTTCATCTCCTCTCCCGCACCCACCTACCTTCCCCTCTCACCTATCGCTTGCCAGCTTGTGCTCATTCTCCTCCTCCCCACTCATCATTGTGACTTCCTTCCCCTTTTTTCCAGTCCCTCGGCCCAAAATGTCAACTGGTTATTCCCCTCTGAAGATGCTGCCTGATCTGCTGAGATTCTCCAGCATTTTGTGTGTGTGTGTGTGTGTGTGTGTGTTGCTCTGGATTTCCAGCATCTGCAAAATCTCTTCTGTTTAGAAAGATAGATATGACGTGCTGTGCAAGGGAATGGGTGCATGAAACGTGCCCGGGTTTTTAATCATAGTGCTTGTGTGGATTAGAAGGAAAGAGAATGGGAAGTAGATGGTGATTACTGACATGGAAAAATATCATCCAATGCTCAACCTTCCTAAATTTATTCATGACGAATATCTAACGAGTATTGGAGAGCTAATGAAAGGTATCAGAATCAGAAATTAGACCTACATCTAACTGAAGGAAATAAGTGTTAGAAACAATATTTCAATGTACTCCTAGCAAAATTATAACAGTCTTAGGCCATTTTGCTGTAGTCACTATTAATCATTCCACTTGTGTTATCAGAAAATATTTCTGTTTTAAATGTTAGACGCCTCTTATTTCATCAACAGTGAATTTATATTTTGGAGTTTGTTTATCTGTGTTTAATGAAACAGGAGCTGAACGTTTAATTGAACAAATAGGTTAATTAGTTCCTGCCTAAATAAAGTCAATAGTACATTTTCACAGTCATTACCTGTACTCTTAGCATGTGATTACTACCATAAGAATGTAAGCAGGGGTAACTAAATCTCTAAGAGGATTTGTAAATACCGAGAGTATTAGCTTCACAAAGTTACTCTGGGGGCTGGTTCAGAAATGTCCTCAGTCACAGTGAGGAGACACTCAGAACAGACGTAATAAACCACCTCCCTTGCTCAGCAAAATGTGAGTTGTGATTAACGTGATAACGGGCTTTGTGACCTACATGTGTTGCGTGAATAATTTACGTGTGGATTAGTTAGGATCCCCTGATAGTAGACAGACACTGGGAAGGCTATTTTCTAAACAACGTGTGCTGCACAATAGAACAGGACCTGTGCTGCTTTCCTTTATATCCTCATTACACAGCGAGTATATCTGTGCGTCTCGTTTCCAATACTAATTAGCACTGAGGTTACATATTTTCTCTCCAGAATTTTTATTTGAACACTGCATTCTGTTTACACCTTAAGCAACAGAAATGTTTTCTACCCATGTTCTACATCATAATTTACGACAAAAACAAGGCACAGTGAAGTTAATGACGCAGCAATCTTTTTTTTTAATTAAGCATATCGCTAAATAAATTGATAAAAATCAATTCTCTTCCATTTTTGAAATGGTGCACTCGGGGAGTCACCAGGATTGCATGTAATATTTATTGTTATGTATCCATAGTGTTGAAACAGAAACACGGCAGAAGAAAACATTAATTACAAATAAGAACAGTATTTTAAAACAATTCTCTAATGCTGATTACTGCCTGCATATTCGCCACACTGGTGAGTTAACCATATTCCATATTGAAGGACGTTATATACTTTTTTTTAAATTTCTGTCTTTGCTCTACTTGTCTTAATTTAACTATTTAAAAAATATATATACTGTAATTCAGTAATTCAGTTTTTTCTGTATTTATTATACAATGCATTATACTGCTGCCGCAAAGTTAACAAATTTCACGACATATACCAGTGATATTAAACCTGATTCTGATTCTGATTTCCTCTGGAGCGGTGGAGGCTGAGGGAGGATGTGATAGAGATATATAAGATTATGAGAGGCATAGTTAGAATAGACAGACAATATCTTTCTCCAAGGCTTGAAATACTTAGTACCAGAGAATATGTATTTACGAGAGGGGGTAACTTCAAAGGAGATGTGAGGGGCAAGTTTTTTACACAGAGAGTGGTGAGTGCCTGGAACCTGGGGTGGTAGTAAAGGCAGATACATTAGGGACTTTTAAGAGACATTTAAATAGGCAGATGAATGGAAGAATATGGATATTGTGTAGGCAGAAAAGACTAGTTTAGTTAGCTATTTGATTACTATGTGGTTCAGCACAACATTGTGGGCCAAAAGCCTGATTCTGTATTGTACTGGTTTATTTTTTATGTTCTAAAATGGCTTTTAAACAGCAGCTTGCAAGACAGCAGAGTTCATCCTGTCTGAAGTAATACCTTATTGTATTGACAGGTAGACAATGACATTAGCCTCTCTCAGTGGGGATGGATTCCACCCTTTCCTCTGAAGAGAGTTGGTGCACTTCTTTACAGGAAAGCTCTCGTCGAAGGAAGTGGCAGTTGGCCCTTCAGGGTTTTTATTAAAACAGTCTTTTGCCGTTGTAAACCGTAGGGTGTCAGGCAGACGGCGTCACCAACAGTCCACTCTTTGTAAAGCTGAAAAGATTTGGCAGAAGTAGTTACAATGGCAAGGTGGCAATGTTTCTGTTAACAGCTGTCAAACCGGCATGGTAAACAGCTTAGAAAAGACAAAGAACAGGACAGACAGAGCAGAAGAAAGAGATGGGCTGGGAGAGAGACACACACACTGGGGTGGCAGATACTGGCTGTGGAAAAGTGAGACTATTCATTAAAAATGAACAATTCCTGAGGGAGTAAAGGAAAACTATAACTATATTCATTATTACCACGTACACTGTCTATGCTGTTCTGCTGCCGTGGCCCGTCCACTTCAAGGTTCGACGTGTTGTGCATTCAGAGATGTTCCTCTGCACGCCACTGTTGTAATGCATGGTTATTTGAGTTACTGTTGCCTTCCTGTCAGCTTGAACCCGCATACCCATTCTCCTTTGACTTCTCTCCTTAACAAGGCGTTTTCTCCCACAGAACTGCCGCTCACCAGCTGTTTATCATTTCTCGCACCGTCCTCTGTAAACTCTAGAGAGCGTTGTGTGTTAAAATCTCAGGAGCTTTCTGTACTGTACTTCTCTATGCCTATAAGCATCTTCTAAGATACTCAAACCACCCCATCTGTCACCGACAATCATTCCACTGTCAAAGTCATTTAGGTCATATTTCTTCCCCATTCTGATGTTTTGTCTGAACAACAGCTGAACCTCTTGACCGTGTCTGCTTGCTTTTATGCATTGTGTTGCTGCCACATGATTAGATATTTGTATTAACGAGCAAGTGTACAGGTGTACCTAATAAAATGGCCACTGAGTGCTAATGAACCTGATTCAGATTCGGACTCAGAATTATTTGTGATATGTACATCAAAACTTGCAGTGAAAAGTGCTGCTTGCATTAACAAATGAAAATACCTCAGGATATGCTGGGGGCAAACCTCAGGTGTTGCAAAGCATACCAGCATCAACACAGCAGCCCATACCTCTCAGCAAAACAATATAGAACACAACAAGCAACAAAATGACGACAGCAAAACAAGCCAATTTCCTCTCTTCCACCCTCCCTCTAACTCGCCCATGCACACGATCCACCCTCCAGCTCCAGGTTTCCAGCCTCCCGTCTCAGATTATTAATTTAACAAACTTCCTTCTTGCATAAGTATCATTATCAAAAAGAGAGTCTGAGCCACTTGTTTTATTGTGGTTACAATAACTGAATCATTGTGCCATTCAGGATTAACGATTGGGGACTGTTTATTCTTCAGTTTACGAGTGTAAAGGAGAATAAAGTGATTGTTACTCTGGATCAGATGCAGCACAAAAATAACACAATAAGCATAAAGAACACAATAAATATAAATACATAATACTAGTTTATATACATAGACTGATTGTATGGAGTATACATCAAACGATGCTGCAGTAGTGGCAGTTGGTGCTGCAGTTTGTTGGGTTAGTGGGTGGAGGTGTTGATCAGCCTGACAGCTTTTGGAAAGTGATTTCCTGTTTACTGTATACAGAACGTAACTGTTCTTGAGTCTGGTGGTTCCTGGCGCGGATGTTGCACAAACTTTTCCCTGAGGGGAGTGGGACAAACAGTCCATGAGCACAGTGGATGGGATCCTTCATGATATGTCTGGCCTTTTTCTGTATATACATCACTTAGGCACGTGTGTGTGTGTGTGTGTGTGTGTGTGTGTGTGTGTGTGTGTGTGTGTGTGTGTGTGTGTGTGTGTGTGTGTGTGTGTGTGTGTGTGTGTGGTGTGGGTGTGTGTGTGTGTGTATCTAAGGTGCCTGAGACTTTTTGCACAGTGCTGTGTTTGTCAATGTGGAACGGGGAGCGGGTGTGTAAATCTGGTGGGAGTAGGGAATGGCGAGGGTGGTGTGCAGCGCAAGGGGTGTTGCACAGGCGGAAAGGAAGGAGTTCCAGGGGCTGGGATGGTGGGGGTCCAGACACACCCAGCGCTGAGACACCAGGCAAGGTCATTGATTCCCAACAATTGATTTATTGATCACTACAGGAAGCTCTCTAGTGCTTCCTGCTCCCACCCCCTCTCCCTTCCACTTTTCCCAAACTTGATTCCCTCTCGCTGCCCCCTTCCCACTCTCAGTCCACAACAGAGACCCATATCAGAGTCAGGTTTACCATCACTTGCACATGTCATGAAATTTATTTTTTTTTCTGCAGCAGCAACAGTAGGGTGCAATACATAAAATTTCTACAGTACTGTGCAAAAGTCTTAGGCACCATAGCTATATATATACATGCCTTAGACATTGGCATGGTATTGTACGGCAAGCCAAAAGTAATAAAAAGTATCAAATATCAAACTTGGGCAAAGTTGCATGACAAGAGAAAGCTCACAGGTTCAGGAACAGACCAGTGACAGGTCAAACAACTGAAGTCATACCACAAAACTACTGGCAGCAGAGATAACAGATAAGACCATGAGATACTGGAGACAGAATTAGACCATTCAGCTATAAAGCCATTGGCACATGTGAAGATCTTGCTGCTTTATCTTTTAGATTCGAGATCAGGATTACCTTTATTTATCACATGTACAGTACATCAGAACATACAATGAAATGCATCGACAAGCACAAGTGACTACAGTGCCAACATGCCATGCCCACAAGTTACTTACCTGTACATCTTGAGAGAGTGGGAGGAAACTGGAGCACTCGAGGAAACCTATGGGGTGACAGGTAAAGGGGAGAAGGAGGGACACCAGAGGGAGGTGATGGGCAGGTGAGGGGGGGAGTAGGGGTAAGTGGCGAACCAGAATGGGGAATGGAAAAGGAGAGAAGTGGAGGGGGCAAAAGTTACTGGAAGTTAAAGAATTCAAGGTTCATGCCATCAGGTGGGAGGGTACCCTGTTGGAATATGAGAAGTTGCTCCTTCAACCTGAGTGCGGCCTCATCATGGCAGTAGAGGAGGACGTGGAATGGGATTGGGAAGTCGAAATTAAATGGGTGACAACCATGATGTGGGAGGTGGACTGTCTTTTCAATAGTCTTATCATTCAGGGTCTGTTATGGTGCAGCGGGGCAGGTCGGCAGAAGGACCTTCTTCTTGCAGATGTTGAAGTGAGTCACATGCTCTTTTGTACGCTTCCATGAAGCAACAAGGTACTACAGCTCTAGCAGTTATCCCTACCCTCTTATGTGCTTCTGAGTCCTGGACTGGAGCAGTCTGCCCAGGCGCTGGAGAAGTGCCACAAGTGATGTCTCCCCAATGTTCACTGAGCAATATCCCCAGCACCGAGGATCTTACTTCTCTCAGCCTGTTATATCTTACCTACTTACCAACTGGGGCACAGGCCATTGAAAGCAGCTCGCCAGAGTTCTCGGTTCTGGGCTGGTCTTTCAAATTGCCCGCTGGCTGATCACATCTTTTGGTGTCAGCCTCAAGGTCACTCCCTTTCAGCTGGCCTCTGGAATGTTGATGGGACCTGTAGTTTCCACAGAATTGCAGCTCTCACCACATGACTTCATACATCTTCTAAGTGAAGATCCTTTCCCTCCCAGGGATGAGGTCTTTGGGGATTTATTGCCATTTCTACAGCTCTGGGTTTGTACAGATGGGGTTGCAAGCCCCATGTCCAAGCCTCCTCCTTTCTCAGCCAGGCTTGGGACAGTCCATGGTGGAGTTCAGCTATGTCTGGCAGGCCACATTGTTCACATACCTAACCCCAGAATCTGTCAAAATTATTTTGTACAATCCTGTTAACTTATTTGCAATGACCTTGTGGTCATATTCTGTATGCAAGTGGCATTTATTTTTAGAATCTAGTTTCCTTTATTTCTAATCTAGAATCTAGTTTCCTCCCAGCAGAACCAAGAAATGAGCGCCAATGTTTATTTTGTCCATGACAACCACAAAAGGCTGTGCTGTTTGCTGAAACTGACAAGGACACACCTGATATTATGGGTTAAATAAAGTTGCTGCTCAACTACTTTACCAACTATTTCACTTGAAATAACTCATCATTTATAATATTAACTGCCTAAGAAACATCAAAAAATCATCATAGCAGAGAACCTTTATACCTTGTATTTTCATTATACTGACATCCACATCAAACCAAATATTGAAAATATCTACTTCATGCTGTGTGTTAAAAAGGATCAATGTAAACTGGGTTTGGGGGTGGGGAATGGAAAATCGGATGCAAGGAGAAAAAGACTAAAATCAAAATCAGTATCTACTCCTACATTGATATGCTTATGATGGGCTGAAGGCCTAATTCTGCTCTTATGTCTTATGGCCTTATATTAGTAAGGATGTCAAATGTTACAGTGAGAAGGCAGGAGGATGGGGTGGAGAGGGATAATAAATCAGCCATGATGGAGTGGTGGAGCAGACTCGATGGGCCAAATGGCCAAAGTCTGCTCTGAAGTCTTATTGTCTTATTTGTCATGAGAAAACACAAGATATTCACTGAGAAAAATAGGGAAAGTTACAAGTGATTGAAATCACAGTTTACCTACTCAGCTCATAAACTTAAAGCAGACCTGGATGACACCATCTGATCTGAAATATCACACCTGATATTTCTGCCAATCCTGGAAGCTGGTTTTCTCAGTTTAGACCTTGTTGGACTGGGCTGCAGCACAATTTCCAGAGTAAGCCACTGCATAATTATCCTCTAAATCGCCCATGTCCCCAGTGTCAAATCACATAACAAAAACCTCGTTGCCCATAATTGCAGCAGGTGATAAAACTATGAAAACAATAAATGTGCACGCAAACTAGGGAAAGATAAATTACAGTGGAAGGCTATACGTCTAGATAAAGATAAAAGGAATTGTTCAAAGCTCAAAGTAAATGCATTACCAAAATGTCGCCATATACTACCTTGAGATTCATTTTCTTGCAGGCATTCGGAGTAGAACAGAGAAATACAATAGAATCAATGAAAACCTAGACACAAAGACTGACAAACAATCGATGTGCGTCCCCTGATGAAATGGGTTGTTTTCACCACTTTTAATGGGTTTTTCTGTTCTTGCAGTGCTGATGGATCCAATGGCTTTATAGCTGAATGGCGTAATTCTCCCCCTGTATCTTATGGTCTTATCTGTTATCTCTGCTGCCAGTAGTTTTGCGGTATGACTTCCTTTCAGTTGCTTGACCTGTCACTGGTCTGTTCCTGAACCTGTGACTACATATCTACCACATCCCCCTTTGTGCTTCCGTGGATGACTGTCGTGATCAATATGCTGGCTGGGATAATCCTTGCATGTGATCTCCTCTTTTATCCTGCGTTGTTTCCTGCTGCTGTCCCCTGGTGTGGGTGACTAAACCCAGATCCTGGGGTGGGAAGGGAAGACCATGTTAAGTTCACTCAGTTTGGTTTAAAGGAGCAAAATGCTGCACTTTCAGTTTTCTCCTGTCATACGATTTTGCCAAATTTTGATACATGCTACTTTTTATTACATTGAGCTTGGCATATATGCAGAAAGGTGTAGGGAAAAGGCCAGTAATGTGATGAAGGATCCCACCCACCCTGATCATGGAATGTATGGCCCACTCCCATCAGTGAAAAAGCTATGCTGCATCCCAGCCAGGAACACAGGACTCAAAAATAGTTATTTTCTGTAAACAGTAAACAGGAAGTTATTTTCCACAAGCTGATCAACACCTTCCCCCACTAACCCACCCCACCACACTCCCAACCATCATTACTTATCATTTCCTGTCAGAGTCACCTTATGTACAGATATTTCTGTACCTAGTGTCACATTATATATTCTGCATACAATAGATCTAGATATATAAACTAAACTTGTGTATTTATATTTATTGTGTTTATTGTGTTTTCTTTATGCTGATTGTGTTTTAAGGTCTGCAGTCTCCTGTCTCAGACTATTAATTTAACAATTATATTATCCACATCTATCAATGTTAAAAAGGGAGTTTGAGCCACTTGTTTTATTGCGGTTGTAATAATTGAATTGTTGTGCCATTGAAGATGGTTTATTGTCATTCGTCAGTACACAAGTGTAAAGGGGATTGTTACTCCAGATCCAGTGCAGTCTGTCCTGGAGTTAGAGGATGGATCGTGTGCATGGGAGGGTGGAAGAGAGGCAGTTGGCTTGCTTTGCTGTTGTTGTTTTGTTCCTTGTTGTGTTTCGCCCAGTGAGCGCTGGGACATGTGGTGGCACTTGCAGGCTGCCCCCAGCGCATCCTTAGGCGTGTTCATTGTTAACGCAAATGACGCATTTCACGGTATGTTTTGGTACATGGAATAAGCAAATCTGAATCTGAATCAGGTTTATCATCACTGACATACACTCAGTGGCCACTTTATTAGGTACACCTGTACACCTGCTCATTACTGCTAACATCTAATCTGCCAATCGCATGGCAGCAACTCAATGCATAAAAGCATGCAGACATGGTCAAGAGATTCAGTTGTTGCTCAGACCAAGCATCAGAATGGGGAAGAAATAGTGACTCTCACTGTGGAATGACTGTTGGTGCTAGATGGTGTGATTTGAGTATCTCAGAAAATGATGATCTGGAATTTTCACACATAACTGCCTCTAAAGTTTACAGAGAATGGAGCAAGAAACAAACAAAAAGCATTCAGTGAGCAGCAATTCTGTGGGAAAAAATGCCTTGTTAATGAGAGAAGTCAGAAGAAATGGGCAAACAGGTTCAAGCTGACATGACGACGACAGTAACTCAAACATCCACGTAGGGAAGAGCATTTGCAAATGCACAACACATTGAACCTTGAAGTGGATGGGCAACAACAGCAGAAGACCACACTGGGTTCCACTCCTGTACCTAATAAAGTTGCCACTGAGTATATAAAACACACAAGTTCACACATAATCCAATAAAAATAATTGATGAAAAGAATTATTTAATACCATGAGCAAAATTATCAAATGTCCACTAGTGTGGAATAAATAAAGTTAGTCTATGGGGTAGTAAAATGAACTTTTATTCCAATAAGTCAGTTATGCTTCATTACATGAGTGGGAATTAAAAGAAGATTTTGCAGCTCGCCATAGCATATTCTATTTATGGCATTCATGCAATCATATAATTAAATATTTTAATATTCATTTGAATTTTATTGAGTTTTAATGAAGATCATTATAAACGCAGAGGGCATGCTAAAATTCATCACTGTCTCAGAAACTGACCCTTAACTCTCTCCTGAGGCAATACCCAGAATTTACCAAATTCCCTCCACCAGGATCACATACATTTCTGGAACTGTCCCTGTCCCAAATGGTGAATCATGAAGCGTGAATGAACTGTATTTCCAATTTATTGTGCGGAAGTCCACAGAAAGAGTTGTGTATAATAACACAGTCCCCCACCTCCGCTTGCTATAATACTTCAATTTATCTGGTAGGTCTGAAGGCCACAAGCAAGCAGAAAATTTGTGAGGGGAAAAGAATCATTTGATTCATTGACCTGAAACGGTAATGGTCCTCCTCTCTCCAAAGATACTCCCTGAGCAGCTGAAAACTTCCAGCATTTTCTGTTCCATTTTGTCTGGTGGACAGTTTGCTTCCTGAGGAAACAGGCTTACATCAATGAGTAGTACATTAACCATGAAATGCGAGACTCCTTTTTATTAGCAGACCACCCATAAGCTAGGATCAATTTTAGCTCTTTGCTTATACTGATTATATTTTTTTCTCCATCTTCATAAAAACATCGTTGAAGATGACCCCAGAGTTAAGGGCACTTACCAAAATGCTGGATGATACATAAGCTGGGAGTTCAAATGGTTAAGAAGAACCTGTTGAAGGGTCTTGGTCCAAAACATTCCTCTCCACAGATGCCGCCTGGAGATTTCAGGTATTTGTGTACAGCTGGAAATTTGACTTGACTGCTCCATTTCAGTCTCATGTCCGGTAAGTCGTGTGGTGTGAGGAAATGGGGGCCAGCTCTAATGTATGAGTAACATGAAAAGATTGATCGATGCAGATCAATTTATCTGTTTCTTCAATTTCTAAACAATGTAAACATCCCTCATCCAAATGCATTATAGGGGAAAGCCCCAGATCACTTCTCTCATTCATTAATGTGCAATAATTCATGGCGTATTTGGAAGTTCATATTTGTTTCTTTCATAAGTTGCCTAAATAAACTTTAATTTAATCACCTAGTGTAACTTTATGTATCCACAATTAGTCTATGTATAAACTCTGTGTTTTATAGGATTGCCTTTATATTTATTGTGTTGTTCACAATGTTGGATTTTTATTGGATTCTTTATGTTTGTTGGCCGTTTTATCCTGCATCTGATTCAAAGTAATAATCATTTTGTTCTCCTTTATGCTCATGTTCTGAAGAATGACAATAAATAATCTTGAATCTTAATAATTGTTATTAGCATCAATAATGACAATTAATGTCCATAATGCACTGTACTGATACTAATGTGCTCAGAGCTTTAAATTTCCCTCTTCCTCATAGACCTGACCCAGTGTCTTGGCTTACTCAGCCAAAACTGTTGTCCACCATAGTTCCAGAATTATCCCATCAGGCATACCAAGTGTAATCTTATACTGCAGTGATGATGATGGTGGCTGGTTCTTCGCTTGCAAAGATAGGACAGGAGGAGAGTCCCCGAGAGTGACTGGTGAAGGCCAATTCCGGATCTGCAGACTCCGGAGCAGTAGGGACACAGGAACACCTGGGATGTGGTAGGATCCTTCCTGCATCTCCTCCTCTTGTCAGCAGTCGCTCTTCCGGATTCCTCAAAATCCCCGGCTGCTCCGTGGATCAGCGTTCACAAGCCAGCTGCTGTCGCTCACTGACCTCGATATTTGCCTGCGAGAGCTGCTGCTTAAGTTGGTCTCTGTACCACTTGTGCGTGGTACCACCACCCCTCTTGCCCTGAGAGAGTTCTCCATAGAGTGCTGCTTTTGGTAACCTGGAGTTGTCCATGCAGGACGCATGGCCTGGCCAGCAGACCTGCTCGAGCAACAAAGCAGCTTCAGTGCTTGGGAGTTGAGCCTTCTCCAGGACCTCATTGGTGGAGACATGATCACTACACTGCAGTATAGTGTAAGAATCTACATTTTGTAATTTCAGGTCATTTTCTTTTAAATTATAGGGAATGGTTGAATAGGTTAGGAATTTATTTTTTTAAGCTTAGAACAATGAGAGGAGATTTGATAGAGGTATACAAAATTATGAGGGGTATAGTTAAGGTAAGTGCAGGCAGGCTTCTCCCAGTGAGGTTGGATGAGACTGGAACTGAAGGTCATAGATTAAATGTGAAAAGTGAAATACTTATCATGAGGGAGGTGCTTCTTCACTCAGAGGGTGGTGTGAGTGTGGAACGAGCTGCCAGCAGAAGTGAGGGGCACTTAAAAGAAGTCTGGATATGTACCTGGACAGGAGGGGTATAGAGGGCAATGGTCCAGGTGCAGGTCGATGGGAATAGGCAGAATAATAATTCTGCATGGACTAGATGGGCCAGAAGACCTGCTTCTGTGCTTCTGCTCTTTGACTCTATTTATCATATTGGTAGGCAATCATTTTCCTCAATGTCTTGTTCTAATCCTTTTCTCCTGATGGTAGTAAATCATATGGCTCCACAGGTTTTAACAGTTTCCTCCCAAGTGTTCATCTGTTAAATGTGATTCCTGGTTGCAACTTCATCAGTACAAAGGCTGCGAGGATCAAAGTTAAATTCAATCCATTACCACAAGTACACTTACCAGTAGGAGACCCACCCTGCTCATGGACCACAACCAGATTCAAGAGCAGTTACCTCCCCCTAACATTAAGGCTGTTGACACCTCCACCCCACTTACAGCCCCCACCACCCCACCACTATTCTTCACCATTTCTTGTCAAGAGTCACCTTACGTACAGACAAAAGGTTCAAAGTACATTTATTATCAAAGTATGTATGCAATATGCAACCCTGAGATTCACCTTCCCACAGACTGTCAAGAAACAAGGAAGCACCATGAAACCAACCCGTTCAATGAAAACATCAAACAACCAACATACAAAAAAAAACAGTAAATCATGTAAGTGGCAACAAATGAGCAAAAACACACAGAACATAAAGCCACAAACCAGATAGTCCTCAAAACAGGCTAGAGGTGTTCAGTTTAGTTCAGTTCAGTTCAATTTCTTGTTGCTTAGTGATCTTAATGTGCAAAGAATCAATCTGTGTATATAAGCTATCTCATGTACAGTACTTTATATTTATTGTGTTTTTATGATTGTGTTCTTTATCTTATTTTGATTTTTTATGTGAGCTGCATCAGATCCAGAGTAATAATTATTTTGTTCTCCTTTACGCTTGTGTGCTGGAAATGATAACGAACAATCCTGAACTGAAACCTTAAACAGGAACCTTGGCTGATTTTTAATCTTCCTAGCCTGGTGAAGCTGAGACCAAATGCTGCATCCATTTCCACTTCCAGGAAGATTCAGGCTGAAATACCACTTCCAGCCCAAAGTTCAGCTAAAGCAGCAATGATCTGACCCAGGATATTTACGATCTGGAGAACAACTAATTAAATACACTTTAGTTGAAAAATATACAGACCTCCAACTCATGGCATGGATGAATTCCAAATAAACACTTACTGCATTTGTCCCAAATTGCTCTCTAATACCTTAGCAGAAGTTTTATCCCGTTCGACATCAATCAAATGAGTGGAGAGACTTCCAACTACCATATTAAGCATTCACATATGTTTTAATCGAGCAGCATAATTTAAGGTACCTATTATGTTTCATACAGACTGGAATTTGAAGCATATCAGGATCAGAAAGAGGTTTGATCTCACCTGCAAATGTCATGAAATTTGTTAACTTAGCAGCAATGCAATACATGATAAATATAGAAAAAATAAATTACAGTAAATATATATATAGTTAAGTTAAAGATAGTGCAAAAGCAGAAATATTTCAAAAAATGAAGACATGTTCACAGGTTCAATGTCCATTTAGAAATTGGATGGCAGAGGAGAAGAACCTGTTCCTGAATCGCAGAGTATGTGCCTTCTAGATTCTGATGGTAACAATGAGAAGACAACACGTCCTTAATAATGGACACCACCGTCTTGAGGCACTGCTCCTTGAAGTTGTCTTGTCAGGGGGTTATTTTATTTCAAAAACAATTGTGAGTTTAGGGCTGGCACAGTAATGTAGAGGTTAGCATATGCTATTAGAGTACCTGCAACCTAGGTATTCCCACCACTCTCTGGAAGGAATTTCTACGTTCTCCCCGTGACAGTGTGGGTTTGGGTTCTCACGTTTCTTCCAATATTGTGGGGATAGTAGGTTAGTTGGTCACATGGGTGTAATTGTGAAACCCTGGTTCGTTAGGACAGAAGGGCCTATTACTGTGCTATATTACTTTTTTTAAAAAAGGGTTCTCATTTAAAATGTACATTAAAGCAAGAGTGTGCTCCCATGTAAGTACTTCAATGATCTTGGATAGTTACTCCTGCGACGCCGCTGACGCTTAGGGCAGCAGAAACCAGTGGGCTTCACGGCTATCGTTCACGAGGACGGGCAGAGTGGTTCCATTGTGACCCAAGCCGCTGATTTCTGCACAGCTACGTCCCACAAACAGCAATGACTAAGTAAACATCTTTACTGATGTTAGTTGATGGATCAGTGTTGGCTTGGATTCCGATAGGTTCCCCTTTTTCTTCTCAAAATAATGCTGTGTGATCATTTATATTCACCCAAGAGAGCAGGCTGATCCTCATAATTTTCAGGTCTTTTCCTAAGGAACCTCTACATGTCTCTATAATCAGTTTATATAATTAACAACACACACCACACAGCTAATCACCATCTATTTGACTTTAGCTAATTATCCATCCAGCAAACCCTATGCAGCTATGTAATATTGATATGAACTAAGTGTTGCTAGACAATACTTAATTCTACAAAATCTTTGTAATAGTGTAACATGTACAATCAACATTTTTATTTTACTTTTAATATCTCTCATTCCTGACATTTTAAATATAACTTATTCATTTAAGCTTTACATAAAGTCTGGATAGAGTCTATGTACAGCACTGTTCCCAGGTTGATGCGTCTTTTATAACTAATTTTTGTAACTGGGATGCCATAGTAACGCAGTGGTTATCGCAATGTTATGTAGCTCCAGGCATTGGAGTTCAGAGTTCTAACCTGGTGTCCTCTGTAAGAAAGTTTGTACGTTCTGCCTGTGTGTGTGTGGTGTTCTTTCAGGTGCTCCAGGTTACTCCCACAATACAAAGACGTACAGGTTAATTGGTCATTGTAAAGTGTCCTGTGATTAGGTTTAGGGTTAAATAGGTCAGTTGCTAGGCAACAAGGCTCAATAGGCCAGAGGGGCCAGTTCTGTGCTTTATCTCTAAATTAAATAAATAAAAATAAAATAATTTGGCCCTTAGGAAACTTTTCATGTGAGCCTAATTTTTCCTAATTACAAAGACAAAGAATTAAGGTGACAAAACAGTAAAAATTTAAAATAATGGTACTGAGATATTCAAAGGAATATCTTCAAAGGAATAATTGACCTTGGACAATCATGGTACACTCTGGATTAAGCAAAGGAATAGGATTAGTTACTAACAGAAGTAGTGTATACAAGTGATTTAAATTTAAAAAGTAGAAGCACAACTTGGTCGTTCAGTTTTTCTCTGACACATTTAACACTTGTTTTGTAAATTATGAGATGTTGTCATAGATATGCATTTGGAAACAAATGAATCAAAGCCAAAATTTGACAAGTGGTTACAGTATTTTCTTTATAAAATTTAAATAATTTTGAAACAAATGTTTGTCCTCGTTCAATAAAAAATAATGATATTCTCTCCATGGTATAATGATTAAAATGAATGCAACTACATTTTTTCCAGGTTCTGCAATTAAACACAGCCATTCCAAGTAAAATATATGGATTTTTTAACTTGACAGTGACAAAATTTTAAAAATCCAAGAACTTCATTATTTTAACACAATGTAAGACAGTGTAAAGGTTTAACTGACTGGAATTAAAAGTGGGTTGTAGTAAGAAAAATGGAAAAGGAGTCTCCATTTCAGTATTGGTAAGCCCTGTCTATTCAGTTCTAATTAAAAAGTCCTCGCGTAAGAATTGGTGCCGTTCTCCTGATTGGCTTGAGTAATGTTGTGATTAACCTGTCAGGACCAGAGTACAGGTCCAGATGAAGCCTCCATTACTTATAAATTCTATTCATCTTTAAGTTTGAGTTTACAGCATCACTGGCCTGAAGAAAATAGTGACAGCTGCCCCCTGCTGGTCCGCTTCCCTTTATTTTTAACATCAAGGAATTCTGTTATTATTTTCCGTCTTTTTCATTACCTTTTATTACCCAGCAGAGATGATGATTGCGGGCTAGGCAGCTATGCTCTGACACAGGGTCTTTTTCTGCTAAACCTCACTGTCATGTAAAATTCTAGCTGTTACAAAGAATGAGCGTTCCAATCCATTTTTGCCAGTCCTAATATGAAAACTGTCAGGGCCCAAATTAATGAGTTCCAAATTCCTTACATCACAGTAACTATTTAAGACTGGTCAATTAATTACATAAAAACCTTCTCGATTCATTGTGCATTTCCAGCCTAGACCCTACATATTCCATTACTTCATGACACAGTGTTTCAATGAGGCCTTTTGGCTTTTGTTATTGCACAAAAAGCACCACTTAAGGAAAGACCATCTGCTGCAGCAAATGGTAAATGTCAGTAAAGAATGTTGCCTTTTTCTATCATAACATACCTCAGATATTAACCTTTACAGGTCTTGAACAAATGAAATAGTGATAATTCTTTAGCTTAGAAAATGCTGGAGGTTCATTTTTCAAACGTTATTGATTTAATGACTACAATACTTATCATCACATACAAGCTATTTCATACATATTTTTTAAAGCCACAGAATTTTAGTTTTAAAACAGTTTCTGGATTCAGTCCTGATGAAAGGTCTCAGCCCGAAACGCCAACTATTTCCAAACCACACCACCAAGTCCAGGAACACTTCCTACCCTTCAACCATCAGGTTCCTGGTTAACTTCACTCAGCTCAACACTGAACTGATTCCACAGCCTATGATTACATTTTCAAGGACTCCTCAATTCATATTCCCAGTATTATTTCTTTACTTTTTTTTTGCATTTGCACAGTTTATCTTCTTTTGTACATTGGTTGTTTGTTAGTCATTTGCGCGTAGCTTTTCATTGATTCTATTGTGTTTTGTTCTACGGTAAATGGTAAATACCTGCAGGAAAACAGTTGCACAATGGTTGTGCAGTGCTTTACATTATGGGCAACTGGGGTTCAAATCCTGTTGCTGCCTGTAAGGAGTTTGTACATTCTCCCTGTGACCATGTGGATTTCCTCTGGGTGCTCTGGTTTCCTCCCACAGTCCAAAGACATACTGGTTGTTATTGCAAATTGTTCCGCAATTAGGCTAGGGTTAAATTGAGGGTTGCTGATTGATGTGGCTCGAAGGGCCTATTCAGTGGTTAAAATGGTTCAATTTAATATTTGAGAATGTATACAATATACAACCTAGAAATCTTACTCTTTCCAGGCATCCACAAAAAAAAGAAATCCCATAGAATGAATGAAAGAAGCATCAGAACACCAAAACCCCCCTCCCCCTCCTCTGTATCTCAATAAAATAATTTTTAATGAATCTCAGGGTAGTACATGGCGACATATACAGTATGTATTCTTTGAACTTATTCCCTTCCATAGTTGCTGCCTGACCTGCCGATTTCTCCAGCATTGTATGTATGTGTTGCTCTGGATTTCCAGCATCAGCAGAATCTCTTGTTCTGGACTTAAATATTTTCTTAATTGCTTCATCAGAATTTCATATGACACTTTTTCCCCCAGACTAATTCATATTCCAAAAATGAAAACGATTGCAGACAGCACTATATGTGTATGTGTCTCTTCAATACCTATATTATGGTATTGAGCTGCACACTGAAGATATTTACCAAACACCATCTTGCGTGAATTGGAATCTGACCTGTACAAAGCAGCTAAATGGAATTGTGTCTACTGAGAACGAGATCAAACCCTCCGATTTAAAACGGACCCGTTTTACTTGACACATCAGGTAGACACATTAGCACCTCTAACTTACACACTGAGAGGTTAGAGTGCAGAGAGACAGCCGCGCTGTCTAATCATGCTTCATTACATAGTTAGTCATGTTGGTCTGACAGCCACCTTTGTGTTTAACAGCTGGTAGGTGTGGTACAGTATTTGAGTGTACTGTGTCTTCTCCCCATACTTGAAAGTACACTTTGTGGAAACACAAAGACAAAACTAAAACCCAAGCTGTGTGAAGTTACCCTACAGGTTGTTTCGATATAGTCTAATGTAAATTGTACCGTTCATCCCCACCAGCTGGAGGAGTCTTGTGCCATTGGTCAAATAACAGTGATTGAGTGACAGCGTGCTAAGCCAATTAAAAGGCAAGCTTAGGCCAGGTGCGCAGTGTGGCGGTATTAAACAGCAGCCAATTCTCAGAGCAGCGGACCGGCTGCTTCATGGATTTGGATCTGCTTGGTACGCCAGGTGAAATTGGATAATTCCCTTCGTATCTCACAGAAATAGAGATTTGGTTTAAACCAGTTTTATCTGAGGACACGGTACTCCGCGAATTCAATAAAGAAAAATTAAAAACAACCAACCACAAGATGAGTGAAGAGTGTTTAAATTTTGAAACATTTCTTAAATGTGGCAAAAAAAAAAGCTGCCGCCGCCCTCAGAGGATCAATAAAGAGAAAAGTGCACTGTGAACAGCTGGTTGTTTTCATTACAGTGTTTCATTAGGGAGGCCGTGCCTCTAAGCCAGTTTACATGCCTACATCAATTTCAATAGGCTCATTTTCAACTGATTTAATTGGCCAATTTAAATTAGTTTAAGCACTCAAAATGCTGTAAATGTAAAGTTCGGGGGCACAAATTCGCACAGGCAGTTAGACATTGTGTATCCGGAAAGAAAGAGAGAGAGAGAGAATTTCTGGCGCTTGTCGTTCTCTCTGGCTCAGCTTCTAGTGGACGCATTTCCTTTGTGCTTGCTAACTTAATGGTTCCAAATTTATGAAGTACCGATATTCAGAATAACACTACATAGTGTCATTCTCAATGTAACAGCTCAAATTAAATCAGCTCATATCCCCTCATCGGTAAAACCGATTTTCCTGCCCTGATTTACACAAAGCCAAATCTTCTCCTTCTAATATACGTGGCTGTAATATGGACTGTGATTCATATGATAGAAGCTATAAAAATTGTAAAATCAATTATTAAAAACACGTATTAAGTGCTAATGCAATAACAATAATTTAAGAAAATCAATAATTGCTACGGTCATAACTTCGGAAGTAAAAGCTACCCTTGATATATTGCTTAAAAGGATACGAAAAATAAAAATTGAGAGTTTATATTGGAGATTTCCGATTCTCCTGCGGCAATAAATTGCGTGAACATTGGTGTAAACCTGCTTTATTCAGTGCAGAAGCCGATGTGTGATCAATGGTGTTACTTTGCAGGGATGCAAGCGCATCCACTCGCTGTCCACTCGCTGTGGGGAAATGGAACCTCGCCCAGCGCCTCCAACAGGACGGGGCAGAAACGTCTTCCTGCTGGGTTGTTTTCTAAGAATTTGCCATCATTTTCCAGTGTTGTTTACCAGAGATTTCTACAATATGAAATTCTTGAAAGCAAAGCGCATCAGTGTTCAGCACGCTTGCTCTATTCGCCCTGATTAATCTATTGTCACTCCAACCTACCGCGTTCTCCTATCGGGTTTGCGCTAATCCCTTTTTTAAAAATTAAAACACAAACGGGAGAAAGGTTTGAACTATTACGTACTTCAAAATTAATGCACTATAAATGGATCCCCTTTTTTTTCACCTAAGACGTACACATTGTAAATCCGCTGAGCAAGCGTTTTAAGAATGTCACATTCTGCGACCTAACGTGACATCTAGAAGGAAGATGTGTACAGCCAATGGAAAGCTCAAACACGGATTTGCCCACCGCAAAACAAAATAATTAATTAATCCAAGAAAATTAAATGGCTCATACGCTTATCATAAATATATAATAGGGCGGACTCTATGCAAAAATACTGTCAATATTTAAACTGCGTATTACAGGCTTTCCATATCTTGGTCTTGAAATAGAAATTGGTGTTGAGCAGTTTTGAATTACTTGAGATGAAGTCAGACACTCAACATTTCAGGAACAGTTCTCCTTCCCCTCCGCCATCAGGATTATGAATGGACCATGAACTCGCCTACACTACCTCACCATTTTTCTTTTTTTTTTGCTTTCTTTATGCTCTACCTATTTAATGTAATCGTGTGTGTCCGACTATAATTCACAGTTTTTATTATTATTTATTGCCACGCACTGCTGCCGCAAAACAACAAATTTCACGACATATGCCAGTGCTATTAAACCTGATTCTGATTCTGATTAAGCAAATGTGATTGGTTTAATTTCTTTCCATATTCTGCCCGCTGACTACACGCATAGACCGCGGCATCTGCTAAATTTCTGAGAGCTGAGAGCAATATACCAATTTTGCCGTCCTGTAAGTCCCTTATCACCAAGCAAGTGATGCGCAATATGTGAGAATCAAGGCAGAGAAAAGACCGTATCTTCAATTAAGCAATCATTTTAAGTATATTAGAGTTAAATTCGATTGTCAAAATCTGGGTTCAGGGCAGTCCTATGCAGGAGCAAATTAAGGTTAGACAAGTTTATTTGTTAATACATCAAAAGATAGATTGAGGAAACTATTACATCCATGTGATAAACCGTGCGGGTCAGATATTATCCATAGCTATGATTATGAAACCAGAATTTCCTTTATAGCCTATGACAGATACTGATTATGCATTGAGAGTTGGAGGAAATCGGTTTTAGGAAGCACGGGGGTATTAACATTATAAAACGAACACATCTTTTGCGGCTGACGGAGTCTCAACTTGCTTAACGCCGGGCCATTCAGAAAAATCTGCGGGACGGGCATGAGGTGCTGCTTGTGTCCGGGCTTTCCACTAATATAGTTGGAATCGACAGCACCTTTCAGCGGGGCGTGGAGCGTATTTTGGGCGGATGCGCCTTAAATGAACAATGCTCCCGTATATAAAACGGCGGCTGTTTATAGGTAATGAACGACCTTGAAGTCCCATTCTGTTTTTAATTTTCTTTTTGAATATTCTATGATTCGGGGAAACATGTTAATGCAACATTAAAAACGTTTCTTCAATTTCCAGAGCTGGAGACATAAAGAAATCCCCGAAAAATAAGTAATCGCATTGTAAAAAAACAGGACGCGATACTTACAATATATTACGTGATTCTAATTACTTCGTTTGGCTTTAAAAATGCCAGATTATTTACTTTATACGGCCTTTCTCTTTTAGCACTGGCCTAATTATTGGCTATGTCCGGTTAGAGACGCTTTAACAAAGAAGGCTGATTTGTGGTTTCAAAGACAATTGAATAGAGAGCAGTGTGTGTGTGTGTGTGTGTGTGTGTGTGTGTGTGTGTGTGTGTGTGTGTGTGTGTCTGTCTGTGTTTCCTTCTTTGAATTCCCAGATTTACCCAAATTACAATAAGAGATAATAAAGAATACCAGATAATATAGAAAACGGGGATTGCTGCTTCATCTCACAATCACTGATACAATTCTCAACAATAATAAAGGTTCAATTACGACTCATAGAAAGTGGTTCAATCCGTCTCTATAAAGAATAGGTTGATTATATTAACGCGGTACACTCTTCTTATGTATCTTTAGTTACTTTCTTATCTGTTCCCGTGGTCCTAATGATTGACTGAAAGTCACCAAAAAAAAGCAAAGAAATGTTCGAAACCACAGCCCCAATTTTGTTCTGTGCGGCTCTTTGCTTAAGTTCAATTCGTATAACCGTTGGAGCAAATAATAGCAAAATATTTAAATGTAATCATCCAGCATTTAACTATTGTCTTTTTTTAATGAAAAGGAAAATAGCTCGTGCTTTTACCTATACTAATATAAAGTCTATTGGTTTTACCTCAGCTGGTTAACTTTTGTTTCTTTGATGGATGAATTTATAGAAATACTGTTTTGGTTTTCCCTGTCACACACATATTTGTGTGTGCTTCCAAACTAGTTAGTAACCATTTCCTGGTTTAGTTTTGTAAAAAAAACAATAAAGCTAAGTGGAAGTTATAGGAGAGGAGGGTTGCTGTGTCTTGTGCCCCCTCCCTGCCCCCCACCGCCTGGGGCTTGTTGTGTCTGGCTGCACCAATGCTGACTACTGACTGTGGCTGGCTCGCACGCCGTTGCTATGGGTTACCGCTACCTGCCACTACGAGAAACTGGCAGAGAATTACCACCAGCATCGGAATAAACTGCGAGAGAAAGCATTGCTGCAACAACAACAACAACAAAAAAGTACAAAATTATATATATATGTGTTTGTGTGTGTGTGTGTGTGTGTATTTAAGATAGTCGGTCTAGGTGACAAAGCCGGGAAGGTCCAATCAATGGCAGAAGTGGCCGCGGCCCTGAGTGAGTTGAGAGAGAGCTGGGACTTTATAACACAGACAGGTACACTGCTCTGACGCTTTGTTTCGGGTATGTTTGTCGTAATACTATAATCATAATTACTAAATGTTATTTACATCTTATTCTCATCAGAGAATCCAAATCCTTAAGTGGTAAGATGTTGTGCTTCTGAAAGGCTGTTTCTGCTCGTCTTTCTAGCATTCATATTAGTTCAGCTGCAAAACACTTAGGGGTCAATTGCAGTTGTCAAAAACTACAATAATCGCTTCTAGTATTTTTATGGACGACAGCATGTTAAGAGTAAGCGCACTGTACCTTATTTAATTTTGAAATCATTACTTTAATTTATTTATGGTGCGGGGTGACCATGCAACAAACTTAATTCGAGTTCCTGCCCAACTGGAGTGCACTGGCTATTTGAATTTCTGGCTTTTTGACAAAAGGAAGGGTTTAAAATTCAAACATTTATTTATAGGCGTTTGCTGACGGTGTGACTACGGGAGACCACTCAAGATCGGCTTAGGGGGTAGGGGAAGAAGATAATTGTAGGAGAATTTCGTTGTAAAGCAAATTTCTCTGAGAATGATGTGTAATTCTTCGCAAAGTACAAAGGTCAAATTCAGTCGAACTATTGAGATATAATATTAATATGTTCCGAATCCCATTACTAATGTTCATATTCTACAATTGCGGAGGCGTTTTATTTACACATGTGGTCCTCTTTAAATTTCAGTCTCTAATGATTAGTCTCACTGATCCAGACTGAAGAAAATGACGCTGTGTTGAAAACCCTGCGTGCATAAAACACAGCAGTTTAAGTCAGATCATGTAGATATTCAAGATCTATGTATTTAACGTTGGATTGGAAATTAGGTTTGTAACTTTTTCGCATTCTGTCTTCTAATTTCAAACCAGCAATTACTTTAAATAGGTTTGGAATGTTAGTTAAATATGTGCGCAAGACAATTCAGTCTGTGCGTTGAGTCTGCCATTTCTTTCCTTATTATTCCAAATCCCTGCTGAAGTTACTAAAGTAAGCAAGAATAAAGGGCAGGATCTAGACGACGATAGGATGCCGTTGTGCATACTTCAATTACCATTAGAGTTAAGGGACAAATAAAGGAGTGAACTCTGGGGCTCACTTTCAGGGCGATCCCGAGAAAGAAACAATAAATAACCCCCATCAATATATAACCGACCATACGTCATCTCAGATTCCACCTGCACTTAACGTGATAAAATACACCAAAATGTCTAGGGATATCTTTTGTTAAAAAAAAGCAATCAAAATAGAGACTCCTTCCGGAAACTGAACACTCCTGCCCAAAAACTTTAAAATTACAAATTACAATTTACAAATATGTGGTTCCTTCCTTAATGTATTCTGGTATTATGAACTTCTGGGGGGGGGGGAGTAATTCATTACAGTGATATAGTTGAAGCTTTATTTACCCATGGACTCGCATTGTAAAATTGTAAAACTTCAAAACGATTGTCACCCTAACCCTAATGCGTTCATTGACCTTAGTTCAGTCCTGGCGTTTCAATGAACTGCCGTCCTAAATAACAAAGCTATCGGGGTTTTTTTGCACACTGCTCCATGGTTTGATATTTTTTTTCCAATACTGAGACTGTTGATAGTAATCAGAGTATCAAATATCCAAGGCAAGACAATTGGAACTGGATTTGTAAAATTCTATAAAGACGCTCATCATCAGTTGAAACTTTGGCCTGGTGTGTTTTTTTAAATGCACCACATTAATCTTTGGAAAAAAAATGATCAGCACAATTGCCAAAAATTAAATGGTCATGAATGCTACATGCTTTGACTACCTAGTGTACCAGCTCCTTTATTGTCACTCCTCCAACACATTAACAAATTGAGTTTGGCCTACTATACCATCCTTTTGCACTGTGCAAGAATTCCCCTCCAATAGATGCCAATTTTAAATATTATACAGAAATCACACCTGCTAAATCTTCTGTTTGAATTTAACTTTTTGTTTGCAAAGGTCTCAAGAAGCTTGACTAAGATACTAAATCTTATGTATACCTTTTCCACTAATCAAGTATTTCACAATCTGCCCAGTTTCTTAAGATACTATAATATATGGTGCTGAGGGAACTTCCTTCATCCAACTTGGGTCTAGCCTCATCACTGATTATCAAGGTGCTTTCTACTCATTTTGTTCTAATTGTTAACAATTTGTTTAACAAACAAGGATCTTCAGAGATTAAAAGATTACTGCATAAGATTATTTGAAAATAATTTGATTCTGTTCCATCACTAAGATCGTGACTGGTATCTACTTTGGCTTTGATCCTAATATAGCTCCATTCCCTTTGAAACTAATAATTTGGTTTTAAACACACTCAGAAGTTTCCAAGATTCCCAATCTGGTATTTTATTTTTCCCCTCATATCAGTCCTGAATAAATAATCCCTTATCTAGTTATTACACAATTTAAAATACACATAGCTTTTCAAACAGAGTTTATATTTTGCAGTCAGAAAAAATACTTGGGCTTTTGGCTTCAATTAAGTCAGTTTCCAGTGTCTAAACTCAATTGAGTGTAAGTCCATCTTTATCAGTCTGTGCTTAGTGGTGAAACCCTCATCCCAAGAATCCATCTGGTGAATGCTCACTGTACAGCCTCAGTGGCATATGTATCCATCCCTGGATAGAGAGACCAAAAATGCATTCAGCATTCCAGATGTTACCTCACTAAACCCCAGTACAGTTTATTCTAAAAACAGCAGGCCCCCAACTAGAGCTCATTCAGTGAAAGGAACCAGGGCCAAACACAAGAATTAGAAAAAGAACTGAATATTAGCGGACAGATTCCTATTGACGATGGCAAAGGCTTTGAACATTTAGCAATACACATAAATATAGAACATTTAAAAAATGCATGGAAGGGAGAAAAAAAATAATCTGTTGGAAGTGGACACAACTACCATTGTGCAAAGTAGAGAGTCAACATCGAAGAAAATGTAATTCACATAATCAGGACATGCGAATACAAGTTACGCTGAGACTGTAAATGGTAAAAATAAAACACATTTGAATCAAAGATTCAGATTGTTTTAAATCCACTATTTCAAATAAGTTTGGATTAGGAGGAGGAAAATTGTCACAAATGGAAAGGAAACAAGCCAAAATATTAGGGGGAAGAGATAGTTTCTAGTTTTAATTCCCCAAAAGCAATAAACCTATTTAAAATTGCTCTGGTTCTAGATTTCAAACCATTTTTCATATTCACTGATACAATTCTGGTAATAAACCAACAGAATTAGACACTATCTTAAAATGTCATTACTTTTATTCCCTTAAATTAATAAGCATTTTTGTTGTATTTAAGAGTGGCAATTTGGTGCATTTGTATCAATGCACCTGAAAGCTTGCTTAAATCACACAAGTGTTTAAAGGCGCCTGTTTAATGTCCTTATGCCTAAGAAAAGCAGTTTAATTTTAAGAGCATCCATGAAGGCTACAAATGAGCCCTATTAGCTGAAATTCAACACAGTGATTATGTTGCCCAATTTCCTGCACAGTGTCTTTTAAATAATGAAGTGTGATTGAATTCCTTGATCTCCTGTGCTGCTCTGGGGGGCGACTTGTCCAGGTTAAACCATTTCAGCTTAGTGGAAATAGCGCCCATAATGGAGGGAAAAAAACACTTTGTCAATCTCAAAAGGTTCAAAGTTAATTATCAAAGTACATATATGTAACTATATTCTGCCCTGAGATTTATTTTCTTGTGGGTATTCACAGTAAATACCAACACACACGGTAGAAACAATGAAAGCTGCACACAAGTTGGAAAACAGCCAGAGTGCAAATGACAACAAACTGTGCAAATACAAAAAGGAGAAAAAAAAGCAATAAATATAAAGAACATGAGTTGTAAAGTCCTTGAAAGTGAGTCCACAGGTTGTGGGAACAGTTGTGTTGGGGCAAGTGTTTGAGAAGATGGACTTCAAGAAACATCTTAAAGGGGAAAGGAGATGGGGAGATGTAGGAGTGGAATTCCAAAGTCCCAGGGTTTCGGTAAATAATGACAAAGTGATGGAGTAACTAAATTTGGCAGTACTTGGGAAATTAGAATTGGAACTTAGACATATCAGAGGTGTAGCGCTAGAGATGTTTGCATTTAGGGTAAATTGGAATGGAGAAATTTGAAAATGAATACAAGGGTTTTAACACCAGAGGATTATTCATCTGGGAGCCAGAGCTGGTTATCAAATAGAAAGATTTTGTATCTGTCAGGATATGGCTGGCAGAATTATTGTGATTACATGTGGGCTGAAATAATTGAATAAAGGGGTAGTGAAGGCATGGATGAGAATCATTGCAGCAGCTGAACTCCAACAGTTGGTTGAAAACTCATTTTTGCTTCTGTTTGTATTGCATATTCTTGATATTCTTTGCAGTAGTTGTTTAATTCAAATTTGGTAGTGGATGTGACCAAATCCATCACAGGTAAAATTCTCCCTACCATTCAGGTCATGCTCTCTTCTTCCTGCTGCCATCAGGAAAGTGGCACAGAAGCCTCAGAACTCACACCACCAGGTTCAGGAACAGTTATTACTCCTCAACCTTCAGGCTCTTGAAACAAAAACAATTTCCACTTGCCCCATCATTGAGATGTTCCCACCACCTATGGACTTTCAGGGACTCTTCATCTCATGTTTTTGCTATCTATTTTTATTACTTTTTTTGTATTTGCATTTTGTTGTCTTTTGCACACTGGTAGAGGGGTCTTTCATTGATTCTATTATGGTTATTATTCTATTATGGATCTATTGAGCATGCCCACAGGAAAATAAATATCAGGGATGCAAAATTGCTGGAGGATCTCAGCAGGTTAAGAATTTTCGTGAGATGAGCTTTTAAGTACAAGATGTACAAAACACCAAATTTCTCCATCGCGGTGTGTGCAAAATAAAGAACAGAAAACAATCTAAACTTTCTATCTATCACAAGTAACATTTCAGATTGAAACCTGCTCCTGGAAGGAAGTTACATCTACCCTTCATTTTTGCATGTATTGATATGTTTCAGACTTCAGAGTAAATTTATTATCCTAGTACATATATTTCATGATATTCTACCCCAAGGCTCATTTTCTTGCAGGCATTCTTTAAGAAATACAATAGAACCAATGAAAAGCTCCACACAAAGACTGAAAAACAACCAGTGTGCAAACTGAGCAAATACAAAAAAAACAAATAATACTGAGAACATGAGTTGTGGAGTCCTTGAAAGTGAGTCTATAGGTTGTGCAATCAGTTCAGTTTATCCACATTGGTTCACGAGCCTGATGGTTGAAGGGTAATAACTGTTCTCAATAAAGTGTATTGTCTGATATCATTAAATGTATTATCAGGAACTGTTCCTGATAGAGTGTTTATTTTATGAAGTGCACTGTCAATTCTGAATGACTTTACACTTATTGAGAGAAGGAAAAATGTGAATCTGCCTCCATTTCAACATAGACTTCTTATTTGTCTCTATTCCGATTTTATTTGAAGGTTGCAGATCATTTCTGCAAAACTGTGATGGCTTATAATGAGACAGACAAACTGCATAACAACACAGTCGCATAGCGGTTAGCGTGATGCTGTTACAGCTCAGGGCATTCCAGAGTTCAGAGTTTTAATTCCAGTGTCCGTACGTCCGCCCTGTGGAATGTGTGGGTTGCCTCTGGGTGCTCCGGTTTTCTCACACAGTACCAAGACAGACCGGGTAGGTTAATTGGTCATTGTAAATTAGGTTAGGGTTAAGTCGAGGTTGTCAGGGATTGCTGAGGAAGTGCAGCTCAAAGGACCGGAAGGGACTGCTCCACACTGTATCACTAGATAAAAACATTTAGATTTCATTTTAAACCCAATTAAGTTGTCAAACAAAGTATGGTGCCAGTGTCCTTTAATTAGTCTAGACAATCCAGGAAGACTCTCAAAACCACCTAGTACCATATGGCCAAGAAGAACAGACTTCTGTTGACAAATTAAGTGTTAATGGTCTACTACAGTGCTAATTGAGTAGAATAAGTTCAGTGTGCATAACCCACATGAAGTTACACATTTGTTTTCTCCAGCTATTAAACATGAACATTTGTGAACAAGCTATGATTTTCCGCATATTTTGTCCCACAATTCCACCAGTTCACTCTCAAGAAATTAAACTGTAATTGCTGTAGTACGGCGTAATTATAACTCAGGGCAAAGTTCAGAGTTCAATTCCCACTGCAGCCTGTAAGGAACTTGTACATTCTCCCCGTGACTGCGTGTTTCCTCAGGGTGATCCGGTTTCCTCGCACATTCCAAAGACATACCCGTTGGTAGGTTACTTGGTCACCGTAACTTGTCCTGTGATTATGCTGGGATTAAATTGGGAGATTCCTGGTTGGCGCAGCTCGGAGGGCTGGAAGGGCCTACTCCACACTGTATCAATAAATAAATAGAATTCCTGCAATTCACTTTACTCACACCATCAAAAATTATCACTGAGCAATCCCGCAGTATTTGTGAATCAGAGTTCATCACCAATAATGTGCATTTGATTAATTTATTATAAAGTGTAGTATTGCACAGTTCCATAAACATTGATATTAAAGGACAACACTTTTGTTCTAAACGAAGTGCAGCATTCCAGACATCTAGTACAGTTCCGGCACTTATTCATTCTCCCACTTACTGCAAAACTAACCCTGTTGGAACAGTCAGTTCTCACACCGCAGCAGGCTACATAATAATTAACAACTATATATTCAAAAAGTACCAAATCCCAATACCAAAGAGTCTAATAATGATATAATTATACACTTTAATAAGGTGTTCCCCTTAGTAATGAGAGACCTCAATTTCAGTTTATTAAAAAATGAAAAACTGTAAATACTGAACAGGTCAGGATACATATGAAGAGCATTTCAGAGCCAGTTTACTGCAATATGGAGGATTCAAAATCGCAATATAAACTGGGTAGTAACAGGTTTCCCCTCGAACATGTCAATTTCCTTCAGGATGCGAAAGAAAACCAAAGTACCCCATCCCCTGGGCAATTAAAGAATTGGGAAGCTATGGCTTCATAAATGAAAATTCATAAACCACAAGTTAGCTTTAAGATACACAATCAAAAGACAGGAAAAAATAAAATGTAGTATAACATTTTGGGCACAACATAACCTAAAATAAGAAATTACTGGTTTTTTTATTAAAACTAATTTGTGATACAACTTTCTCCACTCGGTAAAGATAAACTCCCTGCTGTGACAAGGTTCCATAAGTGGTGCTCACTCAGTTGTTATCTCAGCCAAGTGCCCATTTTCACATGAAGCATGGAAACCAGTTATTTATTTTGTTGGTTTTTGTCTGATGGGTAATTAGAACAGTGCAAACACACATGCACTTCAAGCAAGATAGTAATAAGCAGCAAGGCCAATATTCCTTTACCTAGAGATGCTACCATCCTAGTCAGGAGAAAAACTGAATTATGATGTGACCGTAGGGTAGGGGTTCCCAACCTTTTTTTATACTATGGACCCCTATATTAACCAAGGGGTCTGTGGACCCCAGGTTAGGAGCCCCTGCCTAGGATACTTAGCAACTCGATGGCCAAAACAAATTTTGCAAGAAGCAAAGGAATGCTTTCAGAACAGAGCCAAACCAGGTAATCCCAGCTAAAGTTCCTCATAAACAGTTAAATACAACATTGCTCTGATCACTAAATCAAACGGTCAATTTTCCACCTTGTCAAGTACAATGCCAATTTAATCTTCAGGATAAAATTCAACAGAAGTGCAGTAAACCAACAGTGCCCTAATTAATGCTGTAACACTAAACGATTTTTTAAAAAAAAGCTTGGATTTCAAAAAATATATAAATTGCTTCAATGGAGCAGAAAAGCAACACCAGGAAGAATGCTACATTTATTTCTCCTCCACAGTGAGTTTTGCTATCTTAATCATATACAGCACAAAATCATGGACTGAAAGCAATAGTTTGCATAGCAAATAAGTTATTAAATCAAGACACTGAATGATTAATTTCCATAAATTAATCCGTGAGTGATTTATGATTGACTGAATGGCATTGCCCATGTGCAACAACAATATTTTCCTCCAACAGCCCTTGTATTAAAAACCAACCATAGGAACTTTGGGATTGCCATTAATAGAATGTGGAATACAAACTCACACATGGTGCAGTTAACTAACTCATGTTTGAGCTCTGTTCAGAAAAAAATAGGGTATGAAGATATCATGTGTGTATATATGTATACACACACGCACGCGTACATATGAAAATATTTTCTGTATTTTAGGATTTCAGTTATACTCAGATTTCTCTCTAATTCATTACAGTCATTTATTTTTGGTGCTTTCTACAACTAAACCTGTCCTGCAAAATAAAAAGACGACCAAATTTCCTAAGGCTTTTCTTCCCTCTTCATTTCAGAACTGCAATTTTAAAAAGTACAATTGGCTCAGACTTCACTATCTGCACACAGAAAAAAACCCAGTGCATCAGGCTACAAGCTTCCACAAATTTCTTTTGCAAATGAGGTCTATTTGGATGATTTAGATTTGGAGAACAACAGTCTAGACTGCAGATTTGGAACACATGCCCCAAACAGAAAATGAGCCACACAAAAAAAAACAGATCCTTGCAATTTTCATCTTTTACGACTTCACATTGTTGTCACTACTGCCAGTTCCAAGCCCCGAGGATGAAGTGCTGATGAAAATAAAATAATAAAGAGGAAATTGGTCTCTACAACACAGTTAAAGCCTGAGTAACAGAGGAGAACCTTAATTATCTCCAGTCTCAGAGAGACAGGAAATTTGGTCTTTTAATTAGGTGTTTGCAGTAGAGTCTGATATTTTTTGCTAGATAATTTAAAAGGAAATAACCCAAGTCTAACAAAATGAAATTCAGATAATCAGAATACAGATAATTGAATTTTCACTGCATTCATTAACTGTGTGTAGGTGTGAGCAGCTTTCTATGACGAGCTGCCACAGCTCTATAACAATGAGGTCAATTAACAATGCTTCTGTTGAAAAATGCAGTTGGATTAAAAACCTTTCAACTTAAATCTAAATAGACATTTGCTCTCTATGCTTCTTCGGCAGGGAACCTTCGGCTGGATGACGCGTGCTTATGAACGGCATCGGTAACCGTGTAGTCAGTCTGGCCTGAGACACAGGCCTCAATCTCCGTGGTGCTGAGCTGCGTCTGCAAGAAGAGATGCAATCTACTGTCCGAAAGGAGGATGTTGCTCTGTAACACTCTGTTTAAAAACAAGAAAGGATCATGTCAAATGCTTTCTTTAAATATACTAAATGGACAACAGATAAACTACTATGTGAAAAAACATACAATGGGGAGGGGAAACAGAAACTGATAATATATTTAAGTAGGTAGGGGTGGATTTAAAAAGAAGCTATACAGTAGCGTATTTAAACAGCGTTTCCTCACAGTTCATCAGTTAAAGCAGCAAGTGACTGAAACAGGAAGACACTGAGGAGCCCTGTACTCAAGAAATGAGTAATTGAGACAACACCACAGGAGAGAGTCCATGCCAATAAACCTCACAGTCACTGGTTCATTTACAACGTCAGATGTCTGTGTGTTACTGAATTCTGGAAGGAGATGTTGCAGAGAAAAGGGGCAGCTTTAGCTCACCAACATTTTAAAAACAAACAAGGGAAGAAACTAAGGATTTAAGAAGAGGTTGGCTGTTCTCACTCAGCAAGGAGCATTTCTAAGCACAAAGTAAATTTATTATCAAAGTGTGTATACGTCACCATATACTACCCTGAAATTTATTTTCTTGCACACATTCACAGTAGAACAAATAAATATAATAGAATAATGATACATTACAAAGACTGGTAAGCAACCGATGTGTAAAAGACAAGCTGTGCAAATAAGTACGTAAATAATATTGAGAACATGAAGTGTAGGCTCTGAAAGTGAGTCCATAGGCTGTGGAATCAGTTCAGAGGTGAGGTGAGTAAAGTTATCCACTCCGGTTCAGGAGCCTGATGGTTGTAGGGCAATAACTGTTCCTGAACCTGGTTGTGTGGGACCTGACGTGCCTCTCCCAATGGGAACAGCAAGAAGAAAGTGCAGCCTGAATGGTGCAAGTCTGCGGTGATGATGATGATACAGCCCAGTCCATCACAGGTAAAGCCCTCTCTACCATTGAGCACATTTACAAAGAACCTGTCGCAAGAAAGCAGCATCCATCATCATGGAGCCCCATCATTCAGGCCATGCTCTCTCCTTACTGCTGCTATCAGGAGGGAGGTACCAGAGCCTCAGGACCCATGCCACCAGGTTCTGGAATAGTTATTACCCTTCAACCACTGGGCTCCTGAACCAGAGGGGACAAGTTCACTCACCCCAACATTGAACTATTCCCACAAACTATGGACTCACTTTCAAGAACTCTTCTTCACACTTTCTTGATATTCATTGCTTAATTATTATTACTTTGTTTTGCTTCCTTTCGTATTTGCACAGTTTGTCGTCTTTTGCACATCGGTTGTTTGTCCAACTTGTGTGCAGTTTGGATTTCTTGGTATTTACTGTCAATGCCTGCAAGGAAATTAGTCCTACAGTTGCATATTGTGACAGATGTATACTTTAACAATAAATTTACTTAAAACTTTTGATGAAACTACTTTTCCAAAAAAATGAGTGCACAAATTATTTAATTCCTTGCAGAATAGATTACCATTTCCCAAAATCCTTCACCAATTTACAATCAAATACAAACAGACTAGATGGACCAAAAGGCCTGTTTTTGTGCTGTAGTGTTTCATGACAAAGTAATAGCAATCATTTCCTCTACTCTGTTTTTTAATTCCCACCCCTAACCCTTTCTACTCAAGGGGAGGTCAATAGGGTCGTGATTAGCTAGGGTGTCAAAGATCACAGGTTGAAGGCAAGAGAATGGGGCTGAGAGGGAAAATAAATCAGCCATGATAAAATGGTACAGCAGTCTCGATGGGCTGAATGGACTAGTTCTACTCTTACATATGGTTTCTCTCCTCTCCCCCCTTTTCAAAATAAGGGTTGCATTTCTAAACGCAATGGAATACATCTTCTCAGAACAAATGAGAATTTAGCCCAAACTATAGGAACATCATGAACAAATTTTCTGACTTCTTGTACAACATCCTGCAAGCCCAATTCAAACTGCAGTTTAATCAATCATTGGACAATAGCAGTCTTGGAACAGTTAAATTAGATGAACTGAAATTGGGCTTTAGCAAAATCGTAGAGTACTTCAATATTAAGCACAGCAACATTTTTTCTTTGCTGTTCATCATGAAAGTTTTAGTGTCAGAGTTACAGGTAAGTATTTTAGTTAAAGGGTACCTATAGACCAGTAAATACACTGAGAGCTGCCTTGGATGTTGTGACCCACAGTATTTGGCAAGAATCTGCCCTGTATTGACTGCTAATTAGAGCCAGTACATTTTATCCCTCTCCCCCCCCCCCCATTTCAAAAATAAATGTATTGAGGGCACTTCATGATTATCAGAAAAGGCTGCAGAGGTCTGTAAAATCAGCCAGTTTCATCATGGGTACTAGCCTCCCCACCACTGAGGGCATCTTCAAAAGGCAATGTCCTCGAGGAGGAGACATCCATCAGGAAGGACCCTCATCATCCAAGACACGTCCTCTTCTCAGAGAGGAGATACAGGAGGTTAGAGACACACACTCAACGTTTAAGGGTCTCAGCCCGAAACGTCGACAGCGCTTCTCCCTATAGATGCTGCCTGGCCTGCTGTGTCCCACCAGCATTTTGTGTGTGTTGTTGTCTCAACGTTTAAAGATCAGCTTTATCCCCTCCACCACCCAATTTCTGAATGAACAATGAACTCATGAATGCTTCCTCACTATATTTGCTTTCTTTTGCACTACTTATTTATCTTTTTTTTAAAATGTTATAATTTATGGTATATTTTATATCCTGCATTGTACTGCTGCCACAAAACAACAAATTTCACGACATATGTCTGTGATAATAAACCTGATTCTGAATTAGCCAGGGAAGTCATATTTAGAACATATAGGCAGCCTTTGGACTAATATTGGCCTTGCACTAGATAGTTTAGACTGGTACAAACTTTCCAAAATTACAGTTAAAGCATTGGAGAATACAGCAGAATTGTAGATGCCTGCATGCAAGAAAGTGCAAACTGCAAATTTCATGACAGCAGGTCAGCTGTACAAACACAAAGACCTTTAAATGCTTTGAAGCTTGATCCAGAAGAAACAAAATTATCTATTCCTTAACATTAATGTATGTTACGTATAGGGCGTCAATTAATAGTCGCAGAACCGCGCAGCCATGAGCAACCATTTGGCCTGTCTGATAACAACTTCCGATTTAGAAAACATTATATACTTTAATGTTAACATATTTTACCCCCTTTTGCTCCTATGTTAAGCTTTTATTAAATATTTTTGCAACACCACCATCTTCTTCATTGAATCAGCAGATCTGTCCAATGATTCTTGCATGCTGCCACTTGAAATTTCTTATTGGATTATTACAGAAAGAGCTTTCATTTTATTCCTTTGGGTTTACATCATACATGATATATATTTCATATTAGCTCTTGTTCCTGATGTCCACATATTCACAGGTACTCTATATAACCCCATTATTTAGAACAATAGAAGTTATCCATTATATAAAAAGAGATTAGTTTTATCTGTCACATGTACGTCACAACATACAGTGAAACGCGTCATTGCGTTAACAGCCAACATGGCCCAAGGATGTGCAGGGGCAGCCTGCAAGTGACCCCATGCTTCTAGAGCCAACATAGCATAGCCACAACTTACTAACCCTAACCCGAACGTGGGAGGAAACATACGTGGCCATGGTGAGAATGTACAAACTCCTTACAGACGTCAGTAGTTATTAACCCCTGACAGGGTAAAGCTTTACACTACCGTGCAGTCTTATTGAACTACATATAACTACATCTGTTGAACAATAGAAATAAAAAGAAAAATATTTGATCTAGCTAAACTAAGCATAAATTAGTTCACATCTGAACTGCTGGGCAGCATCTTGGGCATTGCCCCTCAGAGGGACTGTATTTGCCATGGGAGGAATACACCAGAAAGATATTAGGGCTCCAAGCATTAGATTTTGAAATATTACATAAACCGATCTTGTGTCATCTGGGATGTACATAGTTAAGGATGATTTAATTAAGGCTTTAAGGTTTCTGGAAAAGAAATGACAGGTGCCGATATAGAAAACCCTTTATTAATGGCAGAGGATCTACAATATTCTTAAAACACGATCTTCAGGACGACAGTTCAGTATGAAATTCTCTCCTACAACAACTAGTAATTGAAACATTAGTTCAGATAATATTATTGCCTGGCCAAAAGATAGTTAAGGGATAAAGAGCAAAGCCAGAAGCATAAGGATAGAATACAGGATCAACTACAGTCTGATCTCACTGAATGGTGGTGCAGGCTTGAGGGTTTGATTGACCTATTCTTGACCTTGTGTTCTAAACGAAGATTGAAGTGATATTTAGCCATTATCCAGAGAGTAATTCAAGGCTCGTACTTTAGGCCAGAGCTCAATGGCATTAAGAGGGAACATGCCGGAGAATTTCCGAGCTGTTAGATAGCGCCACTCGGAGGCCGAACGAAAAGAGTCAAACCTGCAGTAACAGGGTTCAGATGACACTCCCGAGTATCCTCAGAAAGAGTGCACACTGTGGAGTGCCGAGAGACTAAGTGGAGTGTTAATGCTGAGGGCTCAAGAGATATTCCGAATTTTACATGTGAATATTAAATATGCCACATATTAAAAATGTTCATCCGAACTGGAAGACTTTGAACTTGGAAGGGTTCACGTCCCCTCCCGTGAACAGTAGTAGATTAACTTTATTTGTCACATGGACAGTGAAATGCATCATTTGCTTCAGATCAAGTCCGTGAGGACTGTACTGGAGCAAACCAAAAGTGCCCACAACTTACGAACCCTACCCTATGCCTTTGGAATGTGATAGGAAACCCACACAGTCATGAGGAGAAGGTGCAAACTCCTTACAGACAACAGAACTGAAGCTGCTGGTGTTGTAATAGTTAACCACCAACTTGTAAGTAACCGTGCTGCCCATCCATTGGTAGGATAAAGTAACGCACACAAAATGCTGGAGGAGCTTAGCAGAACAGGCATCATCTATGGAGATGAATAAACAGTCGGTATTTCGGGCCGAGACCCTTCTTCATGACTGGAAAAGAAGGGGAAGGACATCAGAATAAAAAGGTCACTGGTAGACACAGCTGGTCCATTGCACGTGGCTGTAGCTGTCACACATTTAGAAGGATGTAAAGAACTGAAGCGCAGAGGAGATTCACCAAGATGTCATTTCTGGTACAACATTCTAGTTGTGAAACATAGAAACATAGAAAATAGGTGCAGGAGTAGGCTATTCAGCCCTTCGAGCCTGCACCGCCATTCAGTATAATCATGGCTGATCATCCAACTCAGAACCCTGTACCTGCTTTCTCTCCATACCCCCTGATCCCTTTAGCCACAAGGGCCATATCTAATTTCCTCTTAAGTATAGCCAATGAACCGGCCTCAACTGTTTCCTGTGGCAGAGAATTCCACAGATTCACCACTCTCTGTGTGAAGAAGTTTTTCCTCATCTCGGTCCTAAAAGGCTTCCTCTTTATCCTTAAACTGTGACCCCTCATTCTGGAGACTGGCTAGGATGGGTTTTTTTCCCCTTTTCTAAGAGCTTAAGGCCACCTGACAGAGGCTTATAAAATTATGAGGGGCATCAATAAGGAAAAAACTAGGAAAATTTCCCCATAGCAGATGAATCTACCACTCGAGGGAATCGGTTTGTGGTAAGGAGTCGCACGTGTTGGATTTGAGGAAGAGTTGTCTCACCCAGAGACTAGTTGTACCCGAATTGCCAAGCACAGGCAAAAGGAATTAGTTGCGAATGGGTGGCCTAAAGAAATCCCTCCTCAATATTGCCTTTGTCACCACCCTACCCTGCTCACCATAGCTCTGTGAATTACCTGGTGCTAATGTAGCAGAAACATGTTTGCTAAAAAACTCAGGACAGTTAACCTTGTTAAAAGGTAACTTCAATGATAGCAAGGATAATATAAGGAACATAACCAGTTTAAACTCAGCATTGTTTGATCAGATGTCAAACTAACCAGTAACATCTGCAGATTCTGGGCCAGGTAAAGATCAACTTTATTTGTCAAACAGACAATGAAATGCAACCTTTACGTCCAATCAAAGCAGTGCTGGGGGCAGCCTACACGTGTTGTCTTGCTTCCAGCGCTAACTAGCATACCCACTACTGACTAATTCCAACCCCAACCCCAAGTCTTCGCACTGTGGCAGGAAATGGAATACACAGTCACGGGAAGAAGGTACAAACTCCTTCCACGCAGTGGCAGGCATTGAACCCTGGCCAGTGATCGCTGGCACTGTAAAGCCATGTGCTAACCACTACATTACTGTCCTATAAAATTTATTTTGTTCCACCCCTCTTTCCCCCCCCCCCCCCCCCCCGCCTCCCAGGGGAATTTCATTCCCGGTACCAATCAAGTTGAAGTTCCTTTATTCAAACTGCACATGGAACTTGATACCAGAGCAACATATTAACTGCTGAGCATCGAATAAAACTTCATAAATTTTCAATATTTCTGGCCCCAGCATAAATTATTTATTAGCAGGGGTTCCCAATTGTGGGGTCCCACGGACACCCTGCTAAATTGGTCCATGGCTTAAAAAAGGTTGGGAACTCCTATACTAAATCTTCATCAGACACAGCAGGCATCTCAGGTGACAATTCTAAGGTAACATTTTTCCCTCCCGCCCAAATATAAAACAGATTTCATCAATACGGAGCTGACCATTAGCAGACTGGGCTCGCAATGTGTTCACTAAGACCGACATCGCCGATGTCTGAGCATGTTAAATCACAAGAGATCCTCCGACTGGCAGGAAGCTACCTTTAGAGTGAAAGACACAGGAGATTCAGCAGATGCTGGAATACCAGAGCAACACACACAAAAGGCTGGAGGAAGTCTGCAAGTCAGGCAGCATCTATTAAGAAGAATGAACATTCTACGTTTCGAGCTAAGACCCTCATGAAGACTAATCTGCCGAGCTGCTCCAGCATTTCGTGCGTTGCTAGTGATTAGAATTAAAGACCCGTGAATGCATTGTTCTATGAAAAGATCAAAACGTTATTACTGCACATGTAACCACACGTCTAACTTTCATTTTTGAGCAGTTTGTTGCGATTACTAAAATTACCTCAGAACATAATACAAGGGGAGAAAGGGTCGATGTACAAAAAGCCTAAGTTAATTACAGCGTTCACCAGCGACGGGTCAAAGCAATTCCTCCTTATTTACTGCAGTACAAACCTGCAACCACAAGATGGCAGTGGACATTTAAAAAAAAGGCATAGAAAACTAGTAGGGCTGAGCCAAGTATAATTTCCTGTCAATCGAGGTTTTGACGTCCTTTTTTAAACAAAACAGGATTTCCTGGTTATGCTCTTGGCAAACTAAATAATTTCATGTTATCAACCATATTCAAGGGATATATTCCTTAAAAGTCCAATCCCTTAATCGGGTCAGTATCAAAATATAATGCCCATGTTAACTTCTTGGACTCGTTTCTTCCCACTCAGGCAGTTAATCTGATCATTCTAGTTAGCCCAGACACTGCACTGCACTCTCAACAACTGCTATGATGCTGTTTACATTGTAAATACGTGCTGATATTTAATGCAAATTTTATTCCATATCTATACTTTAACCTCTAAATTTATTTGCATACACTGTAATTTTTTATTCTATAAAAAATATGATTGTTTCATTTTACACCAACACACCCCAGCATATTCCCAATACACATAAATGCACACTCAGTAGCCACTTTATTAGTTCCAGGAGTGGAGCCTGGTGGGTCCTCTGTCGCTGTCGCCCCTCCACTTCGAGGTTCAGTATTTGGGCGTTCAGAGATGCTCCTCTGCACACCATTGTTGTAACGTGTGGTTACTCGAGTTACTGTCGCTGCCCTGTCAGCTTGAACCAGTCTGACCGCTCTCATTAACCAGGCAGTTTCGTCCACTGAACTGCAGCTCACTGGATTTTTTTTTGTTTTTTTGTTTTTCCCCACCATTCTCTTGTAAACTCTAGAGACTGTTGCGTGTGAAACTCCCAGGTCATCAGCAGTTTCTGAGATACTCAAACCAGATACTCATCACCAAAAGGCAGGTGATGGAGAAGGGATGCGCTCAGCCCGAAGATGTAGGGGAGAAGAAAGAAAAGGATAATAAATTTGAATGCATTGTTAGGGATGAAAAGAGAGGAGGAGGTGGAGAGTATCTTAAATGTATCTATTTTAATGCTAGGAGCATTGTAAGAAAGGTGGATGAGCTTAAAGCGTGGATTGCTACCTGGAATTATGATGTTGTAGCTGTTAGTGAAACATGGTTGCAGGAAGAGTGTGATTGGCAACTAAATATTCCTGGATTTAGTTGCTTCAGGTGTGATAGAGTAGGAGGGGCCAGAGGAGGAGGTGTTGCATTGCTTGTCCGAGAAAATCTTATGGCGGTGCTTTGGAAGGATAGATTAGAGAGCTCCTCTAGGGAGACTATTTGGGTGGAATTGAGGAACGGGAAAGGTGTAGTGACACTTATAGGAGTGTTCTATAGGCCACCTAATGGGGAGCGTGAGTTGGAAGAGCAAATGTGTAAGGAGATAGCAGATATTTGTAGTAAACACAAGGTGGTGATTGTGGGAGATTTTAATTTTCCACACGTAGATTGGGAAGCTCATTCTGTAAAAGGGCTGGACGGTTTAGAGTTTGTGAAATGTGTGCAGAATAGTTTTTTGCAGCAATACATAGAAGTACCGACTAGAGATGGGGCAGTGATGGATCTCCTGTTAGGGAATGCAATAGGTCAGCTGACAGATGTATGTGTTGGGGAGCACTTCGGGTCCAGTGATCACAATAGCATTAGCTTCAATATAATTATGGAGAAGGACAGGACTGGACCTAGAGTTGAGATTTTTGATTGGAGAAAGGTCAACTTTCAGGAGATGCGAAGGGATTTAGAGAGAGTGGATTGGGTCAAGTTGTTTTATGGGAAGGATGTAATAGAGAAATGGAGGTCATTTAAGGGTGAAATTATGAGGGTACAGAATCTTTATGTTCCTGTTAGGTTGAAAGGAAAGGTTGAAAGCACCATGGTTTTCAAGGGATATTAGAAACTTGGTTCGGAAAAAGAGGGATGTCTACAATAGATATAGGCAGCATGGAGTAAAGGAATTGCTCGAGGAGTATAAAGAATGTAAAAGGAATCTTAAAGAGATTAGAAAAGCTAAAAGAAGATACGAGGTTGGTTTGGCAAATAAGGTGAAAGTAAATCCGAAAGGTTTCTACAGTTATATTAAAAGTAAGAGGATAGTGAGGGATAAAATTGGTCCCTTAGAGAATCAGGGTGGTCAGCTGTGTGTGGAGCCGAGGGAGATGGGAGAGATTTTGAATGATTTCTTCTCTTTGGTATTCACTAAGGAGAGGGATATTAAATTGTGTAAGGTGTGGGAAACAAGTAAGGAAGTTATGGAACCTATGACAATTAAAGAGGTGGAAGTACTGGCACTTTTAAGAAATTTAAAAGTGGATAAATCTCCAGGTCCTGACAGGATTTTCCCCAGGACCTTGAGGGAAGTTTGTGTAGAGATAGCAGGAGCTCTGACGGAGATCTTTAATATGTCATTAGAAACGGGGATTGTGCCGGAGGATTGGCGTATTGCTCATGTGGTTCCATTGTTTAAAAAGGGTTCTAGAAGTAAGCCTAGCAATTATAGACCTGTCAGTTTGACATCAGTGGTGGGTAAATTAATGGAAAGTATTCTTAGGGATAGTATTTATAATTATCTGGATAGACAGGATCTGATTAGGAGTAGCCAGCATGGATTTGTGCGTGGAAGGTCATGTTTGACAAACCTTATTGAATTTTTTGAAGAAGTTACGAGGAATGTTGACGAGGGTAAGGCAGTGGATGTAGTCTATATGGACTTCAGCAAGGCCTTTGACAAAGTTCCACATTGGAAGGTCAGTTAAGAAGGTTCAGTCGTTAGGTATTAATGCTGGAGCAATAAAATGGATTCAACAGTGGCTAGATGGGAGATGCCAGAGAGTAGTGGTGGATAATTGCTTATCGGGATGGAGGCCGGTGACTAGCGGGGTGCCTCAGGGATCTGTTTTGGGCCCAATGTTGTTTGTAATATACATAAATGATCTGGATGATGGGGTGGTAAATTGGATTAGTAAGTATGCCGATGATACTAAGGTAGGAGGTGTTGTGGATAATGAGGTGGGTTTTCAAAGCTTGCAGGGAGATTTATGCCAGTTAGAAGAATGGGCTGAACGTTGGCAGATGGAGTTTAATGCTGAGAAGTGTGAGGTTCTACATTTTGGCAGGAATAATCCAAATAGAACATATAGGGTAAATGGTAGGGCATTGAGGAATGCAGTGGAACAGAGAGATCTAGGAATAACAGTGCATAGTTCCCTGAAGGTGGAGTCTCATGTAGATAGGGTGGTGAAGAAGGCTTTTGGAATGTTGGCCTTTATAAATCAGAGCATTGAGTACAGAAGTTGGGATGTAATGTTAAAATTGTACAAGGCATTGGTAAGGCCAAATTTGGAATATTGTGTACAGTTCTGGTCACCGAATTATAGGAAAGATATCAATAAATTAGAGAGAGTGCAGAGACGATTTACTAGGACATTACCTGGGTTTCAGCACTTAAGTTACAGAAAAAGGTTGAACAAGTTAGGTCTCTATTCATTGCAGCGTAGAAGGTTGAGGGGGGGATTTGATCGAGGTATTTAAAATTTTGAGAGGGATAGATAGAGTTGACGTGAATAGGCTGTTTCCATTGAGAGTAGGGGAGATTCAAACGAGAGGACATGATTTGAGAGTTAGGGGGCAGAAGTTTAAGGGAAACACGAGGGGGTATTTTTTTACTCAGAGAGTGATAGCTGTGTGGAATGAGCTTCCTGTAGAAGTAGTAGAGGCCAGTTCACATGTGTCATTTAAGGTAAAATTGGATAGGTATATGGACAGGAAAGGAGTGGAAGGTTATGGGCTGAGTGCGGGTAGGTGGGACTAGGTGAGATTAAGAGTTCAGCACGGACTAGGAGGGCCGAGATGGCCTGTTTCCGTGCTGTGATTGTTATATGGTTATATGGTTAAACCACCCCATCTGGCAGCAATAATCATTCCACAATCAAAATCACTCAGATCACAGCTCTTCCCCATTCTGACATCTGGCCTGAACAACTGAACCCCTCGACCATGTCTGCATGCGTTTACGCATTGAGTTGCTGCCAAACGATTGGCTGATTAGATATTTGCAATAACGAGGGTGTATCTAATAAAGTGGCCACTTAGTGTATATGGCAAATAAAGTTTATCCTTGATCCTAGTGTTGTTGTGAACTCAAACCATATGTAAGAAACTAATCTGCAAGTACAGTGGATTCTGATTAACTGGGCCATCAGTTAATGGTGCAGGAGACTGTTGCTGAACATTTTCTAACTAGCATCAGTTGAATGCACTTGTGTAGCATTTTGACACTACACTGTTCTTAGAGCAATTAGTTTTTAAATATCATCAGTTGCATGTGTTTACGTTCGAAAACTTGATAGTTGGCAAAAAGTAAGCAGCAAGATCACTTTGAACTGTTTCGCTCACTGCAGTTTAGAGCATTCAGGATTGGAGATACCAGAAATGGCCAGGAGTGAAAACGAAATGATTCCACTACTTCAACAAGTTAGAAATTACAAAACAGTATCTAAAATCATCTTAAATGTTACAATGAAATAGTAGATTTGGAGGATGCAATCACCTACAACATTGTATGAAGGCAGTCCATTATCCATTCTGATTTTGTTCAGCTACAATCAAAAGAACACAGAGGATTAATTCCTCTGTCAATATCTATTAGGAACCAATAGACAGTTTTATAGTACTGTAGAAGTATTGGTGGTGTTCTAATTTGTTCTGTATTTCATTTAAATACATAAATTGTCACTCAGTTAAACAGTAGTTTGTCTTTTTTTTCTTCTTTCAATGATTTCCTTGAAACTCTAATTGGGGAAGCCACTTAATTGAGCCAATATATACAGGTCCCAATATGTCACAATTAACCGGAATCTACCGTATTCTTCTCCAAGAGGATCACAACATTGCTGTAGGGTTTGGAGGCTTGCGTGCCTCAATGACCCAAGGAGCTACAATATGTTGGCTGGAGTCAGGGCTTTATGCCTTGGCTCTTGGTAGGGTCACCCATGCCAAACGGGTCAAAGGGTAGAGGGCAGACTAAGAGTGGCCCACAGCTCAGGGCCAACAACCCTGACAGGTCAAAAAATGAAAAAATTGTTACAAGAACAGCAATGAAAATTTTTTCTTTATCTGAGTGCAACGGTATTCCTGAGTCTCCACCGGGATGGCATGGCTGACAGTAGTGAAAACCGAGAGGGAGCTACTGGCACGATGAAGGAAGCCCTGAACACTGCCAAGACTCAGAACAAAATTGTCTTTTGACAGGCATGGATGACCTTCACTGCTGCCTTAAATGCCAGCGACGCAACAGGCAGTAGGTACTGTGTCTTAATAATTATTTTCAGTTCTACTGTTTGTGTGCTGCCGTTTTTAAGGAGCTGCATTAGGTTGAAAGGCAAAAGAACAGCAACTTTCCTAGAAAAATAAGGATGCAATTGACCAGACCAGTTCTTCAGGATGAAGTACTTCAGTTAAAAATTATTTATTTATTGGGATTCAGCACGGAATAGGCCCTTTCAGCCCTTCGACCTGCGCTGCCCAGCAAAGCCCCGATTTAATCCAAGCCTAATCATGGGAAAATTTACAATGACCAATTAACCTAGCAACTGGTACATAGAGTCGTAGAGAAGTACAGAAACGGACCATTCAAACAGCCTACTCCCATCGACCCATACCGGGACCATAGCCCTCCATATTCCTAGTGTCCACATACCAATCCAAACTCCTCTTAAGTGTTGAGATCAAGCCTGCACGGACCACTTGCACTGGCAGTTCATTCCACACTCTCACGACCCTGAGTGAAGAAGTTTCCCCTCAAACATCTCACTTTTCACCCTTAAGCAATGATCTCTGGCTGGAGTCCCACCCAACCTCAGTGGAAAAAGGCTGCTTGAATTTACCCTATTTATACCCCTTATAATTTTGTATACCTCCTTGCACAAAGCCATGCTGACTATCCTTAATCAGTCCATGTCTATCAAAATACTTATATATCTGGTTCCTTAGAATACCTTCAATAACTTTCCCACAACTGATGTCAGAGTCACGGGCTTGTAATGTGAAACTGGCCTCCGTAACATAGCTTAGAGTTGGCCTTAATCAACAATCTCAGGGAAGTCCATTCATCACAATTCACACCTGGGAGTTGATAACTGAAAAACTCAGTTGTACGCACTTCTCTAGAAATTCCTGAAGTCCTTGTCGACGCTGCTCCACAAGCTGGCTGTTACTGCCACTAAAAAAGGGGATCTTCGGAGGAATCTCTGGTAAACTTCTGCAAGGAAAATGATATTCAACAGTCAACCAACAGACATTGCAAATTCTTTTCTATCCTCCGTGAACAAGCAGTGATAAAAACGCGAAGGTTTTTCAGAAATGTCGAAGACATGCAGCCAACGTTGTCGTACAAGTCTGACCGGGAACCAATTGTCATCATTATCTTTATCGCTATGTGCCATGTCATCCAACGTGGGCGATCACGTCTTTACATGACTGTGATTGTTCTTGGCTAATTTTTCTACAGAAGTGTTTGCCTTCTTCTGGGTAGCGTCTTTACAAGATGGGTGACTCCCGGCCATTCTCAATGCTCCTCAGAGATTGTCTACCTGGCGTCGGTGGTCGCATAACCAGGACTTGTGATCTGCACCGGCTGTTCATACGACCATCCACCGCCTGCTCCCACGCATTCACATGACCCTGATCGGGTGGGCGGGGCACCAAGCAGGTGCTACACCTTGCCCAAGGGTGACCTGGGGGGAAAGAGTGCCTCACACCTCCTTTGGTAGAGGTGCATCTTCACCCTACCACCCAAACCAATTACATGTGTTACAAAACCGGGACAAAGCAGGAATGCATAACATATAAATTCATAAATCAATTTAAAGTGACATTAAAAAAAATATTGCAGAAATTAACATGGTTTGTGCTTCAACAATGTGATTTCTGATGAGAGTTCTTTTCACTCCTGGTCACCCTGTGACAAAATGCCAAGCAGGGCAAGCCAAACTGCGCACATAGAGTAAAACTGAGCGGAAAGAACCCACCGCAGTTGTTTTTCTTGTGATTGCAAGACCCCAGTGGACGTAAGTGGTGTGGAATGCTGCAAGTCTGGTTTACTGGTTTATTGGTGGACGTCAGCGGCGGATTGCGAAGGAGCAGTGTGGTCTCAGTCATAGCGAGGACAAGGCCTTCCAGCCACGGTGTTGCCTGTTTATACCCACCCAGGAGGGAGGCGGTGGGGCTCTACCATTGTGCTGGTGTGGCGCGTCACCGTGTCCAGGGTGGAGCCCAATGTTCGCTCAGAAGGCGACAAGCCATACTGTATTCGACTGCAGACTGCTGCAACATTCATGGACTCAGGGCTTTTTCTGTGTGACGTATTTTGCCGATATCTAACATGTGCTTCGTGCCTTATGTTGTGTGTGACTCTCAGTACCGTGTTTTGCACCCTGTAAAACAACGCTGCTTCGTTTAGCTTTATTCATGGGCATCGTGTACGGTTGAATAACATCTGAACTTGAATTTAAACAAATATATACAGTACATGCAAGCTGCCCGTGGTAGTCCAAGCAAAAATCTTTATGAGAGTTGGAGAGAGTGAGGGGAGCGACACACACAAAGTGCTGGAGGAACTCAGCGGGTCAGACAGCATCTACGGAGAGGAGTAAACAGTCGATGTTTCAGGTCGAGACCCGTCACAGAATCCAGAAAAAGGGGGGTGAGGGGAAGGGAAAGAGTACAAGCTGGCAGTTGATAGGCGAAACCAGAGGAGAGGGAAGGTGGGATGGAGTAAGAAGCTGGGAGGCGTTAGGTGGAAGAAATAAAGGGCTGAAGAAGGATTCTGATCGGAGAGGAAAGTGGACCATGGAAGAAAAGGGAGGAGGGAGGGAATCAGAGGGAGGTGAAGAGGGGAGTCAGAATGGGAAATGGAAAAAGGAAGGGGGAGGGGCAGAAGCGGGAAACCTTGAGAAACAAGCACAAAACCTGGAGGAACTCAACAAGTCAGGCAGCATCTATGGAGAAAGATGAGGGTCGATGGTTGGGGCTGAGACCCTACATCAGGACGAGAAGACAGCAGAAGCTGGAATAAAAAGGTGATGGGGGGGAGGGAGAGGAGGATGAGCTTTCAGGCTTTAGGTGAATCCAGGTGATGGTGTGGAGTGGGTAGGTCAGGAGGAGGTAGTGGGGTGAGAAAGTGATAGGTTAACCCAGGTGAGAGGCAAAGCATTGTGAAGGTTGGGAAACAAGAGAAAGAGAGATGATTTTATCAGGAGCAACACACACACACACACAATGTTGGAGGAACTCAGCAGGTCAGGCAGCATCTATGGAAGGAAAGCTTGAGAGGGGGGAGGAACATGATGTTAGGTGAGGGAGGAAAAGGTAGATACACTGGGGAACAGGAAGGGTGGCGTGAGGAACTGGAGGGTGATTGGTGAGGGAGAAGGGAGAAGTGGTATGAGGAACTGGAAGGTGACAGATGGGTTGGTGTGGTGAACTACATATACCCGTCTGGACACGCCCCCACTGCTGACTGCTCCTGTGGCCCTTCCTACAGACCCCGGTATAAAGGCGATGGGAGGCACAGCTCCTCCCTCAGTCTCCAGGATGCAGTGTGGTGGTCGCTTGCTGCTTGTTCTTTCTTCCAGCCAATAAAAGCCTGTATCTCGCCTCACGTCTCCGAGAGTTATTGATGGTGCATCAGTTGGGTAGGATGGAATCTATTGAGAGGATGGTAGACCATGCGACAAAAGGGGAATGGAGGTGAGGAAATCAGAGGAAGGAAGGTGAAGATGGTGGGCAGTGGAGAAGGGCAAAGAGTAGGGGTGTGGGAAGTGGACAGGGTTTTAAAACCAAAGTAGACCTGGATTGGCTTTAAATAAGAAAAAATAAGTACTTACATCAACACTGCATTGTCTTGTAGTCGTTGCCTAAGCCAAGCAAATTCCTTATAACGTCTTCTGACACAGGATGTCTTCTTTGTAAAACACATACTATTAGTCTATTAAAAAAGGGAAAAGTGACTTCACTGGGACAATCAAACCAAAGGTTTATCCCCTGGACTGACTTTCCAGTTACAATTTTAATACACAGAAAACCACGGCCAATGGCTCAATGTTTGGTCGAGAATAAACAGAACTGGCATCTTAAATAACTCTAGAACATTTCAGTTTTAGTTCAACAGTTCAAAACCTATTTATTTAAGCTTGTTTTTAACTAACTTCTTTTATTTTCATGTCTATTTTTAGTTTCTGACTTTATTTTCATGCTTGTAATTTTATCCCATTGTAAAGCACTTTGAAGTACATCATCTGCATGAAAAGTGCTCTATAGGTAAAGTTTTTTTTCCACTATTATAACAGGAGGTTCACATGTTACTGAGAACAGACCAGTTTAAGCTATAGTACATACATCTAAGCTGCAAGCCCAAGAACAATGATTGTGTAATTGACAACAAGGGGAAAACCGTGCTTATGAGTATAAAATGGTATACAGCACTTCCTTATTCAACCAGGATAAAACCTCAAAAACTAAAGTGAGCAGCAACTGGGCACACAGCAGAGAGGACAAAGATCTCCTAAACTGGCATGTGCTGCTCTCATAAAAAAAACAGAATACATGATTTTATCTTACTGTACTCCTAATGTAATTGTAAACTCTTTTTTAAAAAAAAACTATATTAACAAATTCTCATTGACCAGTGGGAGGTTACTGACCAAAGTTGGAGCAAGTAGTTTTGGAAACAGTACATTGTGTAAACAGCCATTCAAAAATCAAATTCAGTTGCTTAGAAAGCATTTATACTAGCAGCTTATAACAGTGTGATCCAGAATCTTAGACAACAAAGAGGAACGGGAGATTGTATCTGTCAGGATGTGGAAAAAAGTTCAGAACTCCCAAAACCAGCTAACAGATTATCTGATACTTGTAAAAAAAAAAATCCAAAACACTACCCCAGTGCAACCTCCAATGACTGGTGCTTTTACAATCCATTGGAAGTCACATTTTCCAATGGGAATTTGCAGGAACATGCTTATTCATTTACTGAATACAGCATGGAATAGGCCCTTCCGGCCCTTTGAACACACCCTGCCCAGCAATCTCCCAGTTTCATCCTGGCCTAATCACGGGACAATTTAGAATGACCAATTACCCTACTGACTTGCGTGTCTTTGGACTGTTGGAGGAAACCAGAGCATCCGGAGGAAATTCACGAGGTCACAGGTAGAAACTCCCTACAGGCAGGCGCACTTAACTCTAAAGTAGCTTAATGTGTAGGTGGTAGAGGTAGGTCTTGTTTTTACACGGAGAGTGCTAGGGGCATGGAACACGCTGCCAAGGGTGGAGTTTGAGGCAGATACATTAGGGACATTTAAGAGACTCTTAGATAGATACAAAGATGATGATCAAATGGAGGATTATACAGGAGGGAAGGGTTAAATTGATCTGAGTGAGAGTAACATCATGGGCCAAAGGGCCTGTACTATGTTGAAGTGTTCTAGGCAATCATAATATTTAGTACACAAAGTTAGAAATGCTTCAAATGTAGTTTCCTTAGTAGCCAAGAGTTATTTAATAAACATACTTACATGAACACAGATTTCATAATCTACGAAGGACTGCCAGGAATCTTCCTTCTGGACTCTCGGGTCACGTACCCACACCGTGATGAATTCCTGATTTGGCATATTGAAGAAGGTCATTGGAATGAGCGCTTCACACCAAGAGACAAAAGCTCTATCGCGGTGCTTTTATACAGAACGTGATGCAATTTCCCAGAAATTAGACGTGTTGAGTCATAGGACAAGTTTCACTCATTGCAATGATCAAACTTACAGAACCCTTTAATATATCGGTAGAATGGTCAGATAGAATGAAGAACATTAGAGCACAGTACAGACTCTTCAGCCTCAATGCTGTTCCAAAGTTTTAATCTACTCCAAGATCAACCTAACCTTTCCCTCCTCAATTTTTCTATCATCCATGTGCCTCATCTAAGAATTTCTTAAAAGCCCCTATTGCATATGCCTCTACCACCAGCTGTGGCACTTCATTCCACACACCAACCACTCTCTGCATTAAAAAAAAACACTTACCCCTGACATGCCCTTCCCCCCCCCCATACTTTCTTCCAATCACCTTAAAATTATGTCCCTCCCCCATATTAGCTGTTTCCACCCTGGGAAACAATCTCCAGTTACCCACTCAATCTACGCCTCTTATTTTATACACCTCTGTCAACTTGCCCCTCAACCTCATTCACTTCAACGAGAAAAACCTTAGCTCCCTCAATCTATCCTCATAAGACATGCTCTCTAACCCAGGCAGCATCCTGGTAAATCTCTGCCACCCCGTCCTTCCAGTGCTGAAGCAACCGGAACAGAAAACAACATAAACACCGTTCACTGTGAAAAATGGGTGCAGGTTATAATGACACAATAGCTGTGATAATGTGCTGGTAACCAAGATGATATGTTTTCAAATCCTTGCCTGCTCTCCATCTTCCTCTGGTGCTCTCCTCCCCCTTTCTTGCTTCCTAAGGCCTCCTGTCCCATGATCCTTTCCCTTCTCCAGCTGTGTATCACTTTTACCAATCAACTTTCCAGCTCTTAGCTTCATCCCTCCCCCTCTGGTCTTCTCCTGTAATTTCGGATCTCCCCCTCCCCCTCCTACTTTCAAATCTCTTACTATCTCTTTTTTCAGCTAGTCCTGACGAAGGGTCTCACCCCAAAATGTCAACAGTATTTCTTCCTATAGATGCTGCCTGGCCTGCTACGTTCCAACAGCATTTTGTTTGTGTTGCTTGTTTTCAAATCTCATTGGGAAGCTAAACTCTATAAATCTGGTAATTCATGGATGAGGCTCCACTCTCCTGCACAGTCTATGGTTCACACGAAGCCCTCAGGGTTATGATAATCAGACAATAAGCCACAGCCTTGCCACGGTCACCACAAAATAAAAACAAAAATTAGAAGTAAATTCTGCTGTGATGCCAGTCTTCATTCAGGGGATAAATTAATGAAAATAAAAAGTAAACAAACAGCAAGAGGAAAATGTTGAAAATACAAAAAAATCAATTGGACAGATCAGCAACACACTCGGAGAAGTATATTGTTAACATTTCAGCTCCCTTGTTCATCAGATCTGATGATGTCCGATTGTCTGGGTATTAGTGTGTTAACCAAAAAGCCAAATGGATTAAAAGGACCGCTGAAGCAGACTCAGTGAAATTCAGAGCAACGTTAGAATGCATCTTTAGGGTGCTGTTCTTCTCATCTGTGCTTCTTCCTCAGCTGCCTTAATGCTGGAATGTAGCTCCACCAGCTGTCAATCCCTGCATCAGCTACCAATCTGCCAGATTACTCAATGACACATTCATCTCACTGTCAAATTTCCAGTCGGTCTAGTGATCTGTTGTGAAACACTTCCACGTGCTGAACCATCGAGCTGAAACAGGTCATGCTAAAATAGAAATGACTATCGCTTTGATGGACTAAATGAGAATCGTTTATTTTCACTGTTCCCTCTAAGCTGTGTGGGTGCTCAGCCACGCGGTAACTGAAATGCTCCCACTCACAAATAGCCTTTGGTCATCATGCAGCTGGATTTTTAAATATATAATGTTGAAATTACGGTATTATAAGTTTGAAATCTATATTAACTATGAAATATCCTGTAATTGTTTGATAATGAAAATAATTCATAAATTGTCTAAATAATAAACATACAACCTTTACTTTGAAACATTTTAGAGTTTCAACATATTTACATTGTTAGTGTTTCAAGTTACAACACTTACAAATTGTAACAATAAACACAGAATGGAAGTCAGTATCTCATTGTCAATCCATTTGTAATGACTTCGATAATAAATTCCCTGACAGTGAGTTAAGAGTATAGCAAACTTTTGACCCTGTTGCAAATGCAATCAATTTTGCATTTGGTAAAGAGAATGTTATATGTTATAATGTTATAGTGCGTTATTTTGGTTAACACACTAATACCCAGAGAATCGGACATCATCGGATCTGACAAAAAAAAATCACTCATTACGGACTACGACAAAAGTGTTTCCTCAAGCATATCGCAGCAATACTGCGATTTCAGATTTCTGAGAAGGACATTTGCTGATATGTTGAACTACCTGCTTAGAAACAAAGAATTTGCAAAAGTGTCAATTCCTGTTCACGTTTCAAACTTCCAGTGCTGACTGTGAGCATGAATTCAGTCTTACGAATTCACTCAAGTGTAAGTACGGCAACAGACTAGAGGCAAAACATCTGGATGATCTGAGGATTAAGACGCATCTTTCCTCTAAATGCAAAATTAATCTCGACAGTGCTTACAGACCATGGATTTGCAATAAAGAGGTGAGTAAAAAGTGAAATATTTTCTTTGTACTGTAATGCATTATACTCAACTAATAAATAAAATCAAAAGTATGTGATGATTTCCATAGCATTCGTATCACAAAAAAAAACACATCTGAGGTTCCACACAGTTTTCAGGCCATGTAAAAATTTCCTGTTCAGGGTAACGTTTGGTCTGCGCAGTTGTAAAAGAAATATGAGAGGGACTGTTGCTCCTCCGAATTAAAGTATTTTTAAGAGAATACTGGGGGGGGGGGCTGATTTTAAGGTGATTTGAGGGAAGGTTAGAGGGTATGTCACAGGTAAGTGCTTTTTCAAAAAAAAAAGTGGTGTGTAGAATGCCCCACCAAGGGGTGGGAGGAGTTGGTGTTAGAGGCAAATATATTAGGGTCATTTAAACTCATAGATAGCCACACTGATGATACACAAAAAAAAGGAGGGAAGGGTTAGATTGATTAATAGGTCAGCACAACATCATGTACTGAAGAGCCTGTAATGGTCCACTCTGATGTGCTGTAATGGTCTAACTGGCCTGCAGTTCCCTGCTTTATTTCCTCCCCTTCTTGAATAAAGGATCTACACTTGCTGTACTTCTATCTATTAGAACCTTCCTCAATATCAACTACTTTCCTGTACCATTGAAGTACAGGAAGATATGGAAACCCTATCAGCCTACAGCACCAACAACTTCTCAGTACCATCTCCATGGTGATTGTATCACCCCCCCCACCTCTTTCTTGCTCTGTCCCCAATGCCCAAGTTCAACCCTCTCGCTACCAATTGCTGATTTACAACCAAATTCATAAATGTTACTTCCTGCCTCTGTAGTGAAAACAGGTGTAAATTATACGTTTAACTCAACAGCCTTCTCAATTTCACTACCAATTCCCCATCTGATTTTACTTGCACTTTGTAAACTTTGTTGTTAAATATTAAAGTACTACTTAAATAATATTATGAAATGGCCCCAGCCCTTTAGGCCTGACATGTGAGCAGCTTCAAGGAAGTTCTGACGGTGATTAACAAACTTGGCAAGAAACAAATTAAACTACATTCAACGCTAGTAAAATTTCCATGCACAAATCAGGACTATGGTCTTCATAACTATATCCCCACTCCCTCCACACACATCCAGTTAGACTTGTATAGATGAATAAAAATCAAGGTTAGCCTAAAAAGCATCTTTGAAAATGTCCTCGGTCATCATCAGTAGCTCTGACCCAATCAGCAGTATATCCGATACTCATTCTATTGTGCTTTTGACAGCTACAATGAAGGGGAGGAGACCTTGAGAAGTGTGATTATCAACAGAAATATTCAAATAGCTCCACTGATATGAAGAGATAATTGGGATGTGGCCAAGTCATACTGTTAAATTTTGCCACTATATAAACTCACACTGTTGCCAATGTCCCTTGTGTATGAGTGTGGGCAGTGTGTTTACAAGACTCGTGTCACGTTGGATTTTAAACTCACTAGACTAACATGCCACATAGAGGATCGCTAGGTGCAACTTTTGTCTGGATAGTGGGGCACTCAAGGCCAAAAACGCATCTTGCTTGTAAACTCATCACATGGTGATATACATAATTTGTGTGGCTTCCTATCATTGAACACAGATCTGCAGAGCATTAAAACTCCATAGCCCAGGAAGGATCTCAAAAATTACTTAAGTGTGGTAAAAATATGATTTATAGTTACATTTCTTACCTTTCTTTCATTCATCTTGTTTTCCTCTAGTTGAAGTCTAGACAAGAAATTTATACAGATTAGCTACATTTTTGAGATACAAAAATCCACACAAGGTGTACACATGATAAGATTAGATAAATTACTACCCCTTAACCATCAGGCTTCTGAACCACTGTGGATAACTTCACTCATTTCAACACCGGACTGATCTGAGCACAACCTTTGGACTCATTTTCAAGGACTCTATGCATCGTGTTCTCAGTATTATTTACTCTATTTTTCTGCATTGCACAATTTGTCTTTTTTTTGGTACATTGGTTGTTTGTCAGACTCTGTGCATGCAGTTTTTCACTGATTCTATTACATTTCTTTGCTCTGTTGTGAATGCCCGCGAGAAATGTTGACCATTAAGCTGCAGAATCTGGGACTGGATACACCAGTCCGCAGCTGGATTCTAGGCTTTCTTACCAATTGCACCCAGACAGTCGGACTAGGCAAGTACACAACAGGTTCCCTGGTTATCGCTCACTCTGAGTGTGGGTTCCCCAGGTGTCTATTGCTCGCCCCTTCTTAGAAGCTTGGTTCTCAGCAGAAGACTATTAACAAGCATGAAGAACTGGATGCAATTTACGAACCTATGTGTCAGTGGTATTGGGGCCGATGGATGAGCCACAGACACCTGATTAAACAACACTCACAACAATTAATAACCAGAGTTATGGGCCAGCGGAGATCATCAGCTACCCGGTTGGCCGGAATGCAGCAGAGACTAGCAGCCTGCACGACAGCCAACCCATCAGAACAATGAATCAGGCCAATATAAATGCGAGCACGTGGCAGAAACAATGCTCAGTTGCGCACTGATGATGCCACCTCGACTGACAACGAAACGTTTGCGAACTAACCTCCAGACTTGGTGAACAAAGAGTGGATAAGGTCTTTGATGAGTACTTGACATTGGCAAGCACCAAGAGGAAGAGCATAGGTGACAATGGTGAGTTTAAAAGGGCCATCAATCCTGATGAAAGGTCTAGGACCAAAACATTGACTGTTTATTCCCTTCTACAGATGCTGCCTGACTTACTGAATTCCTCCAACACTTTATGTGTGTTGTTGAAGTGGGTTAAGTTCATAATCTAGGGAATATCCTTATCACGGAGATGGCAGTGTTGGTGTTGTCGTCACTGATTAAATGAACTCAGACAACTTGTTTGCATTTCTCAATCTCTCTGCATTTATTTGTGCACAAGGGGAACAGTTCAAATCCCATCACCAACATGTTCTGAAATTTTAGTTAACATTATCAATATTTTAAACAGATATTGATCCAAAAGAGATTCTGAATCCCATTATCTTTGTATTTAACTAAAAATCCATACATTTTTAGGTGTTAATAACCAATAAAATCTACACAATAAATGTCAACAATGCCCAGAATTGGTAAGATTAACTATCCTATATTTGACGTCTGTCCTGCAATCCTTCATTGGCATTGTTATATTGTCTTGGTGTGCCTGGTGACCTCAGGCTCCAGGCTGAGCAAAGAGGAGTTGGGGGTTCTTAAGGACCCGGATTCAGCAGTATGATTTCCGCACAGGGTCTTCGCCAGTGCATCATAAAAGGAACAATGGTGCAGACAATTATCTAAATGGGGAGAAGGTTCAAACATCAGAGGTGCAGAGGGACTTAGGAGTCCTTGTGCAAGACTCCCAGAAGGGTAATTTACAGGTTGAGTCTGTGGTAAAGAAGGTAAATGCAATGCTGACATTTATTTCAAGGAGAACAGAATATAAAAGCAAGGAGATAATGCTGGGCCTTTATAAGACTCTAGTCAGGCCATGCTTGGAGTATTGTCAACAGTTCTGGACCCTATATTTCAGAAAAGATGTGTATGCATTGGAGAGAGTCCAGAGGAGGTTCATGAGGATGTTTCAGGAATAAATGGGTTAACATATGAGCAGCATTTGGCAGCTTTGGGCCTGAACTCACTGGAATTTAGAAAATGCAGGGAGAATCTCACTGAGTCCTGCTGAATGTTGAAAGGACTAGATAGGATGGATATGGAGAAATGTGTCCTATGGAGGGCATATCCAAAACTAGAGGGCACAGTCTCAAATTTGAGGGATGACCCTTTAGAACAGAGCTAAGGAGGTATCTTTACCTGGACAACTTAAAGAGGCAAGGTAGAAATTTATTGAGGCATCTTTGTATCCTCTTTAGGCATCTGTGAGGTGCTGGAAAAGTGGAGAATAGCTGATGGATTTCCTTTGATAAAGTTTCCTTTAAAAATAAGTTTAAGAAACCACTGTACATTGGTGGTGGGAAATTATTGGAGTAGATTCTTACAAGAGGATTTACTTACATTTGGCAGAGGATGAACTAATTAAGGTTGCTCTGCAGGGAAGATCCCAGAACCATAGCACAGCACAGATTCAGGCCCTTCAGCCCATCTAGTTTGTGCCATATTATTATTCTGTCTAGTTCCATTGACCCATACCTGGATCATAGCCTTCCCATCCATGCACTCATTCAAACTTCCCTTAAATGCTGAAATCAAACCCACATCCACCACTTCTGCTGGCAGTTCATTCCACACTCTCACCACCCTCTGAGCGATGAGGATGTCCCTCAGGTTCCCCTAAACTATTTCATCTTTCACCCTTAACCCATGACCTCTAGTTCTCATCTCACCCAAGCTCCATGGAAAACCCCTGCTTTCATTTACCTGATCTGTTCCCCTCAGAATGTTGCATACCTCTATCAAATCTCCCTCATTCTATGCTCCAGGGAACAATCCTACCTCACTAATTTGATTGGAGATTTTTTTTTAAAGGAAGTAATAAAGATAATTGATGAGGGTAGGGCAGTGGATGTTGTCCGCAGAGACTTCAGTAAAACATTTGACTAGGTTCCCAATGGTAGGCTGGTTCAGAAGATTAAGTTACATGGGACCCACATTGGGTTGGTGAAACTAATCCAAAATTGGTTTGGTCAAAAGTACACAAGTGTAGAGGAGATCAAAATAGTTGTTACTCCAGATCCAATGCAGCACAAATAAAAACTTAATTAGATAAAAAGCACAATAATAAAAAAAAAACACAATAAATATGTAAGATAACTGATATACCCAATTTAACTGAATGTCCTTAAAGTGACACGAGAACAGAGTGGTGTGAGCTGTTTTCCCGACTGGAGGTCTACGAACAGTTTTGCAAGGATTAGTGCTGCACACAGGATTACGTCGCTTGGACGAAACCACAGGTGGTCCGATTGGAAAGCTTGCAGATGATGCATAAATGTTGGAGTTATGTACAATGAGAGAGTTTGTTAAAGGATACAGATCAGCTGGTAACATGGCAAATTGAGATTCATTTGGACAAGGTTGAGGTGTTGCATTTTGGATGTCAACTGCAAGTATAGAGTGGGTTGGCAGACTAGTGTAGTGGTTAGCACAACACTCTACAGTACAGACAACTGGTTCAATTCCTGCCGCTGCCCGTAAGGAGTTTTTGTACATTCTCCCTGTGGGTTTCTTCCGGGTGCTCTGGTTTCCTCCCGCAGTCCAAAGACCCACCATATGATAGATTAAATGGTCATTGTAAATTGTCCCGTGATTAGGCCAAGAGTAGTTCCAGGAATTGCTGGGTCCTGTGGCTCAAAGGGCCAGAAGGGCCTATTCCACGCTGTATTTCAATAAATAAAAATAAATACCAGGCCTTAGGAGCACTGAAATACCGTGGGACTATAGCTCCACAAATGTGACCTTCCTTGGTTGGGACATTGAATGTAAAAGCCAGGAAGTCAAGGTACATACAACTTTGCTTAGGCTGTACACGGGAGTACTGTGTGCAGTCCTGGTCACACCACAGGAAGGATCTGGAGGCTTTGGAGAGGGTGCAGATGAAGCTCCATGGAGATGAGGCGCCAGATTTGCCTCGATCTGGAGGACCTTATTGAAGCCTACTGGATTTTGAAAGGCCTAGATAGAGTGGCTAGAATGGTTCCAATAGTGAGAGTCCAAGGTCAAGGGCACGGCCTCAGAATAGAAGGATATCCTAGGGCCTAGAGCAAAGATGATGAGGAATTTCTTCAGCCAGCGGGTGGTGAACCTGTGGAATTCACTGTCACAGATGGCAGTGGTGACCACATTGTTGGGGAAATTAAAGGTAAACGTTGCTGGGTACTTAATTAGTAAGGGCAGCAAATGTAATGGAGAAAAGGCAGAAGAATGGGATTGAAAGAGAAAATAAATTAGACACGATCAAATGGCAGAACAGGCTCATTAAGACAAATGATTGACTTCTATGGTTTTATGGATTGGAGTGTAATACCTAAGGAATGGTGGGACGATTTCTGACTATTTTCTTTGGAGTATTAGAAGCTGGGGGATGACCTGCTATACTAAAAGTGTTGGGGTTAAAGTAAGCAGGAGACAGATTACAGAAGATTTACAAAGTTGTTTTTATTTAGGTGTGTGGAATATTTAATTTAGAGATACAGCAAGGTAACAGGTCCTTCTAACCCAATTATATCCATGTGTCTAATTAACCTTCTAACCTGTACACCTTTGGAATGTGGGAGGAAAACAGAGCGCCCAAAGGAAACCCATGTGGTCACGGAGAGAATGTACAAACTCTTCACAGTGGTGAGAATTGAAGCCAGATTGAACGTTGAGCTAACTGCTACATTACTGTGCTACCCCAAAAGCAGAAGCAAATACAATAGCAGTTAGTAGAAGAATTTAGATAGACACTTTTACAGGCAGGGATTAATAGCTAGGCTGTCTAAAACGTTTGCACAGTACTATAGCAATCTTATGTATTCCAATGTGCTACTGCCACAATAAAACTAACTTCGTAACAAATGTTAACTGATTCTGATATGAGTCTCTATTGTGGACTGAGCGTGGGAAGGGGGCAGGGAGAGTGAGTCATGGTTGGGAAAAGGGGAAGGGAGAAGGGAGAAGAGAAAGGAGTGGAAAACACCAGCGAGATGTCTGTAATGATCAATAAATCAAATGACCTTGCCTGGTGTCTCAAGGCTGGGTGCACCCACCCCCAGCACTCCTTCTCTGCCACCTGTCCTGCTCCCCTCCCATGGCGCTCCACCCTCTCCATTCCCAACATCCTTTGCTCCCAGCAAGTTTACAAACTCACTCTCTACTCCACACTGACAAATACAGCACTGTGCAAAAACCTTATTTATACATGTACCTAGAATATATATTACTAGAAAGCAGCATCAATCATCAATGACCCACACCACCAGGTTTGGGAACAATTATTACCCCTCAGCCATCAAGTTCTCAAAATCAAGGAGATAACTTCACTCGCCCCATCACTGAACTATTCCCACAATCTATGGAACTAACTTTCAAGAACTCTTCATCTCATGTTCTCAATATTTATTACTTACTTACTTATTATTTTATTCCTTCTTTTTGTGTATTGTTATATCTGTTGTATTTTGTAAACTGGTTGTCCACCTTGTTGGTCTATCTTGATATATGATCTATATGATATTGATATATGATCTATATTGGCTGTTGGATTTATGCCCGCAAGAAAATGAATCTCAGTTGTATATGGTGACATACATGTACTTTGACAACACCCTAACCTAATCACGGGACAACTTACAATGCCCAATTAACCTCCCTGGTACATCACTGGACCGTGGGAGGAAACGGTCCCATGGGGAGGACATAGAACCGAACATCCTGCCACCACTCAAGTCTCATCACGTATAAAGTGCCAGTAGCATTATGCACCTTATTATTTGTTAACTTATTTGTGTTAATATCACTTTGAGCTGTCTGTGAGTTACATGTAATGTGCTGTGCACCTTTATCCAGAGGAACGTTGTTTCATTTGGTGGCGTACATGTATGTGGTTGACTAACAATTAAATTGAACTTTGATTTGAACTCAAATCATGCACAGTATGGGAAAATAAAACCTAAAGGCACTTAAGTTTAAAAATTTTAATACAGACGGATTACGGCAGACAAAAACCTTACTATTTACACAATTTTAAAGTCAGCACCAAAACTTGTGTCAGAAGGAGATCAAGCAAACAGTAGAACAATCCGAGAAATATCATTAATACAAAAGTTTGTTGTTTTCTTCCCCCCAGTCTAGGAAAAACAAAAATCCCCTCTGTGCCCCCCCCATACTAATCTCTACTTTCTGTAGGATCACTCTCTGCATAATCCCCTTGTCCACTCATCCCTCCCGAATGATCATCTTCCTTGCACTTATCCCAGCAAGTAGCACAAGAGCTACACCAGCCCCTACACATCCCCTTCGACCAACGTTCAGGGGCTTGAACATTTCTTCCAACTGAGAGGACACTTTACTTGCGAGCCTGTTGGGGTCACCCACTGCAGCCTCTCCTGCACTGGCAAGACCCGGTGTAGATCGGGAGACCACTTTGTTGAGCACCTTCATTCACTCCATTTTCCACAAAGGGCTGGATTTCCTGGTGTCCGGCCATTCCAATTCGACTTCGCCTCCTCTACTGCCACAAAGAAGCCCCACTCAGACTGGAAGAACAATGTCTCATATTCTGTCTGGATAGCCTCCAACATGATGACAAGAATACCAATTCTCTACTTAAACGTCCAGTAACATCTCCACCACCTCCTTCTCTCTTTCTCCATTCCCCATTCTGATTCCCTTCTGAACCTCAATCTCCTCATCACCTCTCTCTGCTTCCTCTCCCCTTTCCTTTTCTTCCTTTTGTATCAGACTTAACCCAAGGCTAATCATGGGACAATTTACAATTACAGAAAACATTTTCATAGTAGGCACAAGCCTCAAGGAAAGTGCTCGAATAAACCTCGAAGTAACCTTTCTTTGAGATCTGCAAGCCATCTCACAAATAGGAAACAAAACCAATGAAAGTTGACAACATTGAGAATTCAAAATATCCTCTGCAGTTTAAACAGTCAGCAACAAAAGGCAGTTCCTGAACCTTGGAACTGAATTAGTTAACAGCATTTCAAACCAACTGCCTGGAAAGTTGCAAGTATTCTCCAGTAAATCCATTCAGTAAACAACCTGCAGACAGACAAAAAGTCCAGTGTTTAAATAAATGGTGAAGACTCATTTAGAAAAATTAGGTTAATGACTAACTTCCTGAGAGTTATCCGCCCCTTCCGAAAGGTCATTGACCCAAAACATTAAGTGTTTTTCTCTCCACTGAACATTGCTGGAAAGAGAGAATATTTCCAAATCCTTGCAGTTATTTAAGTCTCCTTAAGTTAAGGTCAGCACATCAGACTGAACTGTATTTTCCTAATGACAAATCATTTTCACATTAAGCAACAATGAAATACCCAGATAAGATCAAAGTTTAAAAACAAAGTTCAAAGTGAATTTTATCAGACTACATACATGTCACAACATATAACCCTGAGATTCATTTTTCTGTGGGAGACTCCGCAAATCGATAGATTAGTAACTATAACATGTTCAATGAAAGATCAACCAAAAGATTAGAAACTGTGCAAATGCAAATACAAATAAATAACAAGAACATGAAACAACAAAATAAAGAGTCCTTAAAAGTGAGATCATTGGTTGTGGGAACACCCCGATGGATGGGCAAGTGAGTGTACTTATCCCCCTTCGTTCACAACTGATCCTCGACCTGGTGGTGCAAGTCCTGAGGCCTGATGTGCCTTTGACCCGACGGCAGCAGCAAGGAAAGGGCACGGCCTGGGTGGTGAGGATCTTTGCTGACAGATGCTGCTTTCCTACGACAACGTTTCATGTAGATGTGTTCAGTGGTTGGGAGGGCACTACCTGTGAAGTACTGGGCTGAATCCACTACCTTTTGTGAGATTTTCCATTCAAAAGGCATCGGTATTTCCATACCAGGCATTGTTCATTTCCGTAGAACAGCAAGCCACGGGAGCAGATCCTCCAGCCCACAATCACAAACACAAGAGATTCTTGCAGATGCTGGAAATCCAAAGCAAAACACACACAAAACGCTGGAGGAACTCAGCAGGTCAGTCAGTATCTATGGAGAAGAATAAAGAGTTGATGGTTTGGGCTGAGCCCCTTCGTCAGGACTCATGATAAAGGGGTGATGTCCTGGTGAAGGATCCTGGTCCCAAAACATTGACGTTTTATTCCTCTCCACAGATGCTGCCTGATATGTTGAGTTCCTCCAGCATTTTGTACTGTATTACTTCAGCCCACACTATTGTGTCAAACAAATAGACATTTTCGACTGATGAAACAAGTGTGACAAATTCAGGAAGTTAACAGTACAGATTTTGAAAACATAACTGTTAAGAAAAGGGAACTTTATGAGAAATGATACAATCCTCAGGAACATAGAACATTGAGCAACTTGGAATATCTGTTAATTGCCAAATCTTGGCCAGTACAGTGAAGAGCTCTCCAATGTCCCAGCTCTAGCAACCTGCGCTTGGATCTTCACTATGTGAAGTTTGCACCTTCTCCCAGAATGCTCCAGTTTCCTTCTGTATCTCCAGGACTTGCTGATTAATAGATCATCCAGTTAATGAGAAATCCAATTCACGGGAACTAGGAGCATCAGGGTGCAGTTGATGGATATTGGCAATAGAATAGTCTGCCTTCCTTACCTGTGGGGGATTGGTTCCTGGACCCCCCCCCCCCCCCACGGATACCAAAAAACACGGATGCTCAGGTCCCTTATTTAACCTGTCTCAATACAGTGGACCTGAGGTCCCAGCGGAACACCGGACCTTATTTAATCTGTCTCAGTACGGTGGTCTTTAGGACCCGGCGCAGCTCTGAATCCGCAGTGTTTCTGTTCACGAAAATAATCACAATTGAAAATAAAGTGGAAGTAATAAAGTGATTGGAAAGAGATGAAACGCCATTGGTCATTGTAAAAGCGTTAGGCTACAGTCGGTCAATGATCGGAACAATTTCAATGGATAATGTGAAAGGCCCTGCCCCGATGAAAGCTACAATTATTACTAAGCAACGCAGCGGTCTGATTATTGAAATACATATGCTTCTTAAGTGTTTTATGTGCACAGAAAGGTAAAATATATACTATATACTAAGACAAACGTTTGACTAACTGATGCTAAATAATACCGGATGTACCTGTTCCGGCTTCAAATCTGTTTTAAAGACGGACTCAGGAATGGAACTCATTCATAACTCGGGGAATACCTGTACTTTTAAATCATCTCTAGATTACTTATAATACCTAACACAATGTAAATGCTATGTAAATAGTTGGTATACTGTATTGTTTGGGGAATAATTGCAAGAAAAAATAGTTTGTACATGCTCAAACAACGGGTGCTGGAGAGAGAACTTCCGGGTTTTCCCGATCCGCGGTTGGTTGAATCCGCGCATGCGGAACCCGCGGATGAGGAGGGCCGACTGTAATTACCAAGAGATGGAATGGAGTTACTTGGAGAGTTTGGACACAATGAGCCCGTTTACTTCCTCCTATATTGCTACTAAACATGAAATCGATTGACGGTGTGCACAGTGGAAATCAATCCCATTAGCCGTGATTGGGAAAGGAACGAAAACTCACATGAAGAAAAGCTTTTCTTTAAAGAATGTGGAAAAGGATGCATGGTAGCGTATCAATTAGCATTACGTCTTACAATGCCAATGACGCCGGTTCAATTCCCACTGCCGACTGCAAGGTGGGAGTTTGTACATTCTCCCACTGCATCAGTATAGATTTCTTCTGGATGTTCCGGCTTCTCACATCCCAAAGATGTACGAGGCAGGCTTAATACGTTGTGGGCACACTAGGTTCATGCTATGAGGCGTGGGTGGCGACACTTGCAGGCTGCCACCACCTTCCAGTCTGTGTTGACCGTTGACGCCAAAAATGCATTTCACTACATATTTGTCACATAGGCATGGAAATAAAGCTAATCTTTAAGTCGTCCGAGTCTGGTATACACTACCAGAGTTAGTCGTGGAGACAGATACAATGGTGGTTGTCAAAAGGCATCAGGATAAATAACTGAAAGAATTCACAGGACGTGGACAGGACGAGATGGATTGGTTCTTATGGACAACACGATGATGGGGTTGGGCAGAACATCGATTCTACACCTCATGCAGTATTTCTCTCCATTAACATCAACAGATAAAGGCAGACGGGGATTAAAAATGCCCCTCTGAAATCACTCTGCTACCTGTCCAGCCACCAGTACATCCTTAGTGCCTTTCTGATTCAGGGTTATTAAAAAGACTAACACAAATCAAATAAACACTCAATATGTAAGTATTAGGAAAAGCCATCACTAAAATGCATGCTGTTTGTTGAAAATGGAAGCTCTTCTATTTACAGCATCTGTGATTGCCATTAATTTGTTAAAGCAACATGGCACTATCTGGGTCAGTTAACGAACCAGCTCCTGCGTTAGTACCTACTTTGTAAATTATACTTTGTACTTAGATACATTTTGAGAAAATTTCCCTCTGGGGGAGAAGGGACACCCCACCTCCTTAACTGTACTAGTCCCGTTTCCTAAAAGGGAAACTGTGCAATAATGGTGGCTGGAAAGAGTCATTAAAATAAAACAATCACTAGTCTTTCAGTTGCTAAACAGGAGGGCGCACAACACATTGAAAAGGAAGCAGAAATAAGCTGTGGTACAAATTCATTCATTAACCCGCAGGAATGTGATAAAATGCCATGGAGAAAGGTGGTGAGAAGAGCTCTCTGAACTGGTGATGACGGCAATGGGATTCAGTTGACGTAGTTGTCCTTTAATTTTCAGCAAGCAGTGAGTGGGGGAAGTTAGGATTCTAATATTTTCCTGTCATTCATTCCTTGGGGTATTTTCCCCTCCTTCGTGGATGTCTGTGAAGAGTACGAATTTCAGGCTGTAAACTACACACGTTCTCTGGTATTAAATGGACCCATTGAATTATCAGCAGAAACTGGCATAAATCACGCTGCAAACAGGTTGAAAAGTCAGAATTACACAGCACGATTACATGCCCTACAGGAGTGTGCAGACGTCATAAATACAGACCCAGCGGTCAGGATCGAAACCAGATAATTAAGATTAGTTTATTTCAAAGTTGAGAGTACAAAGCGAATTTATCAAAGTACATATGAGATTCATTTTCTTGTAGGCATACTCAATAATTCCATAATAGAATAACAACCATAACAGAATCAATGCAAGTACACGCCAACAGAGTAGACAACAGTGTGCAAAAGATATCCAAATGCAAGCACAAAAAGAAAGAAATGATAATCAAAAATAGATAAATAAACAATAAGTATGGAGAACATGAAATGAAGAGTCCTTAAAAGTGTGTCCATTGGTTGTGGGAACATTCCAGTGATGCAGCAAGTAAAGTTGAGTGAAGTTGTCTCTTTTGGTTCAAGAGCGTAATGATTGAGGGGAAACAACTATTCCTGAACCTGGTGGTGAGTGTCCTGAGGCTCCTGTACCCTCTTTCTGATGGCAGCAGTGAGAAAAGAACATGACCTGGGTGGTGGGGGTTGTTTGAACGATTTTTTGGTTTAGCACATTCACATTTAACAAATGACTTTGGTTACCTGTATTCACATCTGAATATGTATTGTAGATTTAATTTGGAGTGCAGCTCTGGACAATGTGTCCCTGAAAGCCATGAATCTCAGACCAGACAATGTTCATTAAAATTAATTTGGATATCTGTGGTGATCGCGGATCAGGAGGTGTGAACTTCCGTGTTTAGTTTCAAAGAAAGCACTTCGAGTGCCACTGCAGAGAGAGACACTAAGCAATCAAAAGTTCAAAGTAAATTTGTTATCAAAGTACATATATGTCACCATATACAACCCTGAGATTTGTTTTCATGTAGCCATTCAGTAAATACAAAGGAACACAATAGAATCAATGAAAGACTGCACATAACAAGACAACCAGTGTGCAAAAGACACCGAAATTGTTCAAAAAGAATAAACAAAAAATAATAAAAAATAAATAAGCAATAAATATTGAGAACATGAGATGAAGACCAAACCATTAACCACAGCCAACATTTACTGTTACTGACCTTGCAATAGAACATGTGGATCCTGGATCGACCTCTACAGTCACCTGAGGACCCGCCAACAGACCACTCTTCAGGAGCACATCACACTCGACTCAAGAGATTGCACTACTACCGCCACCACAAGGTGCACCATTTTGTCACTTCTTGAATATACAAAGTTCAAAGTAAATTTATAATCGCACTACCCATGTTGCCATATGCAACCCTGAGATTCATTTTCTTGTGGGCATACATATACAGTTACCTATCACTCATTCATGATGTGCACAACCATGGTCTTTCCATGATCCATGATTGTTCTTGGCAATTTTTTTTTCTACAGAAGTGGTTTGCCATTGCCTTCTTCTGGGCAGTGTCTTTACAAGATGGGCGACCCCCCCCCCCCCCAGCCATTATCAATACTCTTCAGGGATTGTCTTCCTAGTGTCAGTGGTTGCATAACCAGGACTTGTGATATGCACCAGCTGCTCCCACAGCTTCACATGACCATGATCGAGGGGAGGGGCACCAATGTCTCCACCCCTCCACATACATGACAGTTGTATATAAAAATTCTAATAATCAGTATAATCTTTGTCCATGCATGGGGTACTTCACAAAACATTCACAAGAGTCACAAGACATTCAGAAGGTGTCATAAAATTACTTGTATCCTTCCTCAATTTCTATTGCTCTGAAGGCCACAAAATATTCCACTGATATTGAAAGGAAAGCATTCACACCAGCGATCTCCTTCCAAACAATGCTACTTTAAAAAGTACTCCATCTCCAGTGCTGTGGCAGAGTGTAACAATGAAATTAATTGTCATGTTTGAAAAATTGCTTCGAAAGTAGTTAATTAGTTGTGCATAATCCATTCAGATCTCATAGCTACTGTCATTTGATAAGATTTGTTTTACCTCAGTTCCACATCCTTGCATTAGTTATAAATATATCTTTTAATATATGAAAATTAGCAGTCTGTCTTGAATATACTGATCAGCTGAACCTTGGCTGCCATTTTGAATGGAGATTTCCAAAGGTCCATTATCCCTGGGTGAAATATTTTCTCATCTCAGTCCAGAATAGATGACCCATTATTTTTGAGTTGCCCACAGCCCAGCAAGGTAAAAACACAAACCTATAATGTAATTTGATTAGATTATCTTTATTTGGCACACGTACATCGAAACACACAGTGACACGCAATCTGAAGATATGCCAGAGCAGACAGCAAGTGTCAGCATGTTTCCAACGCTAACACAGCATGCCCACAGCTTAGTAACCTGTACGTCTTTTGGGCTGTGGGAGGGATCTGGAGCACAGGGGAATATACAAGCTCCTTAAAGACAGTGGTAGGATTTGTACACAAATCCATGATCGCTGGCACCGTAAAGTGTTGGGCTAATCACTGCGCTACCATGGCAGAGTCAGTTAATGGAAAACCCAGGTATAAATCCCGCCACCATCTGTCAGGAGTTTGTATTCCTCCCTGTGACCGCGTGGGTTTCCTCCGGGTTCTCCGATTTCCTCCCACAGTCCAAAGATGTACTGGTTGATAGGTTAATTGGTCATTATAAATTGTTCCGTGATTATGCTAGGGCTAAATCGGGGGGGGGGGGGTTGCTGCTGGTGTGGCTCAAAGGACCAGAAGGGCCTATTCTATGCTGTACCTCAATAAACGAATAAAGCTTTCTATCAGCACGCACAAAGTCAAGGGCAAACCCCAAGTTCATCCTGCCGTCGCCCCAAAATTTCAGGCCAACTGTTTGCTCTTGACAAGGCTTGTGAAGCTCTGCTAAAGGACTAACCCATTGTGGATTAGACAGTTTTTAAATGAGTCTTCTCAATTATCAGATCAAATAAAACCAAGATTTAATGTAGTGCTGCAAACGGAGCCGGTGTAGTATATACAATAACATGAGTTTTACCTCACATTGTGAGTTAATAGAAGGCAAAAAGAAAAATTTCAAAAGAAATACAAGTTAGTAGGCTAATTGGTCACATGATATAATTGGGTGGTGAGGGTTCATTGGACAGGAAAGGCCTGTTACCAAGTATCTGTGATCTAAAAAAAAATACCATACTTATCTTTGCATTCCACAAATAACTTGTTTTCAAATACGAGATTCTGAACAACTAAATTAGACTGCTGTTTGTTGATGACAGTTCAGCGTTGAATGTCATCATTCAAGAATATTCAAGAGAGAGTACAGAGAAGATTCACTAGAATGTTACCTGGGTTCCAGCACCCAAGTTACCAGGAAAGGTTGAACAAGTTAGGTCTTTATTCTTTGGAGCGTAGAAGGTTGAGGGGGGACTTGATAGAGGTATTTAAAATTACCTGGGGGATAGATAGCATTGACGTGGATAGGCTTTTTCCATTAAGAGTAGGGGGAGATTCAAACAAGAGGACATGAGTTGAGAGTTAGGGGGCAAAAGTTTAAGGGTAACACGAGGGGGAATTTCTTTACTCAGAGAGTGGTAGCTGTGTGGAATGAGCTTCCAGTAGAAGTGGTAGAGGTAGGTTTGGTATTGTCACTTAAAGTAAAATTGGATAGGTATATGGACAGGAAAGGAATGGAGGGTTATGGGCTGAGTGCGGGTCAGTGGGACTAGGTGAGAGTAAGCGTTCGGCACGGACTAGAAGGGCCGAGATGGCCTGTTTCCATGATGTAATTGTTATACGGTTATATTCCCTCAGTTCTAATCAACATGCTTCAAAATCTGGGCCTCCCTACCTCCCTCTGCAACCGAATCCTTAACCTCCCCATCAGGAGATCAGCCTGCATGGATCCGTAATGACACCTTCTGTTCTGACAACCAACACAAGGAGGCGTGATTAGCCCACTCTCGACAGTCATGGTTGAGTAGCTAAGCACAGCTAGAACACCATCGATAAATTCACCAATGGCACCACTTGCTGGTAAAGTCACAGGTGACAATGAGGAGACGTACAGGAGTGAGATAGATCAGTTGGTTGAATGGTGTCACCACAACGACTTTGCACACAGTGTCAGCAAGACCACTGACCTGATCGGTGACTTCAGGCTGGGGACATTGGGAGAACACACTCAAAATGTTGGAGGAACTCAGCAGGTCAGGGAGCCTCTATGGAAAAGAACAAACAGTCAAAGCTTTGGACCGACACCTTTATAGGACTGGAAGTAAACAGGATGAGAGGTCAGGGTGGGGCGGGAAGGGGAGGAAGAAGTACAAGGTGGTCAGTGATAGGTAAACCAGGAAAAGGGGGAGGGGTGAAATAAAGAGCTGGTAAGTTTATTGGTGAAAGAGATAAAGGGCTGGAGGAAAGGGCATCTGATAGGAGAGGGAAGAAGACAATGGAAGAAAGGGAAGGGAGAGGAGCACCAGACAGAGGTGATGGGCAAATAAGGAAAGTAAAAGGGAAACAGGAATAGGGATTGGTGAAGGGTGGGGTGCGTGGCATTTTCGAGAAATTGATGTACGTACCATCAACCATCAGGATGAGGACTACCCAGACGGAATACAAAGCGTCCTCCAACCTGAGTGTAGCCTCATCACATCAGTTGAAGAGGCCATGGTATGACATGTCAGAATTGGAATGGGAAGTAGAATTGTAATGGGTGGCCACCGTTAGATCCCGTTTTCTGGCGGACAAAGTGTAGGTGCTCAGCAAAGCAGTCTCTCAATCTATGTATGGGATCCCATTGGGGATGGCAGATGTTATGGAGAATGATGAGCTGGACATAGAGGCTCATGGGGTGGTAGGTGAGGATAAGAGGAATCCTATCACTGGAATTCTGGCAGGCAGATGGTGTGAGGGCAGACAAGTGTGAAATGGAAGAAATAGTGGAGGAAGGAAAGCCCCTTTCTTTGAAGAGGACAACCCATTAGTTCTGGAATGAAAGGCCTCATCCTGAGACTGGAGACAAAGGAACTGAGAGAAGGGGGTGGATTTTTTGCAAGTGCTCAGGTGGGAAGAGGTATAGTCCAAGGTGAGAATCAGTGGGTTTATTAAAGATATTGGTAGATAGACAGTCTCCAGAAATAGAGAGACAGAGAGAGATCAGGAAAGGAGAGGGAGGTGGTAGAAATGGACCAACTAAATTTAAGGGCAGGGTGGAAGGTAGAGTCAAAGTTGAAGAGCTCAGCATGGTTACAGGAAGCAGCACCAATGCAATCGTCAATGTTGTGTATGAAGCGTTGTGTAGCGGTACTGGTGTAGGTTGGAACATGGAAGTGCACTCAAGGGGTCAGCAGTGGAAAGAGTGAACAGCTTCAACTTCATGGGCATCAAATTCTCAGAGGATCTGTCTTGGGCCCGACGAATCAATTAAATTCTCAGAGGACCTGTCCTGGGCCCGACGAATCGATTAAATTCTCAGAGGATCTGTCCTGGGCCCGACGAATCGATTAAATTCTCAGAGGACCTATCCTGGGCCCGACGAATTGATTAAATTCTCAGAGGACCTATCCTGGGCCCGACGAATCGATTAAATTCTCAGAGGACCTATCCCTGGCCCGACACATCGATTAAATTCTCAGAGGATCTATCCTGAGCCCGACACATCGATTAAATTCTCAGAGGACCTATCCTGGGCCTGACGAATCGATTAAATTCTCAGAGGACCTGTCCTGGGCCCGACGAATCGATTAAATACTCAGAGGATCTATCCTGGGCCTGATGAATCCATTAAATTTTCAGAGGATCTATTCTGGGCCTGATGCATCGATGCAATCATGAAGGAGGCAATGCTTCATTAGGAGTTTGAGGAGATTTGATATGTCACCAAAGACTCTAGCAAATTTCTACAGATGGCCTGTGGAAAGCATTCTGAATGATTGCATCACCACCTGGTATGCAGTCTCCAATGCACAGGTTCAAAAGAAGCAGCTCTGACAAAAGCACAAGCCTCCCCTAGATCAAGGACATCTTCAAAAGGCAGAGCCTCAAGAAGGCGGCATCCATCTTTAAGGACCTTCGCCACCCAGAACATGCTCTCTTCTTGTTACTACCTTCAGGGAGGAGGCACATAAGCCTCCACGATGGAGGGGCTTGTGAGTTCCTGAGATCCCGAGAGCGATGCCGTCTGGAGCTCAGCTCCTGCTAGGGTCGCCCATGGCAACGAGGTCAAGGAGGAGGTTCCAGCCAAAGAGCGATCCAAATGTGAGCTCATCAGTGGAGCTGGCAGAAGATGACACTTCACAGTGGCGGTGAAGGGTCCCATGCCACTGGATCCAGATTCCAGTATGCCAAGGACCACATGGTGGATGCCCATGGATCAGCCTCCCCACATTAAACAAAGTCAGGCACAGGCATTCTCTGTTAAAGGAATAGACAAATCCTTCGGAGAACATCATACTCGACTTGACTGATTATATTACTACAGGAGCCTGAAGATACCCTCTCTACATTTTAGGAAAAGCGTTTTCCGCTCTGCCAGTCTGTTAACCTGTGAACACTAGCTCATTACTCATCTTCTGCACTATATATTTTTTACTCTAACATCATTTTTTTTATGTCTTGCAGAGTACTATTGCCCCAAAACAACAAATTTCTCAACATATCTCAGGGAATAATAAACCCGATTCAGATTTGGAAAACACAAAGACTTATCCATCCACTGTCAGCCCTGGTTGGACCCCAAGAGTACAAGTGGTGATTGATAAATTTGTGGCCTAAGGTAGGTGTCCATTTTAGAAAACCTAGCACATTTATTTTTCAACATAGTCCCCTCCTACACTTACACACTTAGTCCAGTGGTTGTGGAGCATACGGATCTTGAACCTCATGAGTTATACAGCTCTCATTACATGCACATGCAGTTCAACTTTGAATGATTATGCAGAAAGTTTGAAGTTAGTAACTCATCGGGGTGATTGATAAGTTTGTGGCTTAAGGTCAAAAGAGATGAATTATTAACTTCAAACTTTCTACATAATCACTCAAAGAGTTGAACTCCATGTGCATGTAATGAGAGCTGCATAACTCATCTCCTTCTACCTTAGGCCATGAACTTATCAATTACCCCTGCTGTGGACACTTTCTGGAGGTCCAAGATCTGTATGCTCCACAACTGCTGGACTAAGTGTGTAAATGTAGGAGGGGATTATGTTGAAAAAATAAATGAGCTAAATTTTCTAAAAATAGACTCCTTCTACCTTAGGCCACGAACGTATCAATCACCCCTCGTACATTGCGATCCAACCCGAGCTGAGAGGGAATGGTTAAATCAGAAATCTTGTCATACCTAGTCAGCTCTGTGGCAGGAATAGAGGTTTTTTTAATGAGCCACTATCAGCCGTTCAAAACATTTCATGATGATTGGTGTCAGTGCTACCGGACATTAGCCATTTAGTTCTGCAGGTGTAGAGTTGTTTGGTACAGAGATGATGGTGGCTGATTTGAGGCATTTGGGGACTACAGCCTGGATGAGTGATGTGTTGAAGATGTCTGTAAAGACTTCAGTAAGCTGCTGTGCACTCCGAGTACTCGGCTTGGGATGTTGTCTGGCCAGGCTGCCTTACGTGGGTTCACTCTCTGCAGAGTCCTTCTCACATCTCACAGCGCCTGCTCACCTGGGAGGGTGCTAGCTTTCACGGCCAGTGTTGTGATGCATGCCTAAAAGTTTACAGCACGGGGGAGGGTGGGAGGCATCAGTGGTACAGTCAACACTCTTTTTGCTTGCATAGTTGGTAATGCCCTTGATGCCCAGCCACATATGCTGGGGATCATTATCAAACAGGTATTGTTTCTTGTGCGTAGGCAGTCTTTGCCCTCTTGATGCCCAAGATGAACTTTCTCCTGGCTGCTCTGTCACCGGACTTGAAGTCAACAACCCAGGTTTTTAGTAAGCAGAGAGCGCACCTCTGTATTCAGCCAGGGCTTTTGGTTGGGCCATAAGATGACCATTTTTGAGGTACCAACATTGTCCATACACCAATGCAGCCGATGACAGATGAGGCATATTCGAAGCCTTTGTCTACTCCATTGATGGTGGCCTTCTTGAACAACTGCTGGTCTTTCAAATCAGTCCTGAAGCACAGAGATTGCCTCATTAGACCCTATAGTGATGGCCCTCTTTACTGGTTTCAGCAGTGGTTGGTATTGTTCTGCATTTAATATCTCAGTTATATTGAGTAATATTGTACATATGAAGGTTTATACAGCATTCTTGTTTGTTTAAATAATTAATCACAGGTTACGGATAAAAATAGATTAATTGCAAACGTTATCGCATGTGACAGGTGCGCACCTCGCTTAAAGTGAGCTCGAACTAGACCTGTATTCCTGTACTCCTGTGTCTTCATTTGAATTAATTTATTGTCTTGAAGTTACAAAACATAATATTAGCAACAAGATATTTTTAAAACAAACCCGACATGGCTACCGACCTGTTAAAATGCAGCAAGGTGTTCAAAACAAAATAAAACCCAGCAAGGAACAGTTAAGTTACAAAAAGCATGCATTCTTCAGAAGGGATGACACAATCAAGTTTTTTTTCAAAAAAGGTTGCAACAGAATAATCCACAGATTCATAGAGAGAGTACTTGGTGATAATAATCATAAAAGATAAAAGTGAAAGTGGCTGGTTACATCAGAATGACTGACAAGTTTGATTACAATGGGTAATTGGTTCATGTATATTGAGCTATTGGAATAGTTTTTTGAAGCAAATGAAATAGCCAATGAGAAGCGAGTGCCAATTTTGCTGAGCGCATTGGGTTTAAAGGCATACAGTTCGCTTTGAAGACTGATTGCTCCAACTAAGCCATCAGAAAAGAGTTTTCCCAATATTGTCAAAGTAATGCCGGAACATTTAGAACCAAAGCCGTGTCGATTGCACAACACATTAGGTTTCGTAAGCACAATCAAAAATAAAAGTGGAGTCCATTTCAGCATACATGTTTGAATTGAAGAAATTGAGTATTATCAGTTTGGCAATGGTCTTAATGATACATGAGGAAGTTGTTCCATTTGTAGAATCTTAAAAGAAAGCATTCAAAAACAGCTCCTAACTGAAGCATAGCTTACATTTAACCAGCAGTGGAAGTAGCTGTTTCAAGAACCAAAATCTACTGTGCATGCATTAAGGTTGTTACAAGAACTTGGAGGCAAAAGGCTGCTTATAAAAAGTTGAACAAAGGGAAGGGCAAATAGAAAGGAGTCAATGAAGGTACAAATACAGAGGATTCATCAGAAGACGTTATGGGTTAGGAAACCAAGAGCAGAGATCAAATCATGAAGGGAGCAATAAGAGAATATTCCGGTAAAGTAAATGCACCTTCCCAGTCTCAACATGCACAAACAAGAAGTAAAAGGAGGAAGAAAGATATTCAGAGCTGTCAGAACAACTTCCTGCAGTCCGAGAATCAACTCCACCACAGAGGAGGCCCCTCCTCAGAAACTGAGGCTATTTCACACCCACAGGTCTCACCTGCCAAGCAGAGTGATCCCCTTTTGTCAGGAAATTCATTACGTCACAAGCGTAAGAAGGCCTCTGCAACAAAGAAATCTTTCAGCCTAAATGGCACAGTTTATTTTGCTGTGGATGTCTGTATATAGTAGCTGTAGTATATAATATATTATGTATATAGTTGTGATGCATTCTCTATTGAGTTGGAGTTTACAGCTAAGGAGTGCCGTGTATTTAATAATTCAGTTATGTTAAGTAATCTTGCAAATATATTGTTTGATTATTCATTCATTAATTACAGGTTATATGTAAAAAATACTTCAATTCCATATGTCATCATGCTACCAAGTGATACATGTACACCTCACTTAAAGTAAGTCAAAGTTACACCCACATTTTTCGGACACTTGTGGATTCCTTTGAATTAGTTTAATGTTTTTAAACATAACAGGTGTGCTGGGGTTAACAAAATGCAGGTTCAGTCAGAGAGTCTGAGATGGGGGCATAGGGATGGCTTTGTAACTGCCATGCCTGATTCTATAAACAATGTCCAGTCTGTTCGCTTCTCTGGTGGTCATGGTGACGTGTTGGTGGAGTTCGGGCAAAATGTTCTGCGGGTGAAATGAGGACCAGATGAAGAACAACATCCAGGAAGAAAGAGTAATGGTTTTCATTCACAAGTACTTCCTCTAAATGTGGTATGGCATTTCTTGCACTCAACTTTGTTCCTTTCATGTGCTTTTCATCTGGCTGACAATTTTAAAATCCTGCACTAACTTGCCTTTCTCTTTCGGTTCTGCTTCAGCTCTCAACACTGAAGCAGAATCTTAAAATGTTACCATTTTTAATAAATTTTTGAATTAGTAGGCATTTATGGATCGCATCCTCATCTCAGCAGACCTGAGTATTCTCAGGTCAGGGAGAACAGAGACACATGAAGTGTTATACTCCAACAGGCCTCAACTCTGACACAGAGACAGCATGATTTTGCTGGTTCTCCACAGCAACCATTATGTTTTCAAGCAAGAAAACCAACTGATACCAAATTAACCTGAGCAGGGTATCCAAACTCCCCAACTTATTTTGCAGGCAGCACTCACGTCAGCAAAAAGGAACTATTCGTTTCAATTTCAGCCGGTTAAGTCAATAACAATAAATTTGATTCTCGATTTAAACCCAGGAGCAAAAAATCCAAATCAGAACCACCCATCTAGAAGCAGTTGTGGAATCATAGATCACTACAACAAAGAAATCGGCCCTTCAGCCCATTTAGTCCATGCCAAACCATTAATTACCCTACCTGCACCTGGACCATAGCCCTCCATACCCCTCCCATCCAATAACTGTCCAAATTTCTCTTAAATGTGGACATCGACCCTGTATCTGCCATTTGTGCTGGCAGCTCATTCCATACTCAGACCACGCTGAGTGAAGTTCCTCTCAACTATTCTACCTTTCCCCTTTAACCCATGACTCATCCAACCTCAGTGGAAAAGGCCTGCTTGCATTTACCCAATGCATATCCCACGTAATTTTATACACCTCCATCAAATCTCCCCTCAATCTTCTACTTTCCAGGGAATAAAGTCCTAACCTATTCAACCTTTTCTTGCAACTCAGGTCCTCAAGTCCAGCCAACATCTTTGTAAGTTTTCTCTGCACTCTTTCAATCTTATTGACATCTTTCCTATCAATAGGTGATCAAAATTGCAACGATCTTCCAAATTAAGCCAAGCATTACATATTTAGCACCAGCATATTTACTTTTTAAAAAAAAGACAGGCTAAACAGGTTTGGCTTGTTACGGAACTCTCCAACAATCTTCTACAGATACACTGTTGAAAATACCCTAGTTAATTCACAGTCTCGAATGGCAATTCAAACTGTGGGATTGCAAGAAGCTGAAGAGATTAGTGGACTCAAAGCAATACATCACAGGCAAATCCTCCCCACCATTAGTAATATTCACAGGAAGCGCTGCCTCAAGGCGGCAACATTCTTGAATAAAGGTCTCCGCTCAAAACGACAGCTACCTATTCATTTCCGTAGATGCTGCCTGACCGGCCGAGTTCCTCCAGCATTTCGTGTGTGTTGCTTTGGACTTGCAGCAAATTTCACAACATCTGCCAGTGAAAATAAACATGATTCTGATTTGTGACTTTCTCATGTTTAACATTCTTCAAAGATCCCCACAGTCTGGGTCATGCCACCTTCTCACAGCCTCCATTGGGTAGGAGGTACAGGAGCCTTAAGTCCCACACCTGCAGGTTCAAATACAGTGACGTCCCTTCTCTAACCAACTGGCAAAGCCCTAATCATTACAATCTGGCAACCACTTTGATCTTTTAGCACTCAAATGGACTTCTTCAATTCCAATATTGTTCTTTTTTTATATCGAAATTGTGTGATAATTTAGGTTCAATTCATATTTTGCTTATGAATGCTGCTTCTCTGACACTTCAGGTCTGTGATACCGCTGCAAGTAAATTGTTCACTCTACCTGTGCATACATCTATTTATTAATTGGAGATACAGCACAGAACAGGCCTTTAAACTACACCACCAGCAACCCACCAGTTTAACCCTAGCCTAGTCACAAGACAATTTACAATGACCAATTAACCTACCAACCAGTATGTCTTTGGACTGTGGGAGGAAACCCGAGCGCCCAGAGGAAACCCACACATTTCCACAGGGAGGACAGACAAACTTCCTAGAGGACACTGCGATTGAACTCTGAAATCTGACGCCCCGACCTGTAACAAAGTTGCTCTAACCCTATGCTACCGTGACACCCTGTACATGTGTATACACCAATAAACTTGGCTTTTGACCGTGACCTACACTAATCTCATTCACCATCACTTAGTCCATAGTTTTGTACACCTCGGTGACCTAGACACTTTTAAAAATGATGTTAGCATACCTGCTTCTACCATTTTCCCAGTTAGTGTGATCCAGATTCCAACAACCCTTTGGTTTTTTTAAGGATGACTAGTAGACCTGCTTTGAATGTTCATAACAGGATGTCTGTTCCAGAAGCTTTGAGTACAAGCTCCCAACATCCAAAATATACTTTTGTTACATTGCTGAGTGATGGCTGTCTAAATATACAGTACACACAAAATGCTGGAGGAACTCAGCAGGCCAGGCAGCGTCTATGGAAAAGAGTACACAGTCAATGTTTCGGACCGAGACCCTTCATCAGGACTAAATATACGAGTAGCTAGAATATTAAAAAACAAAGGAGATGTGTCCTGAACTGTACATTAACTGGCAAGGACTTGCCTTTAACAATGTGTCAATACCTTGCACAATCTCGTCCTGAAGTCTTCAAAAACCAACAACCAGTGTGAACATTCAGCTACTGTCCCCCTCCCCCTACCCTCCATGGTTTCTGTGGAAAAGGATCAGAATCTTCTGGACTCAGTGACTGGTTTCACAAGTCATAAAGTATCATTAGAAGATAAATCGGTGCCTCTTTTCCACTCATCAGATATTTATCTGGAACACTGCTTACACAGGGCCCTTTAGTGTTGGACGGATGGGACAGATCAATCTCTTTGAACCTTCCCCATCCCCACGCCCAGCATCAGGCAGGGGGTGCCACAGATTTCATTTATATGGACTAAGTTGGGCACCTTGGTTCCAAGGAATGTTGTTTCATTTGGCAGGATATGTGTACACGGTTGAATGACAGTGAACTTGAACCTGAATTATGAACCGGTTTTATTTCATGCTGGGTACAGCACAGAAAGGGCCCTCCAGCCACAGTGCCCGGCAATCCCCCAGTTAAACCCCAGCCTAATCATAGCACAATGACCAATTAAGCGACCAACCAGCACGCCTTTCGACAGCGGGAGGAAACCGGAGCACCGGGAGGAAACCCACAGGGAGAACATACAAACTCCTTACAGTGGCAATTGAACTTGGGTCACTGGCACTGCAAAGTATTGGGCTAACCACTACGTGATACAACTCCGGAATAATCCTTAACAGCGACCAAGAAGATTCACAAGGGTGAGACAGTAAACATGGGCAAGACCTTCGACAAAGTCTCATTTGGTAAGCTGATCCGGAATGTTCCGTCAGATAGGGATCTCTAGGTTTGACTCTAGTCAACTGAATACAAAAATGGCTGGGTGGAGGAGTCAGAAGATAACAGCAGTTTTTCAGATTGGAGACTTGCGACCAGTGATGTGCCGCAGGGATCAGTGTTGGGTCCCCTTGTAATCAATATTAGCAAACTGGATGAGAATGCAGGTGGCATGATTAGTAAGTTTGTGGTGGCACAGAAGGCAGTGAAGTTATCCCATTTAATCCAAAGCCTGTTTTGAACTTAGATACCATTTTTCTGGAGTTGCTGCCTGAGCCCTTGCCAGCATTTCCTGTTTTCATTTCGGAGAGCAGTTTTTAATTAAATTTTTTCAAATTTCTGCAACAGTTTTACGCAGTATTAAAGCCTTCCAGAAGCAAACTTCTCTTGAACCTTGGTATCTAGGACTATCTAGGATCTATTTATGAGATTGCTTTTCTTTTCTACACGAGGCAAGGTGAAAAACAGGAAACCAATTGCCAGATAACAAATAGTGATTTAAAAGAAAACCATAGCCACAAGTGTGGCACCTTGCAGGTCGGAACAGAAACGAAAAGGCCAAACAAGCACACACGGAGCAAAATGAAACGAGCAGATTGTTCCGGGAAGGGACTAGAATCATGCCAGAGCTGATAATGGACTGGGCGTCCTATCCGCTACAGGCATGTTGCAATTTCCAGCAAAAGGACGGTCGGCTGTTACAATGTGTGCCTACCGCCCGTTCACAAGTTTTCTCGGCGTGTGACAGCCACCCACTCCACGGACTGACCCACCCGCCTCGGCTTACCTCGCCGGCGCTCGCACCACCTGCGCCCGCCTCCTGCGCTGCCCTGTGCCGGGGACGAGAGTGCCCCGTCACGTGGTGTCGAATAAATACTGAGAACGGCTCTCGCTGCTTCCGCCCTTCGCTTGCGGCTTGGGGAAAAACTCCCGTCCAAGAGTTTCTCTGTTGGATTGTGCAAAACAAGCCGTGCAACGAGGAAGTCTGCTTTTATTTGGCTGGCTTTTGATGTAACGTCTTATTTTACGCGAATCTGAACAATTGACGTATGTGATTTTATTCGACTGCCGAATAAAATGTAAGACCCTAAATCAGAGGAATAGAATTAGGCTATTCGGCCCATCGAGCCCTCTCCACCATTCCATCGTGGCTGATTTATTATCCCTCTCAGTGCCATTCTCTTGCCTTCTCCCCATAATCTTTGGCACCCTTATTAACCACAAACCTATCAACCTCCTGATGACTTGGCCACCACAGCCACCCGTGGCAAAGAATTACACAGATTCACCATCCTCTGGCTAAAGTAATTTTCTTCCTCGTCTCTGTTCTAACGGGACATCCTTAAACCCTGAGGCTGCGCCCTCTGATCCGACTCTTCCCCACAATCCGAAGCGTCCTCTCTCCACATGCACTCGATTGAGGCTTTTCAATGTTCCATAGGGTTCAAGAAGATTTCCCTGCCCCGCATTCTTCTAAACTCTGGAGAGTACAGGCCCAGAGCCATCAAACACCCCTCATTTTAACCCTTTCATTCGCAGAGGTTCCTTAAGGTTGTCATAACTGGGGAGGTAGTGGGGATAAGCTCCAACTACCTATTAAATGCTCCCAATGGTGTGCCTCTGACAAACAAGTTTAGCTCCTGTAGCTAAGGAACAAATTCTAATGACAGGAGAAGGGACAAAGGCAGGTTACTGTCTCCTTAAAACCAGTCGCTTTGGGCAGATGGGACTCATCAGCTATGGTTAGCAGCTCATCTAGAGGGAAAACTCTGATCTCAAATCTCCACTAGCTTGCGCCTACACCTACTCAAGGGGAAGGCTTCGGGAATAAACCCTGAGGAAAAATCCAGAGCTGGAGTCCCTAAGATTGACTGGCAATGTCTGCGACGCTACTGGTGCCAGACTGCATGGTCTCTGCTTTTCCTTTGGATTCATCAGCTGCACGGGCAACAGCTTGCTCTCCCTATCGTACTGCCCTGTCTTGCATATGACAGCCAGGACGCAACATCCATGGTCGACCCTAACCAACGGAGGGCCTAATTCCTGGAAGCATTCTCAGTGACCTCCTCTGGATCCTCTCCAATGCCAGCCCGTCCTTTCTTAGATAAGGGGCCCACAATACTCCAAGCCTTATAAAGCTTCAGCATTGCTTTTATATACAAGTCCTCTCTGTGTGAAATTTAGTATTAAGTTACTAATAATTTAAAATAAATACAGGCAAAATATAAAATTCTTTATTATATGTGTAAGCACAAAAATTTCTGTTTTTTATAATTAAACAGCCATGAACTAAGTAGTATATTTTAGATTCAGACTTTATGTTCTGTGAGATAGAAAAACAACAAATATTGAATATCTTGAAAATAAATAATTAAGCATATACATAATATTCATTACAACATATAGTACTAATTAATAGTTTCCTGTGCTTATATCACATTCAAGATACATACAACATTGGTTACCATAACCAACCTTATTCTTTTCAAAGTTGCAAGTTCATTTATTATCAAAGCATGTAAATTTATTATCAAAGTACATATACAACCTTGAGATTCATCTTCTTACAGGCAGCCACAAAACAAAGAAACACTGTAGAATCCAGAAACAACACCACACAACAAAACTGTCAAACATCCAATGTGCAAAAGAAAGAACAAATTGTGGAAACAGTAATAAACATTAAGCAGTTACGAACATGAGGCGCAGAATGCATGCTATGGAGCCAGTTCAGCACTGAGACAAATACACTCTCCCCAAAATTAATCTTTCTCTCAGATGAAGTGCTGGAGGAACTCAGCAGGTCAGGTAGCATCAATGGAGAAGAATGAACAGTCGATGTTTCAGGCCAAGAATGCTTCCTCAACGCTGAATGAGTGAAAGTTGACAAAGGTCTACTTCATGGTAAAAAAAGACACAATGAAATATGGAAAGCTTCCTGGCTTAGACATTCATTTGAGGAATTCACTATCAAGGTCAATGAAATATATTTTAATACCAATCTGCATCACAGTAACTATGGGTAATGTGTGGACCATATGATGTACTGTCATACTTCACTTCCTTAAGTATGATTCTGTAGCGATATGCTACACACAGCGCTGAAATAACGACATGCAGTCGGTAAATCGTTTCAAGACTAGTTTATTCAAACTTTGCGGCGCTGGCATTTAATCCCTAGTGCCTGCTCTCTCTGGGCGGAAATGACATCGGAGGTGCATTACCAAAGTCCCCCCACACCCCGCGCGCTGGCTATTTGTGAGCCGGTTCGCCTGCGAAGAAAGTGGGTCGCCACATAACCACCCCCCAGAACCGGCGATACACCCCCCAATGTCCTCAGTCTGGATCAGCCTCTGTTTGGGAGGTCTGCCTCTGCGCCGCGGTGCCTGAACCTCGACCGGCTGCGCCAAGCCTACATGGGCTGGTCTGAGTCGGTCCACCATGAAAACCTCCTCTTTCCCCCCCAATGTCCAGAACGTACGTGGACCCATTGTTGTTGATCACCCTGAACGGCCCCTCGTACGGCCGCTGTAGCGGTGCCCAGTGTCCGCCCCTTCATACAAACACAAACTCACAGTTCTGCAGGTCTTTGGGTACATGGGTCGGGGTCCGTCCATGCTGTGAAGTCGGTATGGGGGCCAGGTTGCCCAGCCTTTCGCGTAGCCTGCCCAGGACTGCTGCGGGTTCTTCCTCTTGCCCCCTTGGGGCTGGTATGAACTCTCCTGTGACGGCCAGGGGCGCGCCGTACACCAACTCGGCCGACGAGGCGTGCAGATCCTCTTTGGGTGCTTTACGAATTCCAAGCAGGACCCAGGGAAGCTCGTCCACCCAGTTAGGTCCGCTCAGGCGGGCCATGAGAGCTGACTTCAAGTGACGGTGGAAGCGTTCCACCAGTTCGTTCGATTGTGGGTGGTAGGCTGTTGTGTAGTACAGCTGCATTCCCAACAGGCTGGAGGTGAACTGGGCGCCTCTGTCGGAGGTAATGTGGGCCGGTACCCCGAAGCGTGCTACCCAAGTTGCAATCAGTACTCGGGCGCAGGAATCGGCAGACGTGTCGTTGAGCAGAACCGTCTCTGGCCACCTCGTGAACCGGTCTACCATAGTTAGGAGGTACCGCGCTCCTCAGGACACTGGTAGGGGGCCCACGATATCCACATAAATGTGGTCGAACCTCCGGTGGGTGGGTTTAAACTGCTGTGGCGGGGCTTTAGTGTGCCGCTGCACCTTGGCTGTTTGGCACGGCGCGCACATTCTGGCCCATTCACTGACCTGCTTGCGAAGTCTGTGCCACGCGAACTTGCTGGAGACCAGCCGGACGGTTGTCCTGATAGATGGGTGCGGCAAACCGTGTATGGAGTCGAAAACTCGCCGCCTCCGGGCTGCCGGGACGAAGGGGCAAGGTTGGCCAGTAGCCACGTCACACAGGAGGGTCCTCTCACCTGGGCCTATGAGAAAGTCTTGCAGCTGCAAACCCGAGACTGCGGTCCTGTAGCTGGACATCTTGTCGTCTGCCTGCTGCGTCTCCGCCAGTGCTGCACAGTCCACTCCCAGGGACAGGGCCTGGCCAACTGGTCTGGAGAGTGCGTTCGCCATGACGTTGTCCTTTTCCGAGACATGCTGGATCTCCGTTGTGTACTCGGAGATGTAGGACAGATGTCGCTGCTGGCGAGCTGACCAGGGATCGGACACCTTCGTGAACGCAAAGGTCAACGGTTTGTGGTCTGTGAACGTGGTGAACGGCCTGCCTTCTAAGAAGTACCTGAAATGCCAGATTGCCAGATACAGTGCTAACAGCTCCCAGTCGAAAGCACTGTACTTGAGTTTGGGTGGTCGTAGGTGCTTGCTGAGGAACGCTAGGGGTTGCCAGCGCCCCTCGATGAGCTGCTCCAGCACCCCACCGACTGCTGTGTCGGATGCGTCCACCGTGAGGGCAGTTGGAACGTCCGTTCTGGGGTGCAACAGCATCGCGGCATCTGCCAAGGCTTCCTTGGCTTTAACGAAAGCGGCCGCGGCCTCCTCGTCCCAAGTAATGTCCTTGCCTTTACCCGACATCAGGGTGTACAAAGGGCACATGATACGGGCTGCTGAGGGGAGGAAATGTTGGTAGAAGTTCACCATACCAATGAACTCCAGCAGGCCTTTGACCGTGTTGGGCCGGGCAAAGTGGCAAATCGAGTCTACCTTGGCGGGCAGAGGTGTTGCCCCGTCTTTGGTAATCCTGTGGCCCAGGAAGTCGATGGTATCGAGACCGAACTGGCATTTGGCTGGGTTGATCGTGAGGCTGAAATCACTCAGGCGGGAGTAGAGCTGGTGGAGCTGGGACAGATGCTCCTGACGACAACTGCTGGCTATAAGGATGTCGTCCAAGTAGATGAACGCAAAGTCCAGGTCGCATCCCACCGCGTCCATTAGCTGCTGGAACGTCTGTGCAGCATTCTTCAGGCCAAACGGCATTTGGAGAAACTCGAACAGGCCAAACGGAGTGATAAGTGCTGTTTTGGGGGATGTCTTCAGGGTGCACCGGGATTTGATGGTATCCCCGGACGAGGTCTACTTTGGAAAAGATTCTTGCCTCGTGCAGGTTTGCTGCAAAGTCCTGTATGTGCAGCACAGGGTAGCGGTCTGGAGTTGTAGCCTCATTCAGTCTGCGGTAGTCGCCGCATGGTCTCCAACCCCCGGCTGCTTTGGACACTATGTGCGGGGGGAGGCCCATCAGCTGTCAGACCTCCATATGATCCCCAATTCCTCCATCCTCTTGAACTCCTCCTTCACCAGGCGGAGCTTTTCCGGGGGAAGCCTTCGTGCGCGGGCGTGGAGGGGTGGTCCCTGGGTTGGAATGTGGTGCTGTACCCCGTGTCTGGGCATGGCTGCCGTGAACTGTGGTGCCAGAAATGATGGAAAGTCCGCCAGGATTCTGGTAAATTCGTTGTCCGACGGTGTGATGGAGTCCAGGTGTGGGGCCGGCAACTTGGCTTCACCCAGGGAGAATGTCTGGGAAGTCTCGGCATGTACCAGTCTTTTCCCTTGCAAGTCGACCAGCAGGCTGTGAGCTAGCAGGAAGTCTGCCCCCAGGAATGGTTGGGCCACCACGGCCAGTGTGAAGTCCCACATGAACCGGCTGGCGCTGAACTGCAGCTGCACTGTGCAGGTGCCATAGGTCCATATAGTGCTGCCGTTTGCAGCCTTCAGGGTGGGTCCTGGCTTCCGGTTGCGGGTGTCAAACCCCGTCGGGGGCAAGACACTGATCTCCACTCTGGTGTCGACCAAGAAGCGGCGTCCCGACTGTTTGTCCCAGACATACAAGAGGCTGTCCTGGTGGCCAGCCACCATAGTCATTAGCAGCAGCTGGCTCTGGCCCTTGCAGGGCGGGCAACAATGGCAGGCTTTTGTGCCCCACCGCTGGTGGTAGAAACACCACTGTTCATTGACCTCCTCACTCCTGCCTCGGTGTTGTGTACGCCCCCTACCCCCCGCCGGGCCTGGTCTGGTCTGCTGTTGGGCGCGTGGCCTGGTAATCTGGCTGACGGATGCCACGCTCTCCCTCTTGGCTTTCCACAGCACATCTGCCCGGGCCGCAACCTTCCGGGAGTCGCTGAAATCTGCGTCGGCCAGCAGCAGATGTATGTCCTCGGGCAGTCGCTCCAGGAACGCTTGCTCGAACATGAGGCAGGGCTTGTGTCCGTCAGTCAGGGACAGCATCTCGTTCATCAATCCTGACAGCAGTCTGTCTCCCAAACCATCCAGGTGAAGCAGGCGGGCACTTCACTCAGGCTGTGAGAGGCCAAAGGTCTCAATGAGCAGCGCTTCGAATGCTTCATATTTGCCTTCTTCCGGGGGCGACTGTATGAAATCCGCAACCTGGGCAGCCGTCTCCTAGTCAAGGGTGCTCACCACAAGATAGTAACACGTGGAATCAGAGGATATCTGCCGAATCTGGAACTGGGCTTCTGCTTGGCTAAGCGTCCAGAAAGTCCGCAGTTTTAGCAAAACTGAGTGAACAGATGAAGAGTCGGTCATCTTTGGTCCAAATCCTGTTTGGACCGTCGGGGTCACCAATGTAGCGATGTGCTACACACAGCGCTGAAATAATGACACGCAGTTGGTAAGTCGTTTCGAGACTAGTTTATTCAAACTTAGCGGTGCTGGCATTTAATCCCTAGCGCCCGCCCTCTCCGGGCGGAAATGACATCAGAGGTGCATTACCAAAGTCTCCCCCCACGCGCTGGCTATTTTGTGAGCCAGTTCACCTGTGCAGAAAGTGGGTCACCACAATTCATTTGAAATTCTTATGAAAATAATCATGGGCATCACGGTAGTGTAGCAGTTAGCGCGACACTATTATGTATATCTTGGGCCAGCAGAGTTCAGAGTTGAATCCCGGCATTCTCTGTAAAGAGTTTGTACCTTCACCCCATGGAATGGGTGGGTTTGTTCTGGGTGCTCTGATATCCTCCCAGTCCAAAGATGTACCAGTTAATATGTTAATTGGTCATTGTAAATAGACCTGTGATGAGTTTGGGGTTAAATTGGTGGTGTCGGGATTTGGTGGGCAAAGTTCAACGTACAAAGTAAATTTATCATCAAAGTACATCTATATACATATACAACTCTGAGAGTCACTTTCTTGTGAACATACTCATTAAATCCAATAACCATAATAGAATTAATGAAAGACCACACCATCAGGGAGGACAACCGATGTACAAAAGACAACAATCTGTGCAAATACAAAAAGAAAGAAAAAAATGTTCAATAAATATTGAGAGCATGAGATGAAGAGTCCTTGAAAGTGAGTCCATAGGTTGTGGAAATAGTTCAGTGCTGGGACATGTGAAGTTGAGTGAATTTATCCCCTTTGGTTCAGGAACATGATGTTTGAGTGGTAATAACTGTTTCTGAATCTGAGGGTCTGAGTCCTAAGGCTCCTGTACCTTCTTCCTGATAGCAATAATGAGAAGACTGCATGACCTGGATGATGGTGGTCCCTGATGACGGATGCTGGTTTCCTGCAATAACGCTTCAAGTGGATGTGCTCAATAGAGGGAGAGCTTTATCTGTGATGGACTGGGCTGTACTCACAACTTTTTGTAGGATCTATATCACTGAATCTGTATCTTCTGGGACCCTCCCAAAATTTTTTATGAAGCATCAATTTCATTAATTCCCAAAATAGGAAAAGATTTATCTGAATGTGCCTCTTACAGGCCAATTTCCTTATTAAATGTGGATTCTAAAATTCTTTTTAAGATTTTGGCTAATACATTTGAGAATGTTTTACCTAAGGTTCTAAGGATCAAACTGGATTTAGTAAGAATAGATATTCATGTTTTAATATTAGGAGATATTGAACATCATTCATTCCTCTTCATCTAAAGAATTTGAATGTGTTGTTTCTCTTGACACAGAGAAAGCCTTAAATAGGACAGAATGGCCCTATTTATTTGAGGTTTTCGAAAGATTTAATTTTGGTCCAGGTTTTATTTCCTGTATTAAGCCGATTTATCAATCCCCTATGGCAGCAGTTATAACTAACGATAAAATATCTTCTTTTTTTAGGTTATATAGAGGTACCAAGCAGGTTTGCCCTTAGTCCGTTGTTATTCAACATGGCTCTAGAACCTCTTGCTATTGCTCTTCAGGACTCCAATAAGGTTCTAGGTATTAAGAGAGAAGATAAAGTGCATAAGGTTTTGTTGTATGCAGATGACTTGTTAGTTTATATTTCAGATCCTAAGAAATCTATTCCTGCTTTGTTATCTATAGTTTCTGAATTTAATAGTTTTTCTGGATATAAATTAAATTTGCACAAAACTGAGTTATTTCCTATTAACAACTATTTCAATCAATGTGACAAATTTCCTTTTAGTATTGCTAAAAATAACTGCACTTATCTTGGTATTAAAATTACCAAAAATTTTAACGACCTGTATAAATATAACTTTCTTCCATTAATTGAGTACACGCAACAAGCAATATCTAAATGGTCTCCTATGACATTATCATTAATTGACTGTATTAATGCTATTAAAATGATAGTGTAACCAAAGTTTTTATACGTTTTCCAAACAATCCCCTCTTTTGTTCCTAAACTGTTTTTTGATAGAATTGACTCTAAAATTTTATCTTTTACTTGGAATAATAAAAATCCTAGATTGAGTAAACCTTTATTGCAGAAATTAAAAAAGTATGGTGGTATGGCTTTGCCAAATTTTAGAATGTACTACTGGACAATTAATATTCACTATATCTCTTTTTGGATTCAATTTTCAGATGTACATGACTGTCCCTTATGGGTGAGAAAAACTCGGTGAAGGGGTATTCTTTGGTCTCTTTACTGGGAGCTCCTCTTCCTTTTTTGCTTTCTAAGATTGGTAGTTGAGACCTTAATCCTATTATTAAAGAATTTGGTTTGAGTTTCATAGATCCTTTGACTTGAATAATTTTGTTCTTTCTAGTAAAATCCATCTTAATTATTTTTTAGACCTTCAATTTTCGATCAGGCCTTTTCAATTTGGAAAATCAAAGGAATAGTAACTTTTTTAGATTTATTCATGGGCAATTGTCTAATGTCTTTCACTCAGTTAGTGGATAAATATGACCGATCTAATGTACACTTCTTTAGATATTTACAAATCAGGAATTTTCTATGTAGTTTACTTGCAGATTTTCCCTTGGCTTATTCACCCAATATTATTGATATTCTTTTTCAGGTCAAACCATTTCAAAAAGGACTGATAGCTATAATTTACAAATGGTTATTGAATTTGCGTATGTTATCTAATGATAAAATTAAAGCTGCGTGGGACTTGGAGTTTCGAAAGTCACTTTCAGATAATCAATGGGATAAATTTTTTTATTTGGTAAATACTTCTACTTGTGCCCTTGATACAGTTCAAGGCAGTGCATTGGGCGCATATGTCAAAGGACAAACTAGCCTGTATTTTTTCTAATATTAATCCTATTTGTGATAGATGTAATATTGAGGTGGCTAACACATATGTTCTGGTCTTGTGTCAAGTTAGATCATTTTTGGAAAGAAGTCTTTAAAACTTTATCAAAAGTCTTGAATTTGGATCTACAACCGAATTTATTTACAGCAATTTTTGAGATTGTTCCATCGGAAGCAGGAGATATTCCTGTTTCCGCTCAACGGATGATAGCTTTTATAACTTTATTGGCTAGGAGAGTCATTTTGCTTAACTGGAAGGACCCTAATCCACCTACTGCTATTTATTGGCTTACCTCCATTATGTCCTGTTTAAATTTAGAGAAAATAAAGAAGTTGGATATTTGATGCATCCTTTAAATTTGAGGAAATTTGGTGACCTTTTATTCAATATTTTCATATGCTCTGACTTATGGTCCTTCCAGTTACCTTTCTGAAGTTTTGGATTTGATCAGAAAGTTTTTCCTTTTTTCTTGCTTTCACTCTAACTTCGAGCTGCCCAGTTCTCGCTTTTGTTTTTGTTTTTGATTCTTTTTGTGTTTTGGGTTTTTTTGTGTACATTTCAATTATAAAAGTTTCATTAAAATACAACACAAGCGAGTATATTCCAAACAATTTTTTCACCCCGATAACCAATGTGCACTAGGACAGAAGAGATTTAAGGTACTGCTTTTAACCATGGGCCTCCCTTTACAGACTTCAGTTCAGAACGCCATTTCCTTGCAGTTATTGTTTTTTTTCTCTCTGCACATTGGGTCTTTTTTTTATATGGGTTCTTTTGGGTTTCTTTGTCTTGTGGCTCCTTATTAGAAAACGAATCTCAATGCTTAATAATATATATATCAATAATAAATGTACTTTGAACTTCTGAACTTTGAGGCAGAAAGCAAGTGGAGAATGTGCAGAAATTTCCAATAAAGGAACATTTTAACACATTGTGGAATTGCACAGGTGTTCCTCAGCCCTGAGCTTCCTTGATATCCCGAGTGCAGTCACAGCTGTTGGCAACTTCTGCAGGTGAGATGATTTTGATTCTGGTCAGGACCAAATTATCTGACTGTCAGTGCTCTGGCAAAATCAGTTCCTGTCTTCCATCATTCAATATCACTGGCCAGTGAACATGATTGCTTCAAATTAAGCTCTCTGATTGGACAGGATTAGAAATTAAGGAGGGGTAAGAAACAGGACCTAGTGACAACAAAACCCTCTCTGTGAAAGAAAAGCACATCTGACATTCCCTTGTAGGAAAGAAGAGAGTGAATATCAGAGCTAAGTTTTTTATACAGAGTGGTGGGTATGTGGAACTTATGGTAGAAGCAGATACATTAGGGACATTTAAGAAACTCTTAGGTAGGCACAGGATGATGGAAAAATTAAGGGCAGTGTAGTTGGGGAGTGTCAGAGTGATCTTAGAGTAAGATTTGGCACAATATTGTGGGCTAAGAGCCTGTATTGTGCTGTACTGTTCTATGTTCTATGTTCATTTGATAAGGTGCCATGTCAATGATTGTTGCTGGAAACAAAATTTTAGGATATAGCAGGTAATATGGATAAAAGCTCACTAACTAACAACGGACATAATAGCAAAATCTCAGTTTTGATTACAGGTCTATAAGAACCACCCAAATAAGGAGCGACAATGGAAAAGCAGGCACAAACACATTTGTCGGCTTCTCCAACCAATCAATCTGGAAAATCCCACAGGGAGTCTCCATAAGGAGTTTAAGTTATGATTTTGAAAACCAAAAACTCATCTCCTGAGGGACCTTAAGCACCTCAATGGATAAGCCCCAGCCTCATAGGAGAATTATTATTAATTCAAACAAACAAAATCAAATGAAAGCTGTTGCCTTTGTTAAGAACCCTTTGCTATATGATTTTGAAACATAATTTCCTATTAAAGATGGTGGAGGGTGACTTTATAATAAATCCTAAAATGTTCAATCATCACGCATCTTTCAGACAATTTGTTTTTGTGAAGGGCCAAATAAAGTAATTCAAAGTTTCACACACAAAATGCTGAAGAAACTCAGCAAGTCAGGCAGCATCTATGGAAAAGAGTACAGTCTCATTTCAGGCCAAGACACCTCAGCAGGACTGGAGAAAAAAAGGTGAGGAGTAGAGTAGAGTTAAAAGGTTTATTTATTAAAATACAACGCAGAATAGGCCTTTCCGGCTCTATGAGCTGTAACTCCCTAATTTAATCCCAGCCTTATCATGGGACGATTTACAATGACCAATTAGCCTACCAACAAGTATGTCTTTAAACTGTGGGAGGAAATGGAAACACCCTAAGAACACCTACATGGTTGTGAGGAGAATTTACAAACTCCTTATAGGCAGAGGTGTGCATTGAACCCGGGTTGCTGATAGTGTAAATTGTTGTGCTAAGCAGTATACTACCCTGCCGCTGGTTATGGAAGAAGTAACGTTTTCAAAGTTTGTGGTTTAGAATTGAATTACAGTTATTTCAACACTAGGAGTATTATAGGTAAGGAGGATGAATTTAGGGCCTAAATCTGTACATAGTAATGTGGTTGAAACCTGGCTGTATGGGTGACAGGACAGCAGCTCAATATTCCTGAGGCTCTCGCCCCAAAACTCTTCCTTTTATTCTCTTGCATAGATGCTGCCTGACCTGCTGAGTTTTGTGTGTGTTGCTCAAGATTTCCAGCGTCTGTGGAATCTCTGGTGTTTATGAATCATGGGTTATTTTAGGTGTGATAGAGTGGCAGTTAAGAGAGGAGGAGGGGTGGCTCCACTGATGAGGGAGAATGTCACTGCAGTACTCCGAGAGGACACACTCGAGGGTTCATCCACAGAGACAATTTGGGTGGAGCTCAAAAATAAAAAAGGAGCAATTACACTGAAAGGATTATACCAACATTTGTTTGTTTCTTATGTGTGGTCATGGTCTTTCCATGACCATGATTATTCTTGGCAAATTTTTCTACAGAAGTGTTTTGCCATCGCCTTCTTCTGGGTAGTGTCTTCACAAGATGGGTGACCACCCTGCCCCGCCCCTACCCAACCCATTATCAATGCTCTTCAGAGATTGTCTGCCTTAAGTTAGCGATCGCATAACCAGGAATTGTGATATGCTCCTCCTGCTCCCATCACTTTATGTGAGCCTGATCAGGGGGTTAAGCGGGTGTTATACCTTGCCCAAGGGTGACCTGCAGGCTAGCAGAGGGAAGGAGTGCCTTAAACCTCCTTTGGTAGAGATGTATCTCTACCCCACCCTCCAGATATACTATTGGCCCTTCAAAAGCCACTGGGATGTGGAGGAACAGATATGTAGATAGATTATGGAAATATGCAGAAACAACAGGGTTGCTTTGTGGGGAATTTTATCTTTCCCAGTATTAATCGGAGCTTCTTTAATACACAAAACTTAGATAGGGTAGGATTTCTTCATTGCATTGGAGAGGGATTCTTGGAACAGTTTGCAGAATTCAACTCGAAGGAACATATTGGGCCTGGAAATGAGCCAGGCCAGGTGACAGACCTAGCCTAGGTCTTTCTGGGAATAGTGACCAGAACTTCGTTATAAGATAGTTATGAGTTAGGATAAAATTGGATCTTTTAGAAGGTACTAAAATGGGGGAGGGCAGCCATTGCTCATGAACCAGATCCCCAGCTATGGGTAAAGCCCCACTGATTACTGGACAGCCTTCAGGGAGACGAAGTAGTGGAGCTGTTAAGGCAATTGGACATCAATGAACATCCTTCCGATAGATCCTGCAGCCAAGCTGGTGCCAAACATATTGCTTATCTTTCCTTTGGACTACAGCGGTGAGGCCAAGAGAGGAATCTTGATGATTGGGCATCCCAAGATTTCCATACTTTCCGACCAGACTTGCTCCCTGGAGAGGTCACTCCAGTGCTGCTGTTCTCAGTGACAGAATGGACTAACCCAGAGCGCACACTATATCTCCATTATCCTTCAATAGGGTGCCATCATTTTACAGCAGGGTAAGACAGGAGCTTCGTGGTGTTGATTGGGAGACAAGTCCACATCAGACGTATGGAATTTGCTTAAATGCCAGCTGATCACAGTTCAGGATTGGCGTGTTCTGGCAAGGAGTGAGGACAAGGATGGAAGGTAAGGAAACCTTGGATGACCTGAGAGGTCCCATATTTAGTCAGGAAGGAAAAGGAAGCATAAGTAGGTTCAGAAAGCTAAAATCAGGCTGGGTGCTTCAGACCCTACAGAGGATAGTAAAAACTGGTTAGGGGATCACTGGCTCTCCTCCCCCGTATTTGTGACATTTTCCAGGAGCGTTGTGTGAGAAGGGCCTGAAGCATTGTTGAGGATCCCTACCACCCATTCCACAAATCTCTTTAACCCAGTACTGTCAGGGAGGAGGTACAGGAGCATCAGGTCTACAACTGCCAGACCCAGTAACACTGGTGAGATTAGTGAATACCCTGCCACCACTGAGGCGTTGTCACTAGGACAGTGACCTCGTGCTGGTTACCTGTGCTGCGCACTTTGAATTATATTTTATTAACTTACTTGTGGTAACATTTTGTTTTATGTGCTGTGTGTGATATGTTTTGTGGGTGCACCCACAAGAGGCATGTTGTTCCGTTTGGCTGTATATACATAAAGGCAGATGACAATAAACTTGATCTTGAACTTGTGGAATATAAAGATAGCGGGGACATGTTCAAGCAGAGGTTTATGAACACCAAAAGGGGTCATGGAATGTCTTTGGTGAGCAGGATCAAGGCATTTTATACATTCTGTATTAAGAAAAAGAGGATAAATAAGGAGAATGTAGGTCCACTCAAGAAAAGGAGAGGGAATTTGTGTTTGGAATCAGATCCAGCAGTTGAGGTACAAAACAAATACTTTTTGTGTCACTGTTTACTAAGGAGGATAGTGAAAGCAGAAAAGCAGAGTGCGTCATGCCAATGGGCTGGGAAATTTTGTGATTAAGGAGGAGGTAGTGCTGGGTCTTTTGAAAAGCTTTAAGGTGGCTGAGTCTCTAAGGCCTGATTGCATGTATTCCAGAATATTGAAATAATCAAATGAAGAAACAGCGGGTGCTTTGACAAAGATCCTCGAGTCCTCATAAGCAACAGGCAAGGTCCCAGAGGACTGGACAGTAGCAAATATTGAGCCTTTATGTCAATTAGGTAATTATAGGCCAATGAGTCTCATATCAGTGGTAGATAAACTATGGCAGAGGATACTGAGGGATAGAAATGAGGAAAATTATGGCCTGCTTAAGGATAGTTGGCATAGCTTGTTGAAAGGCAGGTCATGCCTTAGAAACTTTATAGATTTATTTTAAGTAAGTGACAAAGCAATTTGAAAAGAGCAGAACGGTGGGGGTCATCCACATAGACTTTAGTAAGGCTGTTTATATGGTCTCATATGGTATGTGATTCAGAAGATAAAAGATGCAGGGGATCCAGGCTGAATTGTAAGTTTGGATTTGGAACTGGCTTGCCCATAGAGGGCTGAGTAGGGGAGAGTAGAGGTGATAGGATATTATCTTGGTTGGAGGTCCGTTACCAGTGATGTTCTACAGGGATTGATGCTGGGACCTCTGTGATGTATTGATTTGAATGAAAATGTAGATAGGTGGATTAGCAAGTTTGCAGATGACACCAAGATTGTTGGAGTTGTGGTAAGTATGAAGGAATACCATAGAATACAGTATGATATAGATCACCTATAGATGTGAGTGGAGAAGTGGCAGATGATATTTAATCTGGGGGTCTTACAATTTGGAAGGTCAAATAAAAGGAGTAAGTATAGTTAATTTTATTGGAAATGAGGACCCTGACCCACACCTAGGGCACCATAGAGTAGATGGCCAAGGACAGACAGAGATGGAGGACGAGACAAAGTTTGTTGTCCTAAATGCCAGCGGCGTGACAAGCATTTACTAACTAATGGTATTAATAGCACTGGGATACAAAGGATCTTGAACTCCAAGTCCATTGTTCACTGGAAGTGGTTATGCAAGTAGATAAGGTAGTACCAAAGGTGGATGGCTTGTTTGCCTTCTTTGGGTGGGGGGGGGGGGGCTTTTGAGTACAAGAGCAAAGGAAGTCATGCCACAGCAATATAAAACTTCAGTCACACTGCACTTGAAGTATTGTGTGCAGTTCTGGTTGCCCCATTACGGGAAGAATGTGTAAAATGTGCAATAGAGGTTTGTCAGGGTGCTGCCTAGATTACAGAAGTTTATTTTTAAATCATGAGAGGTATAGTTAGAGCACATGGTCAGATTTTTTTCACCAGGATAGAACAGAGGATGTGCTTCTAAGGTTAGATGGGTAATGTTAAAAGGGGATGCAAGGAACGTTTTCAACGCAGAGAAGGGAAGGTACCTAGTATGGGTTACGACGGGTAACAGTGGAAGTAGGCAGTTTGGTGGAGCTTAGGTTTATAGATAACCATGAAAATGAAGGGAATGGAGGGACTTTAATAATAGTAAAGAAGAAAACCAAGAATATAAAGGAGGATAGTAAAAGCTTCTTTAGGTATGTGAATAGCAAAAAAAAAGTTAAGACCAAAATTGGGCCATTGAAGACAGAAACAGGTGGATTTATCATGGGGAACAAGGAAATGGCAGACGAGTTGAACAGGTACTTTGGATCTGTCTTCACTGGGGAAGACACAAACAATCTCCCAGATTTAATAGTGGCCAAAGGAACTGGGGTAATGGATGAACTGAAGGAAATTTATATTAGGCAAGAAACGGTGTTGGATAGACTGTTGAGTCTGAAGGCTGCTAGGTCCCCGGGACCTGATGGTCTGCATCCCAGGGTACTTAAAGAGGAGGCTCTAGAAATCGTGGACACATTGGTAATCATTTTCCAACGTTCTATAGATTCAGGAACAGTTCCTGCGGATTGGAGGGTGGCTAATGTTGTCCCACTTTTCAAGAAGGGAGGGAGAGAGAAAACAGGGAATTATAGACCGGTTAGCCTGACATCAGTGGTGGGAAAAATGCTGGAGTCAATTATAAAAGAGGAAATTATGACACATTTGGATAGCAGTAAAAGGATCAGTCTGAGTCAGCATGGATTTATGAAGGGAAAATCATGCTTGACTGATCTTCTGGAGTCTTTTGAGGATGTAACTATGAAAATGGACGAGGGAGAGCCAGTGGATGTAGTGTACCTGGACTTACAGAAGGCCTTTGATAAAGTCCCACATAGGAGATTAGTGGGCAAAATTTGGGCACATGGTATTGAGGGCAGAGTACTGACATGGATTGAAAATTGGCTGGCTGACAGGAGACAAAGCGATTAATGTGTCCCTTTCGGAATGGCAGGCTGTGACCAGTGGGATACCGCAAGGTTTGGTGTTGGGACCGCAGCTGTTTACAATATACATTAATGATTTAGATGAAGGGATTAAAAGTAACATTAGCAAATTTGTCAATGACACAAAGCTGGGTGGCAGTGTGAAATGTCAGGAGGATGTTATGAGAATGCAAGGTGACTTGGACAGGCTAGGTGAGTGGGCGAATGTATGGCAGATGCAGTTTAATGTGGATAAATGTGAAGTTATCCACTTTGATGGCAGGAACAGGAAGGCAGATTACTATCTAAATGGAGTCAAGTTAGGAATAGGGGAAGTACAACGAGATCTAGGTGTTCTTGTACATCAGTCAATGAAAGCAAGCATGCAGGGACAACAGGAAGTGAAGAAAACTAATGGCATGCTGGTCTTTATAACAAGAAGAATTGAGTTTAGGAGTAAAGAGGTCCTTTTGCAGCTGTACAGGGCCCTGGTGAGACCCCAGCTGGAGTATTGTGTGCAGTTTTGGTCTAAAATTTGAGGAAGGACATTCTTGCTATTGAGGGGGTGCAACGTAGGTTCACAAGGTTAATTCCCAAAATGGCGGGACTGTCATATGTTGAAAGATTGGAGCGACTGGGCTTGTATACACTGGAATTTAGAAGAATGAGAGGGGATCTAATTGAAACATATAAGATTATTAAGGGATTGGACACGCTGGAGGCAGGAAGCATGTTTCCGCTGATGGGTGAGTCCAGAACTAGAGGCCATAGTTTAAGAATAAGGGGTAGGCCATTTAGAACAGAGATGCGGAAAAACTTTTTCACCCAGAGAGTGGTGGATATGTGGAATGCTCTGCCCCAGAAGGCAGTGGAGGCCGTCTCTGGGTGCTTTCAAGAGAGTTAGATAGAGCTCTTATAGATAGCGGGGTCAAGGGATACGGGGAGAGGGCAGGAACGGGGTACTGATTGTGTATGATCAGCCATGATCACAGTGAATGGCGGTGCTGGCTAGAAGGGCCGAATGGCCTACACCTGCACCTACTGTCTATTAACACATTTAGTATAAATTGGCACATCATGGACTGAATAGCCTGTCTGGATCTATACTGTTCTAATTTTATATATACCTTATCTCTCAGCACTATATATATACACACACACGCATATATACATACCTCAGCACTAGCCTACAAAGTACCCAGGACATCTTTATGGAGTGGTGTCTCAGAAAGGCAGCATCCATTATTAAAGACCTCCATCACCTGGGGGATGCCCTTCTCTCATTGTTATCATCAGGTAGGAGATATAGAAACCCGAAGGCACACACTCAGTGATTCAGGTACAGCTTCTTCCCCTCTGCCATCCGATTTCTAAATGGACTTTGAAGATTTGGACACTACCTCATTTTTTCCATATACAGTATTTGTTTTCACACATTAAAAAAAAATCTATTCAATATACATAATTGATTTATTTATATTTTATTTATTTTTCTCTCTACTAAATTATGTATCGCATTGAACAAATTTCATGTCACATGCCTGTGATAATAAACCTGATTCTGATTTGCACAGCCTATTCAGTCGGTCTTGTAAAAGACTAATCACAATACTTGGTATTTGTCTCCATCTCCAGAGACAGATTTCTAATGTAACACATAACGTTATTTATTCACATCTTTTATAAACCTGCTGCCCAATTGCAACAGCAAATTACAACTTCTCAATTACACATGCAAAGAACCCATAGTCTTTCCTCAGATCTCTGCATACATCAACTGTTAGGAAATATTCTGCAAGTATAGAATCACTTGGCAGAAATTAGTTAAATTGAGGACAAGTGAGATCACAGAACCAGACTTCAGGAAATAAAATCTTTTCACAATTCAACTGCAACTGTTAATTTAAGGCTATTGAAGCTAGTGGGACTATAGAAGGTGTGGGACGTTGTCTGATTCTGTACTACTGAAACTGTACAGGGGAAGACAATAAATTAATGTTTGTGTTAATTGGTGGTCACGGAAAAAATTAGGATGAGATCAGGTAAGGCGCAAGTACTATGTCCTGCATTAACACATTAATACATATCTCTTGCCAGTTAGTTCAGGACAGGTCTGCTTTGTCACCTTATCAGACTAGCTATATATTCAGCAAAACATCCTTCAGCACTCAAAGTATATTTTCACTGTTGGGAAGTTTGTGCCCAAAGCTTTCAGGCCAGCCATCACTATTTGAATAATCAAATGGGTTCTGCTAATTGGGATGGCATACCATTGTTAATAAGTCATTGTGCAGTTACCTGTTTGCATTCCCAATGTTAAAGTAGATGATTATAGCCATTGAAACTGTAATAATTTGTTATCTTTGTGTTCAACAGATCTAAAACATCGGATCAGGATGTAATTCTGGATAAACACGAGAAAGTCTGCAGATGCTGGAGGAACTTAACAGGCCAGGCAGCGTCCATGGAAATGAATAACAAGTCCACAATTCAGGCCAATACCCTTCTTCAGGACTATGGATTCTCTCCATATAAATTCTTAAGATTTCCCAGTTATAGTTTGTATGGCTATTTTGTTAGTCACAACAGCAACTCCTTATAAAAACCCCCATATCCTTTCCAGTATTTTTTTAAACTTTACTGTAGTGACCAGAAAGACGAGCAGTACTGAATGTATGGATCTATACTTCAGCAGATACACTAAAGTTGGCAAGTGGTGGTTGCTGCTTAAGTGGCAACAATCGGCAATACAATGAACCTCCAGAAAATGCCAAGAAAGATCAAACAGTGAAGGCTCTCAAAAAGAACTTGAAGCCCAAATGGTGAAGAAAATGTAAAGGGGCAAAGATGAACCGGAATAGGAATGTGGGGATTTAAAAATAGGAATATATTCAAAGTAAAATTTATTATTAGAGTACATACGTCACCCTTCCCCCATGTGCTGTTCCTTATTGTGGTGGGGAGGCTTGAGTGCCTTAATGCTCCTGGGAGCTATACCAGCTGGGACTTCAGTCCCTGGTAGGTTCAACCTTGGTGGGCACGTTCCAGATGAAGGGCCAGACAAATACAGCACCTGGTCCTCCAGGTTGGGGGTTGGGCATAGGGCCAGCAATCCTACCGTCTTTACCGCTACAGTAACCAATGAGGCCCCATGTGCCATCTAGACACTAAGGGTTCAGACGACATACGTCAGCACATACAACCCTGAGATTCTTTTTCCTGCGGGCATACTTAGCAAATCTAAAGAACAGTACTATAACTATAAAAGAACCAATGAACAACACTGCAAATGTAAATATAAATAAATAGCAATAACATTAAACAACAAGTGCTTGAAGTGTTAAAGTGAGACCATCAGTTGTCGGAATACCAGAAACAGAGTGAATGAAGTTATCCCCATTTGTTCAAGAGCCTGATAGTTGAAGAGTAGTAACTGTTCATGAAACTGGTGGTGCAAGTCCTGAGGCACTTATACCTTCTATATGATGGCAGCACCATATGAGGGCTGGGTGGAGGATCTTTGATGATGGATGCTGATTTTCTATGGCAACCTTTCATGTAGATGTGCTGAATGGTTGGGAGGGCTTTACCCAAGGCGTACTAGACCAAATCCACTACATTCTGTAGGATTTTCCACTCAGACATTGGTGTTCCTATACCAGGCTGTGATGCAGCTAGTCAGCACACTTTCCACCACACATCAACAAAAGTTCACCAAGATTTTTGATGACATACTGAATCTCCACACATTTCTGACAAAGTAGAGATGCTGTTGTGCTTTCTTTACAATTATATTTATATGATGGAACCTTGGAGATCGTGACATTCAAGATTTAAAATTACTCTCTCCACCTCTGATCCAATCAGTACTGGCTCTAGTTTCCCTCTCCTTAAGTCTACAATCTGTCCTTTGGTCTTATTGACTTTGAGTGAGAGGTGGTTGTTATCACAGCATTTAGCCAAGCTTTCAATCTCCTTCCTGTATGCTGATTTACCACCACCTTTGATAATGCACGTAAGTGGTGTCATCAGCAAACTTTTACATGGCATTGGAGCTGTACTCAGCCACACAGCCATAGGTGTAAAACAAGTACAGCACGGTGCTAACCACACATCCCTATGATGCTGCTGGATATTGATCAAAAACATGAGAAACAGACTGTAGAATGAAAAGAGGAACATGTAATGAGTAAAAAATGTTACCCATAAATGAAAATGAGCCCTGATTAAGGGTCTTGGACCAAGATGTCAACTGTTCACTCTTCTGTAGATGCTGCCTGCTCTGAGCTTCCCCAACATCTTGTGTGTATTATAGAAATGGAAAGCAAATTTTGAATGACAAATCTGTGATTTGTATGCAAATATTTCAATATAGTCCATGGAGCAAAGATGTTTACAATCAGTATACTTGGTACCCTAAGTTTTTCCATAAAATATTACATTGGCTAATTAACTGCTGCACCACAGATCTAGAAATACGAAATAACATCAAACAGAAGGCCATGAACTCAATAGACTTGCCTGTTACTCAAGTCCCCTTCTACAGGTCCAATGGGTAGACATTAATCCTTGGTCTGTCTTGATTAAGTTCCACAGTAACAGTTACTCAGCCAAAATTGAATCTAAACTGATCCAACAAATATAAACAAGATGCTAGAAACACTCAGGTCAAGCAGATTTCTATACAAGGAAACAGAGTTAATGCTTCAGGACAACTGTAAAAAACTTTTGTAAATTGCTCTAAGGTGGAGAGCAAAGTTGCCCAGAAGACAAAGCTCCCAGAGCCAAAGGGTTAAGAGATGAATGAGGGCAATCGAGGGATCAGCAGTGGAAAGTGTGAGCAGTTTCAAGTTTCTAGGTGTTAACATCTCTGAAGATCTATCCTGGGCCCAACATATTGATAACAATTACAAGGAAGGCATGACAGTGGGTATATTTCATTAGGAGTTTGAGAATTGGTTTGGCACTACCAAATTTCTGTTTTGTGGAGAGTACTCTAACTGGCTGTATCATGCTGTTTATGGAAGGGCTATTGCAGAATTGGAAAAAGACGCATGGTCTGAAAATCAGCCAGCTCCATCATGGGCACTAGTCTTCACAGCATCGAAGACAACTTCAAAAGGCAATGCCTTAAAAAGGTGGCATCCATCAACAAGGATATGCCCTCTTCTCATTGGGAGGTTCTGAAGCCTGAAGACACACAATCAACATTTCAGGAACAAGTCCTTCCCCTCTGCCATCAGATTTCTGAATCAATTAACCCATTTACAAAGTCTATTTTTTAAAATTTTGCTATTCTTGCACTACACATTTTAAATATTTATTCTCATTGTTATTTAGTTTTTTGTTTTGCAATGAACTGCAGCTTAAATAATATTATGACTTATGGCAGTGATATTAAACCCAAGTCTGACAGAACCAATAAAACAGCTGAGAAGAAACACACATAAAATGCTGGAAGAACTCAGTAGGCCAGGCAGCATCTACAGAAAATAGTAAACAGTCAACATTTTGAGCTGAGACCCTTCATAAGGACCTTCATTTGTGAAGGCAGCCCAAAATCTGTGTTCCATCCAGTTTTGCACCCACTACTGCAAATCATGCCAGAATGTCTAATGATCTTACATAAGTAATGCAGATCCCATCTTTAGCTCCACACACCACTTGAATGTAAGCAATAAAGAGGCAACATTTGTATTCAAAAAGACAAAATAGTTTTATTAAACTTTTCCCCTTCAACAGTTAACAAGAAATTAAACCACATTACTAAAGAACTTATGTAAAACATACAAGTACTCAAAAGAAAAATAATAAAATCTGAATTTATAAATAAAAATAGTTCAGGTTTCAAAATTAACCCATGCTTCAATGTCGGTCAGAATTCCTTAACTGTGTACGTTACTGCATCAGCTCAACAATAAAGCTGGACTTGAGCTGATTAGTAATTTCATGATCACGTTTCATAGGTATAAACTGAGGGTGCAGATAGTTACAGCTTTAATATACAAGCCAAATGGCATCTAGGAACCTAATCAAATATACAAGTTTCAGTTCTGCAGCTGTAATACAACAGCACTCACTGAATTTGCATTGCTTGACGAGTTTCATAGTTTGAACCATTTCAAAAACAAGCGAGCTCCCATTCCATAGAAATAGTGCACGTTAAGTTACATTTTAAAATCACACATTTACAAATACCAATTAAACTTTACAACAGTAACTTTAGAAACAGGATATCAAAGTAATTAAAACAGCTGGAATAATTGCTGAGCCGAAGATACTGCAAATTGGAACTTAATCTCATTTTATGGTCTTAATCACTTGCCCAGATAAAGCCTTGGTATTTTTCCAACTTGCAATTTAGTTAAAAAAAACTTGACAATGTAAGCAAACAGGTAAACCAAAAAAAAAATGATAATAATAGTGAATGGAGTCTAACCTCAAATCCTCATTGTGGATTCAGTGTAAGCTTGTGATATGCACAATTTTTGGTAAACGATGCTAAATTACTGTCAATAAGTGAAATGTATAATTGATATTTTACGCATTTTATCAATGTATCCCAATGTCCCAGCTTCAATGCACAAGTTTGTTCAAAATACTTGCAGTCAATGGGCAATAAACAAACTGAACTTTATAATTCAGACACTGGTTTTAAAAACTCGTGACAGTAACAGTACATCCAAACATGAATAGACTTCATTTCTCCATTATATTCTTTAATTATAGTGCATCCTGTAGTTAATTTTCCTCATCATCTGTGGAATAGGAATGCCATGTCAATCTCTCTTCATAAAATGCAATCACAACCTGTGGGCACTTAACATTAGCTTCTTTGGACGGGACCAGATCTGCATCATCAGAATCCTTCCTAATGAGGCAGCAAATGAAAAATGTTGAAAATGATTAGGTGCAGAAGACTGCTCAAGGACTGCTTCCATCAGCCTTTGAGGAAGAAATCCAAAAACTGATTACTAAAAAAAAATCATGTATTAAAATATGCAACTCCTTCCTTTCAACAGTGACTCTCAACTCCCACCCCACAGTTCAGCTTCTCTCACAAGAGCAAACTTCAAAACCCAATTGGATCTTGTTTCAATGAAAACCCTCTCTTGGTTAAATAAAAGCTAGCTTTTCCAACCTTTCATCAGAAAATAACCCCAACCAGTACACATTCCACTCTAAAAAAATAAGCATACAAAGTAGAGTGGTACACAATTCTTACTCACTCTCCTTAAGCCTGTTCTTCCATTCACTAGGACAGATCAGGGGTCATATTCAATTACATAACTTCCATCACATTGAGAAGGTTTCGAAGACTCTCAATGAACTGACTGCGAAAGCAAACCTCTTCCCTATAATTTTTTATACACACACAAAACAGTGCCAACTATTTTTAATTTGGAGATACAGCACATCAACAGGCCAATAAATAATTTCAGTTTTCTCCTTAAATGGCATAGACCAACTCACAATGCAGTCCTTACCATTTCATGAGAAACATCAATTCGCCACTTGAGTCAGTTGCACCAATAATGCGTTCTGGTTCCAGTCCTCTGGCAAATCCTCTTGGTTGATTGTCATTCTTAGGAGGGAAAAAAGTGTTACACATTTGCATTCCTCATCAACTAAAGTTGTAGAAAATAGAAGTTGCAGAAGACATTATAAAAAGATGGTCCAAGAACAAGCAAATTATCAGAATTGAAGTTGCTGCTCAAAAAAAGCCATTTAGTCGTAAATGAACATAATAGCCACAGAGATGCGTTCAGCTAAAGCCACAATTAAGTTGTGTCTAATTTATAATCTGATATTAGAAATAGAAATTGCCAAAGTTGATTTTCAGAATAGGAATTTAGTTACTACGGCAGTGTATATAACTCAGCCATTTTCACCTTCTCCCATGTACTAATCTTACTCAAATTAACCGGATTTAAGGCTATGGTTAGATCATCGCTAGTCTTCTGCGGTTCTAGGTTCATCTTGAGCAAGGATATACAGAGCAGGTCACACACACGCAATATCAAGCTGTGAAGATCAAATAAGCTATTGTGGCGACCCACTTCCTAGCGCACTTGAACCGGCTCACAAACAGCCAGCGCGCCGGCATAAAGGCCAGTCCCAAAAAGGCACCAGGTCTGCTTCACCAACAAAGGGAAAAGCTCGCGCGGGACTGTGAGTACGTGCCCCCTACAGCATCCGCGCCCGGGGAGGGCGGGATCAGGGAGGCTTTAAAGCGAGGCCGTGAAGTTCGAGTAAAATCTTCTTTAACTGCAGTTCACCGACTCCATGTCGTTATTTCAGCGCTGCGTGTAGCACACTGCTACACTATTATATTTTTAATACACTCAATTCCCCGAACTTTCTAATTGAGCAACTATTTTCACCTCACTTTCAACATTATTCTTTTTTCCACTTTGCAAAAACCCATACAGATCTCGCTTATATTATCACAAATCATATCTAGTGATGGGACATGGTAACTTTAAGCCACTCAATCACTTTCCTCAGATGGTGCTTTACCCTTCCTCAATCCCAGCAAAATTAAATTTCCAGACACCAAGCTTAACTTTACATTTTCTACTTCAATGTTACCTTCTCACCACTTCCTTTGCAAATAAAAACAATGCCACCTACATTATCATTACCACATGATATTTTAAGGACAGTCCCATTTCCCCATTCCAACACTTCAGCAGTTTCTCTCCCAAAATGCTGCAGGAACGCAGCAGGCCAGATAGCATCTATGGATAAGTAGTCGACATTTCAGGCCAAGACTCTTCAGAGTCCTGATGAAGGATCTTGGCCTGTGTTGGTGTTGCTTGGATTTCCAGCATCTGCAGATTTTCTCTTGTTTGTCAGCAGTTTCCTTATATTTTGAGGTTCCTTCCATCAAGTTAAATAATGCTGCAACTATTGCACTCCATTGCTAAAAGCAGAGGAATCTAACCCAGGACTAATCCATTTCCAGATCTTCAAAGCATGAAATAAAATAATTTCATAATTCTTCATTAATGTCTGAGGATATTACAAAGGCAAATACAATTTATCAAATACTCACATCAATTCCTTCGGCTCCTTTCCCCACCATTCGAAGATTGGATCTAATCCCTGAGGTTTATGTCTGGATTCCTACTCAGGGTAAAATTTATTTGGAGATACAGCACAGAACAGGCCCTTCCAGTCCACTGAGCAGCACTGCCCAGTAACCCACTGATTTAACCCTAGACCAATCACAGGACAATTTACAATGACCAATTAACCAACTAACCGGTAGATCTTTGGACTGTTGAGGAAACTAGAGCACCCACAGGAAACCCATGTGCACACAGGAAGAGTGTAAAAATTTTCTTACAGAAGACACCAGCATTGAACTCCCTTGTCCCGAGCTGTAATAGTGTCTCCTAAACTACTACACTACTGTAGCACCCCATGGGGATGTTGTGTATAAACATCCACTTAATCCTACTCCACTGCCTGGTAACTTATCAATCACATCAACCCGACACAACTGCATTTCCTGGTCTAACACTCTCCTGATAAAAGATTTATCATCTCAACCCTTTAATAACTGACCGTTTATTCCGAGATTATGCCAGTGCCCTTGACCAGGCAGCCTTGAATAAGTTCTTTTCTAAACTCAGGGAAATACAGATTAATCCTCCCCAACCAATTGTCACTCCTTTATTCCAAGAATCAACTCAATAATGCTAAACTACACTGACTGCAAAACAAGCACATTCTTCGTTGTTTAAAGATTGAAACAGCAGATAATCATAAATGAGGTCTCGCAGAGCAGCTTAGAGTGCTAACGCTACATAAATTAACAAAACAAACTTATATAACCATATAACAATTACAGCATGGAAACAGGCCATCTCGGCCCTTCTAGTCAGTGCTGAATGCTTACCCTCACCTAGTCCCACTGACCCGCACTCAGCCCATAACCCTCTATTCCTTTCCTGTCCATATACTTATCCAATTTTACTTTAAATGGCAATACCGAACCTGCCTCTACCACTTCTGCTGCAAACTCGTTCCACACAGCTACCACTCTGAGTAAAGAAATTCCCCCTCCTGTTACCCTCAAACTTTTGCCCCCTCTCAACTCACATCCTCTTGTTTGAATCTCCCCTACTCTCAGAAAACGCCTATCCACGTCAACTCTATCTATCCCCCTCATAATTTTAATTACCTCTATCAAGTCCCCCCTCAACCTTCTATGCTCCAAAGAATAAATACCTAACTTGTTCAACCTTTCCCTGTAACTTAGGTGCTGAAACCCATGTAACATTCTAGTAAATCTTCTCTGTATTCCTATAATTCGGTGACCAGAACTGTACACAATACTCCAAATTCAGCCTTACCAATGCTTTGTACAATTTTAACATTACATCCCAACTCCTATTTTATAAAGGCCAACATACCAAAAGCTTTCTTCACCACCCTATCCATATGAGATTCCATCTTCAGGAAACTATGCACCATTATTCCTAGATCACTCTGTTCTACATCATGGAAATCTGCCTGATTATTAGTACCCTGCCATTTAAATCTTTTAGACTGGGGTGGTGGTGGTCCCAGACTGGGGCACGGATCCCTTGCTTAATGGTAATGGTCATTTATAGCAGTTCCTTTATCATGGATAAAATGGCTCTGCATCAACCTCTGAGATCCATTCACTAACTACCCACGCATTTTACCAAATCTACCCCTCTCCACCTACACTGCCTCTAATGATTTCCATCCAACAGAGTTTGTGTTCCTGCTTATGCTAGCTGCTTCCATCTTCATTCTCTCCTTCCCCACCTGCCTTTTTGGCATGCCTCAACCTTTTAACCAACTCCACCTCTATCTTGCTCTATCTAGCCATCATCCATCCTCAGTCCAGCAATCACCTAGTTGCCCAAGGCTCACTACTCCCCTTCTTTTTATACCGGCCACCTTCATTCCTGACGCAGGGGCTGACCCGAAACATGGACAATTCCTGGTCTACTCCCATCCCCACAGATGCTGCTCGACTCACTGAAGTTCTCCAGCAATCTGCTTCTTGCTCCAGATTCCAGCAACTAGTTTTGTGTTTCGATTCTGCATTAATTTTATTTCAAATGCATTTTTTCAAATCCACTACTTGTAACTTTAAAATTTCACGGTGAGAAATACGGTAAGTTAACAATCCATGTGCCTTACTGCTAATTTGGAAAGTCAATCATATTGAATCACAAGGGTCAATGACAACCATGACAAACCCAACACCCTCATTTACCACTACAAATTTAAACTAGTAAAAAAAAATAGTTATGGTGTTTGGCAGGTGGTATTAAGAGGCAAGTTGGCAGCAGGCTCCTAACATAAAATGACACCATCTGCTACATAGTTCCCAATTGACTAGTTTCTCATTGACAAGGTGGAATGGGAATAAGTAAATGCCTAGGGACCTACGTACATCCACACAGAGCAATCTTGTGTACCTGAAATCTAAACACTAGAGACATGGCCAAGGAACACAATTCTTGTTTGTCTTCTTGGGTGAGAAATAGTGAAGTTAAGGAGAGTTTGACAATGAATTAGCCAATGCCAAAGATAATTATCCCTTTATAAATAGTAATTACATCAGCTGATTCAATTCTAAAAATATTAATCCAAAAATAATCTCTTACTGGATCTTTTTTCTTTTTTGGCTTGTTTTCTTCACTCTCACTTTCTGAGGCAGATTTTCGTTTGAACCCATCTGTACGCTCCTTGGTGGCCTTCTGGGAATCTAGAAACTCCTGGATCAATTCTGGACAATCCAAATTGTCCTCTGGCTCCCATGTATTGTCAGCACTAAAACAGATTCATATTGGAGTCAAGTAAATACTTAATGAAAAATGCTGAATTCCATTAAACCGACCTAATTTATAACAAAAATAGAAGCAGAGTCTGCAAATCCCACCTATCTTCTCTATGCAAGAGAAACCCATGTTGAATGTGCCCAAGCCAGTTATTCAGAATAAAAATACAAAGAACAATGGATCCAAAATACTAGAAGTCCAATTTCACCATACCCTTCAATTGAATTGCATACTTTATCTACATGTATACTGTATATCTAACCTCAGACCAGGGATTCCCAAGCCCCTCAGTGAATGGCAGGGGCTTATGGTATAAAAAGGTTGGGAACCCCTGGTTTAGTCTCCAACCTTGAAGGAGGTACCCCATGAAAGGCTTGTTGAGAAAATAAGGAGACATGGGATCCAAAGGGACATTGCTTTGTGGATGCAGAATTGGCTTGCCCACAGAAGGCAAAGAGTCGTTGTAGATGGGTCATATTCTGCAATGGAGGTCGGTGACCAGTGGTGAACATGTTTGGCACAGCATTCTGGGCCGAAGAGCTGTAGATTTTCTATGTTTCTAAGACTAAATTATTAATATGGCAACAGTTCAAAAACTATCTAATGCCTTTTAAAAACAAGATTTAAACCTTCTAAATAGAATAATTAGTTTACAAAGTTTAATATATTAACACTAATTATTAAATACAAGCTCACACAACACATTCCTGGGATAAATGAGAGTTGAACATTGGATCCACACCCGTGGATTTGAAGTGTCTACAATGAACAGCAGACACTAAATTAATGTACCACCAGAGAGCTGTAGTAAGTGCACAGAGTACAAAATGGCTAACTACTAAACAAGCACAAAACATTACATACACTTGACATCATTAGGGACACCAATCTGATTTAAGTGTTGAACATTTTATGAATTGAAAGATAGAAAAATACAAAATATGAATCTCAGTTTAACACCAGCACTGTTGTACAAATACACCATTCAATCCAACTAATCCATGTATATTATTATATAGTTAGAGATATCAGTGTGAAACAGGCCCTTCTGGACACTAGGCCACACCACCCAGCAACCTACCTTAGTGGGAGAACAATTTTACAATGATCAGTGAACCTACCAACTGGTATGATTTTGGACTGCAGAAGGAAACTGGAGAACTTGAGGAAACCAACGTACACATAGGAAAAATGTATTAACTTTCTCACCAAGGACACTGAAATTGAAATCCCAAGCCGTAATAGTGTCACACTAACCTTTGCACGACCATGGATCCCTACACGAGCCTTTTTCCTCATCTAAAACTTTCAGCATTGACCTCTATTCTACCTCCCTCATTTGATTCTCCAACATTTAATGTATCAATCAAGTTCCACATTTTCATTCAGAAGAACTTTCATAATTCTCCCTCAACTCTCATGGGATTATTGTACATTGGGAACTTTATTAACAGCACACTTTTTTCTTTTTAAATCTGGTGGTAGTTTTAATTATCATTTGCTCATCCTTTCCTGAGATCGTAACCCTGACACTTCTAAAATGAGCTACAAGCATTCTCTGCATTCTTTCCAGTGCTTTTATATTCTTTTCACATGGCAAACAGAACTGTAGACAGTACTCAAGGATAGTTTGTCAAGATTTGATACCAGTTTAACACAATTTAGCTACTCTTAATTCTACTTTTTAAACAAATGAACAGTGAAGCTTTGCCATATTAATTTTCTAAAATGGTCTCAATAACTTGTGGCAATTTTTTTTTAATATAAAAGAGACAATGAATTTTTTTTCTCTATCCAACCCAAACTTTTGCCCTCTGACAAATGTAACTGCATTTCCCAACCAAAGAGCATTCTTGTATTTGTCTATTTTCTACTTCACATGCCAATTATTTGTTTGTTCAGCAAGATTATTAAATAGCTCCACTGAAGTTTCTCTTGCAATCCACCCTCCAATTTCATATTACTGCATATTTAGAAATTATGGGAATCAGGAATTGGATCCAGAGCTCAGATAACTTAATTACACCATTCTGGCTACATGTATATTGCTAAGTATATTAGAATAAATGTGCAACTCTTTAAAGTGTTACTAGCAGCTTGATTCATTTCTCTTAGTGCTGTAGAATCTGTCTTCATACAAGAAGGGATTTCACAGCACTATGTACTGCAACATATTATGAAACTATTTCCCCTCAATAATACAACATGAAGGAAATGGACAGTGAATTAAGGCCAAATAACCACAGGCACAACAAAAGTCATCAAATGATTTGGAGATTTTTTAAAAACATTAGGTCAGTGCCTGCATTATACCTTAAAATAACACATCAAATTTCATTTTATTTTCAAATTTGAGTAAGTTTTGCAGATTGGTAGATTTCAAAAGTCTGCCCATTTCACCATTAGAATACAAAGTCAACTTTCAAACAGAGTAAAAGATTGCCTTCATAGTAAAGTTCCTTACTCTGTGAAACCTTTCCATTTCAAAAGGTATTCAACCCTTCCTTGTACAACTCGTCTGTCTAATACTCTTTCAACAATATATTCTTCAGGCTGAACGTCTTCAGATTTTTTTGTCTTGCTACCTTGTTTTTTCCCCATTTTATCTGAAAAACACAAGAATAAAATGATAAAACACAAAGTATGCTCAAACCTAAATTGCTTAAGAACTTTAACCTAAATTCATCTAAACATTTAAAACATATTTCCTGATACTCTCATTCATCTTACAATCAAATCCAAGCTAAGGTTGGAAATTAGGTCTCAAAAGCATACCAGATTTCTCCATTATGAACTGGAATACTGAGTAGAACATACTTATATTATGACAGCAACCAACAAGCAGCACAAGAAGCTGTTGAGGTTTCAGCAACATGGCATGGCTATGAACTGACCACAAATCCATGTACTACAACTAGTTTTAAAAACAAGCACTTACACAAAAGCCAAAGTGCAGGCTTGCAGGAATATTGTAGTTTGCAAAAATGCAAGAATATGGGCATAATGAACTAACCAATTAAGGATTCAAGACCAAGGTGGCTTTGCAATTGGCAAAAAACACACAAGAACACTTGATTTTCATCCAAGTCATCTCTAAATATTATTGATTTGAATATCTCATAGATTTCGTATTAGCTTTTAAGATCAACTCTGCCCTCCAGCTAGCATATGCTTTGTCTATTGTTAAATAACTGCAAACCAGGTGATTGGATCATATCTGCATAGATATAAGCATACAGGTTTCCCGAGGAACTGAAACAATTACTCTTTTTCTCCCCTAGTACAGTACAGGAAAATAATCTGTAACGAGTAGAGCAAATGGCCTTTTTAGCAGACACTACTACAAATTTTATAACATATATAAAAATGAGCAGACACAAAGAAAAGTTGTTGAAGTAAAAATGAACATGGAAGTGCTTAATGATGCATCATCTCTACTTGACAAAAAGGTTTCTCCCTATAGGAAGTCAATATTAACAACTGTGTGTGGAACAAAATATTGACCTTCAAAGTGGGAGATGCAATAAACAGGTGGGTCATGAGTATTTTGAAACAAAAAGGGGCTGCCTTCTCATTTTGTTAAATGTTGCTTTGAAGTCCAAAGAAAACTGGTTTGCAGACAACCATCATAATAAAATGTAAATCATTAAGCTATGTAATTTGAAAGATTTAAAATTTAAACCTGCTTGATAAAAAAGCCTGTCTTTAAATGGGACCAAAACTCCTACTGGCTTGGATTATAGTTTGGGGGTGGGGGGGGGGGGGGGCTTGAATCCTGAAATGTACTGATTTTGTTAACGTAGTATTAAAGCTGATCCTTACTTGACACAAGAGCATTTAATTAGCACAGTCACATGAACATCAGACAGTTTAACGCTGATTCTCTCTCCAAATTCGAAAGAAAACTTAATTCTGCTTCCAATAAAATAGTATCAACTTACAACCATTTAAACTGACTTCTCTACTGGTCAGTGGGATTTGAAGAGTTTCTAAATCACTCACCTATCTCTAACAAGCTTGTTGTTTTTTTCCTAATCTCATTTACCCCAAAACACATACACAGCCCAATCAACTTTACTTGATTTTACAAACAACTGCTTTTGATACCACCAATAAACAGATTCCTCCAATGCAATTACCACAAAGTTACATGAAAATTTACTGGGCCTTATTCTAACTGGACACAATTTTAAAATCTTTTTTTGAAGACAGCAACCCTTAATTTTACATACTTAAAGAAATTTAATTGAGGAAATTTGAGTATTTTGTGTCAGATTCACAAATCATGAAAAGGTTTCTAAGGGGCATATGATAAAAGATTTTAAAAATGCTATTAAAAAAGCACATTATAAAGTCTGCAATTTTTGCTTAAAACTGCATAAAGTTGGTTCTGATGTGCCATAAATGCCAGGAACATTTTGTGGGATGAGGTTTTGTTACCAAAGCAGGGGATTGAGCTACCACAAAAGTTTGAGGAAATGTGTATTAATAAATTTCCCTTACCGTTTTATTCAAGAATATAAAAAATACAAGGAGGCCATCTATCCCATCAAATCTATGCCTCCATTCACTAAGATCATGGCTGACAGAGCTGTAAACTCAGTTCCATCTACCTTTTACCCCCATAACCTGTTGTGGAAAAATCTCATTTTACCACACAAGGTGGCATGCCATTCCTACGTTACTATTTTCCAAACATTTCCTCAAAGTTCTAACTCAATAATCTTAAATAAAAACAGAAAATACTAGAAACAGAAAGTCAGACAGCATTAGTGAAGGGAGAAACAAAATTTCAGATTCTACTTTCCATCAAGAATGCCTGACCTGCTTAACACTTCAGCATTTTCTTTTTATTTTAGATTTCCAACACCCACAGTATTTTTGGTTTTTGATCATTGCACTAGAAGTAAAACTGATGGGAAAGTAGTACAGAATGTAATCAGCAATAGATTGTAGTAAATGGATCACAAACTGTCTGGTAACCTAAAACAAAAACATCAACATGGGATTTACTTGTCCATAACCAAGATCAGTTAGGAAATAAGGTGTTCAGCTGAGTTTACTGGGCAAAAATAAAATAATTTACATAAGGATACCAGGATCTGAGCTTGGCGAGTTTCATATTTTAGCGACTCATACTGTATACACTTCATTGCAGATCAATTTAACATGTTAGACCAATTATATATGGTACATAGAACCAACAAAAGATACCAAGAGGCTTGGAGTGCCCTGCGGGTTATGCAGGTTAAAATCGGCATGATACGCTTAGTATCAAATGAAAGTAGTTTTGTATCAAAAAGTTTTTCTGAGCTAGCACAAGTTAAGAGCATTCACTGTTGCTTCTCATCAGAAACCTTCCAGTAAACATTTGTAATTGCTTGTCTGGTTTAGATATCATCCCAAGTCTCTGAAGCAATGACTAACTCACTGCATTTGCACCATTAGACCACAAAACACTTTAAACCCATTACATGAGAATCTAAACTGAAAGCACATTTCAGAGGACAAGTGTTGCGCAGAACAAGGTTTCAAGCAACACCCTTGGGTTAAGGAGAGCATCAGACCTATTATGCTTGCCGAAATTCATGTTTTATTCTTTAGTGAAGGCCTTTAGGCATATACAATTATCAATGCATGAAATAAAGGCAGTTGCAATATTACCTGTCTCACCAACTGTCAGGCACCAGAAGCATTATTAGCACTACTTTTTGTTTAGCATTGTTAACAAGATGACCAACAACAACAGAAACTCTACAACTTCCTCACCATACCAGACTTGTACAGCCAGAAGCTACTACTACTGTTCATGACAAAACCATGCAACAATGAGTGGAAAAAAATCCCCCAGGAAACTACAATTCATGAAAATGGCTCACTAAATTAATGCACTAAACATACAGCTGAACAAACCAAGTTATTGTTTTGAACATAACCTGTGTTAGATGCAATACCTAAATGCATGGTAAGATACAACCACCCTGGTTTCAGTCCCCAATAGCTTAACATTAATACCCAAATGCATATCGACATTAAGCAGAACAGAAATATGGTTAGCTACAAGGAGCTTTACAATATAGATTCTACATGAGTAAACGCAAAACACAAATTGTCACTTAAGCAAGGGATTAGAGTAGAGCCATATGGCACTTAAACAAAGCTAATGTTTTTAGAGAGGAGGAAAAAGGAAGCAGAAAAACTAAGTGCTAGTTTAAATCTTGTGGGATATTTTAAAACAATCCTGTTACCCAGTCATGTAGATCTTGATCTATGACTAACACAAAATACTTTCTACCATTTGACTGCAAAGTTGGGCTAACAAATTTTAAAATCAGGGAAGGGAATAATCTAATTTACCTCCCACCCTTAGGACAAAATTAAAAAGGGTTCCAATACTTCAAAAAATTGACTATGTAAATTACTGATCCTAAAGTTAATGCTATTAATTAATATAGGTTTCCCATTTTACACATAAGAATTTTAAAAATATTCAATGCATAGACTCAAGCCACAATCTAGGAGTAAAATCAGGCAAGCAAGATAGAATTTCATACCTGGATTTCAGAAACAGAATTAACACTTAACAGTTTAAAACAAAATTATTGTAGATTAATGAGTGAAGAGAGGGACACATACTAAATGCCCCAATTCATCACGTTTGATAAAGGAATCAATGATATAAGATCGTAGCAAGTATATTTAAACTAACAATAAAAATCTAGAGAAATAATTTGAACAAAATTTCCTCATTAGATTTTATTCCCTACTAACTGGGTCATTGCCAAATTCTGGATGGACAATTGGAATGCTCCCCCCATGTTTAGAAAACCCTTTTATTCACTAAGATAGCCAAGCAATTTACAAGCCTTTTACCAGCTCCATTACTGGCATTTTAAGGCAAGTTGTCAATCTCATCCAGTCCTCAAAATGGCAGAACTAGATTTCTGAATGGTCAATGAAGCTATGTACGCTACCACACTATTTCTTGCCCTACATAATGCTAGAGATATTAAACCTGATTCCAATAACAGCATGACCTCAACTTATCATTTTAGGGCCTGGGAGTTTACAAATTTTACTCATCACTCTATATATTGTCAAATTATCACAAACTGTAAATGGGATATAACATGCTGATGCATTTTCTTTATTATAAACATGGATTAACTCACTAGTAGAAACAAGGCTAATAGGAGAAAAAAAGGAATCTTCAACCGTAGTCATCTTCTACTGTGTATCCGCCTACTCAAGTCCTAGGAAAAAATAATCAGCAATTGCTCACATATAAATAAATTCAGCATTTCAAACACTTACATTTTGGTGTTATCAAGACAGTAATAGCTTTAAAAAACTTGCTTAAATTCTTTATTTCGTTTAAATTAAGAAGGGATACATAGTGCAAGATGCCAAAGGTGATTACAACTGATTATGGAGCAGCCAACTTCACGTACATTCCAACATACACTAACAGGCCGAACACTAAAATTAAATTAACGAGTTTAATGATTCAACTTGAAGCAGATGCGCATCTAACAACTCAGGTTTTAAAAAAAAAACTCGATTGAAACTGAAATGTGCCACACATAGGAAAGTAAACAAAAGAACATTAAACTTTTACTAACTCGTCCACTAAAACAACGTGTTTACAACCATTAGCTAAAGAAGATCCTTTCCTACACATTTATTTTTCCCTCGGAAATTATAACCTGAGTTCAGACTAGTTTATCTAAAATGAGTTTGGCTCGAAAGTGCACTAAACTGAATTGTACTACGTGGTAAAAATTCACTTTCCCATAACAAACTACATCTAAATGACTGAGAATACACAACCTAACGCTTTAAGTAAACATATAACAAGGTTGTGTTCTTTATCAGTCTGCAAACGAAATTTGTTAACCAATGTTTTTATTACAACACTCGCCCATTACGTACCCAGTTACGCAATAGCTTAATTGTTTTTCTAATTAACCCAACGAAAGTATACATAAAAAGCAACTTAATCAGAACACTTTTAAAAGCATCATTTAACCTAAAGAACAATGCCGCTAAATCAAAGATCAAAGTAATTTTTTACGACCACCAAGATTAAGACAAGATCACCATCACCCTAATGCAAAGCAGAAAAATGTAAACAAAACTCCCGAGACCACTACAAAAAAAATGCAGGCGGAGTTGATTTTTGAAAAATAAAGAAAAATCCTCGGGTTGGAGCCAACGCCCGCCCGGGGCACAAACAGAAAACTCAGGGGCCTACACCAGCCGCGTCCACAGATTAAAAACAAGTTTTATTTTATCTGCCTACAGGGCCCGAAATGGGCCGTGGCGGCAGTGCGGCTTCGGGGAGGGGGTGGGAGCTCCAGTCCGGCCGCAGCCAGTGGAACTCCGATGGCGGCGAGCTAGCAAGGCCGCCGACACCGCCGCCTGCCTGCTTGCCGGCCGCCCTACCTGCCCCGTCCGCTCTGCTCCCGCTCCTGCTCCGCACTCCAACCTCAGCTCCTATGTCTCCCCGGCCGCCGCGCTCGTCTCCGCCGCTCACTCACTGTCCCGCCAAAACCACGCGCGGCCGCAGAGCGCACGCGCGGCCCCGCGCCGCCGGCCCCCTCGCCGCTTTCTAAATTTTAAAATCGCAATCCGCGACGAAAACCCGCCTGTCCTCAAGAGACGGGGTCGGCTGTGGCCCGCTGGCGTGAAATAAAGCGGGCCCACAGACCGAGTCTTTATCCGTTCGCGGGTTCGTGCTGCCACGTGACCGGCAATAGCTATCGGAGAATTCGCTGGGGAAATTCTATGAAAGCACTTCGATAATTTTAAAACTTCTTATTGATGGAAAAAAATAAACAGTGTGACAGTATATATTTTATACGCGATATTAAGGCGCTATTTTAAATTGCGTCATTCCGGTAGAACTTCGGTCTTTTCCGCCAAAGGCCGCCGTGTCTTGATCGGCAACTTTCATCGAATATATACGCCATATCAATAAATATTTAGAAATTATACGTGATTTTCAGAATTTTAGGGCACGGTTTAAATTTTTTTGGTGGACTTTCGTGTTTTGGACGAGCTAGGTGTATTTTCCGTTGGTAGGCGCGGGTCACGTGAGCGGAGGGCGCCCATTTTGTGGTTCAGAGAAGGTTCTAGAAAAAGGACTGAGTGGAGGTGCTGGCTGAGGCTCGGCTCAGCCGTCGACTTTCTTTAGATTCAGAGCCAACTTTACGCTGAGTACAGAGCATTTGAGTTGAAGTACAGTTATTTTGCAAACATTTCTTTCGAAGAGGATGGAGGTAAGGGGTAGGAAAACGGGGCTGGAGTTTTTTTTTAATGTTTTTAAAGATTTGAGTAGTGGAGGGGGTGGGGAAAGAGGCATCCACGAGTATGCAGCTAATACCGTAACGGAAGCAGGTCGAAAGCCAGGTTGGTTTTCCCACTGGGCGAATTAGTGTAATGAACAAATAAAACAGTTGAGTTGTACAGTTGAGTTAATTTCTGCTCTCTCCGTTTTTTTCCTTCTCTATCTCATTTTTATTCCCTCCTTATCCCTCTGTCTCTCCTTACCTATTTTTTTCTCTCTCTCCAGAATGCCCTTAAGGCTGCACTCTCTTTTTGCACTACTAGCTTAGACCCTGAAAGTGAAGAGCGAGGTTCAGCAGACAGATGAACTTTCCGGGTACAAGTGCACGTGTGTGTCACTAACAAGCCAAATGTGACCCCAAAAAAACAGATGGAGTTGGGATACTCCAAATAAGTACTTTGAGCCAAGATTATTAATTTTCTAATCCTTCTTGCCACTTGTTGAAGAAAAGGCAGCCAGTTGCTGTACATTTTTCCACATGCAACAACGTGACAAGATAATAGACTCCAGCCTTCAGTCGAACTTTGCTTATTTTGTTTTTCTGTGTGAAAGCCACAAGAAAAGGAATTTCAGGGTTGTATGTGGTGACATTAAAGTATTTTGGTGATTTACTTCTGAACTCTGTTAATTTACAAGCATTATCTATCATCAGGGACCCCACCACCCAGGACGTGCTCTCATCACTGCTGTCATCAGGAAGGAAGGGCAAGGAGCCTCAGGACTCTCACCACAAGTCCAGTTATTACCCCTCAACCCCTTGCCCCTTTACTGAAGCGTTTTCACAACCTACGGACTCACTTTCAGAGACTCTTCATCTTGTGTTTTCCATATTGACTGCTCACTATTTTCTTTTACTATTTGCACAGTTGTGCATACAGGTTGCCTGCCCTGTTGGTGTGCTCTCTCATTGATCTATTATGGTCATTGGGTTTGTTGTGGACCACAGTTGCCATTTGTTCCATGTAACTTAAAACCTGAGCCACAGAACTCTAACTTATTAATAGTGTACATCCCACTTCATTAGTATTGGCAGGTTTGTAAGTGAGGTACAAATGAAGCTCACTCTTGACTTAATTTCCAACATGACAAAATGAAATTATTACAGTACTTCTAGCTATTTCTGAAAACATGTAAAATAAACTTAGAAGCTTTGTCTATATAGTGCATTTAGTGAATGAAAATGTCACTTAACAAGAGCAAGGTCAGACCAAAAGTCTCTTCCAAGGATATAATTAGGGCACTTAACCCATCCCAGTTCAAAGTAAATTTTATTATCAAAGTACATGTTTGTTACCATATACCATCCTGACATTCATTTAACTGCGGGCATGCTCAGCAAATCTATAGAATAGTAACTAACAGGTTCAATGAAAGATCAACTAGAGTGCAGAAGATAAACTACTAAATACTAGTTTTTAGTGTATACACAAGGATTTAAAGTGGATGTTCAAATATAGGCAAGGAGTGAGGGTGAAAGATGATGCGCAAACACCAAGCCTAGAGCAGAGATGTTAGAATGGAAAAGCTATGAGGAATTTTGAACATTTAAACTTTTGACTCTTGGTTAGCTCAGCATTAATTCAGTAAAACATTGATAGTTGTCTAAAAATTTCAGCTGCGTTGGATGGAAGTGACATTTTGATATAAAATCCAATTTAAAGGCTGTGGGGTGGAAAGTGGCTTCAAGCATTGAAACAATTTCCTCATAACTGAAAACGTGAGGCTCAAGCTGAAGTCGCGCATGGGTCAAATGGCTCTTTATAGAAGTGATACTGAAACCAGTGTGGTCTTTACATATGGTGAAATGTGTAAAGTTAGGTAAAGAAAATGGATATGATGAATAAAGAATTTTCAGCTTCAGTGCACAATATTGAATAGGAAGTGGTAAGACAACTAACTGGCAGTATAAATGGTATTTGAAGGAAGAGTATTGTTTGTGTAGATGTGGGTACAGCCATTATACCTCCAGCATTTCTAATCTGGTCTAGGTGAAATCCCTTAAGTTTTTGAAAAGGTCTTGGTCAGACAGACTCGGGCATCTGTAACTGCTGTTGAAAACCAGTCCTTGGCCTAGCAAAGGCATCCCCTAATGCTCTACAATGTTTTGCACTCGGACTACAGTTAACCTGATACTACAGTGCCCTTTTAATGTCCGTATCGTGATAGTAGTTTAAATCAATAAATCAATTGACTCTCTCTCCAGAACAGGGATAAGGAGCAGTACCGCAAGCTGTTCATAGGTGGCCTCAGTTTTAATACAGCAGAAGAAAATTTAAGAAGCCACTTTGAGCAATGGGGAAAGCTTACCGACTGTGTGGTAAGTTCTGTGGAAGACATACAAGTATAATTTATCTGGTAATGTTTTGAAATAACTTGCAATCTGAAGCTGATACCTTAAAGAATGGCTAGTTAATGAACTATTTAGTGTAACTTAAGCTCTATTGTCTTGGAATGCATTTTTATTGATAACGGGCTTGTTCCATGTAACCACCTTTTTGGGGGGGATATAAAAAGCCTTTTATGTACATATTACATGAAAAGTTAAACTTTCAAATAATATTTCTCTCCCCCCCCCCCCCCCCCCATTATATACCTGAAAGGAAAGTCAGCCAATATTTTAGAAATTTCGCCAGGGTTGCAAATGTTGAAGTGACCTCCATGGGCTGAGTTATTATTAACCTAAGCATTTACAAAAATATTTTCTACATGTTAGCGTGAAAAGGTTATTATGCTTGTGATTATAAAATTACTTTTTTCACAGGTCATGAGGGATCCTCAAACCAAAAAATCAAGAGGATTTGGATTTGTGACATTTTCTACTGCAGAAGAAGTTGATGATGCAATGGCTGCCAGACCTCATAAAATAGATGGTCGTGTGGTGGAGCCTAAAAGAGCAGTTGCAAGAGAAGTAAGTTTTCAGTGTTTTTTTTAAAAAGCTAAATTAAATAAACTCAGTAAACTTGTGTACTCTGCCACAAACTAGTGGATTTGTGTAGTTGCCCTGTTGATTTATTTTTAAGCTTTTGCAATTAATAAATAGGTTATTTGATTTGACTTGATCCATAGCTTAAGAAATAAGGTCTGCCTAAGTTTAAAAGTTGTGAACTTGTGTGTATTATAGAGACAGGCACTTAGTTCCACGGTATCCACCTTGACCATCATGCCTATCTATACTAATCCCAGTTGACAAATTAATTCTGTGTCCATCCATGCCCTCCTCATTCAAGTACCTGTACCACCATCTACTCTGGCAACTGGTTTCAGAAACCATTTATTATTTGAATGGAAATTTTGCTCCTCAGAACCCTGTTAAACCCCAACTCACCTTAAACTCGTGTCCTCCAGCTTTAGACATCACTACCTTGGGAAACAGACAATAGCTATTTAAACTTTGTGTTTTCTCATAATTCTATGTACCACAATCATCACCTTTCACTTTCCAGGCAGAATATACGTAGCATAATTTATCTCCTCATAACTAACTGAAAGCTCATCGATCTAAGCAACATCCTTGTGAATCTTGCCTGCATCTTCTCTAGCTTATGCGTAATTTTTCTGTAGTGGTGGCCAGAGCTGTACACAAAATTCCAATTGTGACCTAATCAAATTTTTACTTGAATGAAACATAATAACCCATCTCTTGCTTTCAGTGGCTTGGCTGATGAAGGCAAGCATTTTCTGTCATCTTCACTGCCTTACTTTTGTTGTCATTTGCAGGTAACAATGTACATGTACCCCAAAGTGTGTGTGTTGAGCAACATTCCTCAAACATTCATCCACATTCTAGTGGTTTGATATCCCGTTGCAACTTTGGATATCCTACTTCACTGTCTACTATATCACCATTTTTTAAAATCAATCTGTAAACTTGTTAATTGTTGCCACTTGTATACTTCTCATCCACAAAAGTTTGTCTCAAAGGATGACTTTCAGTAGATTGCAGCAAGGTAGCTGCTCTGCTACTTACGAAACCCTGAGCCTGAATTAGGTCCCGGTCCCTAACCCTAATGTCCCATGTACAATGTATAAGAAACTTAGAAATTTTGTTAGGCTTCAAATAGAAGAGAGTTGTGTCACTTGTTTCCTCAAAACTTTGTTGGGTGGATGTCAGTGGAAACTAGCTCATCACAAGTAATCTATTTGTTAGTACTTTTTGTAGAATAGTTCGAATAATTCAGTAATGTAGCATTAACATTTGAGGCAATAGACCTGTGTAATTCTATTTTAATTATGTGTGGAACCGGAGGAAATAGCAGAGGTACTTTGTGAATACAGAAGCAAAGTATTCATTATGGAAAAGGATCTTGGTGATTGTAAGGATGACTTGTAGCAGACTGAAAAGCTTGAGATGTAGATATTCAGGTAGAGGATGCGCTGGAGCTTTTGGAAAACATCAAGTTGGATAATTCACTGGGACCAGATGGCCAGATGGGATGTACCCCAGGTTACGGTGGAAAACGAGGGAGGAGATGACTGAGCCTCTGGCAATGATCTTTGCATCATCAATGAGGATGGGAGAGGTTCCGGAGGATTGCAGATGTTGTTCCTTTGTTCAAGAAAGGGAGTGGGGATAGCCCAGGAAATTATAGGCCAGTGAGTCTTCAATGGTTGGTAAGTTGATGGAGAAGATCCTGAGAGGTGTGATTTATGAACATTTGGAGAGGCATAATATGATTAGGAATAGTCAGCATGGTTTTTCAAAGGCACGTTGTTCCTTACGAGCATGATAGAATTTTTTGATGATGTGGCTAAACACTTTGATGAAGCTAGAGTCGTAGATGTTGTGTATATGGATTTCATGGTACCCCATGCAAGGCTTGTTGAGAAAGTAAGAAGGTATGGGATCCAAGGGGACATTGCTTTGTGGATTCAGAACTGGCTTGCTCATAGAAGGCAAAGAGTGGTTGTAGACAGGTCATATTCTGTATGGAGGCTGGTGAGCAGTGGTGTGCCTCAGGGATTTGTTCTGGGACCCCTGCTCTTTGTGATTTTTATAAATGACCTGGATGAGGAAGTGGAGGGATGGGTTAGTAAATTTGCTGATGACACAAAGGTTGGTGGTGGTGTGGAAAGTGTGGAGGGCTGTCAGAGTTTACAGTGGGACATCGATAGGATGCAAAACTCGGTTGAGAGGTGGCAGATGGAGTTGAACCCAGATCAGTGTGAGGTAGTTCATTTTGGTAGGTCAAGTATGATGGCAGAATATAGCATTAATGGTAAGACTCCTGGCAGTGTAGAGGATCAGCGGGATCTTGGGGTCCAAGTCCATAGGACACTCAAAGCTGCTAACGAAGGTTGACTCTGGCTAAGAAGGCATATGATTCCTTGGCCTTCATCAATCGTGGGATTGAGTTTAACAGCCGAGAGGTAATGTTGCAACTACGTAGAATGCTGGTCAGACCCCACTTGGAGTACTGTATAGTTTTGGTCACCTCACTGCAGGAAGGATGTGGAAGCCATAGAAAGGGTGCAGAGGAGATTTACAAGTATCTTGTCTGGATTGGGGAGTATGCCTTAATGAGAATAGGTTGAGTGAAACTGGGCCTTTTCTCCTTGGAGCAATGGAGGATAAGAGGTGACCTGATAGGGGTGTATGAGACAATGAGAGACATTGATCGTGTGGGTAGTCAGGCTTTTCTCCAGTGCTGAAATGGCTAGCACAAGAAGGGCATAGTTATAAGGCGCTTGGAAGTAGGGACAGAGGAGATGTCAGTAGGATTTTTAGACAGAAAGTGGTGTGTGGAATGGGCTGCTGGCGGCAGTGGTGGAGGCGGAAATCTTTTAAGACACTTCTGGATGGCTACATGGAGATCAGAAAAATAGAGGGATTATGAGTAAAGCCTGGGTAGTTCTAAGGTAGGGATGTATTTGGCATAGCTTTGTGGGCCAAAGGGCCTGTATTGTGCTGGAAGTTTTCTATATCTATGTTAATTGTAAAGTTCCATATTTACAAACATTTTATTCCCAGTTCCAGCTCTATTGAGTTGAATTATTGATTTAGAGGAACATTTTAGTTGGTGTAGCTATTAGTTAGCTTTATTATGTTCTATTTTGGGCACCTTTAAGCCATTGAGCCTGTATTTATATTTAGCCAACACTCAATTTAGGGAGCCAAATGTTTTTCTTTGTAACTTTTTGGGTGACATTCCATTGTCAGTTTAAGGCAAAACTGTTTCTTGGCCAGAGGTCACAAGCATGCTTTACAGCGACGGCCAGAAGAAATAAGCATCTGACTTGAAGTTGGCTGCTGGCAATTCACCTCTTGGGTACAGCCAGTTTTTCCAAATATGAGGGGCTAGATTTAAAGTGGGTCCAGCTTTTATGCTGATAGCTAATGTACAGTTGTTGCATTTTTTTTTTAAAAAGCAAAACCAATTAAAGTTTTGCTAATTAAGAGTACTGCATAATTATTACAGATTTATCCATAATTTTAAGTGTTTTTGGATACCTCCAAATCATTTCTTTATTCAGAGTGACTTGCCTTTGCAATTGCCTGAAGCCTGGTTGTTAATCTGGGCCTGCTCTACCTCATGGGAGTAAAGACATCCAATGCAGGCAGTATGACTTAAGGATTAGGTTTGCTTGGATTGGATTGGATTGAACACAATTCAACCTATTATTTATAATTGCAATTAAAGTACAGTTTTCTTTTCCAGGAATCTGGGAAGCCAGGTGCTCATTTAACTGTGAAAAAACTATTTGTTGGTGGAATAAAAGATGACACTGATGAACATCATCTTAGATCATATTTTAAGAACTATGGAAAAATAGAAACCATTGAAGTAATAACTGATCGGCAAAGTGGAAAAAAGAGAGGATTTGCATTTGTAACATTCGATGACCATGATCCGGTGGACAAAATAGTCCGTAAGCAACCTTAGTCGAATTGCATTCTGTTTCTGTTTAGCATGGAACTTCTTGTTGCTTTGTCTCCTGTCCTTCTCCAAAACTTTACCTGACCCTCCCCTCCCAAATGTACCGTTGCTTTTGGGATTCTGGAACATTTTTCCGGTGTCGAAACTACCTCTATTGCATTCCAGATAGTTTCCTCTGGTAAATTCTACTACTTTTGAAACAATACTTCTGTGGCACAATGGTGAATCTGTTGGCTTCTCACTTTCAGTGGCTTGGATTCAATCCTGACCACATGCTATCCATGGAAGTTGGGTTGCTCTGGTTATCTCTTACAATTCAAAAACGTGTGGGTCAATTGACCACTTTTAATTGCATTGCATGGTTGAATTTCTGTGGGGAATTGATGGAAATGTGGGAAGAAGAGATGACAGGAAAAATGTTGATAATGGCGCCCTCTTTCCCCCCCCCCCCCCCCCCCCAAGCCAGCATGAGTTTTTGACTAGAGCAGCTTCCTTTGTCCTAAATACCACATTATACTATATTTTCATGTGTAATGGAATTAACAGAATTGGGTGTTCTCACTGTGGAAAGGGAGGGGGGAATATCTTCATTTTAAAAAAAAAAAATTTCCACATTCCCAAAAAATAGTTTCAAAGTAATCTGGTGGAAATTTGACGCAGGACCTGATTTTTAGAAGGGAGAAATGATAACTTAGTGAATTAGGTGGTTCTTGAGGATATTGGAAGAGAAACTAAGTAGTGATAAGTGGTTGATGTCTTGGAGATTAGGCAGATAAAAGCAGGGTGCCAATAGGTGATTGTGACTTTATATACATCATTTAATCATAGGAAAGGTGAGATTATAAATAGAAAGGACTAGTAGATGGAATGTAACAAATAGACTGGAGTTACTTGAGATTATGATATCTCTGCACATTAATTCATATTGGGATGTACTGTTGTATTGTGAAACATTTCCAATTTACTATTCTGTACTGCGTTCTGGATATTCTAAAGTAATCTTTGTTTTGTATAATGTCTTGGTAGCTTTCTTGATTTCTCTTGTAATATTTTTCTTCCAGTTCAAAAATATCATTATGTTAATGGACACAATGCAGAAGTGAGAAAAGCTCTATCTCGTCAGGAAATAATGGATGCACAAAATAACCGGATGGGACGAGGAGGTAAGTATACAAAACCAGTAGACAATGTTTGCTACTAACAGTTTACAAAACCTGTGGGTTGCAGGAGTGTAGAATATGTTGAAATTGTAAAAGGGAGATGCAGAATGTACTTGGCAGTTACAGATTTCATTATCTTATGTGGCAAAATGGTAACTATTAAGGATGAAGAAATGATATTAGGGTTATGTGAAGAATGATTATGTACGCTTGACATTTTTTTTTGAAAGTAAGGAAGCAAAAGTTGTGAAGATTGCACCAAAATGTTTTGGAGAGAGAAGTTGGTGTGGATTAGTTAATGTTTAGATAACCAAAAACAAATAAGTAATTTTTGGGCTTTTTAGTTGTGTGGAACTGAGCCAAAGACCTGTTCAATCTATAAGTCTTCCCTAGATTATTACAGGGTTCTATTCCTGCAAACTGTTCATGATCCAGAAATGTAGTTATAAACTTAAGTTCCACACATTGCAGCTGGTTAATTCGTGTCATTGGTTTCCCCAGATGTTTCATCATGGATATAAGCAGTATGTAAGTCAGGCAGTTTGTAAGGTGGGGAGGACCTGTAAACCAGGGGTCACTAACCTTCTTGGCACCGCAGACCGGTTTAATATTGACAATATTCTTGCAGACCGGCCGATGGAGGTGGGGAGGAGGGGTGTTAATTTTGACTGGAATACAGTGATACTCAAAGGGGGTTCCTTATGTCCAGTCTGTTCTGCAGTTTAGTTTTCGTGGCTATCAGCACTTCTGTCCTGCTTGCCCATGTTTTTCCACTCAAAAAAACTCAATGGGTTTGTCTTTGCTTGGGCTCAAGGTACTGAAGCAGTTTTGAGGGCTTCATTGCCTCATTAGATAGCCTCCGGGCCTGAGCTTCAGCTTCCGTGCACCTGCCACCAGGCGCCTTGACAAGGTGCGGCTGGTTGTAGGTGGTGAGAGGACAAGGGCCGGAGGCCCCTGTGCCAGGGCCACGGTGGTCACTGTCTGGAGAGAGCAACCGACTGAGCAAGGAGCGCAACGGCGCACTCCCGCCCTCTTTGTAGGATCTATCAGCGGACAAAAGTTGTCTCAAGGGATGACTTTCAGTAGATCGCAGCGAGGTAGCTGCTCTGCTACTTACAAAACCCTGAGCCTGAATTAAGTCATCTGCAAATATTTTAGCACCAGGTTCCCCACTAACATTCAGTGTGTTAAAACAGTTTCAGAGGCGGTGCCCATCTGTCTGTGCTTCTGGCCAGTAGCAACAGCACTTCTTGCTGGCCACCAGTGATCCCTGGTGGGAGGGTGTCACTGCGTTTAGGCGCCTGATGACCTTGTGTGCATTCAACAGTGGGCGTGACAGAATAAGAAAAGGTGCAGCTGACTCGTATCGTTTCATATTGCCAAATCACATCGTTTCCTTGTGGCCCGGTAGCATATGCTTCGTGGCCTGCTGGTTGGGGACCACTGCTGTAAACAAGTGACATGATGAAGGGAATCAGTATGTAAATAATTAAATTTGATTGGTAGTCTGATTAATGAAGGGATTACAGGTGGTCTTTGACTAGCTAAATGGCAGAGGAAATGGGTAAAAGGTGAGGATGTGTACTTGAATAAATTCCAAAATATTTTAATATTGGGTTACTGATGAAAGCAGTGATATGCAGGAGATCCTTGGGTGTTTTGTACAGGAGTAATGAAAATAACCACACAGAACCAGCAAGAAATCAGAACTCAAATGGTTGCAGAAGGATTAGAAATGAAAGGGTAAAGGCAGACTGAATTTTTATAAGGGACAGGTGAGATATATGTGAGTCTGGTCTCCTACTTTAAGGATGTATTTGTGAGAGATTTGCCATATTGAATCTGGAGAGCAATTGTTTGGGGCTGCTATGAAATTGCCTGAAATACCATGTATTTCTTCAAAAGAATGAGAGGTGGTCTTCTGTAATAGACCAAATTCTTCTAGGGCTTCAACGGATAAGTACAGGAATCGTTTTACCACCTCTTGTAATAAGTGCTGAGTCTTTCTTTAGATGAATTACTGATTTCTTAAGGTGTCTATAACAGTTGAGTTGAATATATTCTGAAAAGAGATGTAGATTTTTAGATATTAAGGCTATCTTGGATTTAGTAAAAGTGCTGTGGTAAGAGAGTGGTTATCTAATTGCATGGCTATGTCTGTTGAGCAGAATGGTTGTTATTTTACATTTTTGGCATTCCGTTGCAAAACAATATGTAAATAATAATATTGTAAATGACAGGTGGTGGTGGATTTAGAGGAGACGGTCGTGGTGGCAATTATCCTATGGGACGTGGTGGAAACTACGGAGGTGGCCCTAGTAAGTTTTTTAAAATATATTTGCCTATTAACATAATCAGTCGTTTATTATTTTGCAGTGTCTGTCTTTTAAGGTTTTTCTTGTTGCAGATGGATTTGGAGGTGGTCGTGGTTTTGGCGATGGTCCTGGTTTCAATGGTTACGGTGGAGGTGGTAAGTTTATTCAAAGTACTATTTCGGCTTTATTTTATTCTGATCCACCCTTCCTCAAAGATGTTGGTTTTTGGACTGGAGAATGATTCCAGTTGATTTTTCAACATGTTAACATTTGAGGAGATGCATTGTGGTTGTACTACTGAATGCAACCACCATGATTATGCACCATTGTATATGTTTTTATAAATAGTCTTATTTATGAATGGGGTGGTGGGGGAAAACAGAGTGGCTGTATCCTTAGTGTTCGTATTGTACCACTTTGAGTAGTTGTAATGAGTAAGCTTGGCTGAGAAATTCTTAATTGCTGTTCCCTCATACTATTTATTTTGAGTGAGAACATGTAATTCTTTCTACTGGGGTGCATGATCTGTGTGTTTCAACCTTAAATTTCCTTTGCAAAATTTTCACCTACCTACTTGTATGTATCTTCAATGTAGTATGCCCTTGCTCCCATTTTCATGTTGTCCATAAATTCCTTGCACTCTCGCCTCCCACCCTAAAAGGCATTCATAATAGCTAAGAGGATGGTTCATTCCATGAGGTATATCTTTAGTCAGGAGGGAGGAAAGAGGACTCATTGATAACACTTCACTTTGTGTGAACAGGCATTTCTCCAATAGTATGAACTCCTGTTAACCAGGAGTTTTTTTTGATGTGATAACTTACCAATTGTCTGGAAATCCAAATACACTTTATTGATTAAGCATGATTTTCCCTTTATTGACTCCACTTGTATCCTTTAACTTTGGTTTCCTTTCAACCTGTTAAACTTCACTAAACGAATGGCCAAAATTTTGATAAACTCTTAAGTTTTTGGCCTTTTGAATCCTTTGATGACATCCTTAAAGTTTCCAATCTACTGGTACACTTCAGGAACTCAACAACATCTAAAAGGGTTTGTAGCTTTTTTTAAAAAAAAAACAGTGCGAGCCATTAGTTTCTGTTAACTTGGGTGATTTAAACCATAAGTTTTTTCCAATGTTATATCATTTGTGATGGAAGTGGTTACAGTTTCTTCTATCTTAGTTAACAGTATTGTAGTAACCGAACCAAAATCAAAACGAGCTTCTACAAGTAGCTTTGAAATATTTGCATTATGAAGACTAATGCAAAGTATTAGTTTAAGTTATTTACCATAACCTGTTTGTTTTCTGTTACTCCTCAATTTCGTTCTGGAGTTCCACAGTTGGATACCTACTTTTTTTGTGTGTGACCTGTAGCAACACTTGTTAATTTATTGATTTAATCATGCTTCATCAATTCCCTTGTTTTCTTTCTGGTTCCTGAAAATTGCATATCTCTGGCCAATCAATTATTCCATTTTATATTTTAATGTTTTCCTTTACCCTAGTTAACAGAAGGTGGTTGGTTTTCATAAAATCTTTCTTTAATAGAGGTAAATTGCTGGTGACTGATTTCTCATGTCTGTTGATACACTGACCATTCCAGTAGCATGTTTTCCCTGGTCCACTTAAGATGGCTTTTCATTCTTTGTTATTTTCTTCTTTTAGGGATGCTGGTTTTGGACTCTGTATCTCCTTAATCTTTATTTAAAATTCTACTATGGTGTAACCACTGGTTCTCTGAGGATCCTTAATTAAATGTTAGCTTGCCTTGAATCTGTCTCTTTACAGTAGATCAAATGTAAAATAATCAGTGATTACCAAACGAAATCAGATGCTGGAATTCAAAGTAAAACACAAGGCTGGATGAATCCTCTGGCATTTTTGTGTATTAATCTGTGATCAGGTTGTTTCTGAAACATTACTCCAATTACTAATGCATTCAGTTCCGCAGAGCTTCCTGTGGTAGACTGAGGTTGCCTGTTATTGCAGTTCTTTCCTTGTTTGCCTCTTGATAATGCTCTGTTGTGAGGCAACATGCTGCAGGCCTACTGTTCAATCCACAGTTTTCTCTCATATTATTTCCATTCAAACTAATTGTGCATTAATCCACATTTTTATTGCTGTTCACTGCTATTGAAATCTTTCTTGCTCTTTAGCACAGCTCCACTTTTCCAGTTTTGCCTCTTTTAGGACATCAATTACATGTGTCAATTTTGTGTAATCAGCTTTTCTTGTGGTATGCAAGCAGCAGGTGTTTTTTAATAATTTAGATTCTGTCAAAACTTGTATATTTCTTTCTCCTTCCTGTCAAGGGTTTTCTCATGCTCTCTTGATTAAACTTGTAGACATTTGGCATAGACTGTAAGTAGTAGTGGGGATTATATAACAACTTCCAACTTACTGCATTTGAGTAAGAAATGATGACAGAAATATTTCCCCATGATGATACTCAATTCTGGTCAGATCAAATAATATGTTGCACTGTAGCGGTGTGCTACATGCAGCACTAAAATTACGACACGGAGTCGGTAACTGCAGTCGAAGGAAAAACTTTATTCGAAATCCTCAGCCTCACATTTAAGCCTCCCTCAACCTGCCCCCCGTGGCGCAGAGGCTCCAAAGCTCTGTGCTCGCAAACCCCCGAAGGCTATCTTCCTTAGCCGGAAAGCTGGCTAATTGTGAGCCGGTTCGGATGTGCCAGGAAATGGGTCGCCACATAACCCCCCCCCCCCCCCCAAAGAACCGGCAATACACCTCCCAATGTCCACAGTCTGGGCCGGAACCTGCTTGGGAGGTCGGCCTCTGCGCCGAGGTGCTGGAAACTCGACCGGTTGCGCCAGGTCCACATGGGCCGGTTTGAGTCGGTCCACCGTGAAAACCTCTTCCCCCCCCCAACGTCCAGCACGGAAGTGGAATTGGGCTTCGGCTTGCTGGAACCACAGGTTCGGTCGCTGTGTCCAGAAACCCGGCAGTTTCAACGAAACCGCATGAACAGAGGCGGCGTCGGTCATTTCTGGTCCAAAAATCGTTTGGACCGTCGGGGTCACCAATTGTAGCGGTGTGCTACATGTAGCGCTAAAATTATGACGGAGTCGGTAACTGCAGTCGAAGGAAAAACTTTATTCGAAATCCTCAGCCTCACTTTTAAGCCTCCCTCAACCTGCCCCCCCCCCCCCGTGGCACAGAGGCTCCAAAGCTCTGTGCTCGCAAATCCCCGTAGGCTATCTCCCTTTGCCGGAAAGCTGGCTAATTGTGAGCCGGTTCGGATGTGCCAGGAAATGGGTCGCCACAGCACTTTAAAATGATATGACTTTTTCATTTGTAAGTATTTTGGATGGTATTGAAGCTTTCCAGTTACAGTGCTCATCTTTAAGTAAAATGAGTAGATCTGCAGGTTGGTACGTGAGGAAACCAATGTTTGGTTCAGATCCTCCTCCTAGGTCAACATCAAGCTGTTTTCTTCCAGGTTTAATTAAATAAGTTGAATAACTGCATCTTTCCTTTTTCAAATAAAACTCCTATTTCCATTCATTAATGGATGGATTTTAAATGCACAGTTTGAGCCAGTTGAATCTTGCCTTATTTTGCTCTGCCATTAAATAGCTTGCCAAATTCACCCAACTATTTGTTTCTACCATTAAGGTGGTAACTTTGGCGGTGGCCCTGGATATGGTGGAGGATTTGGCAATCAGGGTGGTGGCTATGATGGTGGAAATTATGGAGGTGAGTACTTTATGACTGCTGTTAAGTTTTAAGGAAATGTTTCTGGTCCCTGGAGGGTGTTAGAAGATGCAGTTGCCATGTTAGTTAAAATAAATTGTACAGAACTGAGGTAACAGAAAATCTATTTTTGAACTGAATTGAGTAATGCTGCAGCTTCTAAACGATTTCCTATAAAATTGGAAAGAATGTTTAAGAAGTTACTTAACAGAAATTCTGAATTAAACTATTCCCTAGGTAGCCTTTACATCCTGCAAATGAGTTGGAGGTACTTCTGAAATATACACAAGATCACCTTGCATTGAAATTAATTAAAAGAGAAAATTAAATGATATAAGAAAATTGAAGAAACCAATTCTGAGCATTAAATAAGAATTATAATGGTGCAGCTCTTTTGCAGCCTCTGCAACCCATAAAACTAAACCTTGCTGTCTATGTTGGGTTTGCACATTTGTCACTATAAATTGACCCTAGTTTGTAGGCCAATGGCAGAAATCAATGCTTGATGGTCACAAGAAATTAGAGGCATCTGGGCCCTCAAGCATGTCCCATCATTCCATATGATGGTTGCAGGTTTGCATCTGAATAGTTTTTATCAGTGCCTGTTTCAATTCCCTAATTTTTCTTTAAAATCTAATACCTCCCCAATCTCGTTTTAACCTTCAGAGGTAGAGAATGCCTGTGCTGCTTCCTCTGAGAAGGAATTCCTCTGCACCTCAGTTTTAATTGACCACCCCCATAACATTTTAGTGCAGATCTCAGCATTAGCCCTAACTAAAGATGTTAAGTTCAAAATCATATTTTAAAACAAAGAGTACAATTTTCATTAACTCATCATGGTGTTGGCAGATGTAACTTGATCCTTGACAGGTGTGAGGTTATGCATTTTGAAAGACACAGATTAAGTTTGGTAAATGTGAAATGTTAGGAATATTGATGAATGGAGAGACCTTGGGGTACAAGTCTAGTTCTCTGAAGGTGGCAGTGCAAGTAGATAGGTCATAACACAGAATCTAAATTCTGGGTTATTGTAACTTCTGGAAATGTTAGATTGTTTGATTTTGAAGTTTAATCACCACACTCAAGTGATATGATTGCTCTGGCAAGTGTGTACAAGGGGTTCCCAGGATATTGCTTTGATTCAAGAACTTCAGTTATGAGGAGAGGTTAAGTATGCAGGTTTTTTTCTGGAGAAAAACATGGGTGTTTTTTTTTTAAATGTACTTGTTTGTAAGAGACAGGGATAAGTATGATGAGCATTTTTTTTCTTCAGGTAGTGTTATAAAAAATAAAAGTGCATACTTAAAAGGTGAGAGGAAAGAGTTTTATACTGAAGTAATGAACTTTTTTAGAGGAGTTACTGGAGTTACTACATTGAACAATTTAGTCATTGTTCAATGGTCATTTGGAATGCGTGTAAACAAGCAAGTTATAGAAGAACGTAGATCTAGTATGGGCAAAATGGATTAGTGCAAATTAACAAAAATGTTGGCATGAATGAGGAGAGTCAAAGCCCATTTCTGTGCTGTTTAACTTGCTCTGTATGGTAGAGAGTCTTATCAAATCCCTATAATTGCTTAGTGAATTTCTTCTGGACTGTCTACTGTTGGCATTGAAGAAACAGTGAGGACAAAATTGTATCCAGTATGCTAAATGTTGCCTCATCATCATTCCATAGAATACTAGCAACACCATTTCTAAATTCAAACCTCCGCAATGAAGACTAGTGTACCATTTGTCGTAATACTTGGTCTACCTGTATGTTAGCTTTATTTGCAAGAATACCTAGATATCTACTCATTTACAGTGTTTCTTCAAATAATACTTCTGATTTCTCTTGCTAACCATGATGTCACATGAAATTCTATTTGCCATGTTTACTTCTCTTCATTCAACCTGTGCCATAAGAGTGATATGTTCCTAATACAGCATGCCCTCCAACTTCTTTTGTCGTCAGCAAACTTGAGAAGCTAAATAGTCTGCCCCTCCTTTTGAATCATTAATATAGTTAGAAAATTGTTTGGGACCAAGAACAGATCTTTCTGGTTGTATTCTTCCAGCACAAAAGACATCTGTTCTGTTTGTCTTCTATATGATAACACACTCGTAGTATTGAAGTTTGATAGTACCCCAGTCTTGTGTGAGACCTTATCAAAAACCTAGATAATCCAAATATATTGCATTTACACTTCCCCATCTGTTCATTGCTTGTTGTATCCCCAAAAGTACAAATACATTGCTCTTTATTTTTCTTCCACAAAAATTGCGTCTGATTGCATTTTACTCCAAGTGACTAGCTTTTTTCTTAAGCCATGGATTCTAGAGTCTTGATATCAAAAGATGTTAAGGGGATGTCCATTATAAAGGTTTTCCCCATGTTTTTTTTTAATCTAGCCACCTGTTAGCTTGGAGTATTTGTCAAGTAATCTTGCATGAAGGCAGATACAAAATATTGTTTTAAATCTTCCTTGATTCCCAAGGTCATAATTTTTTCAATAATTAATCATTATGGATTCCAGACCATTACAAAGTCCAACTTGGAGTTTGCTGTTTAGTGTTTGCATTGATAGTGATTTTTTGGCGGGGGGTGGGGGGGCTGCAGAATCTGCTATGTAAAAGAAAATATGGAAAGATTTGTGATTTTTACAAATGACATTGAAATCTTTTCATAACCACAGCAAAGGATAAGAGTTAATGAAAGGGCTTGAACAAAATATAGTAATCTACCTTTTTTTTAACCTTAGGAAATTTTGGTGGTGGTGGTAACTTCAATGATTTTGGAAATTACAATCATCAGAATTCTAATTTTGGACCAATGAAAGGAAACTTTGGAGGTAGAAATATGGGTGGACCATATGGAGGTAATTTCTCTTGTTACCTTATGGTAGAAAGTTTATATTGGGAGGTTTGTAATTCTTGTCTGGGATGAAAGGTGTTCTTAGAAAGTAGAATCATGATATTGTTTTTAACTTCAATAGATTGCTTTGAGCAGTTCCAAGGTGAAGCTTTTTTTTAGCATACCATAAGCAAAGTTTGAAAGGTTTGTCTTTACAGCACTCAAATCATAATTTAGTATTACTGTGTTGTTACTTTCCTTCTATGCTTATTTAATGGAGCTGGCCATACTGTTGCTCAGTGACAGATCTTTCAGGTGTTGAGAGGAGTGTCAGACCGATGAGATGATCCTATCCTCAAGTCATTGTTCATTGTCTAACTGGAATCGCTTGACACCTTTTTCAACAGGGAACACAGCTGTCCCTTAAGTTGTCTGCTGCTGGCAGGTTCAACACCCTTTCCATTACCTTTTGCAGAAAGGTGCAGACTGATTGGGGAAGTTTTCATGAAACTCTTGTTGCAGACTATCAAGAACTGTCTTTCAAATGAGATGCCACGTTATGTACCTATCTGCTGTATTGGGAATGCATAGGATCCCATAGAAGTTATTTCATTTGTGGTAGCATTATGGGACTTTGCTGTCCACAAATTTATTTTTTCATTGGTTATTTTTCAAAGGTGATTTGTGCTGATAAAACTTGCAGGTATTCTCATGTCATGAAAGTTCTCTTCCATTCTACCAGCTTGCCTAGTGACATTGTAATTTTACGAGAGTATTTCAACCATTAAGTATTTTATGCTTGTTCAAAATGGAAAATATAACCTGTACAAATAACCTCTTGTCCAAAATGTTAACTAGGAATTTTAAATTTATCTGCATTTGCACAAATATCTAGTGATAAATTTTAATTGCTAAAGTTAAATTACATTAAACATTGACCTGCTATTGGAAAGAAACTTAGCATTCCTTACTGAGCCACAGCTTGCATTAAAATCATCTTTATTTCCTTGTAACAATAAAACAAATTTGGAATCTTGTGGCTGAATTGCTGTAATAAGCATCAGTCTTGGACATTTCACTAAAGAAATTAAGTGTAAACTTGAGGTTTTAATTAGAGAATAGTCTTTGCCTTTGAGCCCTTTCAGCTTTGACTTGGATCTTCAAGAAATTAACCAGGATGACAATCAATTTTAGAATGCAATGTTTGAGAATTTTAAATTGGTGAATAAATTTCAGCATCTCTAGAAAAGTTTAAATACTGATTGCTGTGGATCCCTTGCAAATGCTATAATCTCAATTTTTCTCACAATAGCGTATGGAATGAGCTGCTAGGGAAAAGATTGGTAGAGATGGGTACAATTACAGTGATTTAAAAGACATTTGGATAGAACATTTCCTATATGGACAAGTTGGATTTGGGCCAAGTATAGGCATGTGGGACTGAAGGCACTTTCTGCTTGGGCAAAAGGGCCTGTTTCCTATCTTGATGTTTGTTTTATTACTATATTTTATTTTTCTGTAGGATTGTTTTACTTGTGTAGATTTAGTGGTTACTTATATTGTTAATTCTGCATTATTAGGCTTTAAGATGAGGACCTTTTAATTGTACTAGATGTAACTTTCCTAAAAATTGATAAATCCTTGGTTTAAAATACTTGAAATTAAGTTCTTCAATGATCGTTCAGAATTCTTAACTAACGAACTTGGTATCTTCAGACATATTTGGTATTTATTTCAAAATACTGGAAGCATTGAAGTCGGTAGAATCTGTGGAAGAAATCGTGGATGTTTTCTGTTTAAAATCCTTCAGGGGAGCTCGTCCTTCAGTTTAATGCAAATTTCCTCAGTGAAAGTTATTCCCTATTCTTAAACTAGAACAAAGCTAAATCTTAAAATGTAAATTGCTCAGTGTGCCCAAAGGAAGCTGCTGGTGTTAAGAGGAATTCAAGGCTTTTTTTTCCAAGGAAGAGTGGGTGATCAATTGGCATTTGAGAAGGACTAATGATCAATTTACAAGGTTTTTTGCTGAGGCTGAGTTGTGAATTCTGACGTGTACGGGAGGGGGGGGGAATGAATTAGAATATGTAGTACAGCAGTATTTCTGAATGAAAACTAATTGAATTGGGTAAGCACATTTTTTACAATTTAATTTTAGGAAACTATGGTGGAGGCGGAGGATTTGGTGGCCGCAACAGATACTAATTCAACAACAACCCCATTCCAAGGGTAAGTTTGTGATCCATTCTGAACATTTTACTGTTAATAATACCAGTAATATGTAAACTTCAAACATTGACATTAAATGAACCTTTGAATTGTTAAATCTGGAAGGTTTCAAGTAATCTTAAATGATGATTTTCATGTCTTTGCTCCAAATACATATGCACAACTATTCATAATTGTAGCAAATGCTCTGGGGAGGAGTAATGTAGTTAAAGTGTATTGTAACTAACTTCTGGAAACATAACATTTGGCAAAACGGTCTTTGAGGGCTTTGTACCATTTCTATGTTAAATAGATAGTAACATTGGATTTTTGTGATTAACTGCTGCTTACTATTTACCTTTATTTTATTGTAACAGGCATCACTATATAAATAGGGGAGGATGAGAGCCCAGAGTTTACAGGACAGCTGCAGGTTATTCTCTCAGCAAAATTTTAAGGAAAAAATTTATCTCAGCGGAACATAAAAAGGCAGTGAGATGACGGAAGACTCCAGTGCACAGGCAGAGAAAACCATTTTGTCAATGCTTGGGATTGTTTATTGAGCGGACTCTTGATGTGGAGAAAGGACTGTAAAGATGCCTTGGAGACAGATTTATAGCTTTTTAATTTTCTTTGCTGTAGTATCTTTGTAGTGTTCTATACAAGTTCCAATGTGGAATTGTTATGAGTTTGAGGGGATTTTGACTTTTAAATATTCTTAGATGCACTGAGAATTTTGAGAGCTATGAACCAGGATCATGGAGTTATTATATACAGCCTTTCTATGTTAAATATCTGCAGTGTGTAGAGTTTGGAAAATGTTGTATGTCCACAGTAACTTTTAATAAAATCCCAAAAAAAAAGAAAAGGGGGTGTGTAATTGTTTTCTTAGGTAGATATATTGTGGGTGGGTAATTCCAGCTTTTATCACAGCCAGGGAAATGCAAGGACTGCTAATCAGGCATAAAGTGCAGAGATGAATCGTCAAGTCCTCAGAATTTAAAAACTGCTAGAACTGGTTTCTGCGAGAAGGAGAGATCGTTAGAACGTATAGATACAGCAGCTACTTCATCGGCCAGGAAAGGCATGATCCGACGTTAAAACAGCAAATGGTTTACACTTCCAAGAAAACAGGTCTAGCACAAGAAGTCTGGACAAAGAAGCCTAATTTCAGCCAGCACTGTTGTAACAGTGAGCGGTATTCATGGATCAAAAGCTTTTACTGCAGTAAATTTAAAGAGAAGGCCAACGAAAACAGATGTGTCTTATAGAGCAGAATAGAGCTAAGCATCAGTTAAACTTCACCATGTAGGTAAGATATTATTTAATTGTCTTTTATGTTACAGAAGTGAAGAGGTGGTCAAAACTTAGCTCATAGAAATCTAGCAGATAATTTTTTTGATATATCAAATTTGTTCTGTTCTATCACGTGGGAATTTCTTTACTCCAAATTCACTTTGGTGGCTTTCCAATTTACAAGAACAAAAATAAAATTTCAGTCTCTTTGTGCCTAACTAATATCATTTCTATGCCATTTATGGTTTTAGTTTCTGAAGGTGGGTGTTGATTGTCCACTGGATCTTAAAGTGAGAGCTGCCAGTCTTCATTCCACATGTGATCAGAACCATCCTCAGCCAGCATCTGACCTCTGTCAACTGGTCTGAGCTGCACTGAAACTGAAATCACAGTGGTGAGGGCAGTGATCTTGGCTGTAAGCCACATGATGAGTTTTGTTCTCTTCTGAAGTAGGTAAGTGTACAGAACTGAACCATTAGTATTAATTTGAATGTTGAGACTGAATGTTTGCTCTTCAGAGCTGAGAGCATTGATGCCATGCTTGAAAATTATAAAACACATATTGATCGCCTTGCTTAATGAAATACTTGTATAATAGAGCTTTTTTTTAAAAAAGAAAAAAACCCTTTTCCTATTAAAGCACTGGTAATTTAAAGCAAAACCTTTATTGACCCTTGTGCTGTACAAAATCAGTTAAGTTTATTGTCATGTGTACAAGTAAAGTGAGCTACAAATAAAATGGAAAATTTGCCTTCAACAGCATCACAGGCATGTTAGTATAAGAATGGGAGGGGCCTTCAAAAACAAGACCTTGTCTTGAATAGCTTTTTCTTTGCCCTTTGTCTATGGTAATACAATAGGTGGTCTGTTTTTCCATTGCTGTGGTGAAGTTAGGGTTGTGCAAGTTGGCTCAAGAACCTGAATTCATTCCATTGATTAAAAGAACCTGTACAATACTTTAAGTTTTAAGTGATCTGTTCATACCTATTAATGTTTGTGCGGTCTGCATTCAGTGATTTGGTTATGTTGAAATTAGGTTAGTATGCAAATAAATACAACTTCAAATGAGTAGGTTTCAGACTGACACATGGAATAGAAATGTTCTTTAATACAGGCTTTGCTGTTCCCACATGGATCACAAGTAGCTAAATGTATTTAGATATTTGGTTCATTTGCAACATCAGGATAGGAATTTGGACTTTGATGCCAAAGTCTTTTTTTAGTTGATGCTTTGTGGAGGATTTGGGAAAGAAATAAGTGAAAGTGATAAATGCTGATAGACTGATCAGGCCATGTTTGTTTCTTGGAGTGGAGAAAGTTGAGGGGAAATGTGTATAAAATAGTCTGGAGTAGATGGTAAGAAACTGTTCCTGTTAGCAATACATTCTATAGCCACTTGGGTAGGTAGATGATTTGGATGATTTTTAAGAACTTTTGTTGAAAGTACTCCAACAGTCCTCTAGTAGTGGTTTCCAGACTTCCAGTCACACTTCTGTTAAATTTAATCTTTGAACAGTGGAAGTGCCATGCCATAAGCAATGCTCAGGGCTGAGAAAATAGAATTAGTATAGAGAGGTATGTAGAGCCAAAGGGATTGTTTCTGTGCTAATTGGCTGATTAATAGTTTCAAACTATAGAGAATCAAATTTTAAAACTTATGCAAATAAATTAATGTAGGAAAGTATAAAGAATTGAGTTTCTATGAAATTAAAATGGGATAATTTGAAAAAAAGTGGCTCAGAAGTTGAACATTTAACCATGGTGTCCTAAAAGGTTCTATATATTAGTTATTCAGTATAACATGTCTCTAAGCTGGAGTTATTCTGCTTTTATTGTTAAAATTGAATAATTTGGTTTGGGGGGGGAAATCAAAAGTGTGGTTGTCATAGTTTTTTGTCAGATGTCACTTGTGGTTGCCAGCTGAATCTTGCACATGACTAAAATCATTTGAAGAGGAGTTACTGAATTAATGTTTTGAGAATTGTTTATCCTCTTAACTCATTCTGTGAATGTGGGACTTACATTTGTATTGTTTTTCTCTTGCAGGAAGTGAAACAGAATTCTCTGGATCGTGAGAATTTTTGAGGATGCTGAGTTCTTTGAATTAATAGCTTTGCATTCGTGGCAGGTTTTAAAAGTGGCTTTGACTAAAAGCTCCCAATTTAGTTATTTCAAAAAAGCTGGTGGCAATTGAGTTGCCATTTTCTCTTTCATATTGCAGTATTATAGACTATACAATTTGTGTATGGATGTGAGTGGCAGACACGAGCGTGGAAAGTTATTGAGCTTCAAGCTAAGGGGATACTAAAATATTAATCAGGAAGTTGTTCACATTGGGTAATAAAAATAAGAATTGGCTTTGTTGATGAGAGTAATGAAAACCTGAGACATTTGGATCCTGCTGATGTGCTAGGAGATAGCAATAGAATTACAACTTTTAACTTACAGTTCTGCCAAAATGTGGAAGCCAACCAACAGATAGTTTTCGTGAATATATCTGTCTTCAGGATAAATGTTGAAAGTTATTGAAGTGCTCAAAAATTGGTTAATTTGGACCACTTTTTTGTCCTAAGACTTGTATGACAAGCCACCTGTTGTAGAATTTGTGATTACATTCCTTAGTGTGTGTATTGGTGTAATTGACTGAGTTTTCCATGACACTGAACAATTTGGCTTTGTTACACCAATAAATTTGTCATTGGCTTGAAAATTGTACTTTTAAAACCTGCTGTGTATGGAATTGTGCTGCAGGAATAATGAATGGAGAACCTTGATGGTTGAGGGACAGAAATCTATTTGAGAAATAAACACATGAACCACTAGGCATTCTAATAGTTGGGTCTTATTGACCCTAGGAATTTTTGGAAAAACTGCGTTGAAATTTTCAAGTGCTCTTTTTTTTCCCCTTGTTTGAATAGATTTGCTTGCCGACAATTGTGCTTCTGTGTTAGCTTGCTCTGATATCTTTTTTTAAAAAACACAAAACGTCATCTTGGGTGGAGCTTGGAGAAATGTTAGTTATGAGAATACAAGATAGGGAGATTTATGATCATTGTCACAAGTATTCCTATAGGATTATGGTTCTTGTTCCCAGGTTTTAAGATGGCTTGGAATGTCTAATTAATGTAAGTATTACTTGTCAAATTGGTGTCTGGTAAAGGACACTTTTTTCATCATGCAAATATTAAAGGGTACTCAGAAGTTAAATCAGTACTATGAACCAGATGCATAATTGTGAAAAGGTGAGTGAAATTATTTTGTTGTTAAAAGTAATTCAAGTTAAACCTAGGTTATAACCACTATGAACGTATAATTTGTGTAAGTTGGCCTAAGGGACAGAAGACAACTATATCTTAGCTGAAGCTTGGATAACAGTAACAACAGTTTGTGGATACTTTAGTACTTCATATAAGTAAATACATTCTATTGTGCAATTAACATCTGAATATTACTTTTAAATTTGGGATTTAACTGAATACTGAAAATTAAAAATCGTGATGTCATCTATGAAAATTCCCGATAGGATTGTCTACACTTAAGGCCACTGTGTGCTATTTTTCCACTAGATGAGCTTCCCACCAGCTCGTTATAATTTATAAAACTAAATTTTATTTATTAAATTATTCCTTGTGACATTAGAGCAGAATGAATGGGGTGTGATTTCAAAGGACAGATGTAATACTAAGATCTGGAGGTTATATGTGGAATGCCTTTTAATCTGAATATATTTACTTTGGAATTGACTGATGTATGTTAAAATCTAAAATTCAACATTTCAGGGGAATGTAAATGTGCCAGTTGAAATGTGACCTACACATTGAGCTAACTGAATGTAGCACGATTTGTGGAATAGCAGTGATTTGGGCACAGCCTGTTGAGAGGGTGATATTTGGAAGTAGACTGAGCAGACCACTTTGATCATTTAAAGTAGTTACTTGTGGCAGTGCCCCACTAAGAGCTTCTAAACCTTGTAACTTGGTAATGTCAGAAGTCCCAAGTGGAAGCATACCACAGCCTGTGCTGGGCAGTTCTGTGATTTGCAAAAGTCCATGTTTGAAAGTGGCTAAAAGAATTTTCTGCATTATTTTAATCTTTTATATTGGTGATTCGTCTTTATCTTTATTCAATTGACTTTGTTGCAGTGCCTCACCTACCTCTTCAGCTTCAGTGAGACTTTTCTTTGATCTTGTTCGCTTCAGGAATTCCCAAAGAATGAATCTCTTAAAATTCATCTATACTAGGGGTTCCCAACATTTTTTAATACCGTTAAGCAAAAGGTCAATGGACCCCAGATTTGGAACCCTGATTTGTAGGGAATCTTAGCCAACTTGTACATTAACTTTGTTTCCATTGTGGGATGCAATAGGATGTATTTTGGCCATTTAACAAGATAGTCTATTATACTTTTTTAGTGATTTTGATGAACTCTTTCACTGCCTTCTGGGATAAAGAATTCAAAATAATTGTCACCTATTATGTGAAGAAGTTTCTTCATCCTTTAAATTTAATTTTGTGACTAGTTTATTTTGCAGTAAAAAGCCTGTTTTTCAACACCATTGTGATTAAAACCCAGCATACTAAACTTTCCTGATGCGGTTGCATGTTGTTTTTATGTGATTGTGCAAGAATATTCCCTCGTGAATATAACGTTACCCAGTCTTGAGATACTATTCTGTTATATACTACAAAGAAGGTGACCTCAGTTTTTGCCAGGTTAATACTGTTTCTTACCCACTCACTCAGCTTGCCTATATTCCCTATTCTCCATCCCATCCAGTATAGTAAACTTGGAGGTAGCAGAGATCAAATGCTGTATGGCTTACTGATTATGAATAACTGGTACCTAAGCATGAATGTAGATCTTCCTTTGCCAGATAATGTTTTAGCTCTTTGTTTAGTATTCCATTGGCTGAGAGATCCTTCTCTCAGTATTGACATTTTTCATTTGTGTTCTCATCCTTGGGCACTCATGTATTTGTCCTAGATGACGGTAAATTTGGACAAGTTAATGATTGATTAAATAGAATCAAGTCAGTTATGTTTCCACTGCTGATTAGCTCTAGTGGCATATATTAAGTGTTGATGGATCTGTGCAATCATGCATTCAATAAATCAGAATGGATCCTTTAGGGCAATATTGTGTCAGTTGAATGGTTTTTCAAAAAAGTAACCATTGATCTTGGTTGCTAGTATAAAGTTTTAGGTCAACAATGAAAAATACTGGATTTTTGTGAACTGCAGTGTTGGAGGAGGGTAAGGAGTGCTATGAGTAGATTATACTTAATGGTAAAAGCATAGAACACCAATGCAGTAATGCCACAAATAAGCTGCTATGTATGGACAACAGCATTTATACTCTAGGCTGATCCTGCCTCAGAAATGGTAAATTACTGACTTGATAACAGTTGAATTAGGATAAATTCTTTGGCTATTTTTGATAGAAAATACATTTTGCAGGTGTATTTCTCAATAAGATATCCGGGTGTCCTGCTTTTCACCAGGTATAATCTGTAGTGGAAACAATCCAAACCTGAATTGAAAAAATTTAGCAGAATTGGCCTGAAAAAAGCCAATTTATGAAAATGTCATCCAAAGTTTAAAACTTTACAGGATACTCTTCAAGTTAGGTGGCAGTGCCTGGAATTCTTTATACAACTCTGTACTTGAGGCGGAACTTATTTTTAAATTATGTTTGCATTCAGCAGCATTATAACCTTGTAGATAACAGATGACTCCCTGTATTCAAACCGTTTGGGTAATGGAAATTCAAGAATTTGCAAATCACTACTGAAAATTTTGCGAGAATAGTAAGTTGATAGGAGGGTGGGAAATAAGAATAAAAATTTTCAACTTGTTTATTGACCACATACTGTTAACGAAAGCCATGATGTGCATAGTTAACTGGAAATATAAAAATTTGCACAGCAATAATTTTCAAATAATTTAACTTTTTTAATGTAAAAAAATTCTATTTGCCCTGCGATTGAGACTAATTTTGGGTCCTTTACCTGGGTCTGACTGGCTTTAGGATATCAGTCAAACATACAAGTATGTATGTGTGAGGCGGCATTTTTGAGACATACGTTGTGGTTGCTTGTGACACATCTTATCACTCAGTACGTCCTGGAATTCTAAAGAATGAGCATTTGCAATGCACTGGCCTAAAAAATTTGTTTGAGGGTTGAATGCCAGCAGTTGCCTTTTGGAATCGTGAGCCTCCCAACAGCACAATTAAATCCAAGAAAATGGTAGTTAAAAAAAAAAGCAGACAACTAAAATAAGCTTAAAGGTTTGCATAAAATGCCATGATGAAGATTTATTTGATTTGTCAATTTGGAATTTAATGCATTGGGTGTATTTTTTCTTCTGTTACCATTAAACTTAAACATATCTCCAAAGGAGGTGTACCAGCAATAATTGGAAGCATAAAACACTTGTGCCTTTACTGTGTTCAATTCTAAAGTGCAATTCATCTCAATGAGAAATATAACCAATTTTATTGTATTTACAGAATGTTTAATTTGTAAATAGGTATGTATTGATAATTGCATGGACCCATTCTAAATGTGAATGTTTATCTTGTGAACAAAACAAGTGATTTTGAAATAAATCTCTGAAATGTTATATTACTGCCCAATATCTGGAAAAAAACACATTTGAGTCCCTTGATGTATTCGCAGGTACTTTATTTACAACATGTCTCTTTTGTTACTGAGGCTGACAGTATTTGTAAATTTACAAATTTGTATTTTGATTAACACACAATGCACACATTTTAGATTTGTGTCCAGATGCATCTCAAGCTGTACTGTGGCAAGAGTGGGGGGGAAATGGTGGCTGGGGAATAAATAATTTGTGAGTACATAACTGTGGGCCAGTGCTATATGGGAGTGTAAACAAAATGAGCATTTAATATTTAGTTTAAAAAAAACTAATGTACGCTATATGCAGTGGCATTATGGGTAAACTGGAAAGCTATTTGTAAGTGGTTGTGTCTAATTTGAACATGATTTTTAGAAGCAGATTGTTAAACCAGTGCTATTACACTTAATAGATAAGTTGGGGCAGGTATCAGTTAAAAGTGCAAAAATACAACTGCAGATGCTGTGGGTCAAAGAATACGTATACGACGTTGGAAGAACTCAGCAGGTCAGGCAGCATCTGAGAAAAAGAGTAGCCAACGTTTCGGGCCGAGACCGCTCATCAGGATCGGTGGGGGAAGAGGGCCGAAGCCCAGTAATAGTTATAGGGGAGGGGGAAGGGCTAGAGGCGCCAAGGTGGAGAACCAATCAGGAAGGATAAAGGGGAGGGGATGAAAGAACGAGATAAAGGAGCAGAAAGTTGAAAGGGAGGGGGGAATTACCACCAGGCTGGAGGTTACCCGGACGGTAGATGAGGTGTTGCTCCTTCGACCTGAGCTTGGCCTCATGGCAGTAGAGGAGGCCATGTATGGACATATCTAGATGGGAATGAGGCAGAGTTGAAGTGGGTGGCAACGGGGAGATCCTGTCTATCGTGACGGACGGAGCGGTCCCCCAATCTGCATCGGGTCTCGCCGATGTAGAGGCCGCACTGAATGCGATAAGAAAACTCCAGCAGACTCGCAGGTGAAGTGTTGCCTCACCTGGAAGGACTATCTGGGGCACGGAATGGTGGTAAGCGGGGAGGTGTGGGGACAAGTGTATCATTTGCGCTTACAGGGATAAGTGCCGGGTGGGAGTTATGTCCAGGTAGTGGCGGAGGGAAAGATGTGCTGGGTGGTGGGGTCCTGTTGAAGGTTGCGGAAGATAATGTGTTGCATCCGGAGGGTGGTAGGTGAGTACAAGGGGAACCCTGACTCTGTTGTGGTGCCGGGAGGATGGGTTAAGGGCTAAAATGCGGGAGGTGGAGGACATGCAGGTGAGCGCATCTTTGATATCTTCAGAAGTAAAACCACGATCCTGAAAAAGGACATTTGGGCAGTCATGGAACGGAAAGCCTCATCCTGGGAGCAGATACGGAGGAACTGGGAATAGGGAATGGCATTTTTGCATCAGTTACAAAGTAAAGGGTTGGCTATTCAGTACAGCTGCAAATTTTTTTCCCAGCCAGATACAGTGGATGGATGGAATTCCAAAAGGAATTGTAATACTTGAGTTTTTAAAAAAATACTGAAATGATGCAGTTGTAAATCAACTACAGTATATAATTATTTTACTGTTTGCACTTCCTCCCATTGTGAAGCACTTTAAACTACATCATCTTCATGGTAAGTTGTGTAGAGCTTGTATTGTTCACGGTTTTCCTTTTCTTCATACCCTTCAACTTGTCCTGCAGTAGAATTTGCAGATGATACATGCCTTTCCTTTAAATGATATTAAACTTTGAAACCAACCTGAAACTTATTCCTCTGCTAGTGAATTATAGGAACAATGACCTTACTGCTGTTTGTTGCCTTGATTTTTGATGAAGTTGAAAAAAGATTGGGCAATGTGGGCTAACTAGAGTTCATCCCTGTAACAACTGCGTTGAGTTTGTAGCCAGTGTTAAATTGTACTTGTTTTATAACCTCCATTTCTTCGGTTAGATAAAATGTTTTAAATTTGACTTAATTGTAATTTTTTGCTTTACCATAGTTAATCTGTCACGCAGTGGATCATTTAAATTTCCTTTGTTTTGCTCAAGGCAATTTAGTGTAATTGCCAATCAATCCACTACCATCTCTGTGGGTTCCCGGCAAAGTGCAGAACTGTCCCACCATGTATGATAAATAAAAGGAAACGTTACTGGCTCTTCACTTATGTTAGTTAACCAGCTATAATGTCGGATGTTATCGTATACAGGTATATTTAGGAGACAATTTATCAGGCCATGGCAACCACCATCAGCTGTATGAAAACGTGACCAGTTCCACCATTTGTGCAGTGAATAACAAAATGGGTACTGTCTCATTTCCGTAATAGTAGTTTACTAAAGTACTATTACTAAAGTAAATCATCCATTTGTTGAATTGACAACCAACATTAACTGGCGGACAAGATAAATAGAACGGAACAATATGTGCATATATCGCAATTGCCAAACATTTTTCTGTGGGGTGATGCACACTTTTTTTTCGGTCCACTTAACTGCTCACCCTGAGGAGCTGCCTAAAAGGATCCTTGCATCTTTCTCCACACCTTTAGTAAAAACACTGCAAAAAGTTGGGTGTCTGCTTCACAATGCAGTAGTCAGGCTATACCTTTTAATATTTAATCAGACTTAACATTTATTGCACCCTTCAATAATTTCCAGCACTTGGAAATTAAAAAAAACAACATAGATACGTGTATTTCACTTTAAGATCTATTAGTAAATACATGCCATGGGGTCTGACTACATCTTATTTGTTCCATATAAGAAAGAAAGACTTGGCTTTTGGGCTGTGTTGAATGGTGTCGCAGCAACAGCCTTTGCACTCAACGTCAATTCCTTTGCGCCCTTTGGGGTGTCGGGAGGTAATCTTGCGGTTTTCTTGCATTCGTTTTTATGAGGCCGAGTTGCTAGCACGATGCTCAACCCAGCACGTATGTTAAGTGTGCCAGGAGCTGGGCGGTTTCGAAACAACGTCAGTAAGACCAAGGAATTCATGGTGAATTTCAGGAAGGGCAAGTTGAAGGAACGCGCACCAATATGCATTGAGGGATCACAAGTGGAAAAGTGAGCAGTTTCAAGTTCTTAAGTATCAACATCTCTAAGATATTGAAAATACAAAAAAGACAGCGACTATATTTTGTTAGGAGTTTGAGGAGAATTGGTATATCACCTAAGACTCGCAAATTGCAGAAAGACGTATCGAGAGCATTGTGACTGGTTGCAGCACTGGTATGGAGGGGTCGCTACAGGGGATCGGAAAAGGCTGCAGAAAATTATAAATTAGCCACCTCCATCGTTGCCACTAGTTCGCCAGTATCCATCATTAAGGACCCGTACCCCCAAGACATGCCCTCTTAATGGTAGAGAGGAGGTGGTGCAGGAGCTTGAAGGCGCACTCAACGTTCCAAGAGCAATTTCCCCTCCGCCTTCAGATAATCTGACCAGACAATGAACTCAAATTTATCACCTCACTTTTTCCTTTTGCACAACTTAGTTAATTTATTATTTGTATGTGCTTATAATTGATCGGTTTTAACATTGTGGGCCGAAGGGCCTATAATGTGCTGTAGATTTTTTAATGTTCTATTACTATATTGCTGCCGCAAAAACAACAAATTTCAGGACATATGCCATTGACGTTAACCCCGATTTGGATTCTGACCCATCATGAATAGCAATGCCTTAACTTTGCTTGGTAAGATTAAAATCCTTGCGTCGATTTGCCGATGATCCAGAATTGAGTCCTGTTTTAATTACCAGAGGATGACAATTTCGCATCTCTCTTTGGAATAACCATTTCTCTGCTATTCGATATAAAATTATCATTAAAGTTGTATTTGCAATGTGATGAAAATCTAAACATTTCTATGTAAGGCCTCCAACTTTTCATCTGAGCTTCTTGGGTGCTTTAGGGATACTTTAATCATATTTTAAAAAGTTAGTTATCTTTTCTAACTTGATATTCAGATCTAGTAGTTTTTACTTGTGGTGTTTCATGATTAAACCTGTTATGATGTTTTGGTTTTTGCATTGTGGGATAGAGATACGAGACCCTGACAGTGTTTCATGTAGATTAGACCAGTATAAGATTACCACATGGTATGCTGTATCTGTATAATTGGGGCATGCCAGTGAAGCCTTGTTGGAGTGATTGGAATGATGGTAGTTTTGATCAGTCCTGGATACGGAATTCTATTGGTTTTCTGTATAGTCATCTAAGTATTGCTGATGCCCTCTGCTTTAATTTGGAATTTGATGTTTTGAATAAGAGTAAAGCATTTACTGAGTTTGTTTTATTCAGAGATTACATATGTTGTGGCAGTAGGTATGTAGGAATGGGTGTATAACAACAAACTGGTAATTGTTTAGGACCTCTTTTTATTGAATTCCAGATGAATAACATAATTTATATTCCACAGCTACGATGGTGGGATGGAGGAGTTATTTTGAATACTATTTTTTCAGTTATCCCGTGTTGGTGGCATTTGTCTTAATAACCTGTCAAGGTTCTTGATCTTGACTATTTTCTCTAATAGTCCCTACCTTGGAATCCTTTTTATAAACAGTTTAGCAAATATTGTTCAGATATTTTACACTCTGAATAAAGCAACCTTCTCTCAACAAATGCTCTCTTCATCTGTATTTGAAACTTTGCACCTCCTGTCAGCAGCTAATCCATGAATGTGAATACCTATTGACATTAATTTGTAATGATATTTCATCAAAACCCATTAGGAACATAAGTGTCATTATTTCGACTTGCTTTCAAAATAATGCGGATTGCCTTTAGTCAAGTAGCTCCCAGCCATGTATGTCTAAGGTGTACAATTTAAAAGATTTCAAAGTTGTAGGTTTCTAAAACTGAAATAATTTCAAATAAATTGGTTAAGTTTTCTTGACATCTCCATCTATTCTGTCAACTGGTGAAAATGGAAATTAGGGTGTGCTTTTAAACGTTATTTATAATACTGTGTACAACAAATATTGAAGTTGGTATGAAAGAAAGTAAAGTGCCTTGCACAAAAAAAGAACATTTTTATGAAAATAAAGCCTTTGGTATTCACCAAGGAAAAGGCATTGGTATTCGTGGGGATGACTTATAGTGGCCTGAAACGCTTGAGCACATAGTCATTAAGAACGAGGTTGTGCTGGAGTTATATAAACAATGTTTATATAACATTAAGTTATATAAATCACTGGGACTGGATGAGATATACGCCAGACTACTGTGGGAAGCGAGGGAGGAGATTGCTGAGCCTCTGGTGATTATCTTTGCATCATCAATAGGGGTGGGAGAAGTACCAGAGGATTGGAAGGTTGCAAACATTGTTCCCTGTTCAAGAAAGGGAGTAGAGATAACCCAGGAAATCATAAACCAGTGAGTCTGAGTTCATTGGTGGGCAAGCTGTTGGAGAAGATCCTGAGAGGCAGTATTAATGAGCATTTGGAGAGGCAATCTGATTAGGGATAGCATGGCTTTGTCAGGGGCAGGTCATGCCTTATGAGCCTGATTGAGTTTTTTCAGGATGTAACAACATATTGAGGGTAGAGCAGTGGAGGCATTTGATAAAGCTCCCCATGCAAGGAGACTTCAGAAAATTAGGAGGCATGGGATCCAAGAAGACCTTGTTTTGTGTATCCAGAATTGGCTTGCCCACAGAAGGCATAGGGTGGTTGTAGACGGGTCATATCCTGCATGGAGGTCGGTGACCAGTGGTGTTCTGCGGAGATCTGTTCTTAGACCCCCTACTCTGTGATTTTTTATAAATGACCTGGATGAAGAAGTAGAAGGGTGGGTTAGTAAGTTTGCTGATGACACAAAGGTTGGGAGTGTTGCAGATAGGCTGGAGGGTTGTCAGAGGTTACATTGGATGCAGAACAGGGCTGAAAAGTGGCAGATGGAGTTCAACCTAGATAAGTTTGAAGTGGTTCATTTTGGTTGGTCAAATTTGAAGACGGAATATAATATTAATTGTAAGACTCTGCAGTGTGGAGGAGCTGAGAGATTTTGGAGTCTGTATCCATAGCTCACTCAAAGCTGCTGCGTGGGTTGACAGTGTTGTTAAGAAGGTATAATGGTGTGTTGGCATTCATCAACCTTGGGACTGAGTTCAAGAGCTGTGAGGTAATGTTACGGCTATATAAGACCTCGGTCAAACCCTGTTTGGAGTACTGTGTTCAGTTCTGGTTAGCTCACTGCAGGAAGGATGTGGATACTATAGAGACAGTGCAGAGGAGATTTACAAGGATGCTGCCTGGATTGGAGGGCGTACCTTATGAGAATAGGTTGAGTGTACAGGGCCTTTTCTCCTTGGAGCAACGGAGAATGAGAGGTGCATAATATGATGAGGGGTAGTGATCGTCTGCAGAGCCAGAGGCTTTTACCCCAGGGCTGAAATAGCTAACACGAGGGGGCATAGTTTCAAGCTGCTTGGAAGTAAGTACAATGGGGGTGGCAGAGGTAAATTTTTCACACGGGGAGTGGTGGCTGTGTGGAATGTACTGCCTGCGGTGGTGGTGGAAGCGAATACAATAGGGTCTTTTACGAGCCTCTTGGGTACATGGAGCTTAGAAAAATAAAGGACTGTGCGCTAGGGCAGTTCTAGGCAGTTTCTAGAGTAGGTTGCATGGTTGGCACAACATTGTGGGCCGAAGGTGCTGTAGATTACTATGTCCTAAAGCCAGTGAGTCTGTGGCCTCATCTGAACAAACTGGAAAAAGCTACACATCGTATTGGCCATGTGCTGACGTCATTGAGGAAGATGCTGGAGAAAGGATGCTATTGGGCCCGAGGACATTTGCAGAATCAAGATGGGGTTTTCACTAACAGTGAAAGGTTAAAATTAAAAAAGGTAGATGTAATTAACTGCAATTTGTAAATTGCTCTCTAGATAATTACTTGCAGCGCATCTCATTCCTCGTCAATCCCAGAAAGTAGCAACGGATCAATCAAGTGCTGGTTTGGATTATTACGGCCACATGTACCAAGATACAGTTGAAAAGCTTGTCTTTTTAGTGCTCATAAAGACCAAGTGATTACATAGTGCATTGAGCTGTAATAAAAACAGTAGCAATGAAGAACAATGTGCCGTGTTTACCGGTAAAAAGTGCAGCGCAGCTAAACGATAACGTCCAACATCATAACGAGGCAGATAATGAGGCCAAGAGTCTACCTTTTCGCACAAGAGATGCGTTCAACACTGATACGGGGGTTCGAAGCCGTCTTTGAGCCCGGAAGTACGCGTCTTCGGGTTTGAATTTCTTTTGACCGATGGGAGCGGGTCCTCAGAAACGTCGACTCTTTTTCTTCTCCGTTGATGCAGCCTGACCTGCGCGTTTCTCCAGCACCTTGTGTGTGTTTCAGGAGAGAGAATGTTTATTACTCCGGTGCGTGGCTCAGGTCGGCGCCGTGTCCGACAGGTAGGCAGCGGTACTCGGCTGTCAATCGTACACAGCGCCGCGGCGCTCGACCAATCGCGGTCGCCTTCGCTGCCAATCACGGCCCGCCCCCCGCCGCGCCGTAGCCAATCGGCGACTGGCTCGACCCGGAACGTAGCATTTCCACGTCGGCAAAAGAGAAGAGGATGGGGGTAAATGGAGAGAGTGGGGCATCGGCAGCCGTGGCAGCAGAGGTTTGAGGCTGGGCTTCAAATGCGCCCTTACTGCCCTGTCGCTCTCTGGGCTCGGCTGGGAGCTGGATTTCAACACAACCCTCCGGTCCGGAGGAGATCCGCTCTTTCCTGGTTTGCGCTGGATCACGAGGGCTCTGACCCGACTCTCACCTCTGGTCCGGAGAGCCGCGTTCGGTCCTCTGCCTCATGAGAGCTGGGGTCTGAACGGCCGGTGCCTGGCACGGGTGAGATACGACCGGAAAACTTGGATCAGTCTCTACCTTCTGACTGAGAGGAGCTGCCCTCTTTGCTCTGCCCTTTTTTGCCTCTGTTCTGCCTCAGACAACTGAGATCTGCCTCTATCTTCCAACTTGGCAGGGCTGTGATAAGACGTCCTCAAGTTCGGTAGCTCTCTCTTATTTAGTTCTCTAGCTTAGACAAATAGTGAGTGGTCTTACAAGAGGCGTCTGAACAGCCTTTGGCTCCGAGCAGCTGTTCTTTGGTCCTGGAGAGCTTGCTCTATATCTGTCCTTTGGTTTGGGGAGACCTATGTTGCAACTCAGGAGCTGTGTGCTTGTTCTCTGTCCTCTGACTTGAGGGTGTTATGATCTGCCTGGGGCTCTGCATCCGTTTCAGAACACCTATTCTCCCTCTTGTTCCTCTGCCTTGGAAAAGCTGCGCACTGGTGCATGAGAACTCTGACTCAGAGCTCAAATTCGCTTATTTTCTTTGGCTCCAGACTATCTGCTGGCCTCTGCTCCCCCTCTGTCCTTTAAAATGTTGAGGTGTGGTTTTAGCCGCAGAGTGAAGTTGTAGCTCTCTAGTTGTTAGACCACACTTGGAATATTGTGTCCAGTTCTGGTGTCTAATTATAGGAAGGATGTAGAAGCTTTGGAGAGGGTGCAGACGAGGTTTACCAGGATGCTGCCTGGATCAGAGAGCTTGTTTTATGAGGATTAGTTGAGTGAGCTGGGGCTTTTCTCTTTAGGGAGTTGGAGGATGAGAAGTAACTTAATAGAGTACAAGATGAAAAGAGGCATAGATCATGTGGATAGCCAGAGACTTTTTTCCAGGGCAGAAACACCATAAATTGAATGAGCTTGGAGGAGAGAGTGGGGGGGGGGGGAATGTCAGGGGGAAGTTTTTTGATTTTACAGAGGGTGGTGGGTGTATAGAACACTCAGCCAGGGATGGCAGTAGGGGCAGGTATTTTAGGGGCATTTAAGAAACTCTTAGATAGGTACATGAATAACATAAATTGAGGGTTATATAGCAGGGAAGAGTTAAGTGGTTTTTAGAGTAAGTTATAACATTGTGGGCTGACGGGCCTGTACTGTATTGTCAGTTCTATGTTCTGAAAAGTGGGTGGGTTTAGTGGTGGCCAGGGTTGACTCATTGACCTTGGCTTGGTTTTTGAGGGTAAGTGGATAATCTTTGCTCTAACTCAGTGTCTGTTCACTGATTCACTTTCCCCCTTCATTCAGCATGCCAAAATGATTTCTGATGTCAATGGTTCAGTCTGCTGGACTAAGCTGTGCAGGGACTGAGTTAACATGGTGTCTGGACCATTTTCATGTTTGCTTCCGAGGTGAAACGTGTTTCAACGTGCAATCATATTATCCAGTGCAATATATTTAACTAATTCTGTGGTTGCTTTCAGAGTTTGGACTTCAAATACTATTTAAAAATTCAAGTTATTAAATGTACTAATAATTAGAAACTATATGCATTTCAGGTGTTTGTCTAAAACAAAGAATGTGTTTCTTTTTCCATTCACTGACATATGGTGTATAATTTTTAAGTGTTGTTGCGTCCTGGTACCTGGATGACAATTTTGATCCACTGATGTAAATTGCTGCTGTGAAGGTGCTTATAGTTTTGCCTTTTAAAATGTATGCAGGCTTGAAGTGATCTAATAGTAAACTTGTAAACCAGCTTTTTTTTTTGTGCTCTCTTGTATAGTTCGGAGATTATTTAGCAGTTTCGCTGAAAGTTTTGATCACAAGTTTGGGGAATTTAGTCTTTCAAGGCAAAGTTCTGTAACACTCCGGCTCTGAGTAAATAGTAGTCAGTGCACTACAGAACTTTGTTTTGAGAGTCACTTCACTTTGGATCAAAGCTATAGATCGAGAGATTTGGTAATCGTTCCTGGGCAGGTTGAAGGTTGGGATCAGAAAGGATGATGGTGCTGCTGCTAAAGACTTTTAAAATGTAATCATAATACCTTTTGTAGTCTTTTCCAATGTAATATTAAAGTACTTGATACGGTTCACAATATTTCAGAATTGTCAAAATCTGTACTGCTTGTTTAGATTTTATTTTATTGGTCTTATGTGAAAAAATATATTTTTTATTATTCTGTTAATGTAAGTATGCCATTGCTTTAAAAATCAATTGATTAATATTACAAGTTCACGTTCAATTATCATTCAACCATACACCTGTCTATAGCTAAACAGAACAGTGTTCCTCGAGGGCCAATATACAAAACACATTATATACAGTCACACGGTTACAATAGCACAGACAGTCACAAAAACATATTAGCACAAATCCCTGGTTTAAAACCAAAAAGGCCATAAGCCTTAGGAGCAGAATTAGGCCATTTGGCCCATCGAGTCTGCTCCACCATTCAATCATGGCTGATCCTTTTTTCCTCTCAGCCCCACTCCCAGGCCTTCTCCCTATTGTCTTTGATGTCGTGTCCAATCAAGAACCTATCAGGCTTTGCCTTAAATACACCCAACGACCTGGCTCCACAGCTGTCTGTAGTTTTAAAAAAAATTTCACCATTTCAGCACCCTCTGGCTAAAGAAATTTCTCCACATCTGTTTTAAATGGACGTCGCTCTATCCTGAGGCTGTGCCCTCTTGTCCTAGACTTCCCCACCATTTCAACATTCGAAAGGTTTAAATGAGATTCTGTGTGGACAGACCCAGAGCTATCAAACGTCCCTTGTATGATAATCCTTTCATTCCCAGAATCAACCTTCTGAACCTCCTCTGAACCCTCTCCGATGCCAGCACATCTTTTAGATGAGGAGCACAAAGCTGTTCACTATACTCAAGGTGAGATTTGTAGTGATGCCTCCTTTTAAAAGTCGTAAACCTTTTATAATTCACTATGCTTACCTTGTGCAAGAATCATTTTATTATTCCCATAAGAGAAATGCTTTACCGTTTCCACCTGTCACCTTGCAGATTCTTACTTCACCTACCTTCCTGCTCACCTGGCTTCACCTATCACCTTCCAGCTTGTGCTCCTTCCCCTTCCCCCACCACCTTATTCTGGCTTCTTTCCCCTTCCCTTCCAGCCCTACTGAGGGGCCTCGGCCCAAATTGTCGACTTTATTCCTCCCTATAGATGCTGCCTGACTTGCTGAGTTCCTCCAGCACTTTGTGTGTGTTATTCTGGAAATATCACTATCACCTTCTCCAGATGAACTTGGAATGTGTTTGTTTTATTTGGAGGTGAGTTTTTTTTTTAAAAAAGCTTGTTTATTGTTTTTTATTCCATGACTGTTAGTTATTTTGTTTTACAATTTGACTGCACTAATTTTTCAACCCCATTCTCTTGGCTTCTCCCAGTAACCTTTGACACTCTGAGCCTATCAGCCTCAGCTTTAAACATACCCAATGAGTTGACCTCCACAGCCGTCTGTGGCGATGTATCCTACAGATTCACCACCCGCTCACTAAAGAAATTCCTCACCTGTTCTAAAGGGATGTCCTTCTTTAAATCCTATAGTGATGTCTTTGACCAAGAAGTCTTCTCAACGCATAGTTTAAATGGGATCCACTAGGATGAACATTGACTTAATTATGATTATTGATGCAGTCATGAAGAAGGCGCACCAGTGACTACACTTCATTAGGAGTCTGATGAGATTTTGTATGTCACCAAAGACTCTACCAAGTTTCTACAGATGTAGCATGGAGAGCACTCTAACTGATTGCCTGGTGTGGAGGATCCAATGTACAGTACAAAAGAGGTTACAGAGGGCTGTAGGCTCAGCCTGCTTCATCACGGGCACAAGCTTCCCCACCATGGAGGACATCTGGAAAAGGCGATGCCTGATGAAGGTGGCATCCGTCCTTATGGACCCTTATCACTCAGAACTCTCATCGCTGCGATCATGAGCCTGAAGACACACACTCAATATTTGAGGAATGGCTTCTTCCTTCAGGTTTCTGAAAGGTTTATGACACCACTTCTCTACTCTTTTGCACTATTTTATTATTTGCAACTTAAAATTTACTTATTTTTTATTGCAAGTTACAGTATTGTTTTATGTATTACACCGTACTGCTGTCACAGAATAACAAATGCTAGCACAGATGTCAGTGAAAATAATTATGAATCTGACTGATATATTTACAATAATTTGACGGCTTCTAATGTATTAAGGATTAGGTTTATTTGTCATGTGCATCAAAACATACAGTGAAATGCATGATTTGTGTCGATGACCAACACAGTCCGATGATGGGTTAGGGGCAGCCTGCAAGTATCGCCATGCTTCCGGTGCCAATGTAGCATGCCCACAACTTACTAGCTCTCACCCATATGTCTTTGGGAGCAAACCAGAGATTCCAGGAGAAGCGACATGTTCCCAGGGAGAACCTACAAGCACCTTATAGACAGCAGTGGGAATTGAACCCCAATTACTTTTGTTGTAACTGTACTGTTAACTTCTCTGCCACCCAAATGATTCAATTTCTTGCTGAGATCCCACAAGTACAGGTCTTAGCTGTGATATCAAAGTGTTCGGACCAGGACAGGCTATGGATGATGTTCACATTTAGGAGCTTGAAACTCTCAGCCTCAACACTGTAGATGTAAATGGGAGTGCTATTCCCCTTTCCGAATTCAATGACAAACTCCTTCATTTTGTTTTAGATTATTCAAGAGTGGTAAGTTTAACTGGCTGGAGTATTGCCCAAGAGAATGCAGCTGGGAATCATTTCAGTCTCTGTGATAAAGAATGGAAAGTTCCAGGGTTTTATTTGGGGACAATAAAGGAAGAGAAATTATAGTTCCAAGTCACCATTATTTGACCTGGAAGGGAATGTGGAACAGCTTGTGTTTCCAAGTACCAGCTCTCTTTGTTCTTCTAGAAGGTCAAGGTCCAGGGTAAATCTTGAGTCAATATTTAAAAACATTGTCCTTTAGTTGAGCAAATATCTAATTCACTTATAGTCAGGTTCATAACTGAGAAATTGAGAATCTAATCTAAATACTTTGTGAATACTTTGTTTCATACTGATCTTGTTAAAAATATAATATACTGTACACATATGCAAACGGTGTATACCAGGCAGTAATATTTTAACAGATGAATGTTTTTACATGGTGAGGTTTTTGAGGGTGAGGAGGATGTTTAAGGGTCTCATTATATTTTGGGTCACATGGAATTTTGTGTATAAGATCACATGGAATATTTAATTTTATTAATTGATATGAATGATTGCATTATCTTATTTATAACAGAAGATTGAGGTACTACAGCAGTTAAAGACATCTTAAGGATGCTGGTATTAGACAGTTTACTCTCGATAATGTACAAGGACAACTTTTTTTCTCACTCATGCCTTTTTGAAACATTAATATAGCAGTTAGTGTAGTTTACTGTGCCGGTGATCAGAAAATGGGTTCAGTTTTCACCGCTGTCTGTAAGGGGTTTGTACCTCAGAGCTTGAAGGTCTCTCTCAACCCTTTCAGCGTCAACACCATTCCTGTAGATGCCAGCATGTGCACCACCACCCCCCTTTCTGAAGTGAATGACCAGCTCTTCTGACATTGACACCATGTCACTAAGTTCTCTATCTCCTTCTTGAGCTCTGACATTTTGTTATTTGAGATGTGGCCCACGACAGTGGTATTATCAGTAAACTTGCAGATGGAGTTAGATCTTGGGGTATCTGCGGTTCTGCCACGTAGGTGACGTAGCTTTGCACAGTGGCACGGCATTTTGAAGCTCAGACTGCCAAGTAAATTTATTATCAAAGTACATGCATGTCGCCAGATTCATTTTCTTGTGGGCATCCGCAAGGAAACGCAACAGAATTGATGAAAAACTGCACACAACAAAGGTGGACGAACAATCAATGTGCAGAAGCCAACAAGTCCAGTCACTTTTTATTGTCATTTCGTTCGACCGTAACTGCTGGTACAGAACACAGTAAAAATGAGACAGTGTTTTTCAGGACCATGGTGCTAAGAAATGGAATAAATATTCAGATCATGAGTAGTTTTGAGAGCGTGGGTAGTTTTACAGACCCAGCTGTAAGAACAGGGTTCAATTTCTGCCGCTATCTGTGGGGAGTTAGTGCATTCTCCACACGTCCACATGTTTTTTCTCTGGATGCTCCGGGAGAGGGGAGGGAATGAGAAGCACCAGAGAGACATTCTGTAATAAACAGTTGTTGTTTCGAATCAAATGACTTTGCCTGGTGTCTCAGGGCTGGGTGTATCTCCACCCACGCCCCACCCCCCTGGCATTCTTCTGCCACTTATCCCACACCCCTCTCATGGCAGTCCACCCTCACCATTCTGAACATCTTTTGTTTCCACCTGATGTTCAAAACTCTCTGCCTGCTCCATGTTGATAAATACAGTACCGTGCAAAAGACTTCTGCACAGTGTCATACAGATTAAGGTTAGCAAGTTGTTGGAATGTTATGTTGGCGCAGGAAGTGTGTCAGCACTTCCGGGCTGCCCCCCCAGCACATCCTCAGACCATATAGAATCCTAGAAATCTACAGTACATTACAGGCCCTTCGGCCCACATGTAACCTACTCTAGAAACTGCCTAGAATTACCCTACTGCATAGCCCTCGATTTTTTTTTTCCAAGCTCCATGTACCTATCTAAGAGTCTCTTAAAATACCCTAATGTATCTGCCTCTACTACTGTGCTGGCAGTGCGTTCCATGTACCCACAGCTGTGTGTGCAAAATTTACCTCTGACAACCCCTTGTATCTACCTCAAAGCACCTTAAAACTTTGCCCCCTCACGTTAGCCATCTCAGCCCTGGGGAAAAGCCTCTGACTATCCACATGATCAATGCCTCTCATCATCTTATACACCTCCATCAGGTCACCTCTCATCCTTTGTCGTTCCAAGGAGAAAAGGCCAAGATCACTCAACCTATTCTTGTTGGTCAGCGACACAAATGACACATTTTACTGTATGTTTCAATATACACTTCACTTTATTTTTTAAGAGTAACGTGCTTTGACAAATGAAGCAGATGAAATCAGTCTAGTACGTTCAATAATCTTCCATTAATTCAGAAGATCAGCCGACATAAGCTGGTGACACATATTTGTGGGCAGCTGAATGCTCCACTGTTGACTGAGTCAAATCCTTAATTTGAGGTCAAGAAAAGCCACTTGGGGCTGCTCCCAGAACTTTCCTTACACCTGATGCAGAGTGAAGATAATGTCCACTCTGCCTTGAAATGAGCTCCTTTTTGAGCACTAGTGAGAGGTGACTGTAGGGAGCCCTGGCAGTGCCTTGTCTGTGGCTGACCCATTACAAAGGTGCTGGTAATCAGAATCAGGAAAGACAGCACATCATATCATTTTTCAGGAGCAATTTGAGAGCAAGGATTACATTTGATCTCTGGCACACTTGCCTTTTCTGTGTATGATGAGAGAATGCATTCAGATTTTGTTCATGTCTTTGCTCTCCCCCCCCCCTCCTTTTTACATTCATACACACAGGAGACTGAGGGGAGAGCTGATAGAGCTCTACAAGATTATGAGAGGAATAAATAGAGAGTACCTGTTTCCCAAGGATGAAATGTCTAGTACCAGAGGGTGTGCATTGAAGGTGAGAGGGTAAGTTTTTTTTCCTCAAAGTGGCTGTCTGGTGGTAGAGTGGTAGAGGCAAATACATCAGAGGCTTTTAGAAGGTGTCTGGGCAGGCACATGAATGTAAGGAAGATGGAGGGATAGGGACATGATGTTGGTAGGAGGAGTTGGTGCTGGGTTCTTGATTTGCTTTTCAGCTGGTTCAGCAGAGCATTGTGGGCTGAATGGCCTGTTCCTGTACTTGTACTGCTCTGTGTACATTGAAACAGACAGTGAAATGCTTCTTTTGCATTAATCAATAATGTAAAATTGATTAACATATCTTCATGTATTTTGTTATGTCACCAAAGTCACTTGGCAAATTTCTACAAATGCACCGTGGAGTCTGTTCTAGTTGCGTTATCACCATTTGGTGTGGGGAAGATTAAGGGGATTGCATGGGATTGATTAAGCCGCAGAAAGTTGTATGCTCTTTTGGATCTGTCCTGGGCACTAGCTTCCCTGGCCTCCAGGGCATCTTCAAGGAGCAATGCTTCGAAAAGGTGGTGTTCATCATTAAGGGCCCCCATCATCCAGGATATGCCCATTTCTCATTGCTATCCTCAGGGAGGAGGTGCAGGAGCCTGAAGGCACACACTCAATGATTCAGGAACAGATCCTTCCCCTCTGCCATCCAATTTCTGAATGGGCACTGAACCCATGAACACCACCTCACTACTTTTTTGCATGACTTATTGCATTTAGCTTTTTAATATATTTACTGTAATTCACAAATTTTATTATGTGTTGCAATGTTCTGCTGCTGCATAACGACAGGTTTCATGACATACACCAGTGATATGAAACCGGATTCTCACATTCAGTATTGTGCATTGTCTTTTGCATTCTCCATCCTTTAGAAATGAATCAAAACAAAGTTAATTATCACTGACAGCTTGTTGTTTTGCAGCAACAATGGAGAGATAGAAACCAGTGATTAAAGTGTGATAGAACAACTGAAAGATTTATAAAGTTTTAGAAAAGACAATTGCAGTTTATCTGGGAATGCCACGTGGAATGCAGATATACTTTCTCATTTATTCGTTCCAGAGGTCTGATTCTTATTTTGTTAAATATAATATTTTTGCATGAGGTGGCTTCATGTGACAGAATATGCTGCAATCTTAACAGAGCAAAACATTGATAATACAGGACACCACAGCTTTCAGTTTTAAACAAAGGAATAGAAGTACTTGGAGGGTGAAGTGGAATCTATGCAACCTCCTCACATGCCCTTTGTCCTGCTTAGTTGTTCTTAGTGCATGATTTTTATTTTTACAGTCTCTGTCTTGCAGTTTTAAAGCATTACAGGAATAAATTCCATGAAAGAGAAGTAAAGGAAATTGCTTGTAAAGCCTCATCCTTGAGTGGGGGTTGGGGTGAGGTGATGGATGGCCTCCATAGAATCCTTCTTTTGTTTCAGTCATGTTTTGTAATTAAGATAATAGACCGCATACGAAGGAAGGTCTCTTAGCTTCTAATTGTTGACCATTTGTGAACCACACCATGTGATTATCAACAGTATTGTGTTGAATGTGTTTTCTTTTACGATATTATTCTCTGTAACAAACAATGAACGTTACTGCAATATGATAACCAGAACCCGGAATGACTTTCTTTTTATGACTGACAGGAAGAAGCCGCAAAATCAAAATTTCCTCAATGTTCTTCTCAATTTTCTGAGTATTTAAGAATGGTTAAGGCTGACAGGAAGGCGACAGTGGCTCAGATAGCCACATGTTACAATAGTGGCATGCTTAAAAGCATCTCTGAATCTTGAAGTAGATGGGTGGAGGAGCAGAAGACCACAAACGTACTGCTAGGGCGTGTTCTGGAGAGAGGATATATGGTAAATATTAGTTTCCACAGTGTGGTGAACTACATTTACCTGTCTGGACATGCCCCCCCCCCCGCTGACTGCTCCTGTGGCTCCCCCCACAGACCCCGGTATAAAGGCGATTGGGGCCTGAGCCCTGCCCTCAGTCTCCAGGATGCAGTGTGGTGGTCAATTGCTGCTTGTTCTTTCTTCCAGTCAATAAAAGCCGATATCTCGCCTCACGTCTCAGAGAGTTATTGATGGTGCATCACACAGCATCCTATCTTCAGATTTGAATGTGGATTGTAGATCGAATTTAGAATGCAGCTCTGAACAATAGTCTTCCCGGAGCTGACTGCAATGCAGGAAACCCATTCACATGATGTCCCCATATTCATGAATAGAGAGCCGATGCTGATTAATGTTCGTTTTGGGTGTCTGGAGCATGGGTGTGAAGGCGGTGTTTGAAGACTATATGCAATTCAAAGGAAGTATTGTAGATATTGTAACTATAGAATTGTCCTACTGATACCTTTGATCTTTAGCATATAAAAATGTCACGTAATATTGGATTGGGCAGGCCACTTCTTCCAATAATATCTCGTCTCTTCAGTGACTTTGTTTACTGTCACAACACATGCACTCAGAGGCCACTCTATCAGATACAGGAGGTACCTAATAAAGTGGCCATTGAAGGTATATTTGTAAACAACATTTACTATTTGTGTTTTTCCCCCCTAGGACTTTTGCGTCCTTCAAAGTAAAGGAGAAGAAAGATCTTTCCTGGTGTGGATTTTGAATACTCTCAATCCAGATCAGGCATAATTAATACTCTGCTGGTCCTTTGGTTCAACAGTCGTTATGAATACACCAGTAACAGATTAATCATGTATGTCAGTGCACCAGAGTTCTATTTTCTCACATTAACCCTTAAAGATACCTAATATGACACTGAGTTAGATTTGATGGTAGCTAATTAATTTGACAGAACTAATGAAGTTTAAAAGTTCACATTACATATTAACATAATGTTAAATGTAATTAATTTAAAGTTTATCTTGGAAGGACATGGAAGCTTCAGAGAAGGTGCAGAGCAGATTTAGCAAGGTGCTGCCTGAATTAGAAACTGTCTTCTGAGGACAGGTTGGGTGAGTTTGGGCTTTTCTCTTTGGAGCGATGGAGGATAAGAGGTAACTTGAAAGAGGTGTATAAGATGATATGAGGCATAGACAGCCAAAGATATTTTTCCAGGGTAGAAATGGCTCATATGAGGGAAGCATAAACTTGAGGTGTTTGGAGGAAAGTATGGGGGGGGGGGGGAATGTCAGAGTTAGTTTTTTTTTAAAGAAAACTAAAGGATTTCAGAGAGTCGTAGGTGCATGGAATGTTCTGCCAGGGTGGAGGTAGAGGTGGATATATTAGGAACATTTAAGAGACTCTGAAGAACATACATGAAGGAAAAATAGAGAGAAGGTTAGATTGATCTTGGAGTAGGTTAAAGGGTCAGCACAACATTTTGGGCTGAAGGACCTTGTATTGTGCTGTATGAGTGGACTACATTCTAGTAGTCAGCATCAGTCTCTACATTATTACTTGCCTGGGTACACCCAAAGGTTTAAGAAAATAAGTGGGATTAATATTCTGGACAGAAATGACATGGAAAGATAAAAATGCTCAATCAAATATTTATCATAGGTTTCTAATTGAAGCAGTGGATTTTTTGAAGTAAATTATGAATCACAACAGAAGTATTCAATGCCATCTTTTAATATGATGGCCATTTTTACAAGAAGTACAGCCACTGGCCATTATTTCATTTTAATTGCATACAAAGTGAGTTAATGTGAGGCTTATTCATAGAATAATTGGCTTATTATAAATGAATGTAGCAACAGGATGTAGAACCCAGGTTGCTTGTGTTTTATTTGTTGTGTAGGGAGAATGGAAGAAAGTCATGACAACCAGAGTGAGCTGTAGAATGTCCTACTTCATTGTCTCCAAGCGTTAAGTATCAGAATCAGATCTAATATCACTGACTTAAGTCATTAAATTTGTTGTTTTAAAGCACCAGTACTGACGTAAAATTACTATAATTTATAAAAATAAGCAGTTTTAAAAAAGGAATAATGAGGTAGTGTTCATGGGCTATTCAGAAGTCTGATGGCGGTCAGGAAGAGGTTGTTGGGAGTGAGTCATCAAGCTCCTGTACCTCCTCCCTGGTAATAATAACAAGAAGACAGAATATCCCAGATGGTGAAGGTCCAACCTACTTGAGGCATTGCTTCTTGGTGGAGAGAGTTGTGCCCACGATGGAGCTGGTTGAGTTTACAACCCTCTGCAGCCTGCTTTGATCCTGTGCATTAGTGTCTCCTCACCAGACGATGTTGCAACCAGTCGGAATGCTTTCTACCACACATCTATGGAAATCTATGAGTCTTTCATGACATACTGAATCTCCCCAGACTTCGAAGGAAGTGGAGCAGCCAGCTTGCCTTTTTTGTGATTGTATCAATGTATTGGGCCCAGGATAGTTCTCCAGACATGTTGATACTCAGGAATTTAAAGCTACTTACCTTTTTCATTCTTGACCCCCTCAAGGAGAACTGGTGCATGTTCTCCTGACTTTCCCTTCCTGAAGTCCCCAATCAATTCCTTGGACTTGCTGACTTTGAGTGTGAGGTCATTGTTGCAGTCGGTCTATCTCGCGCCCATAGGCCTCCTCGTCGCCATTGAGATTCTGACAACGGTGGTGCCGACGGCAAAGTTACAGATGGTATTTGAACTTTGCTTCGCCGCACTGTCATGAGTGTGGAGAGATTAAAGCAGTGAGCTGAGAGCACATCCTGAAGTGCGCCTATGCTGTCAGCAAGGACGAGTTATTATCGCAGATCCATACAGAATCTGGGCTCCCAATAAAGAAGTTGAGGATCCAGTTGTAGAGAGGCTCAGTTTTGGAGTCTCTCTGATTAGTACTGAGGGGATGGTGGTGCTGAATGATAAGCTGTAATCAACAAACAGCAGCCTTACGTGTTTTGCAGTTGTCGCGTCTTCTATTAACCAGTTGTGACAGTGGGTCAGCTCCTTGTTCTTTTGTTGTGTTGCAGCAACATTCCCATTAGCTAATTGACAAGGTTCGGAATCAGGTTATTATCACCGACTTATGTTGTGAAATGATTTGTTTTGTGGCACAGTGCAGTAAATAAAATATACTAGAAGTTACAATAAGAAATAAAAAAAATATGAATAAGCAGTGCAAAAAGTAATTGAAAGAGTGAGCTAGTGTTCACTGGCTCATGAACCATTCAGAAAGTAGTCGATGAAACTAGTTCATCATATGTAGAGTCTTCCCACCATTGAACACATGTACACAGAGCATTAGCGGAGCAAAGCAGCATCCATTATCAGGGATCTCCACCACCCAGGTCATGCTCTCTTCTTGCTGTTGCCTTCAGGAAGAGGGTACAGGAGTCTTGCAACTCACACCACAAGGTTCAGGAACAATTACTCCCCTCAACCATCAGCCTCTTGAATGAGGGAGGATAACTTCACTCAACTTCAATTGCACCATCATTGAAATTTTCCCACAACCAATGGACTCACTAACAAGGGCCCTTCATCTCATGTTCTTGATATTTATTGCTTATTTATTTATTATTATTTCCTTCTTTTTGCATTTACACAGTTTTTTAACCTTTTGCACACTGGCAAACCACCCGAGTTGGTGTGGTCTTTCATGGTTTCCGTTACGGTTATTATTCAAAGCGCATTTATTATCACGTTATACAACCTTGAGCTTTGTTTACTTAACAAGCAAGGAACGCAAAAGAAACCAATTTGAAAAAAAATAAGGCCAACCCCCCCCCCCCCCAGTGCCCACAGAGAAAGAGAGAAAAATAGCAAAACAAATCACGCCTACAATAGAAGCAAGCAACAACAACAGCATTTTGGACCAAATTATTTTATGGGTATGCCCGCAAGACCATGAATCTCAGAGTTGTGTATGGTGAAACGTATATACTTTGGTAGTAAATTTACTTTGAATTTTGAAATCTAATGGCAGAGGTGAAGACATTGTTCCAAAAACATTGACTTGGCATCTTCAGGTTCCAGTATTTCCTCCCAAGTGGCAGTAATGAGAAGCGGGCATTTTCTGGGTGGTAGGGGTACTTATTGATGGAAGCCTCCTTTTTGAGGCATTGAAGATAGGTGGCTATGAATATTAAATTGAGTCCATAATCTAGAAATGGAACTTTTCCAATTTGGTTCAGGTTATTGCCTTCACTCCTGCTTGGAATCCACAATTTTTGGAATACCAAGGCATATGATTATATGTTTGGGTGCTTTCCAGCAGAGAGAGACATAATTAACAACAGCTGATACTAACTGAAAACATAAGTGCATTGCTTTAACAGCACTTGTCCTTCCACTGTTTTTAAATAACCACAACCTTGATTATATTAACATTATTCCTTTTGTCAGCCTAAACGATTGTTCTACTGGGAGAGCAAGGGAAAAAGAAAATCTCTTTGCCTCTTCTGTACAGGGAAGCCGTAGAAGGTACCTCATTAAATATGTTTAAGGCACAGTTAAATAGATTTTTTGCATAACTGGGAATTAAGGGTGATGATGAAAAGGCAAGTACGTGGAGATTAGATCAGCCATGGTCTTATTGAATGACGGAGTCAGCCCAACAGGCCAGATGGCCCTTTCCTGCTCCTGTTTCTTATGGTCAGTTTCATTGTTTGGAGTGATAGGGAGGTACAGCATAGAAACAGGCCCTTCAGTCTGTTTCAAGCATCCGCTTATACTGATCATAAACACAAGACGCTCGATATCTCGAGTAACACAAAGTGCTGGAGGAACTCAGGTCAGGCAGCAGCTATGGAGAGAAATAAACAGCTGACATTTAAGGCCAAGACCTTTCATTAGGACTAACTTTATGCTGATCAATTTTTAAATCCTCCGTACATTCTCCTCTATTCTTTCCCACATTCTACCACTTGTGTGCATACTAGGGGCGATTTACAGTGGCCAATTAACCCACCAACATGCTGGCCTTTGGGATGTGGGACGAAATTGGAGGAAACCCACAGGGTCACATGATAAACATACAAACTCCATGCATTCACACTGAAACATTCAGGACTTTTGGATTTCCAGGCGAGTGAATTCACACTCGGATCCTCCCCCTTCTTTCTAGCATTCCAGTTGAAATACTAACGTCAATTCTCACGCTCTCTTTAAATCCAACGCTGGGAAGTTTATTTTCATGAATCCACACTCTACACTGTCCTGTTGCCACACCAAACTTGGCAACTAGACCAGCGCTACAGGTTTTGGTGGAATTAGCATTGGTAAAATGTCAATGTCCCATGACCTCTTCGTCTGCCAAGATGAAGCCACCCTCAGGGTGGAGGAGCAAAGCCATATATTCCATCGGGGTAGCCTTCAACCTGATGGCATGAATATTGATTTATCCTTCCGCTAAAAGAAATTCACTCCCCTTCCCCTCTTTTTTCCCCATTCTGACTTTTTAACTCTTCCCACCTGCCTATCACCTCCCTTGTTTTTTTTTAAATTTACGTGTGCTAAATATTGAAAGTTACTGAGATTGATACTATAGATTTTAAAGTAAACTCTTACAGAGGAAGAAATAATTCATAATAATTGGAGAAGTTACTTTCAAGTTACTGTGGTAAAGCAACCTTTATGTCACTTTAAACCAAGGTAACATTCTGTAAGGTGAGAAATGTGGAAAGTACATTTAATCCTAGTCCTTTATGAATGAATTAGTGCCCTTGAAACAAATTTGGTGTTAGTAAATTAGGCATTCATATCATTGTATCATTAAGAGTAATTTCCATGTATTAAAGATCAGACTTATTTGTCAGTGAAATGCGTTGTTTGCTTCAATGACCAATACATTCCAAGAGTATGTTAGGAGCAGTCACCACACTTCTGGTACTAAAATAGTATGTGCACAACTTACTATCCCTACTTTGTATATCTTTAGAATGTGTTAGGAAACCGATGTCCTCACAGGGACAAACACCTTGGCAGTGCTGGGAACTGAACCAGAATAATTTCCATGTAGAAAAAGTTAGCTTTATATGTCAAAGCACACAGTGAATTTTTAAAAATCAAAATATACTTTATTCAAAAATAAAATTATATACAATAAACCGTTCAATGACTCTCAGTCCTTTACAAATGTTTCCATTACAGTCTTTACATTCCTACACTTTAGCCACCCAGGTGGCAACTCTGTTACTTCATATTTTCTTACACTTGTTCAGGGGTATACAACTCGCCCCCCCCCCCACCCCTCAACTCCCGCGGGAGAAGAACCCTAGACTGTGGTCCTTCCCCACCGGGCCCTTGCGGTGGCTGCACCGAGTTTGAGAGCGTCCCTCGGCACGTACTCCTGCAGCCGAGTATGTGCCAGTCGGCAGCATTCCCCCACGGACATCTCCGCGTGCTGGTAGACCATCAAGTTTCGGGCCGGTGGAATTGCACCATTTTGTGTTAAAGACCAATACAATAAAGCGTTCAGCACCGTGAAGCATTACACTAACTGTTATACCTCACTAACTAACCAATTTATAGGTGGATATGAAAATAAAAGATACTTTAAAACCATTAAGTACCAGAACAGTCTTGATGTACCACAAGTAATCAGAAGTAATCAGGTTTAATATTACTGGCCAAATGGCACGAAATTTCTTGTTTTGCAGCAGCAGTCCATGACAATACATTAACATAAATTGCAATGTAATTAAATAATTTGTGCATAAAAAAGAGAGCCAAAAATGGGTCGGTTCATTGTCCACTTCAGATGTGTAAGCAGACTCATTTAGATAATTGAGGAGCTTTTCTCCTTCAGATTTCCTGGTGGCCAACCATTGTAACTCTATTTCCCATGTCCATTCTGACATGTCCGTCCGTGGCCCCACCAAGAGTCCACTCTCAGGTCAGAGGACCGACACCTCTGGAGGGTATGCTCTGCCTTTTTTTTCACCACGTTTGCTTCATTTCATATTTTAATTATTTGCATTAATTTTCCTTTTACCTTTCAAGTAATCTCTCATTATATTTGTTGCCTATTGTTCATGTATATAATTTCAAACCAATTAAGATTGTTGCATCCAGACTCCATCGGTGGGAATATGAATCCATCTGCCCACTTGCCCTGTGTGACATTGCCCCTGGGATTGTGTTTACGCTGTGCATTCATGCTTCAGATATTGCATAGCTGAGTAAATCCGTTCACTGCCAGATTTACAGTCAGGATAGTGCCGAGGGAAAGACGTGTCATCGATAGCACTTCCTCTCCTGTTCTGTTCTACGGAATGTGAGATGACCTTTTAAACTGAACTGCCTATCCAAGATAAGGAAAATCAAACTTTTAGATTCTGATAAAGAACGGATTCTGTTTAAGTGAGACAGCGATCAACAGATTTGTAAATTTTCGCTGCATCTGCCATTCCTGGTATCCAACCATTTCAATTCTACTTCCCATTTCCATTCTGACATGACTCTCCATGGCCCCCTCTTCTGCCACAAAGAGGCCACCCTCAGGCTGGAGGAGAACACCTCTTATTCCCAAGGGGTAACCTCTAGCCTGATGGCATGAGCATTGATTTCTCTTACTTCCAGTAAATTCCCCTCCCCCTTCTCCCTTTTTTTCCCATTTCCTATTCTGGCTTTTACTCCTCTTCTTGTCATCTACCCCTCACCTCCCTCTGGTTCCCCTCCTCCTTCCCTTTCTCCTGTGGTCCATTCTCCTCTCCGATCAGATTCCTTCTTCTCCAGCCCTTTACCTTTTCCACCATCATCTCCCAGATTCTCCTTTCATCCCTCCTTCCCCTTCGGCTGAACTCACCCTTCCATCCCTTCCCTCCACCTTCCTGTAGCGGCTTCCCCCTTTCCTTCCGGTCTCAGCGCAGAGTATTGACTGCTTATTCCCCTCCACACAGCCTTAGCTGCTGAGTTCCTCCAGCATTTTATGTGTGCTGCAGTACGTTAAGGTTATTAGTTGTCTGGCACATCCAACAATAACAGGAGAACCGTATGGGAGAATTTTTAACATGGAAAAGATGTGGTACCGGGGGAGTTCCAATGTCTTGATCTCAGAGGTCTAAGTCTAGAGGTATGAGTAAATGTCACAAACTGAGACCTTCCTCGGCTGTAGTGGATGACCATAACTTTGTCATGCCTTTGCTCTCCATGTGACGTAGCAGAATCATCTTCCTGGCTGTTGGATCTCACTGTAGATCTCATCCACCCAGCCCACCGAAGCTGACTTCATGTTGCTAGGATAGGCCTGTCCCTGTCTCACTGGGGTACAAGGCCTCCAATTAACCTCACCTGGTTTAGCCCACCTGTCGAAGTGGTGTACTGGGGTCTGGCCGCTGTCACATGCAAACAGCTGCCTGGAGCCACAGGTGAGAGCCGAGTGTCTGGTGGGGACCAAAGGTGAGTGAGCTGCCCCAGAATGGATTTGACAAGCCCCCTCACCAGAGGTGCTCCCCCTCCCTGGACACCCTGTACATCCCATAGGCCCTTAAGGTTGTATAAGGTAAACAGTAACTGAATGCAGAATGAAGTGTAACAGTTACAAAGAAAGTGCAGTGCAGGCAGACAATAATCTGCTAGGTCATAACAAGGTAGATTGTGAGGTCAAGAGTCCATTTTAAGCTTTCTGCATTTTCACTCAAAGAACGAACTGCACGTGCATGTAATGAGAGCTGTATAACTCATCGCCTTCTACCTTGGGCCACAAACTTAACAAGCACCCCTGCTGTGGACCACCTGGAGGTCCAAGATGCTCTCATTACATGCACGTGCAGTTCAACTCTTTGAGTGATAATGCAGAAAGTTTGAAATAAATAACTCCTTCTACCTTAGGCCACTAACTTATCAATCACTCCTGCTGTGGACCACTTCTACAAAGAAGGGATCCGTATGCTCCACGAGCGCTGGACTACGTGTGTGCGTGTAGGAGGGGACTAAGTTGAAAATAAATGTGCTAGGTTTTCTAAATTTGATTCCTTCTACCTTAGGCCATGAACTTATCAATCACCCCATGTAAATTTATTATCAAAGTACATATGTCACCATATAATATCCATTAACATATTTTACTTTCTTGCAGGCATTTCCAGGAAAATACAGAAATGCAACAAAATTTATCAAAAACTTTTAATAACAAAGATGGACAAACAGCCGATATGCAAAAGAAGACGAGGCAATGGCTATATTTCGTTCACAGTTTCAGGACACTTGATGGAACACCAAAGACTCTTGCAAAATTCTACCGATGTATTGTGGAGAGCATTCTAACTAGTTGCTCTGGTCTAGTCTGGAGGGGTCACTGCACGGGATCGGAAAAACCTGCAGGAGGCTGTAAACTCAGCTCCATCATGGGCTCCAAAGGGCAATCAGCAGGACAGGCAGCGTGCATGGACATGAACAAACAGTTGGCATTCGGGCCAAGACCCTTCTCCAGGACTGGAAAGGAGGGGGAGAAACACACCAGAACAAAAAGGTGAGGATAGCTATAAGGTGATAGTTGAAGCTAGGTGGGTGGGAAAGATAGAGGAAGGAATCTGATAGGAGAGGAGTGTGGATCATAGGAGAAGAGGAAAGAGTAGTGGACCCAGCAGAGGAGATAGGCAGGTGAGAAGAGGTCAGTGTTGGGAGGGGGGAGGGAATATTTTTACCAGAAAGAGAAAGTGATATATATTCATACCTCAGGTTGAAGGCTGCCTGAGGTATGAATACAAAGGTATTAATGAGGTATGATGGATGCTCACAAAGCTGGCATCCATCACTAAGGACCTTCATCACCCAGGACATATACCCTCTTTTCAGCGCTACCCTTACGGTAGAAGTACAGAAGCCTGAAGACACACATCCAATGTTTTAGAAACAGCTTCTTCCTCTCTGCCATCAGAACTCTGAACGAAGGATCAACACTATATATATATATATATATCTTTTGCACTGCTTAATTAATATAATTTTAGAAATGTTTCTTATTGTAATTTAGTTTTTAATCATTATATATTGCACTGTACTGCTACCACAAATGACAAATTTCACAACGTATGCCAGTGATATTAAACCTGGTTCTTAAAAAAAGTAAATAATAATACTGAGACCATGGGTGGTAAGAGTCTTTGAGAGTGAGTGTATCGGTTTAGTGCCGGGGGGGGAGTGCGGTTATCCATGCTGCTTCCGGAGCCTGGTGGGTAAAGGGGTAATGACTCTGAATCTGGAGGTGTGGGACCCAGGGGCTCCTGGGCACCTCAGTCCAGGTTCAATGGTGTAAGCCTTTACAGAAGGGCAAACAAACAAATCGTCATTGTCATCCACGAGGTGGTGGTACCGGCTTTCCGTCGCTTGTCGGAGTGCCGGTGTACAGCAGCCATATTAAAATGTAAAGGGAGAGAAAAAAAAACGCCGCCGGGACAAAAGCGATTCAATTATGTTAAAAGGCGCACACACACACACACAAAAAATCAAGTATCTGCATCCGCGGGAAAGCGAAGGAGAATGAGAAACACACACACACGAAATGCCGGAGGAACTCAGCAGGCCAGGCAGGGCAGCGTCTGTGGCCCTTCCCGAGCCCCTGCGGCATTTCCCCGTGTTTGTGCCACTCCACCAGGTGCGCCCGGCGTGCGGGCACGTAGATTGTTTCGTCCATGGACTCCCGTGCATGTGTCTGGTTGTAAGGGGAGCAGCGGACCGGAGACTCGGCCCACACAAGAGGTCGGGCCCGAGCGGAAAGCCGGGACAAACCATCCCCACCCCACCCCAGCTCCCCTCCTTGCCCCGCCGGCGGGCTCTCCGAGCAGAGCGAGCGCCATCTCCTGCCGGTCCTCAGCGCCGGAGGGGCATCGATCAAACCGGTGCCACCGGCACAGCCTTCCCAAACTCGATAGGACTGTATGTCCCGGAGCGAGGCAGCATGAGGGGTGATTTGACAGAGGTATACAAATAGAGGAGTGTAGGGAAGGTAAACGCAAGCAGTCTTTTTTTCTATTAAGGTTAGGTGAGATTAGAGCTATGTGTTAAGGGTGAAAGGTGAAATGTTTAAGGGCTTTTTCTTCACTCAGAGGGTGGTGAGGGTATGGAACGAGCTGCCCAGCAGATTTGATGGATTGGGTTCAAAGTTGAAAGTAAATTTATTGTCATAGCACATATATGTCACCACATACAACCCTGAAATTCATTTTCTTGCGGGCATACTCAATAATTCCACAACAGAATCAACGAAAGACAGCACCATTTCTCATTCATTTAAAATTTCTATCTTAAATCATACAGTTAAGAGAAATTTGGACAGGTACACGGATGGGAGGGGTATGGAGAGAGATGCCAGTCGATGGGACCAGGCAGGTTAATGGTGGGGCATGGACTAAATGGGCTGAAGGGCCTGCTCCTGTGCTGTAGTGTTCTATGACTCTAGGACGTGGCATGAAATTTCTACATGCTCCCTCTGTGGCAGTTTCAAACCTGTAAACTTTCAATAATGTAAGTACCTTGCAGAAAGAAATAACAGTTCAACACGTAAAAAAAAGACTGGCCGGACGATGAAGGACCCAGCTCTCTGCAAAGCCAAGTTCAAATATAATTCAAATTGACATTTTTAGCGTGTGGAGTTAATCTAATGCTACTGGAAGAATCTTGTTCAGTGCATCTCCTGAGTAATTTAAGCACAGATAAATATTAATACAGCACTGAATAAAACCCGAAGGGTTTTACTTGTCTGGCTTGTAATCCAATTTAGCATTTTCTATCAGGTTGACATTTTTATATTTAATTTAAAAGAAAATGTAACTTTTGAAGTAACATTGAGATATTTTTCTAATAAGTTTAAATCTAGGGAGCATCACACTGTGCAATAACCCAACATAAATAAAAATGTAGAGGGATGTTTAATTCACAGAACTCCAGTATATTTTCTGATTCCGATATAGATGTTTTTATCACCTATACAGTGAAATGTGTCATTTGCGTTAACAATCTATGTACCGTAGCCTGCAAGATGGCCATACACTGTGGTGCCAACACTGCATGTGCACTGTACTCTGCAGAATAACGACAAAACGTACCAAGCGACAGAGAAACAAGCCCCTTTCCTCCCCACCCACTCATCCACACACAGACAGCCCTCTGAATCCAGGACGTGCTGCCTCCGGCCTCCAGCCTCAAACAGGCTCGTAGATTTGCAGACACAGGGCCGGCCACGGTTTCCCCAGCAAACTTCCAGAGATTCACACACATGGGGCTCTGGACTTTTGATTGATCTTTGTGCTTCGGCCTGTACTCTTAACCTTCCAACGTATACTGTATTTGGAATTAAATGTTAAAAATATATTTTGTTTTACTTATTTAGCAATACAGCACAGAACTGGACTTTCTGGCCCAACGAGCTGCTTCACTCACCTATTTAACCCTAGCCTAGCCTAATCACAGGAAAACTTACAACAACCTATGAACCTGTAGCTCCTGTGGGAGGAAGCCAGAGCACTGGAGGAAACACACGTGGTCACGGAAGGACGTGTAAACTTCTTACAGACAGTGCTGAGGTTCAGCTCCGAATTCCAGAACACCCTGAGCTGCATTAACCACCTCACCAGTGTTATTACCATTCATCTTCATATAATGCCCTGACTTGGAATAACATTCAGCTCTCCATATTGTGAGTTTATGCATCTGAGCACGTTTGGCTACCACATCTACTGACATAACAATCATAATTACATTTTATAACATATTCATTTAGCACCCCGGGAGGGGGATCGTTCAAAATCCTGGTTTCTTGTCTGTATTTTGTCTTAAATATTTTCCATACTGCATTGATAGACCTACAATGTTATCTACAGTTTATGTACAACGTTCTGACTGTCAGCGGAGAAAGACAAAGCAGAGATCTTAATAATCCTCTGTGGTTCATTTATATTCATTTCTGTCCAATGCAATAACCAATTCTAACAGAAATCATCAATTTCCTACATTTAGATTTCAAATTCTCTAATTCGTTGTTCACTGGTCCACTTTTCTAACTTGTTATTGTCTCAGGTATAAAATTGATTTCTTAAAATGAATGTTAAGTGTTCAAATCATCTTCCTCTATTTGTGTATTTAAATTCCAGGTGTATTATTTAAAGTTCTTTAATACACTTTGGGGGTTTGACATTTTTCTTTTTTTAAAATGGGTTCTATTGTGTTTCTTTGTTTTGTGGCTGCCCGCAAGGGGACAAATCTCAGGGTCATATATAGTATAGATACTTTGATAATCAACGAACTGCGAAGTTTGAACTTTGGATTCTGAAGATAAGAAAATACCGTTATTTAGTAAAAATATGAGAGATACCACTCTGCTGGAAATCCAGAGCAACACACCCAAAATGCTGGAGGAACTCGGCATGGCAGGCAGCATCTTTGGAGAGGAATAAACAGTCAGTGTTTTGGGCTGAGACCCCTAGTTGTGGGAGTCGATAAGTTCATAAAGGATATTGGTAGATGGTTTGTCTCCAGAGAAGGAGACAGAGATCAAGAAAGGAGAGAGAGATGTCAGAAAGGGACCAAGTGAATTTAAGGGCTGGGTGGAAGTTGGAGGCAAAGTTGATGAAATCGTCGAGCTCGGCACAGATGCATAAAGCAGCACCAATACAGTCATCAATTCAGCACTGAACTTCAGTTTAAAAGATCTTCTTTCATGTTTGGCAATGTCACAGGCCATGTTGTCGGAGGCATTTCCACTGGTGAGATATTTAACAGGTGGTAAACGCTAGGTCAGTAATTGAAATATTTATTTGATTAGCTAATACATACACATTAACAAAGCTGAAGGAATGCAATCAAAGTAACCTGCTGCTTAAGTGTGCGTTCTGTTTATAGACTGCAAAACTATGTGTTATTACCATCATAGCCTCTAATAGAATGGGTTTCCGTATAAATTAATGGTGTTGAAAACAGTTCTTAAAAAACCATACACTTAATTGGACCAGACTGATTTTTCTAATGAAAATTGAACCTGGGGACTATTGTAGCTAGTGATAAAAGTCTCCTAGTCTTTAGCAAAGACTTATTATCAATACAAACCCAATGACACCCACGGCTACTTCCTTCCCAGAACTCCTTTCCATTCTCCCAGTTCCTCTGCTGGATGCACCAGTTCTGGTGTGTGTTTCTTCTTCCTCAGTAGAGGATTCTCCCTCACTGGGCTTGGCAGGGATTTCCTCAACGTCTGTCTGTCAGATTCCTGCTCCACCTTCCGTGTCCATCCTTTTAACCCTGAGCCACAATATGGTTTCCCTTGATTCCATCTCCTGCCCCAGAAAGAGGACCGCTTCGTCGATCTGCCACAACGGACGGGGCTTCCCGGAGGTCATCCGTGTCAATTCGACTACCCATTCCCATTCCAAGGTGTTGATCCACGGCCTCCTCGCCTGCCACAATGAGGCTACGCTCAGTCGAAAGAGCAGCACCTCACATTCCATCTGGGTAGCCTCCACCCTGATGCTATGAAGACTGATTTCTCTAACTTTAAGGTATTTCTCCCCCTCTCCATTCATTTTCCATTCCCCATTCTGGTTCCCCTCTCTCACCCCTTCTCTTCTCCTCATCTGCCCATCACCTCCCTCTGGGGCCCCTCCTCTTTCCCTTTCTCCATTGGCTCACTCTCCTCTCCTATCAGGTTCCTCCTCCTTCTTCAGCCCTTGACCTCTTCCACCTATCACCTTCCAGCTGTCACTTCATTTCCCCTTCCCTACCCACCCCCCCCTTTCCCCTCACCTGGCTTCACCCATGAACTGCTAGCCTCTGCTCCTACCCACCCCCCCCCTTTCCCCTCACCTGGCTTCACCCATGAACTGCGAGCCTCTGCTCCTTCCCCCCCCCCCTTTCCCCTCACCTGGCTTCACCCAAGAACTGCGAGCCTCTGCTCCTTCCCACCCTCCCCCCTTTCCCCTCACCTGGCTTCACCCATGAACTGCGAGCCTCTGCTCCTTCCCACCCCCCCCTTTCCCCTCACCTGGCTTCACCCAAGAACTGCGAGCCTCTGCTCCTTCCCACCCCCCCCTTTCCCCTCACCTGGCTTCACCCATGAACTGCGAGCCTCTGCTCCTACCCACCCCCCCCTTTCCCCTCACCTGGCTTCACCCATGAACTGCGAGCCTCTGCTCCTTCCCACCCCCCCTTTCCCCTCACCTGGCTTCACCCATGAACTGCGAGCCTCTGCTCCTTCCCACCCCCCCTTTCCCCTCACCTGGCTTCACCCATGAACTGCGAGCCTCTGCTCCTTCCCACCCCCCCTTTCCCCTCACCTGGCTTCACCCATGAACTGCGAGCCTCTGCTCCTACCCACCCCCCCCTTTCCAGCCCTGATGCCGGCTCTCCGGCTGAAATGTCGACAGTTTTTCACCTCCGTAGCTGCTGAGTTCCTCCAGCATTTTGCGTCTGTGTTGCAGATCTCAAGATCTGCCGAATCTCCTGTGTTCAACATTCAAAGGCTCATGTCTTGCCGTTTCCCTCATCTCCACAGCGACACCTCTTCCCCACCCTCACGACACTCCGGATCACTCCTCCTTGACTGCCATTCTCTACGTCCCATCACGTTTCTGACCCAGTGCGCACAGTGGCGTTGGGGGGCGAGGGGGCGTGATAGCGTGGCAGGTAGTGGATCGCTCCCCAGCACCGGTGTTTGATTCACACCACTGTCTGGGTGCTCCAGTTTCCTCCCGCAGTCCGAAGACGTACGGGTTAAGCCTATGAAGGTATGACCATGCTGGAAAATGGCAGCACCTGTGAGCTGCCCCCAGCACACCCTCGGACTGTGTTGGTCTTTGACGCAAACGCCACATTTCTCTCTCTGTCTTGTTGTGACAAACAAAGCCAGTCTTTAATCTTTAGTTGTCCCTCTGCTTTCTCATTCACTGTGCAAGCCACAATCATTCTTTCAAAACTTACCCTTTTAATGGTGTCCTCGATGGATGGGGAGGGTTGTGCTGGTGGTGGTGATGGTTGACCCTGCATATTGAAGCCCCTGAACCGGGGCACTTCGTAGCTGCAAGGTCAAGTCAAGTCACTTTTTATTGTCATTTTGACCATAGCTGCTGGTACAGTACACAGTAAGAAGGAGACAATGTTTTTTCAGGACCATGGTGTTACATGACACGGTACAAAAAACTAGACTGAACAACATAAAAAACAACACAGAGAAAGCTACACTAGACTACAGACCTACCCAGGACTGCAAAAAGTGCACAAAACAGTGCAGGCATTACAATAAATAATAAACAGGACAGTAGGGTAAGATGCCAGTCCAGGCTCTGGGTATTGAGGAGTCTGACAGCTTGGGGGAAGAAACTGTTACATAGTCTGGTCGTGAGAGCCCGAATGCTTCAGAGCCTCTTCCCAGATGGCAAGAGGGAGAAGAGATTGTATGAGGGGTGCAGGGGGTCCTTCATAATGCTGTTGGCTTTGCGGATGCAGCGTGTAGTGTAAATGTCCGTGATGGCGGGAAGAGAGACCCAGATGATCAACTTAAGGCTTCAGCTTACACGTCCATTGATTCAAAGTCAACGTTGATTTTATTATCAAAGTATCTATACCATATACTCTCTTGAGATTAATTTTGTTGCAGGCATTTACACAAAACATCGACATACAATAGAATTTACGGAAAACTACACATGAGCAAAGACTGACAGGCAGCCACTGTGCAAAAGAAGACAGATTGTATAAATAATAAAACAAATACTGATGACGTGGGCTGTAGACTCCTTGAAAGTGTGTCTGTAGGTTGCAGAATCGGATCAGAATTGAGGTGAGGGAGATAACCCACACTGGTTCAGGAGCCTGACAGTTGTAACTGTTGCACCCGGTGGTGTGGGACTGGAGATTACTGTACCTCCTGCCTGATGGTAGCAGTGAGAAGGGAACGTGGCTGGGATGGTCAGGGGTTCTTCTCACTCCTCACTCAGTGCTCACGGTCTGCTCCACCGCTCAGTGAAACTCGCCTTTTAGTTTCAGAAACAACTGCCGATCTGCTAACCAGACACACACTTCTGGGCTGAATGGTTCTGCTAGTTATCAGATGCTCCAGACCTCCTTGTCCTATCATCACCCTCCTTTCTCTTTGAATCTCCCCTCCCTTCCAATTCGTGAGAAACCCCTCTCTGCCTTTCTTCCCTGGAGCCCAACATTAAAGATTAAGATTACCTCTGTTTGTCACCGGAACAGCGGAGTGTACAGAGAAATGTGTCGTTTGTGATCAAGACAATCGGGGCATGCACTGGGGGCAGCCCACAAATGTCGCCACACTTCTGGCACCAACCCACGACTTATTAACCCTAACCAGTACATCTTTGGAATATGGGAGCAACTCGGAGCAGCGGGGGAAACCCTTGCAGCCCTGGGGATAACGTACAAACTCCTCACAGACAGCGGGGGTGGGGGGTGCTGAACACTGATCGTACAGCCGCTGCTGTAAAGCAATGCACTAACCACTAAGCTGCTGTGCTGCCCCATAAGCTTGTTTATCTCTATCTTTTCCCAGTTCTGATGAAAAATCATCGAGCTGAAGTTCTGCTTCTCTCTTCACAGATGCTGACTAACATGCCGAACATTTTAAGCCAGTTAATTTGATCAACCATTCCAGGTAGACTCCCCCCCCCCACGCCTATTGCTACTGTCACTGCAAATACTTTAAACTACTTCAATAAAGATGCTTACGTTGTAAATACATCCTGGTATTTAAGTTTTTTTCACATTTTTTTCCATATTTGCACCTTAATCTCTAGCTTTATTTTTCATATAATACTTTAATCTTTATAATTGTTGAATGGTGTTGATTTTTGGTGTATGTCATACCAACACACCACAGCAAATTCTTAATACAGGTGAAGGTACATTGGCGAATAAAGCGGTTCCTTGATTCTTCCGCGTTTTCTGATTGTATTTGAGAATCCCCAGCATTTTGTTTTCAATTTACTGTCAAATTTAGTATGTTGATGGGAGACGGAAAGCAAGTTAAAAAAAAACACAATTAGATATTCCACCTTGATGAACTTTAGTTATAAAATGGAAATTAAAAACACAGCAACGGAAACTTTTCGATCTGCTGGGGTGAAATCTGAAAAAAAAACTTCTGACCTTCTGGATTATTTGTTTAGTAACATCTTGGTCTGTCCCAGGTGAGCGATAATGATTTTCCACACCAGCGTACCCAACAAACCATTCTAATGACACGTGGACTAATTAATCAGTACAGTGGGAACGATAGCTTTAAACAGGAGCGTCACACGCAAAATGCTGGAGGAACTCAGCAGGTCAGGCAGTATCTGGGGCAAGGAGTGAACAGTTGACCTTTCCGGCCGAGACCCTTCATCAGGACTGAATTTCCAGCATCTGCAGAATATCTCGTGTTTCCGCTTTAAACATGCCCATCTGTGTACCTGAGAAAGAAACCCATCTCTTGATTTTTAATTTGACAGGTGTTTTCCCTTTCACACCGAGCATCTCGAATGCACAGCATTTTGTTTCATTTTGTCCTCTGGTATTAGACATTTCAACCCCGGCAAAAAGATCATAAAATGCATTCTGTATGTCGCTTATAACATAAATACAAGATATTCTGCAGATGCTGGGAATCCAGAATAACACACACAAACTGCTGGAAATGATTCTGTGAATGCATTTTAACATATTCACGAAAAAGAAACGAGCCGTAGATTATTTATGAAGAAAAGGAACCTATTTCTCCAAATCAGATTACTTGCGAAGCATTTTTGGACAGTGGTAGTTGCAGAATTAAGTTTCTGTTGCGGGCGTCGTTTACACTCTCCGGCAGCGCAAGGGTTACAGCAGCGAACTGTTTCGTAGAGAACGATACGTGGTGTTAGAGAGACACCTAGTGGTCATGCTAGGTATCACCTACCTTCCAAATCCCAAACGAGGTCGGCACAGGCTTCAATTTTCTTCTCATTACAAGCTGCCTGAACACTTATTGATTATTTTATTTCACAAATCCAATTTTTTAATATGGACAAGAGAAGCGAGGAAATTTTATAGGCATTTTTTGGTCTTTAGGCATTTTGCTGTATGTTTTCTTTAGCCAAAGTTAGAATTAATGATCATAATTATGAAAAATTTGTATTTCGCTTATAACATGAACACAAGAGATTCTGCAGATGCTGGAAATCCAGGGTAACACGCACATAATGCTGGAAGAACTCAACAAGTCAGGCAGCATCTATGGAAATGAATAAAAGATGAATCAATAAAGAAAGGAATTTCGTTTATAACAGTAATTGTTAACTGTGACAAGTGATGTTAAATGTAAGAGTACCCAGTGATAAGCATGAGCACTGCAGCTTCTGTTCGAGGCCTGGGTTGTTGGACAGTAGGTGAAGCGATTGCTCCTCAAACAGGTGGCGGGCGGTACGCTGAGACCTCGGGCTGGGCTGGAACTCGAGCTTCTGGGCGTTTTTCTGTTGGAATTAACCAAGCGGTCTTTTTTCTCGTGGCAATTAGGGAAGATAATCGCAATAAAACGCGGAATCCAGCTCGGGGCATGTTGGAAGCAGGTAGAGTTGGATTTCAAAGACATTCTGTCAGTTATGGAGCCGCAACTGCAGGTGTGGACCTCGCTTTCTGAGACATTGTGTGTATTTTGACTCTCCCCACCCGCCACACCCTCAATCATTCAAGTTTTTAAACTTAACAATTTTAACTTTGACATAGTTTGGATTTCTTTACTTAGTGCTCTTTACCTGATACCGACAAATTAAATTAAGGTGCAATTCTGAGAACATGAAACCTTTGCCGCCATGCCAAACGATAATTTAGTCTGGAAAATGAGTAGTTTGAGGGGGTAGGGATTCTGTGGGTGTTTTTATAACTTTAAGAGTGGGGGTGGGGATGGGGTTGTCCACCATCCGATTTCTGAATGGACGTTGAACCCTTGAACACTCCCTAACAAACCTTTTTTATTTCTATTTTTCTACCACTTATTTAATTTAACTTCTGAGTTAATATTGAGTCATAGAAAAGTACGCCACAGAAGCAGGCCCTTTGGCCCATCTAGTCCATGCTGAAACCATTTAAACTGTCCCATTGCACTGGGAGCATAGCCCTCCATACTGCTACTGTCCATGTACTTATCCAAACTTCTCTTAAACATTGAAGTTGAGCTTGCATGCACCACTTGTGCTGGCAGCTCATTCCACACTCTCAGGACCCTCTGAGTTAAGAAGATTCCCCTCATGTTGCCCTTAAACTTCTCACCTTTAACCCATGACCTCTGGTTATAGTCCCACCCAACCTCAGTTGAAAAAGCCTACTTGCATTTAACCTATTTTTCCCCCTCATAATTCTATATACCCCTATCAAATCTCCTCTCAATTGTCTACATTCTAAAGAACACAATCCCAACCTATTCAATCTTTCTTTTTAACTCCGGTCCTCCAGATCTGGCAACATCCTGGTAAATTTTCTCTGTGCTCTTTCATCCTACTGTAATTCACATTTTCCCTTGTTATTATGTATTGTACTGCTGCGGCAAAGACAACAGATTTCATGACATATGCTGGTGATATTAAACCTGATTCTGGTTCTGCTTGCACTTATTTACGCAAACAAAAAATGCCTGAGATGATGTAATCCTGCGAAAAATATCAGCAACAAACTAACTAGGGAGATATTGTGTGTGTGAGAGGGTGGTGCAGACCGTAGAACCATAGAACATTACAGCACAGAAACAGGCTTTTTGGCCTTTTTTTTAACCATTTTTCTGCCTAGTTCCACTGACCTGCACCTGGGCCATATCCCTCCAAATCCCTCTCATCCATGTACCCGTCCAAGTTTTTCTTAAATGTTAACCCGCATTTACCACTTCATCTGGCAGCTCATTCCACACTCCCACCACTCTCTGTGTGAAGAAGCCCCCCCACCCCAATGTTCCCTTTAAACTTTCCCCCTTCACCCTTAACCCATGTCATCTGGTATTTTCTCCCCTGGCCTCAGTGGAAAAAGCCTGCTTGCATTCACTCTATCTATACCCATCATAATTTTATACACCTCTATCAAATCTCCCCTCGTTCTTCTTCGCTCTAGGGAGCTTTCCAGATTTCAAAGTACATTTATTATAAAACTACGTATTGTATGTTGCCTTATACTGCCCAGAGGTTTATTTTATGTAGGAATTTACAGGAACATAAATCATACCATAGAATTTACAAACAAAAACTGTGCAGAGCAAAGACTGACAAACAACCAACATGCAAAAGAAGACAAACAAAGCAAATAAAAAATAATGCTGAGAACAAGAGTTGTAGCAAGTCCTGGGCTGTGAGTCTGTAGGTCCCAGGATCAGTCCAGAGTAGTGTTGAGTGAAGTTCCTAAATGGGTTCAAGAGCCTGATGATTGTAGGATAATAATTTTTCCTGAAGCTGGTGGTGTGGCACCTGAGGTTCCTGCACCTCCTGCCCAGTGGTAGTAATGAGAAGTGAGCGTGGCCTGCATGGTGGGGAATTCTGCTGCTGGACACTGATTTCTTGCTATTGAGGGAATGCAGCGTAGGTTCACAAGGTTAATTCCCGGAATGGCGGGACTGTCATATGTTGAAAGATTGGAGCGACTGGGCTTGTATGCACTGGAATTTAGAAGGATGAGAGGGGAAATGATTGAAATATATAAGATTATTAAGGGATTGGACACACTGGAGGCAGGAAGCATGTTCCCGCTGATGGGTGAGTCCAGAACTAGAGGCCACAGTTTAAGAATAAGGGGTAGGCCATTTAGAACTGAGATGCGGAAGAACTTATTCACCCAGAGAGTGGTGGATATGTGGAATGCTCTCCCCCAGAAGGCAGTGGAGCAAGTCTCTGGATGCTTTCAAGAGAGAGTTAGATAGAGCTCTTATAGATAGCGGGGTCAAGGGATACGGGGAGAGGGCAGGAACGGGGTACTGATTGTGTATGATCAGCCATGATCACAGTGAATGGCGGCACTGGCTAGAAGGGCCGAATGGCCTACTCCTACTGTCTGTTGTCTATTTCTTGTGGTATTTTAAAGAGAGCTCTGTCGTGGGGAGGGAGAACTGGAGAGAGTGGAATGAAGGCATGACATTCCAGGAATGAGGTGATCTAGTTATTTGAAGGCACTGGCAGGCGCCTTACAAGATTTACAAGATGCTATTACTGGAGTGACAGTCGGCGGTTGTACTATATGGCCGCCTAACCCCGCAAGCATCCTCTCTTGTTTAATATGATCAGGTCTGATTGGTCCTAGGCCTCAAGTTCTTCTCTTGTCCATTTCCGCATTGCATTTGCTCGCATGGAACTACCGATGAGACCATGAGCTTGGCAATAGAACAAAGCCACAGCACACAAAAAGCCATTATTCAGCAAACTGCACAGCCCAAACCCAACAGTGCAACCAGTGCACAGACTGTTAGAACGGGTACAGAGAAGGTTGGAGACATTGTCCGGAACAATGACCAATCAGAGAATGTCAGCTAAGGTCTGGTTGACCCCTGATCAATAGGGGCTACTTGACCTCTTGAAAGGTTAACCACCTCCATTTTACCCTTCAAGTGCACCAGCATCCATCCCTCTCTGAGGCTGATGTTTCCAGAGTGTCACCACCCTCTGCAAAAGTTTGTTCTTGGCAAACTTTTCTACAGAAGTTGTTCCCCATTACCTTCTTCTGGGCAGTGTCTTTACAAGACGGGTGACCCCAGCCATTATCAATACTCTTCAGAGATTGTCTGCCTGGTGTCAGTGGTTGCATAACCAGGACTTGTGATATACACCAGCTGCTCATACGACCATCCACCACCTGCTTCCATGGCTTCACATGACCCTGAATGGGGTGGGGGGGGGGGAAGACTAAAAAGATGCTATACCTTGCCCAAGGGTGACCTGCAGACCAGTGGAGGGAAGGGGCACCTCACACCTCCTTTGGTAGAGACATATTTCTATCAATGTTCTCTGTCAGGTGTGTGTGCACGCATCTTTTGCTACCTGCGCTTGACAGAATTTAAACAGCGCACAAAAAGTTGCCTCTACCTCAATGGCATGTTAAGTATATGTCACGATCGTACCGAATCACATTTCCTTTTCTGGTTTCTGTGTCCACAATGTGGAGTTTGCGATGAATTCTCTGCACGTTTTAGAACCGGCTTGTTTATACTGTTTTTATTGAAGGAATTATTCAGTGCTCACATATTGTTGTCACAGGGCAAAATCTTTGTGCACACTGGTCATTACAAATCAGAGGGAATATTGATCTCCACCTTGCTGTCCAAGTTAAACTGTAGCCCAACTGTAGCAGCACCTTGAAAAGGAACTGGGGAAACACTCAGAGTAAACTGGCTTCAGTCTTGGTGAAGGGTCTCTGTTCAAAATGTCCACTGTTTATTCCCCTCCATAGATGCTGCCTGACCTGCTGAGTTCCTCCAGCATCTTGTGTGTGTTGTGTTAGTTAGAATTGTACAATTCAACAATGGCTCTAGAACTTCCAACCCAGTAACATTGGGGATGCTTTCAACAGACAGGTTTAATAGTTTTTCTACCAGTAAGTGTAATAGTTATTAGCGGGCTGAGAGCTGGTTCAGTTTTACGAGGATAACTGATCATGGGATGATTGTTTATGATTATCTGAGCCCATGTGGGGGAGAGAACCAATAGTCCCACCGGTCATCGTCAACGCAAAACAGAATGGGAACTCAGCATGTCAGCCAGCATCATCTATGGAGAACAAATAGTCCATGATTTGGGCAGAGACCCTTCATTGGGCCTGGAAGGGAAGTGGGTAGAGCTAAAGTAAGAAGGTAGGAGACCGAGAAGGAGTACAAGGCGGCAGGGATAGGTGAAGCTGGATGGGGAGATGTGGAAGAGATAACCGTCTGAAGAAGAAGGAATCTAATAGGAGAGGTCAAAGGGAAGGCCGTGGAAGAAAGGGAAGGAGGATAGACATTAGAGGGAGGTGATGGGTAGATGAGGAGAAGGAGTGAGAAGGTAAGCAGAATGGGTGATGGAAAAAGAAAGAAGGCGGGGTGGGGCGGGGGGGTAGAAATTGATGTGCATGGAAGCTACCCAGACAGAATATGAGATGTTGCTTCTCAACCTCACAGTGGCTTCGTCATGGCAGTAGAGGAAGCCATGGACAGACATTTCAGAATAGGAATAGGAAGTTGAATTGAAATGGGCAGCCACTGAGAGATCCTACCTTTTGCCGCGGAGAACAAAGGTGCCCAATGAAATGGTCTCCCAGTCCGTCAGATCTCACCGACGTGGAGCGGGCCACACCGGGAGCGTTGGACTTGGGGAAGGAAGTGTGTTAATAATTACTGCATCCCGGCACAATTTCTCATTGAATCTGATTTTGAACTGCAGGCCAGTATTGGCCAAGCAGCAGCCATGGGAGCACGAGTCCCACCAGCAATCCTGCTGTGAGTGAGAGCCTGGTCACATAACTTCATTTCTCCCGGCCTGCGATCAATTTGTTCTGGCTGGGAAGTTGCACAATAACACTAGGGTCTCCAGGCCACGCAGTGAGTCCAAGCCATTGGCTAAAAGGGCTGTTGGCATTGTTCCTCCAACTTGAGTGTGGCCTCATCACTAATAGTAGAGGCGGCCATGGATTGCATGTCAGAATGGGAAATGGAATTAAAATGTGTGGCCATTGGGAGATTTTCCACTTTTTCTGGCAGACGGTGCTCAGCGAAGCGGTCCCCCAATCTACGTCGGGTCTCACCGATATATAGGAGGCCACATTGGGAGCACCGGATACATAAGTGACCCCACAGGCCGTCACCCCTTCTGTTGTGAGTCCTGCTGACCTTGCACCTGTATTTTTAATTGTTGTCTTGCCTAGAGTTGTGAAGCCCTTGTGCTTCCTGCTTAACCTTGTCAAGTTTATTTTGACTGGCACGGGTTTTCAGGATACTGTGATTATCTAAAGCGGACTCCCGATCAGCGACGATTGCAGGCTCCTTGTGACGCCCTTCATCAGGACTGGAAAGGACGGGGGAGGAAGTCAAACACAAGAAGGTGGGGGGGGGGAAGGAATGCAAGCTAGGAGGTGACGGGTGACACCAGGTGAGGAGGAAGGTAGGTGGATGGGGGAGGGAGGATGAAGTGAGAAGCTGGAAAGTGATAGGTGGAAGAGGCTAAGGAAGAAGGACTCTGATAGGAGAGGAGAGTGGACCATCGGAGAAGGGGAAGGGAGAGGGTCACCTGGGGGGGGGGGGGCGGGTGATGAGCAGGTGAGGAGAAGAGGAGAGGTCAGAGGGGATCCAGAGTGGGGATTAGAAGGAGGGGAGATTATTGGAATTTAGGGAAATTGATGTTCATGCCATTAAGTTGGAGAATACCCAGAATACGAGATGTCACCCCTCCAAGCTGAGAGTGCTGTCTTCGTGTCAGAATGACATAGCGGTAGTAATGGAGAGGAAGTGATAGCTGTAATTTAATCTAACGTTTCAGATGAGGGAAATCACCTTGGTGGTTTATTACCTGTGAACACTTCAATTAAATTTCGACGGCCTTAATTAAATTTTCAGTTTAATAGTTTTCTAATAGGAACCTCCCAAAGTTCTCTGATTCAATATATTATTTCTCTAGTGTGAAATATCTTGGGAAGATGGGTTTGAAAATAATTAACATCTCTGGAATAAATAGTGATAGCTCCCAAGCTTGGCTATCCACTGATATGAAAGCACTACTTTCAGATTAGTCCTTCGACACAGCAAACCCCAACCACTGGTCAAAGGCAAGACGTTGTTAACCACAAATACCCAAATTGTTTTAAGAATACTTTTTCAATTAATGCCGATTCTTTCAAGTGGTGAACACGTGATTTTAATTTCTTAATTGGAAGTATATATTTAACAAATAATTTTGAGTACAAAGAGGTAAATTCCCTCGTGAGGCAGTTCTTGAGGTGGTCTGCCTTGTTTTTGGTGAGGCGTTACGTGGAAGTCATGGTGAGGCAGTGGATAGATTTCTCATACTTCCAGTAATTTCTCCCGCTTTATCCCCTCTCTTTTTCAATTCCCCACTTTGGCTCCCCTTTTAAACTTTCTCTTCTCCTCACCTGCCCTTCGCCTCCCTCTGCTTCCCTTCCTCCTTCCCTGTCTCCCCTGGTCCACTGTCCTCTCCGATAGGTTTCCTTCTACTTCATCCCTTCATCTTTTCCACCTATCATCTCCCAACTTCTCACTTCATTCCGCCCTCCTCTCTCTCCCCCCACCCACCTGGCTCCATCTATCACCTTCTAACTTGTACCCTCTGTCCCCTCCCCCACCTTTTTGTTCTGGTTTCTTTCCTTTCCAGTCCTGATGAAGTGTCTTGGCTCGAAAATCGACTGTTTATTCCTTTCCAGACCTGCTGAGCTCTTCCAGCATCCTATACGTGTTATTGTGGATGGCAGGGAATATCTTGAGGGAACATTTTGACTCCAGAGAGGGCACTTCAGTGTTCCCACCTGGTCAGTTCGTGCAAGTTAGGATAACAAGCATGCTAATACAACCTCCCAGCCACCAACTCCCCCATCGCCACGGGGCTCAAATCAAACTAATGGCAACTTCTATTCCACATGACCACACTTGAACAGACGATGATGAGAAGGACTCTTGACATCACAATCTACCTCATAATGATCTTGCACTTTATCGCTTAACTGTGCCGCGCTTTCTTTGTAGCATTTACACTTTATTTGGCATTATTATAGTTTTGCCTTGTTCTAGCTGAATGGACTGTGGAATGGTTAGACCTGACTGAACAGAACGCGAGACAAAGCTTTTCTCTGCGTCTTGGAGTCCTTCTGGTGAAGGCACTCCTACAGAGCTGTCAACACATCAGCCAACAAGTATGTGGTGAGCTGCCCGAGGTGATGGACCTCACTGTGTGTTTCAGTATACAGTACTGTGCAAAAGTCAGGCACCTACAGTATATATAGCTAATTTTATGTATTACATTGTACTGCTGCTGCAAAGGAAAAAAATCATGACATATGTGAGTGATGATCAACCTGATTTTGATCTGGGTCTCTATTGTGGGCTGAGAGTGGGAAGGGGGCAGGGAGAGGGGAATCGTGGCTGGGAAAAGGGAAAGGGAGAGGGGAGGGAGCAGATAGCAAGAGAGACATTCTGTACTGATCAATAAACCAATTGCTTGGAATCAAATGAACTTGCCTGGTGTCTCAGGGTGGAGTGTGTTTACACACATGCCACCCAACACCCCAGGCACTCCTTCTCTGCCCCCTGTCCCACACCCCTCCCGCGGTGCACCGCCTTCACCATTCACAACTCCCTTTGCTCACGGCAGATTTACAAACTTGCCATGTTGACAACTGTGCAAAAGTCTGATGAACCCTCACCATATATGTGTATACCTAAGATTTTTGCACGGTACTGTACATGTGTTAAATAAATCTGAATCTGATAGCAAGCCCCAAGAAAGATTAGTGAAATAATTTTTCAGACAGTGTTGTGCATGGCTTGGAGGAGCTAAGAGTTAAAGTATTCTGAAGCAATTTGGATAACTGTGTTTTATATGGAACATAGAACATGGAAATCTACAGCACATTACAGGCCCTTCGGCCCACAATGTTGTGCCAACCATGTAACCTACTCTAGAAACTGCCTAGAATTACTCTATTGCACAGCCCTCTATTTTTCGGAGCTCCATGTATTTATCGAGGAGACGCTTAAAAGATCCTATTGATTAGATGCATTTTTACAAGTTCTAGAACCTTTAATTTGTTTATACATGTTGTGGAAAGAGGGCTTTTTAACTCTTCTTTGAAATCCTCAATCTCTAATAATGGAAGATGCTATGGAGTAAGTTCAGTGAGCAAAAAAAAAAGCCCTTGTGCAGTCTTCTATCAGACTGCCCCTTCTCCAGCCCCGAATTTCATTCAGCAATCAACTTCCCAGCTCTTTCGTTCACCCCTCCCCCTTCAGGATTCACCTATTACCATGTGTTTCTCTCTCCCCTCTCACTATCCTTTACACTCCTCCGCTTTTTTTTCTCCAGTCCTGCCGAAGGGTCTCGGCCCGAAACATTGACTGTACTTTTTTTCCACGGACGCTGCCTGGTCTGCTGAGTTCTTCCAGCAGTTTGTGCGCATTGCTTGGATTTCCAGCACGTAAGTCAGTCTTGCCTTTGGCCAAGCAGTGGTTTGGTTCCATCCAACCTTTTGTGTCACTGAAGGACTAATCTGAATGTATTGCTTTCATACCAGTAGATATCCACATTTGGGACCTACTGTTATACACCTGTTCTTTTTGGTGGCCCAGCTTTCAGGTTTACTGGTGATCTTGGAATTTCCTAGCGGAGGAAAGAGTTCATTTTGTTGACAGTGTGAGGTGGTGGCAGAGGGAGGGAGCGAACGTTAAGGTTGGTGGAAGGAACGGCCGTTAGTCAGACTGCTTCTTGGAAGGCTTTGAGCCTCTGGATGGTCTTTTAAGCTGCATTCATGTGACACAGTTTGGAAACTGTTCTGTCAAACTCCTCTCTTGTGCCTTTTCCAAAGACACTTGCAAATTTCCACAGCTGCAGAGAGGAGAGCATTCTGACTGGTTGCATCACCAGCTGGTATGGAGCTTCTAATGGACAGGTTCAACAGAGGCTGCAGAGGGTTTTGAGCTCAGCCAGTTCCTTCATAGCGACTAGCCTCCCAACCATCAAGGGCATCTTCACAAGGCAAAGGTGGCATCTATCACCACCCAGAACGTGCCATCTTCTCATTACTACCATTGGGGAGGAGGTCTAGGAGCCTAAAGATCCATACTCAACATACTAGGAACAGCTTCTTTCTCCTCCACCATCTGATTTCTGAACAGTCCGTGATCGCTTATGCACTCTCATGCGCTATGCTTTGTAACTTCTTATTTAATCATTTCCAGGATGTGGGCGCCACCAGCTAAGCCAGCATTTATTGCCCATCCCTAGTTGCCCTTGAGAAGGTGGTGATGAGTTGCCTTCTTGAACCACTGCTGCCCCTGAGGTGTGGGTACATCCACGGTGCTGTTAAAGGAGGGAATTCAATGGTTTTATAACTTCAGGTAGTTTTAAAGACTTTTAAAATCACAGAACAAAAAATCCCATGATATTTGTGAGTGATAGTAAATCTGATTCTGAAAGGCTCTGGCATGTCATGAGTTAAGTCACTTGCCACAGGGAATCAACTTTGGACTTGCTCCTAGGTAAATACAAGTGGAATTACATTATTAAGCAGAACAATGGCCCACTGTGTCTCTGTTGGTGGAAAAAGAGAATCAATATCATCAATCTTTGGTCACCACCATTTTAGACAATAGACAATAGGTGCAGAAGTAGATCATTCGGCCCTTCGCATATTGCTGCTACAGAAGGTTTTCACGTAAATGATGAATGCTACTCCAGGATGTTGGTGGTGGAGTGTCTGACGCTGGTTTTGCTACTAAAGTTCAAGTATCTGTAATTAGATTTTTGTTTAGGAAATGGTTCTTGTCGCAAGTCTGTTGTAGTAATGTTCCTTGCCTCACATCTGCTGGTGCCTGAGGGTGCAGCATGCAGATGTGGACTGCCTCACTTTCTGAGAGGTTCTGTCAGGAATCAGTGACCCTGATGGGAGCAAGTTCATTTCTTGCAGTGGAGAATTGTTGGGACAAAATCAAAGTCCCACAGTGATGGGATTCCCTCGATTTTGGATGATTGACCTCCAGCAACCTCTGCCTCCGGTAGGTGTGACTCCACCATTGGAGGAGGGTCTGGGCGTCATGGTAGCACAGCAGTTAGCACGACGCTAATACAACTCAGGGCATTCCGGAGTTTGGAGTTCAACTCTGGCGCTTTTCTTTACGGAGTCTCTGTACATCCTCCCCCTGGAATGCGAGGGTTTTGTCTGGGTCCTCCCGTTTCCTCCCACACTCCAAAGATCTACCAGGAAGATTAACTGGTCATTGTAAATTGACTCGTGATTAGGTTTGGGTTAAATAAAAGACAAAAGATGTTAAATACAGGAGTGCAGAACAAACAGGTCACAGCAATGAGTTGATAATCTGATGATGACAGTGTTTGAGGAATGAAAATTCACTATTACGTTGGGGAGAGGGTGGTGCCTAGCTTCCAGCTGACCTTGGTTTATAACCTTGTCGGCTGCACCGTGCCTCCTGTTTGGCTCTTTTGGGTGTTGCTCTGACGACCCAACAGTGCACCGGTGAGTCAGCTGTGATTTTTGATGAACAGGTGTCTGGAATGTGCTGAATTGCCACCTTCCTGAGAAACAGGTCGGACAAATCAAAACACGATTCCAAAACAGCTGAAGAGATCTCAGCATTTGAAAAACTCTAGTTTAGTTTCATTTTATATTTTTGCTTCACGCTGAGTTCCCGATTTTGGAGGCCTACTTTATTAATTTGTAGGTTTCGTTGTTTTGTTTGTCCTTACTGCCAGCAGAGTGTTGTTGCAGAATCCACCTCTAACAATGGAATATGCAAAATTAGGTTAACTTTATCATTTGTGCTTCTGCAGAACATTTTCATTAAACCACAGTTGTCTCTTAAATCATTAGGACATACTTAAATATTAGGAATTGCAGCTGGTTCCACGATTGAGTGGGAAGTTTGTCTAGCATTCTGCTTATACAGATGAGGCCATTACCCAGTGCGTTGAGGTAGAACAAGGCAAATGGAGGGTAAGATCACCTTGCACCTCCTTTGGTAGAGACGTCTCTCCACCCCGTCATGCAAGTAGCCCCACGTAACCACTCTGTTAGTCTTTACAATGGTGGCTGTTCTTTTTACCTCAGCATCATTAAAACAATAACAATGCAGAATAAAGTGTAACAGCTGCGGAGAAAGTGCAGTGCAGGTATAAACAACGAAGTATGGATTTAAGGTGAAGATTAACAAAAGTCAAATCTGCTAAAGCAAATTAATTATTTCTTGTCCATGAATGTGACTATTGTGTTATATTTATGGGAATGGGTAAGCGGTCATATACTTTGAACCTCTTACGTAATGTTGTTTTCTGCAACCTGGGTCAACACACTGGCATCGTGTGGAGGTTTTCGTGCTTCAAGGACTCCATCAGGCAATGCCAACTCCAGGTCACCCATGCTGGAGTGGACAGTGGATGAAGACTGATCCAACCCCAGATCCCAAATGGACAGACTTGTGTCTGCCTCTCCTGGGCCACACTTCAACTAGATGTGTGAAGAGGAAAACACCTGCCTTACGAAATAACTAACTCTATGTTTTATGAACCCACCTTCTTGAATGCAACTCTGCCGATTGTGGACTTTAGGAATATTGCTTGGGAATCTCTGATGGTGGCTGGATAATCCCACTCACTTGGATTTCCATTCTTTTCCAATCAGCTTCAGTCAGAACAGAACCAAGTAAGGAATTCAGCTTTGATGCATTTAAAAATCAATCTAACCATGCCCACATCATCATCATTATGTGGCTCTTAAACACCAATCTGTCTGGGTGTCAATTCTGTATTTTCAGCATCAGCATCATCATGTGCCATGTCGTATGACGTGGGTGATCAGGGTCTTTCCATGACCATGATTGTTCTTGGCAAATTTTTCTACAGAAGTGGTTTGCCATTGCCTTCTTCTGGGCAGTGTCTTTCCAAGACTGGTGATTCCAGCCATGATCAGAGATTGTCTGCCTGGTGTCAGTGGTCGCATAGCCAGGACTTGTGATATGTGCCAGCTGCTCATAAGACCATCCACCACCTGCTCCCTGATCGGACTGCGGGAAGCAGGTGCTACGCCTTGAATGAGGGTGATTTGCATTTTCCAGTGCTAACCACATATCCCTTAAATCCAAAGATCTGTTGACTTAGCTTTTGAATACACTCAACAAATTAACCCCAAAGCCTTGTTTGGCAATGAAATCTGAAGATCCATTTGCCTCTGGGTGAAGACATTTCTTCTCATTGCAGTCCTATAATTTGACATTGTAATCATTGGTTCCAGACACACCAGAAAGGGGAAGAATCCACAATGTTACCTCTTGGGGAATTTTGTTTTGAGTCACTGTTATTACTTCCCATTCCTCTCTAAACTCTAGACAGCAGATATCCTTAGGTTAATTTTTCTCTCTTTCAAGTAAACCGAGTGACTTTTGTTACACCTCCCTGCACATCTTGTATAGCTCCAATGAATATCCCCTTCTTTGGTTAGGAAAACCGGAACCTTTCTGCAAAATTTATTTTTATTAGATAGAAACAATAAAAATCATTTAATCACCATCAATTAGAAACTCACAGGTTAGAGATTTCCTCAGAAATATAAAAGTGAATGGATTGTTTGCGTAACATACGCTCGGTTATTTATTTGTTATTATTATCATAGGATAATATTATAGTCTGAACCCGCATAGGGAACAAAATTTAGAATATATGTAGCGTGGAAGAATGAAGAGGCCGTGCTCCCCTTTGGAATAATTTATTGCATTATGTTCGGTTTATTGTCGAATGACTTGGGATAAGTAATTATGCACGTAATTCGTTCAGGCGTATTTATATCAGAAAATTTACAAAATGAACGTTTATTTTCATCAGCGGCCGTGCAATGGGAGCACTGAGCAAAGCCGAACCAATTGGAACGAAAGACCGTGGGAAGCGACGGAACGCCAAAGTTGGACCCGGCAGACTCTTATGTCTTTACGCGCTTGCGCAGCGGGTAATTTACATGCTGACGATGATTGGCTAGACCCGACGTGTATCATTGGAAGACGTTGAAAGGGCGTAGATGATGACGCATGTGATGACGTTTAGTAACCGCCCTCCGCTGTCGGTGCACACCCTTGCTCTCGGGTTGGATAAAGCAATGTTACGTCATAATTAGAAGGGCGGATCTGATTATAATAAACGTCACGACGCAGACTCCTCCTCTTCTTGCCCACCCCTTTTCCGCCTGGAAGCCAATAGCAAAGCGATGCATGGTAAATAATTCTAATATTGACCAATGAACATATCGACGTCATCAGAAGTTGCATATTCATGATCGACGGCCGGGTTTCTGATTCAATGGAGAGGTACATCAGACATACCTCCCAGATTCCGCTGAGCGCGTGACTCCAATGAGGGCAGGCCGTGTTTTTTACGTATTATAATAAATTTAACTATTTATTCGAGGAATATTTCCTCTCTTGGCTATTTTACTCAATCTCGAATTGATAGTAAAACACAGATTCGATTTCATTTCCTTCAATGTATTAACTTATTCTTCATAATTGCCATGAAATCATTTTTGCTATTAATGAAACCAGTTACCATAGGAAAACAGTTATAGGTTATAGGTATTAATAGATTTTTAACTTTGATTTTTCTGTAACACGCATGCACGTTTTTTGAAATTTTACTGACTCATATTTCTGCATATAAAATGTTATTACCTTTAAACACTGTGGATAATCAAATTCATTGCGACTTGCCACGGTGGCGGGACAACTAGGGTGTATTTATTACATAATATATGCCTTAAAACATAGCACAAAATGGTAATTCTTTTTGCTTAAGTTCACATTTTATTGAATATGTAATTGATAGTTTGTAAAAATTACAACGAATGGTTTTATTCGTTCGGTGGTTACAATAATGTAGGTGATATCTGATAATGGTATTGAAAGAATTTGTATGTACGTGTTCTAAAAAAGGCCAATACGATCACAAATCATTCGATTTGTAATTTATTTCACAATTACATTATAATACGAAAAAACATCAAACAAAAGTGACTTTAATGACTCGTTGGCTCTAAGAATACTTAGTTCCAGCAGAAATATATTTCCTCGAAAAATTAGCAAATATACTTACTATCAAGAACGAAATCAAAATGGTCGTAATAGACATGTCAAATATGAAAATAGCATTAACTGTAACTCTAATTTTTAATTCGATTCCAGAACGTATCACCAACTTTCGTGTTCTCAGCATGCATCATTGTTTGACAAATTACTTCCAACAAAATCATTATTAGAAATCTATCTACGTTTCGAAATTAGAATATGTGAATTTCAGATGTGGATATTTACACAAATTATAGTTAAGTTGCTTGAGGTAATTACAACACTAAATATAAAGAAAAACTACAGTTCGCTACTTTCTAGTCTGCAGTCTGAAATTACAGCAATTTCTTACACCTAAATGCGCCTATCAATTAACATAACTTGGGAACATAGGTATTTGCAGAATTATAGAAGATTAATTTGGCTCACGCCATTTGTATATTCTCCGAACTATGTTTGAGCTAATTTTATGTTGGTACAACAAACTCAAAAAGGATGCCCAGCAAAGTCGCATCTTGTTATTTCAATTTGCGTATCTGGCATTCCATAGACAAAGCTAAACAATTCGCCTTCAGTGAATTAAAATCATTCTTGAGCTGCAAGAGAGTCGAACTATATTATTCATTTATTGAATTTCGTATAAACCTTATTGTATCTGCTTAAGTGTGCATTAAGTATTAACACTGATTAAAACCAAACACATTAGTAGGGAGATTAAATCCGTTTTGGGATGCAGAACCAGGTCACGGACACGGGGCGAATCAAGATCACGACGTACGAGCTTAAGTTTAATGGTTCTTGTTAGTTTTGCAAAGTTATCTTGCCTACAATAAGTCAAAAGAATCAAATAAATAACGTACAGCTGGTGTAGAATTGCCCATTTTTTGGGTGTGGTGTCACTCACTGTTTACAATGTCTATAAAATACTCAGATCATTAAAGGCACATTGGGGCGCAGCCAGGAGTCTTGAATAACCCTTATTAATGGGGTTGACATTCGAACATGAAAGCACAAAATTCCCTATTGATTTGAAGGTGTGTGGTATTACACGAGATCGATCGATCTACTCCACACCGCGTTACAGCTAATGCGATTCAAACGGGAGTGACGCGGCAGCTTGTCGCATTGCTCGCCCTCCAGGCTTTTCATCAAATATCTGATAACCTCATTCGCAGTTTTTGGAAATCTCATCTTGCAAGTTTTGGTGTCGTGTTTTTTAAAAAATAAATGATACTGTTAGGAAGTGATTGGCCACGGTCCTCAGAAGAAACGACGCGGGTGAAATATCACCTCATGCCGCCGTCCTCTTTCCAGATTAATTGGGTAAACATCGCAAGGAACTCGGTTGATTTATGTGGAAGGGGCGTCGTGTGCTTTTGGTTTAGTTGATAGTTGTAAAGTATCGTTACTTTGATAGGAGCGACTTGACTCACGCCGCCACGTAAGGTAAACGTTACGCATTTTACCCAGCAGATTCGGTGATGGGGTCTTTCCTTGATTTATCAGCAATGACATTGTTCCACAAATTAAAACCTGCCTTAAAAAAGTATGTGATTTCTCTTTTTCTATTGATGTACTTTAGTCCGAAATTAATATATCATCGCAAGGCTCGCTGACTACCGCGCCATTAATCCCTGTGAATGACGCCGTTAAGTGCAGCGGCCTGAACTTTCATGAGAGGGTGTTTTCAAACTTCACATGTAATTGGAGGGAGCGGGCTCAGTCCCTATCGGTTTCCAGTAAATTGCTTTTATTAACGAAAGTGTGAAGGAACACTTCCTTCCGAGAGATCGCTTGCTAAAGAAGTCGACCTTTCTCGGCAAGGCAACCCAAATAAAAGGCCGGCACGTCACGAGAACACCGGATCCTCTTTTAGCTTCATTGTACCTGAGTGGTGTGAATACAATCAGGTCTAATATCGTTGGCAAATATCATGAAATTTGTTGCTTTGTAGAAGCAGTACAGTGCAATATATATAAAAACTATAAATTACAGTAAGTATACATATATTTTAAAGAAGCACAAGAGAGAGCAAAGAATAGCGAGGTAGTGTACATGGGTTCATCGTTCATTCAGAACTGATGACGGAGGGGACGAAGATGCTCCTCAGTCGTTGAGTGTTTGTCTTCAGGCTTCTGCCTCCTTGATGGTAGCAATGAGAAGTGCTGAGTGATCGGGGTCCTACATTACAGACGGCCGACTTTATGAGACATTGCCTTTTGAAGGGGTCCTCGATGCTGAGGGAAAATAACAAATAAATATTTTAAAATAATATATCAGATTTTAGATGTATGGAGAGTCTGACTAAAGATGACTCTTCAACAGGGGATTGTCAGTTCGAATTTCCATGGTGTGCCGTACATTGGGTGCACAAAACTCTCATCACGGCATAAAGGCGCTTTCGCGTTTAAACTCTAGCATTCAAAGTGCCACCTGGTGAAAGATCATTGTTTCTCTCCCCGCAGATGCTGGCTGACCTGCAGAGTCTTTCCCTCAGTTGTTCTTTTTACAGAATTGTCCTCTCGACGTGACGAACTGAAGTTTAACTGGAAAAGTTGGGTCCACATTCACGGTTTCATTTGTTAACAAAGCGTGTATCCATATACAACTCTGAAATTCGTCTTCCCCTTTGAGTTACAAATTTCAGGTTAAATTTCGTATTTGATAAATATATATTTTAACAATTTAATAAACACAGCGGCACATTTTCCTATTTCGTAGCCCTCCGATCCGGGGGTTTGTGTGGATTTGGAGTGACTACGTACCGTGTTTGGTGCCATCTAGTTTCTGCAGGTGTGCGGTGAAGAGGCTAATGGCGATATTACATTAGGAGTCTGAAAAGATTTGATGTGTCATCAAGCGCTCTAGCAAACGTCTGTACAGTGGAGAGCGTTCTGACAGGTTGCACCACCGTCTGGTATGGAGGGGGCCACCGCACAGAATCGGAAAAAGGTTGGAAACTCAGCCAGCTTCATCATCAGCACTAGCCTCCCCATCCTCAAGCACATCTTTAGAAGGCAATGCCTCAAAATGGCGACATCCATCATTAAGGATCTCCATCACCCAGTGCATGCTTTCTTCGTATTAATACAATAAGAGAGGAGATTCTCAATCTTTTAGAAACAGCTTAGAAAACTTGTTCTCGTTTTGCACAAATTTAATATATATATAGTAATTAATAGTATTTTTGTGTATTGCAATGTACTGCTACCGCAAAACAACAAATTTCACGCCATATGTCGGTGATATTAACCCTGATTGTCGATACCGCTCTCAATACACAGGACGCACTTGATTGAAAGTAGGAATCGACCACTCGAAACCATGGGTGCCAGAAATTCAATCTACACTTCTCAAATGTGCATGCCCTGTCCGTAGCTTGGCAGGCACACGGGGTTAACTTCTCATTTCCCGGGGTGGTCTCCCTAGCTCCAAATCGAGGCACCCTGCTGATACAGGTGAGAGATACGTGCTGCGCGCTCTTCACAAACGTGCAGGCGCCGAGATACGTCCGGAAGTCAGGACTGGCTTTTGCCACAGCAACGGCCAGTGTCTGCACGGCACCGACCGTTATATAATGAACGGTTACATTGAAAGTAGGAATATTGCATCCAAACAATCTTTTATTCGAGCGTCTCTGGACGAATGCCCACAGATAATGAAGCATTTCACACGATCCATCTCTGCGACAGTCATTTAATTAAAAAGGCACATGTTACACACCTGAATGATTGCCAGTTAGATGGTTTACACCATGTTACGAACTAATTATAGACATTTCATTTCCTAAAGATGGCTAATTAATTAAACAAAGTAGACTGCGTTAAATCTAGTATTTTTTCACAAAGGCCCATTTTATTACTGAAGCATATTCTGTTTCCCCAAAAGGATAAGGATAAAAAAACGATATGTGGCAAGTCAATATCGGGCAACAAGGGAGTCCTTACTAAGATTCTATCCCGCTCACTCAAAGTTAAGTGTTCTAGACTGATGTCGGCATCAGAATCAGATTTAATACCACTGATACACGTCACGGTATTTGATGCTTAATGGCAGCAGTACAATGCAATAGATCACAAAAAAAACTACAAATTACATTAAGTTTTGAATAAGTAGCGCAAACAGGGATCCAAAACACTGGGATAGTGTTCATGGGTTGGTTCATTGTCCGCTCAGAAATCTGGTGGCTTTACGCGTGGAACAGTTTCGATTATCCAGTTCAAGTGCTCTGTATTAGGATCCTGATTTTGTTTTTCGGGAAGGGGAGTTCTCTAAATTCAGCCCAGATCGATGTCATGCCACGTACACATACGGGGATGATGCAAGCGGCTTCGGCGCAGACTTCTGCACCCGAGCTGAGGAAGACACGACTCGGTAAGGAAGCCGCGCATTCTTCCCTCGCCCCGCCCCGCCCCGCCCCGCCCCGTCCACTCTCCAGTGCTGCGGAGAAAGGCAAGTCGTTTCAACATTCAGGGTGGTTTAATGCCATTTCCAGTACGTCAGTATAAAGGAGGCGAAATAATTGTTACTCCGGACCCGATGATGCACAAAACAATCACAAAAGATAAAGAACACAACAGATATAAATATATAAGATAGTTTATATACACAGATTGCCTGTATGTTCATAAAGTGACGCTAGGCACAGGAATGTCTGTACATCAGGTGACTGATGGCGGAGATGTGTGTGTGTGTGTGGGGGGGGGGAGGTTACTGAGATTTCGCTACTTTAATTTTTTCGGGGAAAAAAGCAGCAAAAAATAATTCGACAAAAAAGCCTACTAACCAGTAGAACAAGAAGGTTAAAAAAAACAAGTTGTGAAATATAAATTTAGTGGAATTCAGCGCGGTAAAATCGGAAAGTTGCACATGCCTTGCTTAAAGAAGGCGTCGAGATGATTGATAAAGTTTCGGTGTTCTCAGCCATGAGCGCTTGTAAGGTTTAATATTGAATGAATATCTGAGGACAAGTACCAACTGTAAATGCTTCACCCGATCAGGTATGCTGTAACTGTTTCAGTGCCTGGGTGTTTGTACTTTCACAATCCATCCAAGGCTTGTCAGATCATCCCCTTGCTTTCAAGGGTACAGCTAGCAATAACCTGGTCTGGGTGAGTGGACGACACTACGGCGGGGCAGCTGTTACCGGAGTGTTCACGGTGCACGGGGTTTTTTTTGGGGGGGATTTAATAGTTGGAGGAGCGGCACTTCATTTTGCAGATCCATTTGCTGAAGATTTTAGATCAAACGCCATTATCATAGGGCGTTTACAGTGTTCCGAAAGAGGAACCGGGTGCGAGGCTGAGGATTTCCATTTCCACTGAGCACGCGCATTGTTTACATCACGTGAACGGGACACGTCCTGTTCTTGTTGCCGTTTCCCTTATCTGAAACGCCCTTCCTGACCGCTCTCGGATAATCCTGTCATTTTCAGTTTTCCATTTATTTCCCCCGCAATCTATTCCCCTACACACGAATGTGCAGGGAATGGGAGGAGGAGGGGAGGGGGAATGTAGGTTTGGTTTAATTTGGCTGTTTGGTCGGGACGGACATCGTGGGCCGAAGCAGCGCTTACTGTGCTGCACTGTTTTGTGCTCTACATGCCCATTAACACCAGCGCCTCCTATTACTCACCACACCTTCTGTTTCCTACATTATTGGTGTTGTTTATTGCCAAGGGTACCAAGATGCAGTGAAAAGCCTGTCTTACACGTCAGGTCACTGCACAGTGCATCGATCTAGAATAAGGTAAAGCAGAATACAGCGTAAAAGTGTGCAGTGCGGGTAAATGACAAGGTGCAAGATCAGAACGAGGTAAACTGTCAGGACAAAAATTAATCTTATTTTATGAGGTCCGGTCAAAACTTGTTAGTAGTGGGACAGAAGCTGCTTTTTGTCCATTCCGCCCAGTGGGAGCGAGGAGAAGAGAGGATGTCCGGAGAGTGTTCAACTATGTTTAATTGTCTATGTTTTTCTTGTGACTGCTGCTTATATGATGCCGCCGCAAGGTTTTCATCGCTCCTCTGGATGTGCCCATGTGCATTTGAGAATAAACTCGACTTTGAAACTACTTCACAGTTTACTTTTAAGCAGGCAAGTCAAACTCTCAAGTTTAACGGTTGCTTTCAATAAATCACGCTGAACGATGTAAAAATAGTACATTAAAAGAGAGTATGACTTTGCTCAGTATGATGCAGCCCTGACTTTGTAAAGTATGCCATGGGTTAACTACTGTGGATTAATGCAGCAACATACGGCCAGCTCTCCATTGCAACATTCATCATGTTGATGTGTTTGGCTTTGGGAAGCTCTAACTACGGATTCCCCGGTGGAAGAAACAATGAGGTCCGGCAGCGCCGACCACACTTCCCGCTCCTCCCGTGACGTTTACATTTTTTGTTTTACACGTCACTGAATGTTGGCGAAGATGGAAGACCACGTGGTCTCTCTCCCGATCACGTGTGCTTCGGCGGACGCCAGCGCATCAATCACTCGCTTTCGGCAGCGTATAAATCACCACTGGCGACAGCTGACCAATCGCCCACCGAAACGTCATCCGGCGAGTCGGATTGGCCGAAGCGTTTGTGTCGTCATTAGACCGAAGGCGGGGCTTCTCCACCGGCTGAGTAACTCCACCTCCTCGACGGTGGCCAAATGAGGGCGAGCGCCCCACAGCGTACATGGCTGGCGTAGCAAGTGGTGCCGCGACTGGCGAGACCAGGACCACCATTTCCTCAAAGCCTACTTTGTCACATTATTAACTCGCATTACTTTGATTTTTAAGGGACGATGACCATACATCAGTGTATTTTGAAAGCCAACGAGCTTGAAACACAATGTACGTTCTTTCTAAAGTCAGATCCCGGAACTGGATACCAAAACACTGCGCACTAGTTCAATAGGAAAATTAAAGAATTACTCTGTCTAGCCGTTCTACTGCATATTCGTGATAGTCTACACTAGGGGAAAGTACAGCGTTTCTCAGCAAAACTGAGATATTTTAAATCACGGCTGAAAATTTACAATATTTTTGCAACCTTTAATTGAGGGCATGATGCGTTGCTCAGTTTTCAAAATAAATACTTAAAGTTTTTTTTATAAATAGGTTTATAATTAAAACAGCTCGAGATTTTTTTGAAAAGCAACGTATATGTGAGTTGAAATGATGAAAAAAACCTCGGAATCTGATGAAAATTAATTTGTCTTATTATCCTGCTTAATATGTATAAAAGTACAGAATTCACTAAATGCATTTGCTTTAAAGGTTACCCACTCAAAGCATTAGCCTGATATTTAATAACGGTGGGCAGCTTTTGTGTTTTCTGTTTTACCACGCTAATTTTAATTTTTGAAGCAGGAATTAATTGATTCGCCAATACTTTTCACTTGTAGCTTGTTAAGAGCAATAAAGGAATGAAAAGACTCGTCCATCTTTCTTATATCCTCTTTAACATCCGTTAACCATCCCTCCAATTAGGCGCTGGTTTCAGATGCGAAAGACTTGTCGCTGGCTGTTAGCTGATCCACCGCCCCCCCCCTCCCCACAGCACCTCAACAAATGGAGCATCTTTCACTCAACCGTTAATTTTAAACAGAGGACCCTAACAACCAGATGACTACATCCATTCCTGCGAAGTACTGCGTTCATTTCCTCAATCAGGGCTCGAATGTTTTTATTTTCCTGTAATGCCTAGCATTTGGTTACTTTCCTTTCAATCGCCTGGTTTGTATCATCTTAAAGCGATGAGAGGAAAGACGGTCACGTGACAACCCCTTGTCGCGGACAAGCGATGCTTGCTTACATTTCAGAATCAGAAGTTATTATTTATTATTCTCACTGACACTGCGTGATTTGCAAAACTTGTTCAGTTTGGTCGGCGGCGCGGCCCAAAATATTCCCATCCGCTTCAATTTTAAAGCTATTCAGTACAAGTAATTTTTCTTCTTGTGGTCAGCGCATATGGTAGTACTTCGGCGACACTTCACTAAATACTATTTACATTCTTTCATTAATGACGATTATCGTTATTTGTGAGATCGTTATTCATCTGGTATGGACTGGTTACGCTATGCAAAGACTTTAAATAAATAGCAAACAGACCTTACTGAATTGTGAACTTTATACGATAAAACTATTGCGTTGTACGCGCAATATTGACAGAAATTTGCGTTTTGAAACGGGTTTGCGTATGACAGTCCAATTACGGTTGTGACAGTCAGATGAAGTCCCTAGTTAAGTTGATTTGAAGAGCTGGTTGCATTTATTTACTTCCCATTTTGAGTGTCCGAATGACAAGATGCAGACAGAAAATTCTTTGCCTGTTTAGCTCTGGCCGTTGTAGTCATTAGCAGCAGAGAACGGGCAGAGACCCCACATGTAACTCATAGTGCAAATAACACTTAGAAATATCTTTGAAGTGATTCCAGAGTGCACTTGGTGTTGCGGTAGCATTGGGTTGAATGCGTTTTGTTCAGTAGCTGGCGAGAGATGGAGACCAGATCTCCGAGTGACTGTTGATTGACACGTACAAGAGTGCCTTCCATACCTACAGCGCCGAGTTTAGCAAGCTTCCAACAGTAATTAGAAGAAATCGCCCATAACTACATACGGAAACACAGAAAATGCAGGGTCAACGACTTCCTTTGAATTGACTACGGGGTACTGTGGCAGCAAGCGGTGGTGAAACTAAAGCATTTTACCCGTTGAAGTATTTAAATTAAATTATGAATTTAAAAAAATCAAATAAACAAGCCTGCCATCCATCATGTGAACAGGTTCAGTGATTACTGTCGTATCTTTCAAAGCTGCGAAGAACTTTGAAGTGCAGTGGCATTTATCAATCTTCTCGCATCTTAAAATTCTGAACTCATTACGTCAGTCGAAAACTATTACTTTAGGAATATATCCCACACCTAACTTTTAAGGATATTTTGTTAGCTCCATTTAAAAGTTCTTTATTAGAATTTGGCATTATATTTCTCCAAAGAGGAACCGATTTACGAATCATCGGACGGATATCGAACTTCTCGTTGTGTGTTTAGATGTGAAATTTGGTTTCCCTGAAACGTTAGCGTTCAGTTCGACAGAACAAATCTCATGTTAAAAATGGGACTGGAAATGTTACATTTTTTTTCATTCGACTCATATCTGTATAATTTTGAAAACAGGTGTTCCAGAAGCAAAACGCTTTAAATTAATGCTCGGTTGAAATTTTTTTTTTACCGGTGTTGAAACCTTGGGGTTTTTAGTTGATTTGGGATTGAGTCGTCAGTGCCACCAGAGGGCACCAGACACCAGGGGCAGCCTCAAGAAGAGCAAAGATACCATATCTTGTTTAAAGTGACAGATTTCGTACCTGTGATTTGGGTCAAGAGCTTTATGCTGGCCGTAAAAATAAAACGTCTCGTGTGAAATAATCAGCAAGAATGGAAATAGTTTGTCCTATAGTATTCCATTTACAGCAACAGTGGAAACTTCGTCAAATTTTTAGCATCGATTGGCTTTTAGATTCAAAGAAAAGTAAATGTATTATCAAAGTACATATGTGTCACCATATACAACACTGAGATTCGTTTTCTGGCGGGCATACACTGTAAGTCCAAGAAACACAATAGAATCAACGAAAGACCGCATCCAATAGGACGAACAACCATGCAAATACGAAAGGGAAAATAGTAACAATAATAAATAAATAAGTAAGCAATAGATATTGAGAACATGCAAAGAAGATTCATTGAAAGGTTGTGCGAACAGTTCAGAGATGGGGCAAGTGAAGTTGCGTTGTTATCACGTCGGTTTCAAGAGCCTAATAGCTGACGGGTAATGACTGTTCCCAAGGCTCAATTGTATTCAAGATTCAAGATAGTTTAATTTCCAGTACACAAGTATAAAGGAGAACAAAAATAGTTATTCTGGTTGCAAAGCGGCACAAAAGACACTAAAATAAAAACACAATAAGCATAAATACACAAAATAGCTTACACATATGTATAAATTGATTGCATGCACATTAAGTGACGCGAGACACAGGAGTGACTGTACATAAGGTGGTTCTGACAGGAAATGATAATGATAGCGGTGATGAGTGGGTTAATAGGTGGAGGTGTTGATCAGCATTACTGCCTGGGAAAGTAACTGTTTTTGAGTCTGGTGGTCTTAATACACCTATTAAATAATATTTTAGAAATACTGTTCAGCTCTACGCCTCGTGAAAATTATAACCCCCCCCCCCCCATAGGGAAATAATAGTTCAGTACTTTCGCTTTTCTCTGGAAAATTGCTGTCATTGCCTACACGTTAGTACACGAGAATACATCCTGAGATATCGTGAGTGCATCCCGTGTACACGTGACAGGCCCACTCAGTCCTGATACACCGATTATTTGACTCAATCTCTCACCAAATGAAATCTGAAGCCATTATCTTTGAAACTTCTCCCCACAATTAATACTGTACATTGTGGGAACGACCTGACCTCGCGGAGCGGAAAGGTCTGTTAGTGTGGCGGGATTTGTCACGCAAGCATGATTTTTATTTCAACCCGAAATGATGGCGGTGTGATGTTCCAAAACAAAACAGCGATTGGCCACACTTCATGGCTGAGATCTCAGAGCGGTTGTGAGAACTTGGAAAAAAAAGATGATTAAGATGTCCTCGAAATGCCATTGACAGATTTCACATCAGCGTCTGGGCTCGGCCGCTCGCCAGCACGGGCTTTCCTGCCAGACTTCAAAGTTCAAAGTAAGCGTATTATCAAAGTAACAAGTTATGTCACTGTGTACAGCTCTGAGATTCATTTTCCTCCAGGCTGTCACAGTCAGTACAGAGATTCACAATAGAATCAATTAAAAAAATCGCACACAAGACGGACAACCAAGGTGCAAGAGGGAACAAACTCTGAAAATACAAGCAAATTAATAATAAGTAAATAAAGCAATATGAACATGAGATGAAAGGTCTTTTAAAGTGAATCCATAGGTTGGGGGAGCAGTTCAGTGATGGTTAGGGTGAAGTTATCCCCTCTGGTTCAAGAGCCTGATGGTTGGGGGGTGGTAATTGTTCCTGAACCTGGTGGTGTGAGTCCTAAGGCTCCTGTACCCTCTTACTGATGGTAGCAAGGAGAAGAGAGGATGACTTATAGCAGATTAACTGGAGCGATGGTTGTAATTAAAATAAAAAGAAAGGCGGAATAAATGGTTACCTTACAACATATATAGTTAAGGCTATGGGGGTGATGCCGGGGTGGGGCGGGGGTCCCGGATACATCCCGGCGCAACGTAAAGCGGTCTGCGGCGTTGTTGCGTTTCGCGAGACAATGACTGAAATACAAACTGGAAGTGAGCGCCGCTGCCCGTGATTAATTGCCCATCATTGAGTGAGTGCAGGGGGATTCGTCGCTGTCCGTCTCTGCACTTGTTAATGCGCCAACAGCCGGCAGTGAGATGCCCGCTTTCGGACCTTATTGTTCTCGCTACAAGACGCACCGCGCTAGCGCTGTCCAGCAGTTTAAAAAAATGGAGCGAAATTCAATTTTAAAGTCTTTAATTTTGTTGAGGGTGTGGGAGCTGTGATTCCGATGTGAGAGGCCGCTGATGGGAAAAGCAACCGAGGCCAGTTTTTCGACTTCCCCTGAGCCTGCAGGTCCTGGCCCGCGATCTCTCTGTCTCCCCACTGCAGAGAAAACATTTTTTTTTAACAGGGCGCCCGCGGCCACCCACTGCCGCGGAACAGGGTGTCGACAGAAAGTTCTTTAGTTGGATCCAACCCCCAGATTTAATCTCCCACCCTTCAGAAAGTTACACGCTCGGCAAACATGCCCAGCCCAGGGAACGGGCCGGATTCTTGACGGCTCAGAGCAGACAAGCACCAGATGGGTAAACAGCCGGAGAAACAGGAGATTCTGCGGACACTGGAAACCTCCAGCCACGTGCACACAACGCCGGAGGAACTCGGCAGGTCTCGGCCCCAAACGTCGACCTCTTGTTTCCCTCTGCAGACGCTGCCTGACCTGCCGAGTCCCTCCCTCGTTGTGTGTATGTGTGTGTGTAAACAGAGCAGTGGGATTGGGGACAATAGCGTGCAAAGGAGCAGGGCCCATAAGAACCCTTCCTCAGCTTGCTAAACGGTTTATTTTCGATAGAAACCTACTCTCTTTTTGCTGTAAATTAAATGCTCTCCACCTATTTTCGGTTGCTGTGGCTTTTCCAGGCAGAGTTCTACAGACCCTTATAAATATGTCCATTAACAGCCTTTAATTTGCACGTTGTAAAATGGCACCCGCACTGGACAATGCACGAAGTCTGCAATTCGACGCATCCTATTCGTGTTCTAAACGCTTGGCCCTACCGCATCAGATAGACAAATTCTAAAATATAAATCGCAGAGGCTGAGCTGAGACTACTTTTGGGACTGTTCAGTATCAGAATCTTCACCGTAAAGCAGAATTCCTTTGGCTGTCTTGTCCGAGCCGAACCATCAATCTGCCCAGTCCCATCGACCTGCAACGGGGCCACTGCCCACCATACCCCTCCCATCCATGTACTTATCCAAATTCCTTTTAAAAGTTGAAATTGATCCCACATCCACTGCAGCTCGTCCCACATTCTCACCACCCTCTGCCTGGCGAAGTTCCCCCTCATATTCCCATTAAACAGTTCCCCTTTCACCTCTAACACATGACCTTTAGTTCTGGTTGCACTCAACTCCAGTGGAAAAAGGCTGCTTGCATTTGCCCTATCTATACCGTACATTATTTTGTAGACCGCTGGCAAGTTTTCCCTCATTCTCCACTGCTCCAGGGAATAAAGTTCTAACCTACTCAACCTTCCCTTACAACTCAAATCCTGGCAAATCCTTGTTAATTTTATTGACATCTTTCCTGTAGGTAGGTGACCAAAACACACACACACACACACACAAAACTCCAAATTAGGCCTCACCAACATCTTCCACAACTTCAACATAACATCCCATTGCCTATAGTCAACACTTTGATTTATCAAGGTCAGTGTGCCAAAAGGTTTCTTGATGACCCTTATTTTCCTGTGACTCCACTTTCAGGACTTACGGACCCGTATTCCCAGATCCCTCTGATCTGCTGCACTCTGCAGTGCCCTGCTGCCCACCGAGTGAGCCCTATCTCTGGTTACCCTCTAAGTGCAACACCTCATGCTTGTCGGCAGTAAATTCCACCTGCGTTCGTTGGCGGAGAAATGGTGGCCTTCACCGACCTCACAGAAGCTCAAACCTGCATCATTCAGCAGGGGCTCTAGAGCGCCCTTCTAAAATCAGCTGGCATGCTGCGGCAATTCAACTCTGCCCCTGTCCTGTAATGGCATGCTGTATGCTAAACAAAGGATCCGCAACAGAACAGTATAACTACTCCCAGTATCAACAAGACCCTGCGCTTTAGAAAACAGGACATAGCACAGCCCAGGCCCTTCAGCCCATGACGTTGTGCTGACCTTTTGACCTATCCTACAATCAATCACCCTCCTCCACAACCCTCCGTTCTTCTCTCGCCCTAGTGCCAATCTAAGACAGGGGTATCTGGCTCTACCACCACCCCTGGCAACGTGGTCCACGCACCCACCACTCTGTGTAAAATAAATCTACCTCTGATGTGCCCCTACACTCCCCTCCAATCAACCCTCAAACTATGCCCTCCTGCACCCTTGTATTAGCCATTTTTGGCCCACGCAGAAGTCTCTGGCTGTCTACTCTGTGCCTTTTATCATCTAGTACACGTCTATCAAGTTTGACAAAATCTTAATTGACCTAAAACCCTCAACTGGATAAAAGCCTTGATATTGGCCTGTTCCACAAGAGTCAAAGATCAGCTCTGAGTTCCAGAGGCAGAGGGAGGAATGGTGGACAGGGGAGCATCCGCGGATGGAACTAATGGCGTTGTTGGCTGATGAAGAGCCAGACATTCGTGGGTAATACAGAAGAGAAAATCAGGGACGTGGCTGATGCTAAAATCAGTGAGGAATCGAGATCTGAGGAATGAAGCAAGTTACAGCGATATAGATATTAGTGAAGCTATTTAAGCACAAGTTCCAAATTGTGCCACTGGATCTTATACCCGCAAAGCAGGACTATCACATATATTGGTTTTCTGTTATTGTTTCACAATATCATTAAGGCAATGATCATGATATGATCAATTTTTTAACTTCTCAATTAGTTGCAGTCAATTGCTGTTAAATTGGTTGACCACCCTCATGTATATATCTAGGCTATAAGTTCTGTCCCAGACTTCCGTTATCTTTTGTGAGTGAGGTTAGACAAAGAAGAGAACCCAATAATTTAGCCTCCGATATTTTCTGTTGCATCAGCTTGTTCAAATATGTGGCTAATTTTAGAGTCATAGAACACTACAGCACAGAAACAGGCCCTTTGGCCCACCTAGTCCATGCTGAACCATTAATCTGCCTAGTTCCATTGACCTGCACACGGACCATAGCCTTCTGTGCCCCTCCCATCCATGTACCTGTCCAAATTTCTCTTAAATGTTGAAATCAAACCCACATCCATCACTTGCTCTGCAGCTCGATCCACCCTCTCACCACCCTCGGAGCGAAGAAGTTCCTCTTAAACATCTCATCTTTCACCCTTAACCCATGACCCCTGGTCTTACCCAACTTCAGTGGAAAAAGGCTGCTTGCATTTACCTTCATAATTTTGTATACCTCTGTCAAATCTCCCTCAAGACAATGAGGCCTACACAACAATATTTACGTAAATCTCCAGAAAGCCACAATTCTAAGAACAGTCCAAAAGTTCCTAGCAATTGAGAAATGAGTTGGTTTGACTATGCCCGTACCTCAGGTTTTACCAGCTTGAGCTGAGAAGATATAAAAAAAAGATTAATAAAAATGTACTTGTCTTCAGCTGTATCTATTAACACATATCAAGTCAAGTCAAGTCACTTTTATCGTCATTTCGACCATAACTACTAGCACAGTACATAGTAAAAATGAGACAACGTTTTTCAGGGCCGTGGTGTTACATGACACAGTACAAAAACTAGACTGAACTACGTGAAAAAAACAACACAGAGAAAGCTACACTAGACTGCATGAAGTGCACAAAAACAGTGCAGGCATTACAATAAATAATAAACAGGACAGTAGGGTAAGGTGTCAGTCCAGGCTCTGGATATTGAGGAGTCTGACAGCTTGGGGGAAGAAACTGTTACATAGTCTGGTCGTGAGAGCCTGAATGCTTCAGATCCTCTTCCGAGACGGCAGGAGGGAGAAGAGATTGTATGAGGGGTGCTTTGGGGTCCTTCATAATGCTGTTTGCTTTGCGGATGCAGCGTGTAGTGTAAATGTCCTTGATGGCGGGAAGAGAGACCCCGATGATCTTCTCAGCTGACCTCACTATCTGCTGCAGGGTCTTGCGATCTGTGATGGTGCAATTTCTGAACCAGGCAATGATGCAGCTGCTCAGGATGTTCTCAATACAACCCCTGTAGAATGTGATGAGGACGGGGGGTTGAAGATGGACTTTCCTCAGCCTTCGCAGAAAGTAGAGACGCTGCAGGGCTTTCTTTGCTATGGAGCTGGTGTTGAGAGACCAGGTGAGGTTCTCTGCCAGGTGAACACCAAGAAATTTGGTGCTCTTAACGATCTCTACCGAGGAGCCATCGTTGTTCAGCGGGGAGTGGTCGCTCTGTGCCCTCCTGAAGTCAGCAACTATCTCTTTTGTTTTGTTCACATTAAGAGACAGATTATTGGCTCTGCACCAGTCTGTTAGCCACATCCTGAAAAATGCCTGCATTTTTGACAGAAGGTGAAACATATCTCTTACCTAAAGGAGAAATCACAAAAGATCCTTCAAAGTATAGTCCTATTACTTGTTTAACAAACTATATATAAAATTGTAACATCATGCATCTCGCAACTAATCACCACTCACTTAGATAATTACAATTTACTTACAGAAGAGCAGAAAGGATGCAAAGTACAACTGATAATAGATCCTGTGATTCTAAATGAAGCCCGGAGGAAAAGCAGAAATCTTTCAAGTTGTTATATTGACTACCAAAAAGCATTTGATTCTGACTCACACATATGGTTAATTGAAGTTCTTAATATATAAACTACACCCAGTACTTGTGAAATTCCTGCAACATCTGATGAAGCATTTGTGTACTATAATCACTCTGTCTATTAACAACCAAAAAAGAACAATCACTGTTATCAAAATAAACCAAGGAATTTTTCAGGGCAAATCTCTAAGCTCTCTATGCTTTTATTTAGCTTTAAACCCACTCTTTAATTTACTGAACTAGAAAAAAGGGTATCAGATCAGAAACAACTGATCCACTGTTATGGATGGCACAATCCATAATAGACATCTGGTTATAATGTTACAGGATAAACAGGCACGAACAACTTATTTAATAGATATCGCCATTCCAAACACACATAACTTACAGAAATCAATAAGTGAAAAAACAACAGAAATACACTGAATTAAAAGAGGAAGTTGAAAGACTATGGAACATGAACAGACTATACATTGTCCCAGCAGTAATATCTACAACTGGTATCATCCCAAAGTCACACAATAGCATTACACAAATATATTTGTGTAAATGTTCAGAAAACCACAATACTGAACATCACGAGAGTAGTCTGAAAGCTCCAAGTGATTGAGAAATGGCTATACTATACCTAACTTGAGCAGAGGAAAAATAATAATAATTATATATAAATAGGCAATAAACATCAAGAACATGAGATGAAGAGACCTTGAAAGTGAGTTCAAATACAAATACAAATTCAATTACTTTATTGTCACCAAACAATTGATACTAGAGCGTACGATCATCACAGTGATATTTGTTTCTGCGCTTTGCGCTCCCTGAAGTACTAATCGAAGTAAGTATAATAAGAATTTAAATTATAAATCATAATTAGAAAATAGAAAAGAAAAGGGGAAGTACGGTAGTGCAAGTCGGGTCCAGATATTTGGAAGGTACGGCCCAGATCCGGGTCAGGATCTGTTCAGCAGTCTTATCACTGCTGTTCCCAAATCTGGCCGTACAAATCTTCATGCTCCTGAACCTTCTCCCGGAGGGAAGAGGGACAAAAAGTGTGTTGGCTGGGTGGGACTTATCTTTGATTATCCTGGCAGCACTGCTCCGACAGCGAGTGGTATAAAGTGAGTCCAAGTTTGGAAGATTGGTTTGTGTGATGTGCTGAGCTGTGTTCACGATCTTCTGCAGCTTCTTCCGGTCTTGGACAGGACAACTTCCATACCAGGTTGTGATGCACCCTAGAAGAATGCTTTCTACGGTGCATCTATAAAAATTAGTGAGGATTTTAGGGGACAAGCCAAATTTCTTCAGCTTTCTCAGGAAGTAAAGGCACTGGTGGGCCTTCTTGGCAGTGGACTCTGCTTGGTTAGACCAAGTCAAGTCACTTGTGATATTCACCCAGAGGAACTTAAAGCTTTTGACCTGTTCCACCTGCGCACCACCGATGTAGATGGGGTCGTGCGGTCCGCTACTTCTTCTGAAGTCAACAACCAACTCCTTCGTCTTGCTGACATTGAGGGATAGTTTGTTGTCTTCGCACCATGCCACCAGGTACTTAATTTCCTCTCTGTACTCAGACTCATCATTACCCAAGATGCGGCCTACAATTGTGGTGTCATCAGCAAACTTATATATTGAGTTTGATGGAAACTTGGCTACACAATCATGGGTGTACAGTGAGTACAGCAGGGGGCTGAGTACACAGCCTTGTGGGGCACCGGTGCTCAGAGTGATTGTAGAGGAGAGCTTGTCCCCTATTTTTACAGCCTGGGTCCTGTCTGTGAGGAAGTTGAAGATCCAGCTGCAGATCTGAGTGCTAAGACCCAGGTTCCGGGTCCATGGGTTGTGGGGACATTTTAATGATTGGGCAAGTGAAGTTGAGAGAAGTTCAAGAGTCTGGTGTTTGAGGGTAATAACTGTTCCTCAACCTGATGGTGTGAGTCCTGAGGCTCCTGTACCTTCTTTGTTGTGGCAGCAGTGAGAAGAGAGTGTGACCTGGTTGGTGGGGCTGCTTTCCTGTGACAATGCAATTATCCCATCGTGGTGGGATGACTCACTATTTCTGCTATAATATTTGTTTTATCTCCAGCAATTGCATTAATTTAGTTCACCCAGTTAGGCCAGCTTTCTCAAACTCATTTACTGATCATTCATAGATTTCAGCAAGGGTAAAGATTGCCATCATGTACGCTGCTTTTAGCCTAATACAAAATTGCACATTTAAACTCTTGCTTCCCTCAGCTAATTAAGTTAATCTCTCAGTGACAATCTGGCATCAGGCAGTGATCTGGTCAATTGTCCTACTTTTAGAAAATATGGAGCTGCTCGAAAGCACCATCTACATGGTTACAGGGGATTGCACAAACTCCTTGACTATGTGTGTTTCCTCCAGGTGCTCCAGTTCCAATGACATACCGGCTAGCGTTAGTGAATTGTGGGCGTGCTACGTTGGACCGGGAAGTGTAGTGACACTTGTGCGCTGGATGTAAAAGGCACATTTCACTCCATGTTTTGATAACCACAAGACCATAGGACATAGGAGGCCATCTGTTCTGCCATTCCATCACGGCTGATTTATTTTCCCTCTCAACTCCAATCTCCTGTCTTCTCCCCAAAACCTTTGATGCCCTGACTAATCAAGAACCTATCAACCTTTGCTTTAAATATATCCAATTACTAGGCCTCCACAGCCTTCTGAGTCCATGAATTCCACAGACTCACCACTCTCTGGCTGAAGAAATTGCCCCTCATCTCTGTTCTAAATGAGGCTGTGTCTTCTTGTCCTAGACTTCCCCACTGTAGGAATCATCCTCTCCACATCCACCCCATTTAAGTTTTTCAGTATTCAACAGGTTTCAGTGAGATTCCTTCCACACCTCCCCCACCACTCTTCTAAACTCCAGTGAGTATAGGCCCAGAACTATCAAACGATCCTGTCCCGATCTAACTTTTTGGTGTAAGCATAGCCTGAGTCAAGTAGAAGATGTTTTGCTATCTGGACTGGGAATCTATGACGCTCCAAAGACATGGCTGTAGCTTTAGGAATCCAGCACACGGACTTTGAACATCAGAATCATCTGACTGTTTTGCCAAGGGCAGGTAAGGTTGCAAATACTCCAGATTCCCCCACTTCCTAGAAGTAGATCTCTGTTCCATTGTCCCACCATTTTCTGCCAAAGCTGTGTGTTAGCGTGGTAGCCAATGGTTCACCATAGGGTTATTGTTACCTCTTCTTGGTCAACTGTTAATGAGGCTCAGACTTCAATATGGACCAACCCTACTGCTGTGGAGAACCATTTCAATGACAGTGACCCTGGGAATGAAAGGGTTAATGTATTAGGTGTGTTTGATGACTCTAGGCCTCTACTTGTTGGAGTTAAGAAGAATGAAGGGTGTGGATCTCACTGAACCTTATTGAATTTTGAAAGGCCTGGATACAGTGGATATGGAAAAGTTATTTCCTATTGTGCAAGGGTCTAGGTAGGACCAGTTGGGAGTGCCTCAGAATACAAGGAATTTCATTTAGAATGGACGAGGAGGAATTTCTTTAGCCACAGGGTGGCAAATCAGTGGAATTCGTTACCACAGACAGTTGTGGAGGCCAAATCATTGGGTGTATTTAAAGCTGGGGTTGATAGGTTCTTGATTAGTAAGGATGTCAAAGGTTACGGGGAGAAGTCAGGAGAATTGGGTTGAGGGGGTAATAAATCAGCCGTGATGGAATGGTGGGACAAATGGCTTGGTTCTGCTCCTACGTTCTACGTTCTTACAGCCTAACACTACTGCCCACTTGCTGGAATATATTGCTTCTGTCAGTTTATTAGCTTTATAACTAAATGTATCCAACAATTTAGGTCTGTGCTTTGTCACCCGAGCTGGTGCTTTTCCAGCTCGTGTGGGAGAGAAGAGCTTGATGGGGAGCTCAGGAAAGCCCTAGAGAAATTTCCTCTGGTAAAAGGCTGTTTTTGTGAGGAAACAGAAGAGACAACTATTCCGTTGCAGCACGGATCTGTCTGAAGATCGCATGAGTGCCCCATCCCTCAGCAAGATATGTTTCCTCTTGAGGCAGGGAATCTCACTGACTCATGAACACTTCCAGAAACTTCCAAATCAATCCTCTTCCCTGGCCGGATCCAAAATTGCAGATGATACTGACTTTAAATTTAGATGTGAGATTCAGAAATACCCACTATATCAGAGAGTGACTGGTAAGAAGAGAAGAGAGAAATTCCTGCCACTGAACGTGCAAGATTTTCTAATTTTCTCTTCTCAAATGCTGGTCGAATGCTACTAATGTTTCCTACCTCGATATCTATTTTTTTACAAATAGGATATGTATGACTGAATTACAGAGTTTATGAGGCAATTAACGACGCTGGCAAACTGACTGAGCAGTCAGGTCATAAACACAGGCCTTATTGTTTATGAGCATTTGAGCTTGAGAGCTGTTACTTTGTGGTCTTTTGTGCAGCCTTCAATCTTGCTGCTCAGTTTGAACATTGCTAAGAAGCCATATGCCATTGAGCACAGTTAGACGGAGCACTGCCACAAGAAAGCAGCATTGATCATCAAAGACCCCACCATCTAGGCTGTGCTCGCTTCTCTCTACTGCCAGTGGGAAGGAGGTACAGAAGCCTTCAGTCCCACACCACCAGGTTCAGGAACAGTTATTAACCTACAACCATCAGGCTCCTGAACCAGCGTGGATAACTTTAATTACCACAACTCTGATGTGATTCTAGGCTATGCAGGCTCACTTTCAATGACCCTTTACAACTTTCTTTTCTGTATTATTATTTATTAGCACAGCCTTTCTTCTCTTGCACGTTGGTTCTTTGTCAATCTTCATTAGTTTAGGTATAGTTTTTTAATAAAATCTAATGTATTTTTTCCTGTGAGTGTCTGCAAGAAAGTGAACCTCGAGGTAGTTTGTGGTAACATATACACACATTGATGATACATTTATTTTGACCTTTGATTACTTGCCTGACTGGCTTGGTGACAACTAAACGGAGTTGTCTGAATCACTATCACTCTAATTGGCAATTATGTTGAGGGGTTTAAGGGGAGTAATGAGAAGGCTGTGGTAATGTGGGGGTCAGAACATAATGGAAACTGAAATGTTCTTGTTGAAAGATTGATTTTTCACTTAAGGGAGCAGGTGGAGCCAATTCCATCATGGGCATGTCTCAAAAAGGTGCCATCTGTGATGAAGAACATTCACCATCCAGGACACGCTCTCTTCCCATTACAAGTTGGGTATCCCTTATTTGAAATGCTTGGAGCCAGACGACACACACAAAATGCTGGAGGAACTCAGCAGGCCAGGCAGCACCTATGGAAAAAAAGTACAGTGGACGTTTTGGGCCGAAACCCTTCGGCAGGACTGAAGGAAAAAAAAAAGCTGAGGAGTAGATTTAAAAGGTGGCGGGGTGGGGGGGGGGGGAGGGAAGAGAGAGGGATGAAGTAAAGAGCTGGGAAGTTGTTTGGTGAATGAGACCAAAGAATGAAGCAGAAGGAGCACCAGAGGGAGGTGATGGGTGGGAAAGGAGATGAGGTGAGAGAGGGAAAGGGGGATGAGAAATGAAGAGTAGGGGAGTGGTTGGGGGCCATTACTGGAAGTTTGAGAAATCGATGTTCATGCCATCAGGTTGGAGGCCACCCAAGTGGAATATAAGGTGTGGTTCCTCCAACCCAGGTGTGGCCTCATCACGACAGTGGAAGAGGCCATGGATGGACATATTGGAATGGGAATGGGAAGAGGAATTAAAATAGGTGGCCACTGGGAGATCCTGTTTGTTCTGGCAGATGGAGCGTAGATGCTCGGTGAAGCGGTCTCCTAATCTACATCGGATCTTCTCCTGTTCGTCAAGGTCCCTGCTTCATTTTCCTGAGTGGCTTTGTACTTTATCTCCTAATAAGTGGCACCTTGAATAAACATCTTATGTGAGGAGTGATACACACAAAATGCTGGAGGAACTCAACAGGTCAGGTAGCATCAATGGAAAAGAGTGAACAGTCAACGTTTCTGGCCAAGACCCTTCATCAGGACGGGAAGGAAGGGGAGAACTTCCCAGTCCTGATGAAGGGTCTTGGCCCAAAATGTCGACACTCTAGTCCTTTCCATATATGCTGCCTGACCCGATGAGCTCCTCCAGCATCTTGTGTGTGTTACCCAGGACTTCCAGCCTCTGCAGAATCTCTTGATGAACCTTTTATGAAGATCTTCACTCAGCCAGTGCAGAGAATAGTCTGTTAATCACCAGAACATGGGATTTCTCTCAGCTTTGCCGCAACGTGCGTGGGTTGCCATTCCTGATTCAGATGGTTGTAATCATCTCCTACCAGGCTCCTCTAATGCTGCTGCTGATCCTGTTCCCCCCCCCCACCTCTACTGACTCCCACCACGTACAACCCCTTCCTCTTAGCATATAACTTGTTGATGTGAGTACTTCTGAATGAAGGCCATTGAGGGGACCCTGAACACTAGACCTTGATAAAAATGTTGTTTCTCATCTAAAGAGCAAAAGGAAGGAGGACCAATTTCCATCAATGTCTTTTCCTTCATGTTATAGAGTAATTTTCATGCTCTACTTGTTCTAGAGTCTCTGATATAGTGAGACAGTTTAATTGATAAATGCTGCAGGATACCCTACTCAAAACTGACTGATATTAAGACATTGTCACACAGTCTGCAAATTCCTGACCATGAATATGAAAGATCCAAAATTTCAAAGTAAGTTTATTACTTATGGTAATAAGTACTTATGGTAATACTTTATTATGGTACATAAATGTTACCATATACAACCCTGATATTTATTTTCTTGCAGGAATTCTCAGTGTACAAAGAAACACAATATATTCATTAGAAAACACACACAACAAATACGGATGAATAATCAATGTGCAAAAGGCAACAAACAGCAAATTCAAAAAAAAGAAAAAACCCAATAATAATAATAATAAATAAATAAGCAATAATTATAGAGGACATGAGTTGCAGATTCCTTAAAATTGAGTCCATAATTTGTGGAATCAGTGTTGAGGTGAGTGAAGTTATCTACACAGGTTCAAGAGCTGATGGCTGACCGGTATTAACTGTTCCTGAACCCAGGGATGTGGGTCCTAAGACTCCTGGACCTCTTTCCTGATTGCAGCAGTGAGAAGAGAGCATGTCCTGGATGGTGAGGGTCATTGATGATGGATGGTGCTTTCCTGCAATAGTGCTCTGTGTAGATGAGCTAAAGGTGGGGAGGCCTTTATCTAAGCTGCAGTGGAAGTTATTCATTTGGACATGTCTCTGTTTGGTTTGGACTTTTCATCAGGCTGGTATCTGTTGTGGATTATTAATATTGATCAAAATCCTCAAGTGGTAGTTATAATTTATGTTTATTTTGATTCTGACTTGCCTCAGCTGTGAGTCTAACTGGATTACCTGACTGGTTAATGGCTGTAAGTCGGAAGTTTATTTGAGGCTTGTTTGACTGTGATTTCACTCTGTCAGGAAAGTGAACCTAAATGATCTTCTGTAAGTGTCGTTGGAGTACACGACATTCCAATCGGAACTGATTGCATTTGTAATTTCACTGATAAAATTATAGCTAAATGATTTTACATTGAACTACGCTTTGATTTTTAAGGTCTCTACAACTCACGCTCTTAGTATTATTTATTTACTTATTTATTTGTACAGTTTGTCTTCTTTTGCACACCAGTTATTTGTCAGTCTTTGTGTAGTTTTTCATTGATTCTATCATACTTCTTTGTTCTACTGTGAATGCCTGCAAGAAAATGAATCTCTGGATGGTGCTTGGTGACAGATATGTACTTTGATTATAAACTTATTCTGAATTTGAACTTTGAACATATCCAAAGTTTTGCTCCCTCTATCAAAGCATGTGGCAATCCTCCCAGTACCCAAGCAGAGCAGGGTGAGCTACCTGAATGACAATCTCCCAGTTGCACTCACGTCTACTGTGATGAAGTGCTTTGAGAGACTGGTCATGGCCAGTCTCAACTCCTGTCTGAGTAAGGACCTGGACCCACTGCAGTTTGCCTGTTGCCATCTCTCTATTGTCCAAGTGATCCAAAGCTCTCCACTCAGCCTCGGATCACCCGGACAGAAGCAATACCTAAGTCAGGCTGCTTTTGATTGATTACAACTCAGCATTCAGCACAATCATGCTGTCAGTTCTAATCAACAAGCTCCAAAATCTGGCCCTCTGTACCTCCCTCTGCAACTGGATCCTTGACTTCCTCACTGGGAGAGCACAGTCAGAAATAACATCTCTTCCTCAATGACAATCAACAATGGCACACCTCAGGGATGTGCGCTTAGCCCATTGCTCTCCTCTCTCTACACCCATGAATGTGTGGCCAGGCACTGCTCAAACACAATCTATAAATTTTCAGATGGTGATGAGGAGGTGCACAGGAGTGGGATAGATCAGCTGGCCAAGTAGTGTTGTAACACCAACCTTGCATTCAATGTCAGTAAGACCAAAGAGTTGATTGTGGACTACAGGAAGGGGAAGTCAGGGGAATACACACCAGTCTGCATCAAGTGATTAACAGTGCAAAGGGTGAACAGTTTCAAGTTCCTGGGTGTCAGCATCTCTGAAGATCTATCCTGGGCCCAGCATGTTGATGCAATTAAAAAGAAGGCATGACAGAGGCTGTATTTCATTAGGAGTTTGAGGACACTTGCTAATTTCCACGGTTATGTCATGGAGAGCATTCTAACTGGTTGCTTCACCGTCTGGTATGGAGGGGCCACTGCACAGGGCAGGAACAAGCTGCAGAAATTTGTAAACTCGACCAGCTCCATCATGGGTATGAGCCCCCCCCCCCCAGCATCCAGGACATCTTCAAAAGGCGATGCCTCAAAAAGGCGGCATCCGTCATTAAGGACCCCCATCACCCAGGACATGCCCTCTTCTCACTGCTCCCATCAGAGAGGAGGTACAGGAACCTGAAGGCACACACTCCTTATTTCAGGAATAGCTTCTTTGCCTTTGCTATCTGAACTGACAATTAACTCACGAACATCCCACTATTATCCCACTATTTTTTGCTCTCTTTTTGCAATACTTATTTAATTTGATACTTCTTATTGTAATTTATGTATATTTTTATTATTATTATGTATTCAATATACTGTTGCTGCAGAACAACAAATTTCATGACATATGCCCATGATACTAAACCCGGTTCTGTTTCTGATGATAGATATCATATTTTGTCCCATTAGTTCAAATTACACCATATTGCATCATATTGCAAGCCAAGTGCTCATTGCCAACACGTCTTTCCTTGATGATTTGCGATGGTTCCATGTCGCTATCCATTTAGAGTTCTTATCCCTTTATGGGCTTCACCTCACCCTGGTTCCAGCATCAGCTTCAAGCTGACAACTTCTTGCTCCGACTTTTCTATGAATCGTGGCTTCCTCTGCCTCACTCTTTAGTGGCTGTACCCCCAACTGCTGGAGGCTTGTTTTGGAGTTACAGGACTGTGTATGTGTGAGGGTTGGGTGGGGGGGGGGGAAGGAATGGGGCTGGCTTTGCTGTTGTTGCTTTGTTGCTTGTTGCGTTCTCTGTTGCCCTGCCGAGCATTGATGCGGTACGCGCTGCTGGCGGTGGAGTGTGCGCTGAACATGCCGACTGCCCCCAGCACGATTTCAGGTGTGTTGGTTGGTAATGCAAATGAAACTTCTCACTGCATGTTTTGCTGTACGCGTGATACATGAACTTGAATCCTGGCTTGTGTATCACGCTGACAGCTGGGATACTGTGGTGAACTATGTGCCTGTCGGGCCACACCCCTGCTGACTGCTCCTGTGGCTCCTCCCACAGGCCCCTGTATAAAGGAGATCTGCGGCCTGACGCTCGGCCTCAGTCTCCAAGACCTTGTATGATAGACACTCACTCCTGGTTCCTTCTTCCAGTCATCAAAAGCCGATATCTCGCCTTACGTCTCAGTGTGAGTTATTGATGGTGCATCAGATACAACATCAGTGGTTGACTCCAACCAATGGAGGGCCTCAATTACATGGCAACAACTCAAGGTATAAAAGTTTGCAAACATGGTCAAGAGATCCAGTTGTCCTTCAGACCAAGCATCAGAATGGGGGAAAAATGTGATCTAAGTGACTTTGACTATGGAATGATTGTTTGTGCCAGAGAGGGTGGTTTTGAGTAAACATAGAAAACACAGGAAATTCAGCCCTTTGAGCCTGCACCGCCATTTAGTATGATCATGGCTGATCATCCAACTCAGAACCCTGTACCTGCCTTCTCTCCATACCCCCTGATCCCTTTAGCCGCAAGGACCATATCTAACTTCCTCTTAGATATAGCCAATGAACCGGCCTCAACTGTTTCCTGTGGCAGAGAATTCCACAGATTCACCACTCTCTGTGTGAAGAAGTTTCTCCTCATCTCAGTCTTAAAAGGCTTCCCCTTTATCCTTAAATTGTGACCCCTCGTTCTGGACTTCCCCAACATCGGGAACAATCTTCCTGCATCTAGCCTGTCCAATCCCTTTAGAATTTTATACGTTTCAATAAGATCCCCCCTCAATCTTCTAAATTTCAATGAGTATAAGCCCAGTCGATCCAGTCTTTCTTCATATGAAAGTCCTGCCATCCCAGGAATCAATCTGGTGAACATTCTCTGTACTCCCTCTATGGCAAGAATGTCTTTCCTCAGGTTAGGGGACCAAAACTGCACACAATACTCCAGGTGTGGTCTCAGTACCTCAGAAACTGCTGATCTCCTGGGATTTTCTTACACAACAGTCTCTAGAGTGGGGGCTCACAAACTATTTTTATGCCACGAATCCCTACAATTACCCAAAGGATCCACGGACCCCAGGTTGGGAACCCTTGCTGATCTTTTGGGATGTTCACGCACAACAGTCTCTAGAGTTTACAGAGGATTGTGCGAAGAACAAAAAAAAAATCCAGTGAGCGGCAGTTCTGTGGGTGAAAGTACCCTGTTAATGAGAGAGGTCAGAGGAGAATGGCCAGAGTGGATCAAGCTGACAGGAAGGCAACAGTAACTCAAATAACCACACATCACAACAGTGGTGTGCAGAAGAGCATCTCTGAATGCACAACGCGTCGAACCTTGAAGTGGATGGGCTACAGCAGTGGAAGATCATGAACACTCACTCAGTGGCCATTTTATTAGGTACAGACAGCACCTAATGAAGTGATCACTGAGTTGTATATATATTTTTTCTATAAATTATAGCATAATTTACATTTTGCAATGTATTGCTGCCAGAAAATTACAAATTTGATGACACATGTTGGTGATAACAGACCTGATTCTGATTCAGTGAGGCCGTCTCGCTGTCAGTTCCTGGGTTGCAGAATATCCGTGTATACTCGCAGTTCATGACATGATCCCTTCACTTCAGTCATCTGTGCGTTTCTTTCAAGTGCTCAGCTGTTGTTTTGATGGGAGGGGAGGGGTGGGGTGCCCGGGTGATAAGCTGACAAAGCTCATTTGGCAGCTGGAGAAAGGGGGATCCGCTGTGAACACTCCCTCGTGGCAAAGAGGGTCAGCGTGGTCAAGGTGCACTGGCAGACTGTGCCACTGTTTGCGTTTCCAGCTGGACTGCCACTGATCCGAGCACTTGGATGCCTTTTAAATGCTCTGTCATCTGAGATTGATTGCTCTTGCGACGGGCTGGTGTACTTTCCAACGGAAGAGTAGAGACCAATTTCCAGACAGTAACCCAGCCATGGACTGTCCCGAGCCCGGCTGCTAGAGGAGGTGCACTGGGCATGTGGCTGGCAACCCCATCTCTTAAATACCCAGTGGTACAGAAACGCCAGCAGAAGTTCCAATGATCTCATCCCTCAGACAGGAAGGATAACACCAAGAAGATGAGCTGCACATGGAGATAAAGTGAAAGACTGGCCCAGGACAGAGCACCCGGGAGAGCTACTGTCAGTAGTTGTATATCGTACTTTGATTATAAATTTACTTTAAGCTTTGATCAGGAGGGTGACAGTAACTCAGATCGGCATGCCTTACAACTGCGGAGAGCAAGAGAGCTTCTCTGAACACACAACACGTCGAACCTTTATCAAGTAGAGGAGGTACCTAATAAAATGGCCGCCGAGTGCAAGCTGACTCATTTTTGAATATTTGATTTCTCTTGCC